>NC_134120.1:7915000-8540000 GCF_040939455.1 Microcebus murinus
ACATCCCACATTGAGCTTCACATTTAGTATGTGTTATCATTCCACCTTGCAATTATTTTTTCATGTGCACTTTGCTTAGTTGGAAAAGCCTAATGAGTAAAGTCAATGACAACACGCCAGGCAGATCATTCTATTAATAGATCCAACAATGACAACCATTGAATGAAAAACTCCCCATTTCTTCAAAAACAACCCAGGACATTCTAATTCAGTCCTTGCTATTCTTAATGACCCAAATTTTGTACTGGAGCAGATAATTTATTTATAAACAGACAATCTTATATATATATATATTATAAGAAGACCATCAGGTCATATAAAATGAGTTTTCTATGATAAGATCTTTTTGACAGAAGTATCCATCATGTTTAACTGATCCTCATAGATTGGATAATCAAGTATAATGTATGCATATCTAACAAAGTATAAAACCAGCATTTTAATTAGCAGTCATTAATTATTACCATGTAGATGTAATATCTGCTGCTTAACTAAGATATGTGTAGAATTAGTTCACTAGGCTTTCTTTTAAAATCAGTTATTGATTAATGAACGAATGTGAAATTCATCCCTATGGTCTCATTTAAACCACACATAGGAATGGTGACAACAATTTGATAATACAAATAAGAACATGTAGCATACCCTCCTTTTTCCAATCCACTTACTCAACTCTCAGTCTTTGCTCAAGCCCCAGTTAAATTATTTACTCTCTCTTGAGCCTTGCTGGAGTGTGTCAGTCCTTGACAATTTACCATTCCCCTCACACTTCATATATGTTATTTTAATCTTTTTCAAAATGTTTATGCTTTCCTTATCAGACTAGATCATAAGCCTTTTAAGGCTAGTGATAATGTTATATATTGCATGGCCCCCCAAGGACCTGTAGCTGATGTAGTTCATATGTAGTAAGCATCATAGATCAAAACCTTGCACAGCCTATCACACGGCTGAGCCACACGCTCAGGACCCATTGATTTCCTTACTAACATTAAGAGACATGTATGATGGGAAATACTACACTGATCATAGACAAACAGATATATTTTTTTTTTGTCTACACACAGAGTGATCTATATGTAGCCATGGCCACAGCCACTGTAAATGCATTACAAAGAGAGAGAACACGCTGAGTGTCACTAGTCATTATATTACACGCTATTCAAAAGATAGCGGTAGAAAAAAAAATCACCTCTGTGTAATCCAGGCAAAGAGCTCCTGTCTTGATTAATGGACTCTCAGCATTTACAAAATTTCCAGAAACATTTTCAGAGCATAGGGATTCCTTCAAAACATTACTTTACACAAGAATCTGTTTTCTTTTCTAAACACAACAGAATTTAGGAAAATATTTTCAACTGTGTTTTGATGTAAGGTGCTATATAAACAAGAAGATGAAAGCAATGTGTTATTTTTTATTTTTTACCAAAATGATCCCACAAAAGCAAATTTACTTATGTTAGATACCGAAAATCTAAACCAAACAACAAACAAAACAAACCTAAAATATGAACTGGCGCCCATCATCTGTGGATAGCATTTCATCAAGAAGTGCCCCATGGTCAGACTGCACTCTGATCTTACTGTACCCATGGCAGTGACTGAATTACCTGGCACACCTCAAGCCTTCTGTTCCAAGTTTGGAAACTTGGATAACATTCTGTCAACTGCTGGTCTCTTTTTCATTTAAAAATATTTGGGGGTCAGAAAACCAGGGTCCTCTCCAGTTTATACTATGCAGCTTCATTCCTTTCTCTATTTATAGTGACGAGATCCACCAAACACAGTCTTATGTGTTTGGTGGATCTTGTCAAACAAAGTTGGCACCTCTTCTCCATTCTGGTAGAGTGCCTGTGGTGTGCCTACTGAAAGAGTGCCTACTGAAGGAATATGGCTTATGAAATGAACTGCGTCTCCACCCCAAAACTCTGCCCTCTGCTCTTGGTTCCTGTACTTCCATCTGCATGCTGGCAATATTCATAGACATTTTCATTGCCATTCCTAATAACAAAACCATTACATATGTAACCATTCTCCAGATACAACTTATTCTACTCTCTCTGTCTATGTCTATAGGTACACGCACACACACATGCACAAGCAATGCAATTTGTAAAATGAGTGAATTATCCTTAATGCAGCTTTCTCCCTCACTATTTTCCCCATTCTCTCTCGGTTCAATAGCAACAGAGTTCGGGAGATTTTAAGACCCAAATGTCTTCTGAGTCCAATTTCCAGAAACTGATCATCTCTTGCCTAGTCTTGTAAGTGGTATCCTGCTTTGAGTTCCCCTTACCTAGGCTGAGCCTTCAGGCTGCTGCCACTTCTGATTTTATCAAACACAAGTCTGACTGTGCTAACCTTACACTTATAAACCATCTCTGTATCTGTCGGAATACCAGCAGGAAACAGAATGCTTACATAGAAAGGCTTAACTGAAAATAATTCAGTGAATGCATTACTGATTGGGAGAACCACAAAGGAATGAGTGACAGTAAGGACCCAGCATTAACTGGAAGCCACCCACGACTTAAAAGTTCAGGTGTAGGAGTTGGTTTTAGTGGCATCCATTGAAAAGGAGTCTTGGCAGCTGACCTGCTTGGCAGGAGCAATAGAAAACATTCTGCCATTGTCAGAATCGAAGCTAACCAGGAAGAGAGAAGGGGAATCAATACCTCTGCCTCTCTCTCTTCCACCATGAGATCTCCTACAGAAGTCTTGCTTTGGTCAATCCTGACTATTGTTCAGAACAGAAGCAGGCAAGTGTGGCATGGTCCACAGAGGGGAGCCTCACAGCACACCAAACATGGCAGAGAAGGGCAGAGAAATGATTTGAAGACTGATGGAGAATAATAAACAGCCCAATCACTTATAACAACATTTGCTAAATCTTGTTCTGGGGTTTGACTCCTTCAAGGTACATCATTTGAAAAAATTAAATATATATATATATATATATATATATATATATATATACACACTCCACTTTTTCAGTGGAGTCCAGGAATCTAAATTTTTAAATTGCTCCCTAAGAAAACATGTTGCAAAGTCTGGTTTGGAAACTACTCACCCTAGAGACAAACTCTACAACCTTTTAACATGGCACTTTGAAAATGGTCTTGGCCTTTCTCTTCAACCTCATCTGCCACAAGTCTTTACTTTGCAGCACCCAAGATATCTGCCATTGAACTTGGCAGCATTCTCCAGGTTCTCCATGTTTCTGTGCCAGTGAATCTTTGCCTAAGCTTCCCTCTCTCTGAAATGCTATGCTATTTTTTTCTCGTTCCTAGTCTTTAGATATTTTCCTTTGTCCTTCTCTGCCTCGCTCTGTGCTTCAGGAGATTGATGTCTGTGAAATGCATCAAAATCTTTTGCCTTCTATTCCTGGATGAGTTTTGTCCTGGCTGGTATAAATATACATAATTCTCCTTTTACTCACAAACTACACTCCAGTATGAAGCTTTTCCTACCTTCCTGCACTTCAATTATTCACTTTTTCACACTGAACTTTGATTTCTTGTTCATCTTTGATTTTATGTTCATTTGCACAATAAATTATAAGTTCTCTAAAGATAGTATCTATGCCACCTTATTCATTGTATTTCATTGTATTTCGTGTATATCTTGTAACAAGATATATAATGAATAAGGTGGCATAGATACTATCAGCTTAGCACATGCTAATTTGGAGACTGCACAGTATGTAAGGTAGGTGATTCATGGTTTCCTGAAGTTAGGTAAAAGATGATAAATCATCATAAAACTGCAAATTCTATGTTGGAAGCATTTTCTCTTTCCCTTCCAGCTATGTGGAGGTTAAACGAAAGGCAAGAGTAATTTGTAAGGGCTTGGGATTTCTGGTTCTTTTCTGGAGTCAAGGAATATTATTTGAGCTGACTTTTCCTTTGAAATAGTAAACTCAAACAAAATATCTTCCAACCTATGAAAAAATTATACCATAATTAATCAGAAAAATAACTATGAATACAGAAATGCTGATTGATATTAATTTTCTAGTTGTGATAAGTCTTAGTTTTAATGTTATGAAAACAAGAAATATAAGAACTTTTCTTATAGTATTTGTGTTACTCTGCATACTTTCTATGTACATTGGTCTCATGAAATTTACCTCAATAATAGCTGTCAAAAGAAGTAAAATTCAACAGAAATCAAGCAGATGGGAGGGGGATGGGTGAAATCACACCTGATGGGTATAATGCACACTATTTGCAGGATGGGAACACTTATAACTTTGACTCAAATTGAACAAACGCAATCCATGTAACAAAAACATTTGTACCCCCATAATATTCTGAAATTAAAAAAAAAACTAAATAAAACATGTCAATTTCTTATTGTTCCATTGTGTTCACTATTTACTTGGCAAATTAGCTCTTAGTTGTCAGTGTACTTCAGAAAGTGACGAGATCTTGTTATTCCCTTGAATGCTTGAAATCTTTAGTTTTGATCCTTGGATGAATTGTAAATACAACAAAACTTTATCTTACATAATTTGAGACCTGACTGTGATGGACAGAATATTAAGTTGGCCCCTGTGATCTTTATCCCCTTGTCTGCAAACGTAATTAAGTTACTAATCACTGACTTTGAATTAACTAAGAGAGAGATTACCCAGGTATGCCTGACCTAATCATGTTTTAGAAGCAGAGAGTCTTCTCTGGGCTGGTGACAGAAGATGCCATAGACTGGAAGCATGAGAATTATCCAATGGACCACCACTGGCTTGAGGATAAATGGGTCCAAATGTTAAAGAAACTGGGGACTTCAGTCCTAAAGCCAGAGGAACTGAATTCTGCGAACAATAAAAATGAGCTTCAACGTGGATTTTCCCCAAACCTCTGTAATTCAACCCAGTTGGCCCCTTGATTTCAATCTTGTGCCCAGCATTCTGCCCTACAGAACTGTGAGCTAAAAACTGAGTGTTATTTTAAGATGAAAAAGTTGTGATAATTTGTTACATAGCAATAGAAGTTGAATATGCAAGCCCATCAATTATACAAGAAAATCAATATGACACAATTTCAGGTCCTCAGCATTCTGTGCATACTTTTATCACGTTACTGAAAGTTTAAGTTTATATATGTTATTCCTCCCCTAGAATGTAAGTTTCAAAAGGGTGAAAATTTGTCATTATTTGTTCACAGTTTAATCCCTAGTACCTAAAATAATGTTTGGCTTATAGTAGTCCTGCAATAAATAACTATTGAAAGGATGAATGAATGAAATGTATTATGACTTACTAATAATCTCAATGATTCCTGCATAGTAAGAGTTCAATAAATGCTTTTAGAACTGACTCTGGCATTTGTATCCAAACTGCAGTGTCCAAGATTAATTATGAAAAACTGAGTGGGACATCAAAGCACAGCTTTAATTTGTTTACTTTAATTGCTAATTTGTATTTTCCTGGGAAAATTTTGCTGCATATAATGTGTATTTTCAAACATATATACATAGTAGGAATGCTGGGGTTAGTTATTTATTTTCTTAATGCCATCAATTTTTCCATTTTAATCTCTAAATTAAAATGAGTGATTGACTTTTGAAACTGACATTTAACAAATGTTTTCTAAAGAAGATTTTAAGTATGAAAAATGTATTTATACATTTATTTTTTTTAGTGTCAGTTTTACAATCTGCTTTTGTTTTTTATCATTTATCCAGTTGAAGGAATAGAACTAATATATATTTGGAAAACTATGAAAATGTATTTAAAAAGCTTACAATGGTTTGATTCAATATTGGGAGATACATGTAAGGAATATAGGGAGTTTGCACAAGTTTTATTGTATATGTTCAAAAATAGGATTTCCTGCTCATTTCCAGCTCCATATATTTTAAACAACATGTCTGCAGCCAAATTATGATTTGGAGCCAAGCAAATGCTGCAGCAGAAAGGTCATTTTGCAGAAATAATAGTATTTTAGCTTTCTTTTCTCTGGATGAGTTAATGCCATGATGCAGATGCCTTCCCTATTAAGATAAGAAAAGATAGAGGAAATTGTATTACAATTTTAATTTTTCTTTTGTCACTTTGAATAAATCCATTAATACCAGGGCTTTTACAGAGATGTCCAATGTGAACAGAGAATACAGCCAGGTTATTAACAAAATGTAATTGCCTGGTGATAACAGACCTATTGAGTCTCTATTTGACATTTATTTAACTTCAAAAAGACTATCAATTAGGATACCACATTTAAAGCAAGTGGAAAAATTATGCATGGACACTTCTAACAAAAAAAGTGACACTTTAATAAAATACTATGTATCATTTTTAGAATACCAAACCCCTACGTTAGTATTGTTTCAAAAAGAAAACTTAATATATTTTTTTGGTCTCCTGATGTCAAAAGGCATGAGGTGACCATGTACTCAAACTTCAAATGCCATGTAGTATGTACATCCAGAATCACGACCCAGATCCTGTTGATCTGTCCAAATGATTCAGATGGTGCCTATAAAATACAAGTAACTCTGTGTGTGTTTGTGTGTTCCATGTATCCTAACAATGAAAATGGTAATTAGGGTATTGAAAGATGAAAATATTGGTAATTAGTTTTATAAGTTCAATACTTAATTTTGCAGTCCTGAATCCAGGGAAGTTTGTGTTCAAAGATATGAATCATATTTGGTCATTGGTGAGAGAGACAGCAGTGATTAAGGAAGAACACTGAGTGTGCTAGAATGAAACCTGAGCCCAAACCCCAGGATATACAGAATGACTTTTTTTAGATAATAGTTTTGGGGGCTTCTTGTGTGAGAGGCACCCACCTAACCACGTAATAGATATTATCTCATGAGTTTAGGAAATCATTTCACCTTTCTAAGTATTCATTTCCTCTTTTATATATTTATGTATAACTGTATGGAGAGGGGGAACGTTCTCATGTGTCCTGGTCAACATGATTCCTCTTCTTTGCACCTTTTTTTCTTTTTATGAAAGAAGAAATTTAATCTGATCAGTCTCATGTGATGTAATTAATTGAACCAAACTCCATTTTTAATAGAGACACTATGCTTATAGAAATCAGTTGATGATGATGATTTATCTTCCACTTGTGTCAGCTAATCCATTTATTGTTGCTTTCTTGTGGGATGGGCATCATAGTTCAGATTGGATAAACTGTGATGGAAAAAGCAATGTGGTTCTTGTGTTCATGCATCTTGGAGTCTTTCTGTCTCTCTCATGCAGGCAGATTAATAAATTGACTCCTGAACTGTTTCTTTGGGAAAAAAAACTTAGCAAGTAATCTTTCTTCCCTCCATCCCATTCAATAAAAGAGCCAAAGGCCACTACTTCATCATGTGTTCTTTTTGCAATACATAGGGCCAGACTATGATAAATAAACCTGAGAATTCTCACTTTCGGAAGGGTTGACAAACATGAGGGAATTCCTTAATAAATATTTTATGCTTTAAATTGGTACAGTTTTCTCAAGCAATAAAAATTAAATGGACAATGATTTCTAAGCATTCATTTGAAAGATTTTATTTCAAAATCACATTATGTTATACTTCTATTTTGAAATCTACTTTCAGATTGGTATGTTATTTTCATTTTATAATAAGATAATAGGAGCTGGGCTGCATTTTTGCAGCTGAACAGCTTTAGATTTGAAGAAAAAGGAAAGTAGCTTCTGAGCGAGCACTCCAGAATCCATGGCTAAAGAGCCCCAAAATCAGAAAGAAGTTAGTTGCAGCTTCCAGACCTGAGGATAAACATTCTAATATTTTAGGATCAGGTAGATTATAGCTGTATACCCTTCCAGCCTGCCTGTTTTTGGAGGAGGTAACTCTCATTCTCTCCCCACAAGCCTCTGGAGGGATGTTCAGCCCAAACATAGGAGCAGAGTAATCTATGACATCCACTATCTGCATTCAATTTCCGATACATCCAACCACGTGCCTACTATTCCCCTGATGCCACACACATTGAAGCTATCTCTTGTCCCTTTATCATGCCTTGTGCATTCTTCTCCTCAGGTATTTGCTAATGATCCCAATCTTTCTGTTTATCCAAATCTTTTTTTTTTTTTCTTGTAAGTGCTGAGATCAAGTGCACCTCCTCCCGTGAATCCTTTCTGAACCTGTCCATTCCACATACAACATCTTGTTTCTAAAACTTTATGGCACACAACCCATATATTTGACATGTTGTCACATGATTTTCTGTGGTATCTTCTCATTTTGTCTTATGGCAGAACTGCTATGCTGTTATTAACATTTGCACATAGTTTTCCCTCTGCTGTAAAAAGAAAGTCCTTGAATTCTTCAAATAAGTGTCTAGAAGACAGTGTGACATTACTGATAGCAATTTTGAATTAGTCATTCCAGGCAACATATTTCCAAGCCTTTTGATAAACAGTCCTCATTATTTATGTTATGAATATGAGACTCAGGCACAAGCTCACATAGACAACATAGGGACAGAATTGATGCATACTTGTTAATTATACATTAATATAATACAATTCTATAAATATTAACAGTAAGTACATGTGTTTATTGAAAAGGGACAGTGGAACAAACTATTCTGCATTTTTAGGGTGATTCCAAGTCATAAAAGTAAAAGATAAGTCAGGACTTAAACTGCCAAGTTTCAAAATATGTACCTCTCTTTACAAATATTTAGGGAACAAACATGTTGATTGGTAAAATGAAAGGCACCACTTTTCCAGCTAATACTTCAATTCACCAAATGTATTTCTCTCAAATTTGTATTACATTGCCTGACCTGAAAAAGCATCTGACATAGCATCCAAAATCTAAGATAATTTTTATGATATTGGCTATTATTTACTTTGTAGATGAGAAAACTAAGTAACCAAATGTTCACAGAAGGTGCATACTCTGACTTTTCAGTCTGAGATCTTTCCATGATGCTTCACATTCTTTCCAACAAATGTATATACTTCCTCTATCTTGAATGTCTATTCCAATCTTGATCACCTAGTTATTGCCTCTTGCTACAGTGTGAATGTGTCCGCTCCAGAACTCAGGTGCTGCCAAAGTGATAGCATTAAGGGGTGGGGGCTTTAAGAGCTGATTAGGCCCTGAAGGCTCCACCCACGTGAATGGGAGTAGGAACCTTTATAAAAGTGCTTGACAAGGGAGTTTGTTTCTTTCATCTTTCTACCTCCTGCCACGTGAGGACACAAGGTTTCTCCCCTCTGGAGAATCAGGTTTTCAAGGTGCCATCTTGGAAGCAGAGAAACCAGCTCTCACTAGCTAGTGCCTTGATCATGGACTTCCCAACTTCTGAAACTGTAAGAAATAAATTCCTGTTCTTTGTAAATTGCCCAGTCAGTGATTTTCTGTTATAGCAGCACAAATAGACCAAGACACCTCCTCATCTGCCAAAAGACTACCCAGATATCACTTTTATCATTTAGTTTTTCCTGACAACCATCTTTGCAAGAAACATGTTTCATTTACTTTTCTATTTTCAATCTAGAGGACTTTCATAATGAACCTTTGGATTAAAAGTTATTCTGAAATTTCATTGTTGTGTATTTGATAATATTTAACATTCACATTTTTTCTTGTTATTTGTTCATTTATTTTTGTGGAAAAATATTTCTTAGTCACAGCTTCCAAGTGAGGGTTAAGGCTGCTATTTCCCTTCAAACACATTACTAACATTTTATTCAGGGATATTTTTCCTTAGTAAAAAAAAACATAGAAATTGGCATCATACCAAGTAGGCTGATTCAGCAAGAATGCACCTGCCAGACTCAAATTATTTTCCTTTATACTTTTAGGTTTTCTTATGTGAAAAGCTATAATAGGTCACATAGTATCTGGGGACAAAATGCTCATGCAAATTAGATTTTACTTCCTTAGTGTCACATCACCAATGTTGATTATTTTGAGGATACAGAAATCTTGCATATCTCTTAAATATATGTAATGTAGCAAGGTTTCTATTTTATTTTAAGTATCTCCCTGTGTAAGTTCCTCCATTTGTGGAATTAAAAATTAAACACATATGAGACAATGTTTTGGCTAAATAATCACAGGCAGTTGATATTAAAAATATTAACTTATTATAAACAGGTTTATAAATATGAGATTAAATGCAGTAAGAGACCATGAGTGCTTTAAAAACATTTGTATAGATTGCGAAGATGTGGAAACAACCCAAGTGACCATCAATTCATGAATGGATTAATAAAATGTGGTACATGTATACCATGGAGTACTATTCAGCTATAGGAAACAACAGTGATATAGCACCTCTTGTATTTTCCTGGATAGAGCTGGAACCCATTCTACTAAGTGACATATCCAAGAATGGAAAAATAAGCACCACATGTACTCACCAGCAAATTGGTACTAACTGAGAAACACCCAAGTGGACTTATAGGAATAACATTTATCCAGCGTTGGGCAGATGGGAGGGAGGAGGACGGGATGGGTAAATACATACATATTGAGTGCTATGGGCACCATCTAGGGGGTGGACTCGCTTGAAACACTGACTCCAGGGGGAAAGGGGAGGAAAGGCAACACAGGTAACCTAAACATTTGTATCCCCATGATATGCTGAAATAAAATAAAAAATATATATTTGTATAGGCATATTCTAAAAGTCAAAACCTTTAAAATCATTATCTATCATAGCTACATAAAACACTTCAAATACTTTAACCAGCTCTTGGCTGAGATATAAGAGCTGTCTTTGCCTTCAGAATAATCAGTGGCAAACCAAAGTGTATTTAGTTCCTACAATGTCCTAGGAACTATGCTAAATATTTTATATTTTCATTATTAAAATAATTTGATGTAGTGGAGGTGATATCCATATCACAGATAAGGAAACAGAAGCTAAGATTAACAACTTCCCAAAGTCACCTATTTTGTAAGTAATGTACCAAGTGTGTTGGACTCCCAAATCTAGGCTTACTGTATGTTCTAAGTTTAGTAGAGATTATTGGTACAGTTATGAGATTATTGGGATAATCTTTAGTGTTTTTATTTATTATTATCTAGATTTGATGAACATAAATACTGTGAAACTATAGATTTATTTTTTTGGAAATATGACCTTTAGAATGGTTACATATAATGCAGAGTAAGCACTATCCTTCACTTCTCATTGTTTTTTCTTTTTGGTGGAATAAGAATAAATGAAAGCAAGGATGTCTTGGTTAACAATATCTGTAAGAATACTGAAAGTGACATGACCATGTGTGACTTATAGAACAAGAAACTAGAAAATCTCAATAACACAAATGACTTAATTATTAACAGTTTTTTTTTCAGCTCAGAAATTATGTGTGCTTTTTTTTAATTTCAGCATATTATGGGGGTACAAAATTTAGGGTTACATATAATGTCCTTGCCCCCCTCGCCCCTCAAGTCAGAGCTTCAAGTGTGACCATCCCCCAGATGGTGCACATCTCACTCATTATGTATGTATATACCCGTCCCCTTCTCCCCCTTCCCACCTGCCCAATACCCAATAAATGTAATTCCTATGTATCCACTTAGGTGCTGATCAGTTAATGCCAATTTGATGCTGAGTATATGTGGTGCTTGGTTTTCCATCTTGGGATACTTCACTTAGTAGTATGGGTTCCAGCTCTCTCTAGGAAAATACAAGTTTTTAACATTTTCAAAAAGAAGTGAGTGTAAAATAGTGGATAGAAAAATAAAATATTTCAAAGGTGCAGAGCTTTGTTTTTGTTGGGTTTTTTTTTTTTTTTTTTTTTGGTTGTTTGCTTGTTTGGTGTGTGGGAGGGTATTGATGACATTAAGAGGGACTTCATGTTAGCTCTGAAAATAGCAGGTCACTCTTTGTCACAGAGAAAATAGGGTTTATATCTGACCAATGAAAAATAATGTTGGTATATATTTTACTACCACAGTACTGAAGAAAAAATATCAATTGGTCAAATTTTTAATAAACAAGCCAATCACTGGTTTATGTTCTTTAAAAATGTCAATAATGCTTTAAATATCATTTGTTCATAATTTTTATAAATAACAACTCAAAATTTCTATATCAAAAAATAAAGCAAATAAAGGGATTATAAACCAAACGTGATTCAATACTTTTTGCTAAGTTCTATTTAAAAATTCTCCTTCATTTTACATAACTTCTTTTGTTAAAACTCAGCTTTTAAACAGATTAGACAAAAAATGACATGGAATATGAAATTTCAAAAATTAAAATTAATCTGACACAAATTAATACAAAACACCAGGAAATAATGATATAAAAATGATAAGATGACACTTATTAAAATTACTAATCATAAACATGAAGTCTCTGTTGTTTCTATTGTAATTCTTAAAATTTCAAGCCAGGAAATCATTATGCAATCTTAGCTTTGAAAGACTATATGAATTTTGTATGTTTAAATGTGGAATGTAAATTTTGTAGGTTTAAAAGCAAAGTAAAAAGCACAACCATAGGTGAGAACCCAAGTCTAGTTCTTTAACTGGAGGGTCAGATCTATGACAAGATATTTGCACTAATTATGTAATATTCTGAATCCAAAGTGGATTTCGGTGGTATAGCAGTGAGTATAGCTGCCTTCCAAAAGTGGATTTCCTTAATTCAGCAGTTACAATGTCACAGGGGCACCTCTTTTGAAAATAAAGTTGAGCATCCAACTTCCCACTATTCTCCTTCAAATATGGCAATGTCTTTATACTGGGGCTCAGAGCTGTAGGGTAAGAAGAAAATGGTCTGTGGAATCTGGTAGACACAGTCTTGAAAGCTTGGTCCATAATGTTCTACCCATGTGAGACTGAATGAGTTCCAGAACATCTAATAACCTCCATTTGCTCATCTATATAATAGCAATAATAACACCATCCCATGAAACCCACTGAGTACAGTGGACAGCACTAGGAATGAATTGAATAGGCTATTTTTAAAATTCCATTGCAAAATTGTTACATGTTGTGGCCATCTTGCCGTACTGGTATTACATATCTATGGCAGGTATGAAACGAATACAAAAGACTAACTTGTTCACTAGGCTAATTCTTAACATGAAATTCTTTCCCCAAACTTTGCCATATAAATACGGTTTTGTGAGTCTTTCTAGGAGAATATTACAAGTACACAGTGAGCTTTATGTTCATATTTGGCATGTGCCATGGACACAACTTCCAAAATCACCTCTGGGTTGGTGCAACTCAGCATCTAGTGATCAAGTAGAAAAGTAGAGAAATGGAAGCCATGGTTATACCTTGGTTAAACAATGTATGTATATACAACCAAACACAGTCAACTGTATTCAACTTGTAAAGCCAAATAAAAACATGTTTAAAGTCATTTGAATATTATATAAACATGAAATGCCATATGAATGCCATATGCATGGTATACCTGCTTTTCCAAACAGATTAAAATGGCTAAAATAATTTAAATATGCTAGAACTACAATACCCTACATAACACAGGATAGAAAATCAGATATAATCATAACAATAAAGTCAACTATTGAGATGCTAATATAAATCATTAAACATACAAATAGAGAAACTCTCAATTGATAATTGATCATAACTTCACCTATATGCTTAGGTTATCTGAGAAGAATAAAATCCTTGCATAGAAGAGCAACAATATTTGACATTTATGAACTACAAATAATTAAATTGGGAGGCTAATAATTCTGTAGAACAGAGAACAGAGCCAGGGTAACAATCAGAAAATGCACAGTCTTTAAGCTTTTTTATTCCACTTTTAAACTTTGCAGGATCAGTCTTATAGCGGAAGGCATCATCTAAAATAAGACAAAGACAAATGATCACTAATTAATATAAGAATCAAAAAAATATCAGTAATTAAGCAGACAAAAATATCATTTCTTTCCTTTATTGACTTAATAAGTCACAGTAAAAAGGAGTCTTACTGTAGCTTTAGAATGTATGTGCTCACAGAAAAAAACTATTATCCCCATCTAGAAAATATTCTCAAATGAAATCTTGCCCAAACAACCTTAAGGGTATTTTTGAATATATTAATTCATGGTAATATGTTTTGTAGAAAAATATGTCTAATTTAGGATTTTAGCTATCTCTATCATTATGTGTCAGATGAAAACAGAATCTTATTGTACATATAAACTGACTTTCAAATGCATTATAGAGACAGGAGTCAAGTTGTTAGTCAGAAGTTGGGCCAGGGCCCTCTGTCAGAGCAGTAGTGGATTAAAATGAAGTTGCCTTGCTAGAAGAAATGAGTACATGAAAGGGAATAGTGCCAAAAAATTGCAGGAGTTTGTTAAGTTACACTTTCGGCTTTTCTATTTTAGACCTCAAATGACATACCAGTTAGATTTCACCCAAACTCTGACATTGTGCAGCCCTTTTGATACCATTACACCCCCCAAAAAGCAAAAATGATATATTTTAATGATACTGTTTTACTGATTTTTACCTTTTTTCTTTACTATCTTCACTTTAGATTGAAGAAAAATCTATTCAGATTGTCATTAGGATTTTTTTTAACACTCTAAGTAAATAGTAGCTTTCAAAACAGGAAATGTTAAAGTGTTAAGTATTTCTGATATTAAAGCTCTATATTTTAGACAAAGAAAATAAAACTAGGAAAAGGCTGAGTAATAATATGACTGATTCTGGAAGGCTAAGTGAGTTATAAAAATAATGGGTACTGTGTTCTAATTGAACATCCACAAGCTATTCCTGCCTTTGTTTTGATTCAGAGGATTTGGACCCTACTTTTTGTGGTTCCTCCTCTCTCCTTCTCCCCATATGCCTCCCCCCCCTGCAGAAAAATAATTTCTGCGTGCTCAGCCAAGACACACTGTAATTTCCTTGCAGATGGGCACTGGTCTTCTGAAGAAATTAAAACAGCAGATCCTTACCCATAATAAGAAAAGCTATCAGAAGTCTAACTGCAGGAATATACTTAAAGAAATAGATAAAGCATATATTTCTAGCTGTTCTCCAGCTTAGCATGTAAGTATGTGGAATACTTATACACTAATTCTAAACATAAATGCCAATCTCCTTTACAGAAGAAGAAGCATATGAAGAAAAGAATTAAATATCACCTTTAAAAATATGTCGTGGTGAATATTTTACTAATCCTGCAATGAAATTTTTACCCTGCTTGAATTATGTAAATGCTTTCAGGAATTTGAAAATAATTATTTCAGTAAAAGGGTGTAGAGCTCCTGAACTTGCATAATTTCCCACCAGAAAAATTAAATCAGAATTATGTAAGTGTATCACTACAAATCCAGTTGGCCCTTTGGCAATGCCTGGGAAGAAATACGAATGCAATGTGCCTCAAAAGTCAGGCTACTCCTCAGCTCTGTTTGTCCTCTGCAGTCTGATTTAAATAATCATTTGGATTAAGACCACAAGTACCTAAACTATAGAAGGCGTTGAAGATTTAAAAATGAAAAGCAGTAGGATATTTTAGCAAGAACCCAAGCAGAAAATAAAGGGGAAGAAATATATCATATTAAAGGGAAAAGAGACTGAATAGTATGTGACAAACCTTGGCTTGGGCTTTAGGGAAGCTAAGTTATTTATAGAGGAGAACAAAGTTAGTAGGGAGACTAGGATTATAGACTAAATGTGAAGTCTATATTTATCACAATAAATGTTTTTATATGTTTTATATGTTTTTATGTGTTTGGAAAATTCTCCTTTCCAAACAACGATCCTTGAAAGGGGTTTTTAGAAGCCCTTTAGATTTCCTAGTCAAACAATGTGATGTTCTTTATATCATTACAAATATTATTCACCATAAATTAGCCTCAACTCCCATTATTATCCTTATATTTCCCATTGAACACTAAAACAAGATGAAATTTTATTTACATTCTCATTTATTTTTGCTTCCCTGACTTCCCCAAGAAACAGATCTATATTTGCACTCAAATTTCAGTGGCTGTCATGTATACTTTGTCCTCAGACATTGCACAGTGTCTGTAACAGAAAAAGGAGTAGAAGGAGTTAATTTAATGAATGCCTTATGTGATAGACCAAGGGCTAATACACTAAGAGCGGTGGAAATTAAAGTATCTTTTCTTGAGAGACTACTGGTGATATGTGCCATAGCCTAATGGGTTTATCCTCCAACCCAGAGTTTCTAATTCCCAAGAGTTTATCTTAAGTTAATACTGATAAGTTAGGAATATAGTTGTTCAGTACAGTAATTCTTATAATATATTAAGACTTGAAAGCACAAAACAAATTGTTTAACAACAGGGGAATAATTTTAAAACATGGTATATTCATAGCTTAAAATATAATTAATCCATTAAAATAGTGTTTTAAAAATATTTGCAAAATATTCAATATACAATTTTAGTCAGAAAACAGACTCAAATCTGTCATAATTGTGGCTATAGTATATACATAGAGATATAATTAGCTTATTATATAGTAATTAGCTTATGTATGAGACCGTGAGTGTGTGTGCTTGTGTGTCCAAAGGGGATCTGTCTGCACAAAATAGGCATTATAGGCATTATGAACTCTGGAGTCAGGTTGCCCAAATATGAATACTAGTTCTGTCACTTTAAGGAGCAAGTGAGTTCCACCTCTCTTTTCCTCAGATATCTCCTATGTGAAATGGTGAAAATATAGAGCTGATGTTGAGATTAGATGAGTTAATTTCTACTTAGAGCAATGCATGACAGAGAGTAAGTATTCTACAAGTCTTAAGTATTATGATCATCAAATACACATACATACACACATTATATGTTCACAAAATGAACTTAAGCATACACACATTCAATCATAAAAGTATGCAAAATTGAGCAAAATGTTATCAGTGAATGGTTTTGGTTTCTGACATTGTATATAATTTTGCATTTTTCTTTGCATGTTTTTGTAGAATGAGTCTAAAAGTTTGTCTGGAATAAGTAAATACTGCTTTTATAATTAGAAATAAAAACATTTTGGTATGGTATTTAACAACAGATAGATTGAGATAACATACACACACATATAAAATACATATCATTATATAAGACTTAGAACAATGGTCAGCAGATAGTGTGCATTATAGGAGTATTTATTAAATTAAAATAAATAGCAATGGAGGAATTAGATATAGTAATTACTAACAAAAAAATTTCAGCCAAAGAGATTTGCAAGAAAAGAAGTTAAACAAAGAAAAAAATACAATTGTAAAAAATATAGAATTGTAAGAGGAGGCAATATTGGTTTAGCAAAGTTTGGTCTTTCAAATTCTTTCCAAGACTTAAGTATATTTGATAGGCCACATTAAAGGAGCCAGTACAAAGGGAAAGTTGGAAAACAAGTTTTATGGCAGAGTTCAGATTACAGATAAGCTGGAGAAAATAAGATGAACAAAATAGGATACATTTATTTTAAGGAGGAAAACAATTCATGAGTGGATTAATAAAATTTGGTATATGTATACAATGGAATATTACTCAATTATAAGAAATGACAGTGATCTAGCACCTCTTATATTTTCTTGGATAGAACTTGAGCCCATCCTCTGAAGTGAGGTATCACAAGAATGGAAGAATAGGCACCACATGTACTTGCCACCAAATTGGCACTAACTGATCAATACTGGTGTTGAGATGGTAGTAGTATTCTTCAGGAATTGAGGGGTTGGGCGTGGGTAAACTCACAACTAATGGACGCAGTGAGCATGGAAATTAAATAGAAACATCAATCAACCACCTAAAGTTTTAGTATCTTTAGGTGATGAAGTTTCTTCGTATTGTAACTATTGAAAATTTGATTTGCAAATAGTGCTAGTAAAACTCATCAGACACTTACTAGCCCTTTGTTGAAAATATTTGTGGGCCTCTGAAATTATGACTACAAATTTTATGAATGCTGAGTCAACATTTCAGATATATTTTTTATTTAATATTTTTAATAAAAAAATACATACTAAATCTCAGATTCAGTGGATAAACTTGAAAATTTAAATTCTATAGCTAGAATTAATATTTAACTATCTGGCTTAAATAAATAAAGGCACTTATTACACATATGTAATAGATTTATTTTAATAAATCTAATAAATAAAGCTAACATTGCTAAAATGTAAAGAGCAGAGCTCAGGCAAATTTAATGGAATGACAGAAGATTCACTAGTGTAGGTGAATTCTAATTCTGCATTCACTGTCATAACGAAGTTAAAGAAGCAACTCAGCAGATTTTTTCTTCCTTTCTTCCAGTCTTCCTCCCTTTTTTCCTTTCTTTCTTGTTTCCTCCTTCTCCCTCCCTTCCATCATCATATTTTATTCTTTGTTTCTGAGCCAGTAATTCCATTATATATAAATGAGGCATTGAATATTATAATACACATAGCTAAATTTATTTTCCATTAAGACATATATATACATATATATATATAACAAAATATAATTTGTGGGAGTTACACTGCAAATCACTTGCATTTATGAGCTTGACATCATTGTCATTTAAAGGGGAAATTTAGATTTTGTATGGGTCATTGAGATATTTCTTTTATGTTTATAGTTAAAAATACAAACTGTCAACTTTCTCCTTATACATATACAAATTTTCCTAGATAACTTAGGCCATTTTCTTTTTATATAATAGCAGCACTTTTCAAATGGTCATTTCTGAAAGTGGAAGATACATCCTTAAAAGTTGAATACCATGTCATCATTAATTTTTGCTATTTGAGTTTGTCAATTGCATGTCATAAAATGATTCATCATCAACATCTAATAACCATAAGTAAACATTAAGCATCAACTGTGTTACTAGAAAATCATGTGTGATTGAATCAATATTTTTGTCCTTACATCTGACTGTGTAAGCAAGTTTCACAGCCAGAGTTCTATAGTGCTCTTGACAGAGGTGGCAATGATAATGTTAAGATAATATTGCAAATCTTTAAGTAAAGAATTATATGAATGTTCTAGTAAAAGGTTTCTTAAGCCACTCCTATGTGCCTATCGACTATGTAAAATCAGAAATATAAACTGTGTAGTATAAGTGCCTATGTTTAATATTAAATCATGAAAATACACCAGCAATGGAGATGATTTAAAACATAAAAACATGAAGAGAAATATTTTAGTTCATTGTCATGATTTGCATTTTCTCTTTATCAGATCTAATTTTAATAGAAATACCTAAATTATAAGTGAAGTTATTGAATAATCATAGATGTGGTAGCAGGAAAGTATATAAAATAAATAAAGTAAGAAGACATGAGAATCTATACATAAGGGACATTTTCCAAGTGCAGAGAAAGTGGTGAATTTATCAGGAAAATGAAATTAAAGTTTATAGAATCACAGTTTAATTTTAAGACAAAGAAATGTATTGAAGAAATGTCCACAAATATCATACTTTATGTTAGATTACAAATTAATGATTCACAATTTATGTTCCTTAAAAAATGATAAAAATATATTTGGCCATAAATGTTTTCTTCATTTTATATTAGAATGGAAAATAAACATAGAATCTAAATTTTCCATTATTCTGCATAATTTTTAGTTAGTGTAATCTGGTTACTGTGAAGAATTAGACACTCACCCTTGAATTCAAGGCCATTTATCTTATCTTTAGGAATCACTGTGGTTACAACAATGGAGACAGTTCTTTCAGTAGGTCAAATGCCCTTCTTTCATTCTATATAAAAATCTAGCCATGAGCTAAGATACTGTAAAAAATGATGACAGTAATTTATAGGATAGTATGTAAAGGTCATAAATATAAGTATCATATGAGACTCATTTGAATGATAAATTATATTAATCCTTTAATATAAACATATATTATATGTAATTAATTGGATATATCGTATGCATGTAAAGGTCATTATTTAGGTCTGTGTCTTTCACCTGCTTCCTGTACCTCAATTATTTTCACCAAATTAGACAAATTTGTATGTTAAAAGAATGGAAGTAACGACTATACGTGTTTGTATTTCTGTATGTCTATAAAAAGAACATTTAAAAATGTTCCAGGTAGCTGTCTAATGAATGTTGTTAGAAGTGTAGCCCTATTATAACTGTGATTGTGAGTTATTTGGTTTTATGCTATAAAATAGCAATTAAATAAGATTTAATTTACAAGGTGATTATTCATTCATGAGATTGATTACATTGGTTTTACTTTCCTTTTCCACTGTACCATAAAGAACTAAACCATCACAGAGTGTTATTCTATTTTATAATCATACCATTTATATAAATAAAAAAAAAACATGTAGAAATGTGTAGACTACTTAGAAGAGAGATGGGCTCATTCACACTGAAATTTGTCTTTTCTGAACCATAATAAAAGAAAGACAGAAAGTATATTGAGAAACAATATAAATCAAAATATCAAATGTAAATAAATATGTGAGAGATGATGCTCAGTTTATTTTCCAAGAAATGCAAACACACACGGACTTGAAGAAAAATTAAGATGTCTGCTGTCTTGGAATTCCATGTTTTAAAATCTTAAGGCCTTCCCATTAATTCATTCACCTTGACTCTCAAGCTTAAATATAAGGTTGTACTAACATCAGCATTTTGATTCTTGACTTAGAAACAAAATAAAAAAGATTATGGCTTTATTCCTGCAGATCTTGTAGACATTATATATTCGATCTGAAAAGTGTCTTTTTCAAAGAATTATTGACCTATAACTATAGAAAAATTGGCAAGCTGCCCCTTGGTATAACATATCCCTGTTTTTACTGCATAATTTATTTTTCACTTGCTCAGTTTCTCCCCAAAAGGATCTTCAAAAATTTGAAATAAACCAAATGACTTACATTCCACATTTTCAATACTTAAAAATCCATAGCAAAACATCACAGGCATGCTATAAATATACACACCTATTATGTATACATAATAATTAAAAATAAAAAACATTTGAACACTCCTACACTGCTGGTGGGACTGTAAACTAGTTCAACCTCTGTGGAAAGCAATATGGAGATACCTTAAAGCGATACAAGTGAATCTACCATTTGACCCAGCAATCCCATTGCTGGGCATCTACCCAAATGATCCAGTGACACTCTACAAAAAAGACACCTGCACTCGAATGTTTATAGCAGCACAATTCATAATTGCAAGGCTGTGGAAACAGCCCAAGTGCCCATCAATCCAAGAATGGATTAATAAAATGTGGTATATGTATACCATGGAGTACTATTCAGCTCTAAGAAACAATGGTGATATAGCACATCTTATATTTTCCTGGTTAGAGCTGGAACCCATACTACTAAGTGAAGTATCCCAAGAATGGAAAAACAAGCACCAGATATATTCTCCAGCAAACTGGTATTAACTGAGTAGCACCTAAGTGGACACATAGGTGCTACAGTAATAGGGTATTGGGGAGGGGGGAGGGGGGTGGATATATACATACACAATGAGTGAGATGTGCACCATCTGGGGGATGGTCATGATGGAGACTCAGACTTTTGGGGAGAGGGGGGAAATGGGCATTTATTGAAACCTTAAAATCTGTACCCCCATAATATGCCAAAATAAAAAAAAATTAAAAAAAAAACATTTAAATAAACAAATTTATGTATTGCAGCTGTCATAATAAAGTGTTTTTAAAGAAGTGAAATAAAGAGGGGAAACTGCCTTTATTTATTTAGAGATAGGATCTTGCTCCATCATCCAGACTGAAGTACAGTGGCATGATCATAGCTCACTGCAATCTCAAACTGTTGGGCTCAAGTGATCCTCCTGTCCCAGCCTTCCAAGTAGCTGAGCGCATAATCAGGCCTTTAGCCCATTGGGTTGTTTGTGTTCTTACTGTTGAGTTTTAAGACTTCTTCTTCATATATTTTGGATAGCAGTTATTTATCAACTATGCCTTCTGCAAATATTTTCTCCCTGTTTGTGGATTGTCTTCTCAATTTCATCAGTATCACACTGGCTTGTTTACTGTAATCTATAATATGTCTTGACCTTGGACAGTGTTAATCGTCTAACTTACCCTTTGATATTGTGTTGGTTATTCTGGCTGTTTTTCCTCTACATATAAACTTTAAATTAATTTGTTGACATTCACAAAATAACTTGCTGGGATATCGATTGGGATTGAATTGAAACTACACATCAAGTTAGGAAGAACTGACATCTTGACAATATTGAGTCTTCTTCTCCATGAACAAGGAATATCTCTCCATTTATTTAGTTCTTTGATTTCTTTCATCAGTTTTGTAGTTTTTCTCATATAGATCTCATAAATAGTTTGTTTTAATTTATACCTAATATTTCACTTTTGGGGGTGATAATGTAAATGGGTTTATATTTTTAATTTCAGATTTCCCTTATTCATTGCTGGCATATAGAAATGTGCTGAATTTTTTGTATTAACCTTGTGTCCAGCAACTCTGTTGTAATTGCTTATTGCTCCCCACAGGTTGGCAATTCTTTCGGATTTTCTACATAGACAATCATTTCATCTATGAACAAAGATAGTTTTATTTCCTCTTTTCCAATTTGTATATCCTCTAGTTACTTTTTGATTTTATTGCATTAGGGCTTCCAGAATGATGTCGAAGAGCAGTGGTGAGAGGGTACATCTTTGCTTTGTTCTGGGTCTTAGAAGGAAAGCTCCAACTTGCTCACTCTTGTTATGTTTTTAGATTAATTGCCTGTTGATCTTTTGTCAAGAACACTTGTTTATTTTGTTTTTATACAACTTTTTCTTTTTATATAATTGTTTTAGTTATGTATTTTATCACTATATGATAGTAAATTTATCTCTTTTTTCCAATATTTTTAACTTTTTTCCACTCTATTATACAAGTTTGTTTTACTACGGTACAAAATTGATTAGGGGAGATAGTGGTCATTTTGTTGCTATTTTATTTGTTTCTGAATTCACTGAAAGATTCAATGCTCCACTGTGAAAAATGATATTTGCTATAAATTTCAAATAGAAATTTTCCCTAGGTAAAGGAAGATTTTTTTTATGTTTTTAGTTTTTGTCATAAATGTCAATATTTTTAAATGGTTTTATTATTTTTATGTAATAGTCATATAGTTTTCTCAATTAATTGGAGTGGTGAAATAATTATAACATTTTCTGCTAGAGAACCATCCTTGAATTCTGAGAATAAACACCATATGGTCATGATGAATATTTTATAACGCTTCTGGATCCCGTTTGCTAAGTTTACTACTTAGAAGTTTTGCACCCATAATCATAGATTAATGTAAAATTCTCTTTTCTTATGTGGTTCTCATCAAGTTTAAGTTTCAATAGTTTACTATCTCCTAAAATGTTAGGAAAGTGATCTCTTGAGCTTCTCTAAAATATTTTCTTAAATTTGTTCCTTAAAGGTTTTGGAAAAATTCACATGGAAAACGAAGCTATAAAACATGATTTATTTGTTTCAAGTAGAAATAAGGAATTTAATTCATGAATGAAGTACTTAATAATCTTTCCTATTTTGTGGAACAATAGAAATTATTCTCTGGAAAATTTCAGTATCATTTAAATTGGCAATTTTAATGGTTAAAGCTTTTCATAAGCTTCACTTATGCTTTATAAATGCTAACTATAGTTTTGGTTATATTGTTTTTAAAAGTTATTTGTGTGTGTTTCCTCTTTTTTCTTGATTAATTTTGATAGCATGCTTTTGACTTGATGAGAAGTTTTAGGAACCCTGTGTTTGCCATTAATGCTTTTTCTCTCTCCTTCCATCCTGATTAATAAGGGGTGACTTCACGAGTCGCACACCCAGGCCCCAGTGCCCATATTTGGATCTAAAGATAGGCATTCCCTGGCTACAGCTCTCCTGCTGTTGTGGTTTTGTGTTGTTTCCGGTGAGTCAGGAGATCAATTTATACCAGTGAACATACCTATGTTTCAAAATAACTTTTTTAGAATAGGTTTTATTTCTAACTGGTATGTTAAGAGAAAAGGAAGGAAGATCAATGAATAAATTTATAGTACTGTCTTGACAACAATTGCTTACAAATTTCTATGTTAGCAATAATTTTATATATGAAAATAAAAAGAGGATATATCCTTTGATTTTAGTATAATGTTTAAAGCATCATCTTATCACATTTAATTCATATTTTTATTCAGCCAGAATCTTACAAAGGTTGGATATGTAATTAGATTACCAGATACTTTCATTTTACTAGATTAATAATGGTCCATAGGCAGCAATTTTGAAAATGTACCTTATTGTACTAAAACAATAACTCACATAATGGTATCTAAGTAACCCATACAAGTTAATACAATTTTAGAAGTGTCTAATATAATCCCAAGAAAGAACTAGGAGAAAGTGGGTCACTCTGTAAGCAAACCTCTAAAGAATGGTGGTAATAAAAATGATTCAGAAACAGGACATTTTCACTTAAAAAATTTAAAAATGCTTTCAAATATATCTTCTCATTTGATCATCATTTCAATTCTGTGTGAGAGAGTATAGAATGTTTCTAATAATATTTCATCTAATACAAACACACTAAAGTAAGTCAAGTGAACTTTGCAGATTACATATGAGGCTTCTCATTCAAAATACATTATTCTATATACTATAATGCATACATACACACACAAAGATTTTTGTTTCTTTTATGAAAATATAACCAATGGCAAATGTGAATTCTATAAAGACAAAAGTTTTTGACATATCTTTTAAAATGTTAGCTAAAATAGGAGAATTTTTCCCCATAAATTTTGTTCTTTAAAATCTATTTCATATTATTTTCATTTTGGCTAAAATTCAAAACTCCTTACATGCATTGCATGCAAATATGAATCATTAAAAGTTCACAGAGATAAAAAATACATGTATAACTTAAATAACCCTAATTATGATAAAGCATCCTAAAATGGAATGTCATTTTTTGACGTTCAATGAATGTAGCAATAATTTTTATTTTTAAGTGCATCTTTGAGTATTTACTATTCAGGAGAAATCACAAATGAAAAAAAAGTATATGTGCCATTGTTTTCAGGATTCTTTTGGAAAATTGAGAGGACTCTTATCATATGATTATAGCAAATATAATGCTTAAATTATATTGAATATAATAAAAGCACTTTTTAAATAATAGGATTGACTAAAATTAAATATACTTGTGAAATAGTGAGTTTCCGAAGACTGGGGTGATTTACGTGCAGGTGATCTTATCAGAGGGACTATTTATTACATAGAAATTATGATTATAGTTTATTCCATTCCAAATTTCTAAAATTTTTAAAATTTTTTGATTCTACATCAAGCTTCAAAATGTTGATTTTTAATATGTTTTCTTTCTGAAGGTAAATATTGTTTAATACACCCTTCATTAATTAAATAAATAATTATTTAACATTTATTCATTACCAATATATATCATAAGTATATAACAGTTATTATATACCACATACCAAAGCAAAGCACTGGGCATAGACTGGTAAATAAAACAAACCACAAAGATATACTCTCTCTCCTCATAATGCTTACATCTGGTAGAAAATAAAGATGTTAAACATGAGCACATACCTGTATACAAGTAGCAAGTTATATTTTGATAAGTGATGTGAATCAAAAAATCAGGGTGCTGTGAGAATAAGGGTAAAGTTCTACGTGATCAGGGAATACCTCATCAAGGCAGTGATATTTAAGCTGTCATCTGGCAAGAGGAAGAATTCCAGGGAAGAATGATGAACACAATGTCATGGCCATAAAAAAACAGACTGTACTAAAGCATTGCTACAGGCAAAGCTTTGCAGGTTCAGGAAATTAAAAAAAAAAAAATCAATGCTACTGAAGCATAGAGAAGGAACAGAGAGTGCATAGAAAACCATTTAGAAGGCTTACATCATCCTAAATTTTATAGGTCAATGTAAGGAGTTCAAAAATTTATACTAAGTTTACAAATAAGTTGTTGAATAGTTTTCGCTTGGAGAGTGACAGCAATTGCATTTCTAAAAGACAACCATTTAATGTAGAGTGTGGCCTTGAAGTGGAGATATGAGTTAAAACCTACTGTTGGAATCCAAGGAAGAGATAACTTTAATCTAGGCCAGAGAAGTAGTAGAAACATGCAGAGAAGGTTTGAACTTAGCAGGAGATTGAATAGAATTTTTGGTTTTATTAGGGAGTGGCAGAAATAGCTGTCAAGATCTTAATAGTTTCTGAACAAGACAAAGTAGTTGGTATTAGACTTATTCAACAGCTGTAAACAAAAATAAAAGTGGGGCAAAAAGGTATCAAAACATGTTTGAATATATTGTGCCATGCCATGAGCTTCAAGAGAAGGGACATACATGAAGTAAGACTCACATAAACCCTCAATTTCTCATGAGGGGAAGTTTTCAAATTGCTACAGGGAGAAATAAAGTCACATGGAGAGCACTGGTCTTTGTGAGTGGAAGGAGAAAAACGAGGTCAGAGTCTATGGCTGTGAAAGTGCTTAGAATTTGGATATCAAAATATCAAAGAGGAGGAAAGTGGCAGGAAGTGTTCCAAACATATCCGTAAAATACGTGTGAAGGCTTAAGCTAATCATGTGCAGCCCAAGATTCTAGGAGATCAAGCAGAAAGCAGAGGCAGAGCTGAGCTTGCAAAGGTCTCACACTACTGAGGAAATGCTAAAGTTCCTTCCCAGTCATAGTAGAGAGAGCTTGGTACACACATTAGGCATCAGTTGAGACACCAGAAATACTATTGCCTACAAGTAAAAGCAGGCTGTAGTAGTAAGAGCTCTTTCTCAATATGGAGATAAATTAAAATAGGCCTGTGTTAAAATGGCTTAAATCCAAGCATCAACAGAAAAAGGGCGATCCTCCATTAATTTAATGGTTTGATAGAACAGAATCCAAAGTTCTTAGAGGATGTCAAAACAATCCAGAGTTTCTGTACAATAGCATATACAATGTCCAGCATAAAATTAAAAATTATACATGCCAAAAATAATGCATAATCAAAAAATAAACCTATCATTGCAAGAAGACTCAAAGCCAGATATTGGAGTTTTAGGCAAGAATTTAAGTAGATATAATTTATACATTGTTGAAAATACAGGAAAACATGGACATGCTGGACAAATGAAGTATATTTCAGTAAAACATTAGAATCTATCTAAAAGAATCAAATGGAATCTCTGGAAATACAGTATATGAAATTAAGAACTATTAGAGTGAATTTAATAGTGAAGAGAACATAGCAGAAGACAGGATTATTATTTGGAAGGCAATAGAAGATCAGTGATAAACATGAAAACTAGAGCATAGAGATAATAACAACAACAACAACAAAAATCACAGAGCATTAGAGATGATGGACGTGGTTAAAATGGTTTAAATTAGAGTCCCAAAAGGAGAACTTAGAATAAGACAGAACAGAAATAATGCATAAGAGTTTTCTAAATCTATCAAATGGATCAGCATAATAGTTCAATGCACTTAGCAAAAACCAACCAGAATAAATGCACAGAAAATAAAACCTAGGAACATCACAAACTGCTGATACCAAATTAAAGAAAAAATTAAAGCTAACAGAGGAACAATTTAAAAAAACCTGATTAATATTTTTGAAAATATAAGAGGAATAAAAGAAAACATGACAAATAAAAAAATATATATATAAGTTGGCAGACATAAACCGAAATATATCAGTAGCTACATTAAATGTAAAAGGATTAAACAAATGTACTAAAAGGAAAAATCTTTAAAACACTAAAAACAATTGGTTGTATTAATATCAATAAAAACATACTTGGGACAAAGGGCATAATGGAATAAAGCAAGTCATTTAATAATGACAGAAGTAGTAACTGAACAAAAAGGTAAACATTTCTAACATGGGATTCTCCTAATTATAGAGTCTCAAAATACAAAAATCAAAATTTCAGGGAAATATCAAGGTAAAAGACTGATCCCCAATCACAGTTGGAAATTTACACACACATTTCTCAGTAAATGAGAGAGGAGTGAACAAGTAGGAAAAGAAAATAAGTACATGTGTACAAGATTTGAATATTGATAAAAAATGTACCAAGAACTGCAAAATATGAATTTGTTTCAAGATTAAACACTGAGAAAAATTGACAATATGCTATTCTAATAATCAAGTCTAAACAAATATTAGAAGATTGATGTATAGTACATGTTCTCTAGAGTAAAACTAAAATGTAAACTCAATGATAGAAAAATATCCAAATGTTTAGAAATTAAGCAACATACTTTAAATAAATGTAATGTATTAAATATTATTATGTACTAAATTGTGTAATAATTATTTCATAGTATGTAACTATCATAATATATAAATAATATATTATATAGTATGCACATATATTGCAATATGTATTCTCATAAATTATATGAAGGCCGGGCATGGTAGCTCACGCCTATAATCCTAGCCCTCTGGGAGGCCAAAGTGGGAGGATCACTTGAGGTCAGTGTGACACCAACCTCAGCAAAAGTGAGACCACATCTCTGCTAAAAATAGAAAGAAATTAGCTGGACAACTAAAAATAACAAAAATTAACTGGACATGGTGACACGTGCCTGTAGTCCCAGCTGCTTGGGAGGCTGGGACAGAAAGATCGCTTGAGCTCAAGAGTTTGAGATTGCTATGAGCTAGGTTGACATTATGGCACTCTAGCCCAAGCAAGAGAGTGAGACTGTCTTGAAAATAAATAAATAAATAAGTAAATAAATAAATAAAATGTATTACATGTCTAATACATCAATATAAATATATTATATGTATATTAAAATATGTATTATACATTACATAAATATAAATATAAAATATAGTTCATGTAGAATATTATGCTAATATTCTGTTTTATCTTAATTTATATTATTATGACATAATTATAATGTTACATATTATATGATGCAGTTATATATTTACTATTATAATAATTTATATTATCAATTATGTATGAAACACTGTATAAATATGTACTTATGAGTAAAGGAAAAAGTTTAATATCAGTGATCAAAGCTTTCAACTCAAGAAGAAATAAAGTACAACATATTAAATTTAAATAAAATTAAGGATAATAAAAACATATATCAATGAAATAAAAAAATAGATGTTTGGCCTTGGATGGAACACTAAATGACAGAAGTAAATGAAATAATACATACAATACTGAAATAAATTCTCAGTTTACACAACTGAAAAAGTTCCACCAAAATAAGAGATTAAATTGTGCAACAGAAAGTCATGTGATGAAAAGAAGAGTCAAAGAATGGGGCTGAGTGTACTGCATAGTATAACCACTATGCAGCCAGCATGGAGGGCAAGTAGTGGAGGATGGAGCAACTCAGAAGACTAGGAGAGATTTATTTTCAGGGTATAAATGGATAAGAGACCTAAAGTGATTGAATGTACTGTGTGGAATGTACACATCTGGTGGAGAATTTGGGCTGGAATATTAAATAGCAATAAGAATACAGACAACTAAGCAAATGAAAAAACAAGATCAGAAATTAAAGATATACTGGAACGAAAAATACAGTTGTGTGCACAGCTCAAGTTTGAATTACACACATATTAATATTAACATTGATGGAGCTCAGGAAATTTTCAATGAGAAAAGGGTGCAGTATTCAGGGAGGAAGACATGCATGTGCATGTCTTGGGAAGAAGAAAGAGGGAGTTAAGTCTTTATCTTCCATAGTGGAAATCAACAGACAATGTGGAGTCTAGATGAAAAGCATATCAATTAGTTATGGAATAAAAGACTGGAAGGGGCAAATAATATACTGAAAATAGGAAATGCTGTTTTTATAAACAAACCTTGTAGGCATAGCTGATTCTATAAGATATACACATATATTATAGCTTTGCCAAAATGATGGAAACTAAAGTTGGATGATCATATGTTTTGTATAGATAATAGGGTTCTCGGTGTATACTATTTCACAAATTTCTCTAATAATTCTAATAATCCACTGAATGATGCAGATTTTAAGAGATATGTACCAACAAAATTTATCTAAAAAGGACTGCCTATTTCCTTACAAATCAGAAACTTAAGGTATTTCCAAAACTGATAATACATGATATAACTAACCAAATCAGCTTAAAATGCATTTTTTGTAAAATTTGAGGGGTGTACAATTAAATAAACAGAAAATTCATTTAAATTTCAGTTACTTATAATTAAAATGGTAACTCTACACTTAAATAAGTGTTTGCAAGCAATGTTATAGAAAAATGCTATTGTCATGCATAACCTTCTTTCCCACACAATGTATTTCTTTTATTTAGAATACAGGCATTCTAGAAAGTCACTGATAACAATATAACAATTAGAATAATGTTACGACTGACAATATTTTTCAAAAGAATTATAAGCAATCACAGCATTCATTTACATGCTCACATTTTAAGGGGAGGGCACTAGAACAAAACTTAGGAGAATAAGGATGAGTATCTTTACCTTGTAGCTTGGGGTGAGAAATGACAAATGAAAGTAGTCCGGCAAAGAGAGAAATAAAAGAAGTATAGAATTTATATTTCACAGCCAATAAACTTACTAGACATGGATGATCAGAATCAGCCTCCATCTCTCACTCCCTCAGTCCTTAAATAAGGTCAAGGTCTGATGAGTCATAGAGTAATTTAACAGGGAAGATACCTTTTCACTTTATACTGTGATGATATTCATTTTATACTGATGAAAAAACATTGTCAATAAGAAATGATTAATGAAAAAAACTATATTAATATGATATCCAAAGATATATTTCCATTATGTTCAGTAATTATTGACACAAAAACTTCCTTTCCACACAAATAAAACATAAAAAGGAAATATATATAATGTCCTTCACAAATTCATTCATAAGCAGAAATAATTATTTTTTACATTATTGTCAAGATGATTAAAGTTAATATATGTGAAGGTCTACTGGCTCAAAATATAGTGGACAATAAGTGTTGCTATTACTTCCATTATTGAATATATTTTCCCAAGACTTCCTCACTTCAATTGCCATTTGTCAAGTTTCATCTTGGTCTTGTCTATTCTTATTTTTTTTAAAGTTTTGTGATGTAAGATGAGCTGTTTGTTATGTTAATAATTATTAAGTACAGGGCCGGGCGCGGTGGCTCACGCCTGTAATCCTAGCTCTCTGGGAGGCCGAGGCGGGCGGATTGCTCGAGGTCGGGAGTTCAAAACCAGCCTGAGCAAGAGCGAGACCTCGTCTCTACTATAAATAGAAAGAAACTAATTGGCCAACTAATATATATAGAAAAAATTAGCCGGGCATGGTGGCGCATGCCTGTAGTCCCAGCTACTTGGGAGGCTGAGACAGAAGGATCGCTTGAGCCCAGGAGTCTGAGGTTGCTGTGAGCTAGGCTGACGCCACGGCACTCACTCTAGCCTAGGCAACAAAGTGAGACTCTGTCTCAAAAAAAAAAAAAAAAAAAAAAAAAAAAAATTATTAAGTACAGGCCAGGGACTGTGCCAGTTTTTATGGATATAGTATTTCCAACCTCATAACAATGCACAAAATCAGTAGTATAAGATTTTATAAAAGAAGTTAGGTAATTTGTCCAAAATCAAATAATCATACCTACTAGAATTGAAATTAAGCAGAAATCTTTTTCACTATAGCCTGCCACATGTCAGGGAAGTTAAAATAAAGTTATTTCAAAGAATATACAAAATTGAATATATGTGTGTGTGTTTTTCTATTACAAATGCCTAGAAGTATTTATTATAACATATTAAAAAATCATTTAGTTAATTTAGTTTATCTAGTATAGACATTGCCTATATTTTTGCTTTTTTTCTTTGCTTTTTATTATAATCTATATAAATAGGTAATTTTAGATGGAATATATAGTTAGTATAAAAATAAGTCTTTCTTCCCTCAAGAGTTTTTGACTGTTCATTGAAGGAAAAAATTGAAAGGTTCTTTACCTCACAGTTTAGCTTTACACTTTGCAACATGGTAACCCCCTAGCCACATATGCCTATTAAGCAACTGCAATGCAGCTAGTACAAATAGTCATGCTGCTCTAACTGTAAAATAAATATAAACACAGAATTACAAATATCTCATTTTTAATATTAGTTGCATATCAATAATGATATGTTGGATATGTTGAACTAAATGAAATACATTATTAAAGCTAATTTCTTCCAACTTCTTTGTTCTTTTTAAATGTGGCTCATATCTGTGGCTCACCTTGTATTTCTCTGTTCAAAACTTTAATTTTTAATGCTGGCGATTGGATAGAAGAGATAATGTATTAAATATATTATTCTGGTCACTCTTTTTCAGAGAACTCTTAACATTTTTCAGTAATGCAAATCTGCTGATACAATCCATTGTGGAAACCACGGGAAATTCCTAGAAATGAGGGCATGTTCTGCACATTGAATAATTTTTCTGTATTTGTTTTAAAAATAACTTATTACACTTTTGTTATCAACTATTCTGTACTGGCAAGGCATGGTATTAAATTGAAAGTAACATCTACTTGATCTATAGCAACCAGAGCACAATTCTGATCGTAAACCATTGGGAAAACATGTTAGCAGTTGACTGCCTTTGCAAAATATTTATACATTTGTGGCTATAAAATACTCAAAATACTGAACTTGAATTATTATGAAATAACATAGAAATTGTAGTACAAAGCATACCACAACAGAAGCCAAGTGGAAAACCTTTCACACATAGGGTCTCAAGTCAACTATCTATGCCATATATCCTGAAGTAGTTCATATTCTTTTTCTTCCTTGCCAAGAATTCCTGTCAGAACAGGAGGAGAGAATTTGGCAGAAAAGAGTAAAGAGCAAAGGTGGAACGTGGAAACCATTCATGTGGTGATATAACAGCTGTCAACCAAAAATGAGGCACACTCTTCTGCAATGAAGGGCAAAGGAAAACTAAGTAGGACAGAAGGCAGAGAGAGTATGCAGGGTTGTATGTGGGGCAGGACCAGAGAGAAGAAAAAGAAAGACCCACAAGGTGCGGAGCTGGGCACTTGGGTCCTGCCACTTCCTCACAGAAACACTATACTCTAAATACACGGAAAACACTGCACCATAATATTTTCCAGTGCTGCTGAACCATTTTAACATTTCATAATGTTTAATGGCTATTTTAATAGGAGAGTGTAAGAAAGTATTTGAAATATGACTAAAATGGTGCTACCAAATTGCTACAGATCCCGCTGCTTTAATAGCAACAGCTGGAACAATTTTATTCTTATCCCGTTTCCATGACTCACTTGTCTAAATTGTCAAGGTAACTGTCATTTTTGTCATAAGTTTAAGCTAGTCATGTTTTCTATTCCATTCGAATCACATATAATGAGTGCTACAAAATTTTAAAAAAATGAATTTATAATAGTTTAAGTAATCTGACCTGAATAAACATCTCATTATTCAGGGAAAATTAAATAGAAAAGTTAAATTAATTAAATAAACAAATAGTTAACAGGAAAATAGAAAAATAGCAAGAACAGTTGCACAAAGAAAAACATTGTATCAGAAATGGAAAGAAAATAGCATTGCTAGTATTCAGGATAAAGTAAACATTTAAACAAAATAAATTTTGAATTTTGAATGTATATTTAATTCTGTTAGGCATCTCCTATAATATGTACAGTGAAATGGCCTTTATGGTGGAGGCATGGGACATTTATATGGAGAGTGTGTGTTTAGCTAATGACTAAAATGAAAACACTGTAGTCTAATATATGAGGAAACCCCTAAAATAGATTTCAAAATCATTTTTAATACAGCAACTAGCAGCAACAAAAATTTAACAAACTCTAAAAATTTTTCTAAAATTCAGAGGGAATATATAATCAAAGAGTTTAAAATGCTTAGGGAGAATATGATTGATATACCAAACAAAAAAGTGAGGGCAGATATATTTAGCATTTTTGAAGGAATAATTTTGATGATTTGGAGCTTGAAAGAAAACACAGAAAAATAAAAATATCTAAGAAATTATATTGCTTTTAAAAGCTTTCTTAGTACAATTTAAAGACTTGAGCACACAGAGTTAATTTGCTCTTCACAATTACATTAAACCTATTAACCATATGTTAGGATATATTCTATTTACATTCAAAGTTAAAAAGTAAAGATAATTTTAGTAATTTGGCAGAAGAAAAGAGAATATTTTCATGGAGCAAACAAATTTTACCTTGTGTTATGTCGTTTTAATTAAATTACTGCTAATATACTGTATTGAACAGGTAACTAAAGCCAAAAGATAAATATCCAAGATGGTAGTAGATCTGTGTCTAAACAAAGATCATTCCTCATGAGGTTTTCAGGAACAACTGTTCATTTAGAATTAATTTATTAAATAACAAAAGTAGTCTGAAGGAAAAAACATAAAGATGGGTACATAGAAAATTATGCAAGTGAATAAAAATAGGCAATGATTAAGTTCACAAATTTTTTAAAAATTAAAAAGGGTACAATACAGAACATGTAATTATAGCACACCACAGGCTCTACATTAAACAATCTTACTATTCTCATGAAAATGTAACTTTGTTTAACTACATATTGAGTATAATCCATATTGGCATGATGACATAGGAGAAGAGTGGCAGAGGTTGTGATGTAAGAGGTAAATCTTCAACAGTTGTAATGAGTTTTCAAGACATTATATGACATGGGGAGTAGGAAAAGCATATAATATAGAAATTGAGGATATAACAGCAAGAAAAGCATCTGACATATTTAAGAGCGGCTATCTCTGAGGCATAAGCCTTTGAGTAAAATGAAATTTTATGAGGTCAAACACATTATAGTTTATAGCTTCTGAACTTTGTGTTTGCTTAAAAAGGACTTCTCTAAAATGGTGACCAAAATAAATCTCATTTTCTTATAATACTTTCACAGTTTACTTTTGTTTTCACTATTATCTCTTTAATCTGCAGTTTAATTTGTATGGTTTGGTGCTGATTTTTAAAAATTTTTATCTGATTGTATCTAATTTCACATATTTACTTATTTTTAATGTTACTAATTTAAATAAACTTAGATAGAGGGCTCACAAACTCATGCTCTCTCATGTTATTTAATTCCATTATGTTGTAATAAGGAAAACAAATAAAACTTAGTGTTTAATATTTTAGACACCATTTTATTAGTGTCTTAAATATCACAAATGTCATTGTCACCCATCCAAAATAGAATTTAGACAAATCAATACACACTTTTTATATTGTATTTTGTACTTTTTGTGGTTTTCATAAACTTTGAATTTTAAAAACATAAAAGCATCAGCAAATTTGTATTAACTAATCAATACCTAAGTGGACATATAGGAATAACATTTATTCCTATATGTCCGGCAGGTGGGGGGGAGGGGAGAGTATATACATACATAATGAGTGCAATGTGCACCAACTAGGGGGTGGACACGCTTGAAGCTCTGACTTGAGGGGGAAGGGGGAGCAAGAGCAAGATATGTAACCTTAACATTTGTACCCTCATAATATACTGAAAAAATAAAAAGTAAAAAATAAAAGAAAAACATAAAGGGACTTTCATGTGACAGGAATTAGTAATTCTTTCTAAATCAAAGGCATACTTATAGTCTTCAGTAAACTACTATACAAGTTCCTCACATGGATCAAGTGTCAGGAGAATAATGTATAGAAACCAGTGTTATTTATACCGTCTCTCTAGACCTCGTCCAATATTTGAGATTGGAACATTTGGCAACATTGACAAACCATGGCAATGCTACAGTTATTGATAGCCAAGCAAAAGAGGAGTACTGAAAGCAATCCTATCCTCAGTGACGCTTGGCAACAGAAAATGTACATTGCTATTATGAAAGCATTTGTGCTTTTCAATTCCGAAATTCCTGTTTTTAAATGTTACTTAACACTTTTTTTAAAATGCTCTTATAAATCTCTGGAAAAAGAAGCACTGAACTACCACAGCATGATTCAACACATTTGTTGACCTGTCTCCCAGTTGCTAAATATTTATAGTAACTATTGCTGCTTTTAGTGATGTTGAGATAAAGCATCAGCTTATAATAAGCATTACTGAGTTATTGGAGTCCCTGGAATTGTTTTCACTCCTACACTGTATGAAAAATAAGTACCACCATTCTTATACTTCCAGTAATTATCTCATCTGTTGTTACTAATATCTGTACAATGCCTAAGCTCAATATGGAGGGATAGTGGTATGCGTATATGTGTGTGTATTTTGTAGCCTTCAATAAACATTTTACAAATCCTTTTTCTAAATAATAAGTCACATTATGGAAACATTAACCCTATTTCATGATTGTAGGACTTGCCACTAAAATAAAGTATCAAAGTACTAAGTGCTCAATAGTTCAAGTAAAACAGTCATTTCTTAAATACGACATTTAAGATCAGAGAATTTAGTCCAAAATATATGTCACATCTAGAGTAATTAAGTTAATTAAGAATTTATGTAACAGAGCTGTATTCCCATTCAACCATAATATCCCCTGAACTACTACCCATCCATTCAGAGAGAATAAATAACAGACCTAAAAGCAAGCTAAAAGGAACTCATATAATCGGCTTTTATGGAACTGAATGAATAATATGTCTGAGAGGATAATGATGTGTTCATTCATAAAATTACAATTTATAGATCTGAATACCATCATCTCACTCTTTATCCTAACATATAGCTTAAGTTTAAAATGACATTTTTAAACTTTTACTTTTAAGTTATGTACTTCCACTTAGTCATCTCTTGCCACAGAGGACTGCTCAACATCTTTGAACAAAATTTTTTATGTTTGATATTAATAGTCAAATTGTAGCAACTATTAAGAGTAACAGAACCATAATTCCTTCTAATATATGCTTATGGAAAATATTCTGAAACCTATGCCTCATTGTCATTCTTGACATTCTTGTCATTCTTTTTCTTTTTTTTTTTTTTTTTTGAGACAGAGTCTCACTTTGCTGCCCAGGCTAGAGTGAGTGCCATGGCGTCAGCCTAGCTCACAGCAACTCCAAACTCCTGGGCTCAAGTGATCCTCCTGCCTCAGCCTCCCGAGAGGCTGGGACTACAGGCATGTGCCACCATGCCCGGCTAATTTTTTCTATATATATTAGTTGTCCAATTAATTCCTTTCTATTTTTGGTAGAAACGGGGTCTCACTCTTGCTCAGGCTGGTTTTGAACTCCTGACCTTGAGTGATCCTTCCGCCTCGGCCTCCCAGAGTGCTAGGGTTATAGGCGTGAGCCACGGCGCCCGGCCTCTTGTCATTCTTGAGATCTTATTTTCATTTTGGTGAGCAGAACTGGAAAGCATGGCCAATTTTAAATATTAAAGAAATACATACCAAATTAAGTAAATAAATTTTAAATGACTGATGAATTCATGGTCATTGGGAAATATTTTAAAATGTGCATTTCTCATATCTTTGCTGAATGTATTCTTTTAAACCTCATGAAACAATCATGAAACATATTGGCCTTCTTCAAAATGGCACAATTAGCATACACTAAATTATGACCGCAAGCTTATAATTATGACAAGTATTATCTCCAAGTTACAGGTGAGAAGACAGAAAATTTAAAAAATTGAACGATTTGCTTAAATGTCTTATGCATTTCTGAAGGTTTCCAAACTCTATCTTCTATAATTCTGGCAGGTTAGTAAAGTAGGGGCCTTTTCTAATCCTCAGATATGCATGGGACACTTAAGCAAATCAGGTACTCAGGGAAGCCACTGTTTCTTACCTGTAAAGTGGAGATGGCAATTTCTATCTCATAAAGCAGGTAGGATAGTGTCAGTCACACAGGGAAAAAATGAGATCCATTGTTAATATCATAGTGCGTCAGCAGTCTTTTCTTATACCGTTAGATTTTACTATGTGAGTTATTATTTCATATTTTTTCTAATAAATTACATTCTCTTCCTTTGGGATCATTTTTCATTTCCAATCCTCTTCTGACACAAAATAATTTAGAATTATAGATTTTCTGTTTCTCTGTTTCTTTATCCAGGTCATCAATGTGGCTACTGAATAGCTCACTTAGAACAAATCTCTTCCTACCGTTACTTGTTGCCACAGATTGGTGCTGGACCCAATAATTACAGTTCAAGTGGGACTCAGTATTATTTTCTCCCAATAGAATGTATTCAACTATAAGACACATTCCTCTTGTGAATAGATATTTACAAGTCCACATAAGAATATTACTAGATTTAATATAGAAATTATTTTCCTATTTAAACTTGCCAAATCATTATTGTGAAAATAATTATACAGATCTAGTAGAGTTTGCTTTTGAAAAAAGTCTCATTACTAGTTTCTTTGGTAAATACAGTGAATGTAAATGTATTGAGCACATCTTTAAAAGTTACTCTCTTTTAACCAGTGGAACTGTCCCCAACGAGATTAGGAATTTTCAAATTTCCATGCATCACTTATGTCTATAAATGAACAAAAAATTTAGCCTTCATTTGAAGATATAGAAACCAAATATTTGGAGGTGATTTCAGAAAATAGTACTAACTTTGCTACAATATATAATGAGGAGAAAATATTATGTTTTTTAAGAAACAGATCATAGGAGCAAGAGAAACATGAATTAAAATCACAAATAACCATTCCCATGCCTTCCACTCCATTTGGTATAATATACCCAAAATTATGTCATGTAAGGAAAGTTACACACCTACCAAGGCAAGAATGCTTTTGCGATTATCACCTTTTTCACATCAATCACAGAGTACATTTTTATTACTGGAGATAGGGTACAGGCTAGGTTAGTCCAGGACAGTGAAGGCCTTTCCATTTTGGATGAAAATATGCACAGTATATATGTTAGTTTTCACTAATTTTTAAAGTCTGTGTACTGATTCCTCTTTTGATATGGAGACAACAGTATTTTTTAACAGTTTGATTTAAAATCAACTAACACTTAATTTCTTTTATATTTTTTATTAACCTCTATAAGAGCTGCATAAAAGGATAGACATTACTGGAAACATAAGAATAAACAAAAGTGAACTTTTCTGTATATATTGCTTCAATTTTTACATCAACCTGTGGCATTTTGCAATAAAATATTAATTAAACTTTTCTAGTTGCAATATATATTCTTCACATTGATCAATATAAAATACCCTTAAGTTTCTATAATTCTATTTTGAAATGTGTATATTTGGAAGTTAGTTGATATAACAATTAAGTAGTTAACACAAAATGGTATTTTAAGAACATTATAAGAGGTTCTTTAAGGTGGTTATGAGTATTAATTCTTAATTCTGAGTGAAAGACAATGTTTCGATTCTAATTTCCTTTTATTCTGAGAGTTTTCCAACATATATAGTTCTAACTATTTCCTTAAAATGACAAATGAGAACATTTAAAGATATAAATTCAGCTGTTGAATTTGCCAGCTGATGTCTATAGTTTCGTATCACAATGCTGTGTACTGACATTTTTTAAGTCTAATATACAAGCGTCTACTGTGTAATGTCTAGATTGGTAGTATAAAATGAAGTTTTGTGGAAATGTAAGTAATTTTTTGAGATATTCCAATAAAATAAGAAAACCTATCCAGTGTTTAAAGTTTTAAATAGTCGAAATTGAGGGCAAGCATCATTACAATTTTAAAATTTTCTGTGAGGTATTTCCAAGATTTCTTTAAAGAGAGTATTTTCTTTATGCATAGAAATTTCATTTCCTAAATTTATTTGTTCTGAAGGAAATTATCTCTTGAAAAGTAGAATGAGATGAATAAACAAATATTTGTTGAATATTTATTAATGCCAGGTGCTTCATTTATTATTTCACTCAGTCTTTGGGGGAATATTATATAATTTTAATGTAAGTAGACTGCTCAAGGTCACAGAGATAAAAAATAACAAAGCTAATCTTCTGATTTAGCTAGAGAAATATGTGTAGAAGTAAAAGGCTATCAAAAACTTTTCTAAACAATCCATATGTTCTCATCAAACTAAAAGTCAATACAAGTTGCTAAAAAATGTAAGAGACCTACATATACATATCTGTATACTTCAAAAGTGTAAAATAGTTAATTTAATGTTGTGATTTTTACCAAAATTAAAAATTTTTTAAAATATATATCTATATCTATATATATATATAAATTAAGATGCCTCTGCTTCCCTAGTATTCCACAGACAGGATGTGTGAGAAAAGAGCTACTCGGCAGCCAACGTGGCCATTTCTTCTGAAGGAAGAATGTGTGGGAGGGTGAGCAGGGATCCAGAGGGTAAAGGGAGAATTCATTTTTACACTCTTGGAAACCAGTTGCCATTTAAGTAGCCCAGGAAGTAATACCGAACGATGACTAACTAAATGGAGGGAAAGGCCTAGGACACAGACATCCCAGCCAATGCAGACATATGATTGAAACCATCTTGGACATTCTAGCCCCAACTGAGCTCTCAGATGAATGCAGCCTCAAGAGTGATTCCAGCCAACAGCACAAGGAGCACACGAACCACCCTTTTGAAAACAGTAAACTTTCAGAATAAGAAATCATTGTTGTTCCCAACCATTAAGTTTTGGGTTAGTTTGTTACTCAGCAAGATACAACTGATACAACATTTTAGTTTCCAATATTTGGTATGAAAATCATTGAGGCAAAGATCTTTCTTAATCCATTATCTGTATAAACCAAATGTTCACTAAGCAACCTCATCCTTGAATGAGGATTAATCTTCTTCCAGTGTTTTCTTCTGTAATCTTGTCCACTTAACCTACCATGTCTCAATCTCCTCATCCAAATATGAGGATAATGATAGTCTCCATCATATATATCTTATTAATATTAAATTAGTCAATATACCTGAAGCATCTGGAATAATGCTTTGCTCATAGTAGAACTGTAACTGGTAGTTATCAAGAGCTGGTATTGAGATCAGAGAGGAGCTGCCTTATTTGCCTGTCACAATAGTTGAGCTCCAGAGTAGAAAAAGAATATGATGTAACATGACAATATAAAAACCCACTACTTTTTGGTTCTGAGATTGCAAGGCAAACTCATCTTTCAAGGAAGAGTCTCAATTTCCTTTTTATGTGCTTTGATCTGGAGATTGGTTATGTGCAAGAAATTGTTATAGAAGTTAAGTCAAGTGTTGAGGGATGGTGGCTGGGAGACTGTTTTCCACTTGTATTCGGGATCTGGAGAAGAAGATGCCTTGTAGGCTGGAAGGCCACATCCACTTGGGGCACAGCCACAGAAAAGCAGAGAAACATGGTCAGGCAGTGAGAGCTCTCTAATATTTAGCTTCTCAGATATGCACCCAGTGCTCATCTGGGGTTGTGGCTGAGATGAGACCACACCTGGGGCCCATCCTGAAGGCGCCAACTGGGTGAATCCCTCAGCCAGTGAGCTGATAGGGGATGTGATGAGAGAGAGGAGGTTACACCAGAAGTAGCTAAGATGGAGCCGGTTCAGCAAGATGAATGTCAAGCAAAGAGAAGGGAGTTCACATTTCAGCATCGGAACCCAGCAAGGGTACCAGTGACAAAATGGACTATATTACTACACAGACCAGCAAACACTCACCAATGTACATTCGAGGCCAGTCTTGGGCCAGTGGATGGCCTCTTTACCCCCAGTACTGAGAGCACCCTGTCCCCCATGATAGAGAAACAGGGACAAAAGTGGGGGCTCAGCAAACAACAAAGCATTTTACAAAGAGATTAATTTATCAGACAAAGTAATCTTTACTCAATAATGAATTCATAAGATTTCATTTTTCTTTATAGTCAATGAAGGAATGAAGAAAACTATAGACTGAGATAAATTTTGCAAATGAGTTTCATTTAGAAACAGCTATGTAACATTATATAATAATGTCTTTTTTAAGCAATTTTTTTACATTTAAAACAAAATTAAATACAAAGAAGTAAACTAATATATAAAAATGTTTTAAATAAATATTCATCTAAGTACAGTTTTATACTTTCCTTCATTCCTACCACACAAAGGGAAACCACAGCTTTATTTCAGCCTGATTTATACCTAGCTACTACTTCCTAATGCTGACAGTTTCTTGTATGATTTTGCTGCAGAAATGTCTACCCAGATAAAAGTCAAAAGCCCTCTAGTTTCTCAGAGATGTTTGTAGCTTTGCCTTAACTCCAATCTCAGGTGATCTATTACTTTTTCTAAAGATATTTGTATTAGTTAGAGTGCAGATCTTAGCTGTCCTTCAGTCTCTTTATAATACAAAACATTTTGTCTGACTCCTCTGCCCACCTCTGTTTTGTATCAAGCATTATATAAGAATTATAAAGGAATTATACAAGGAGTTTAGTTACCTCTCTAGAGTTATTTTTTCACACAACCTGCCACTTCCACTGCATAGAGAAAAAGCACATACACACCAGACTATCAATTACTTAACCAACCATTACTTTTACTTAAATGCAATAGTTCTCTTATCCACCACTTAGCAACTTGCATGGTTTATACTTACTTTTTTCTTGCAGATATAACTCTTTCAGCTTTTATGTGAAATGTATTCTGAAAACTCCTTTGTCTTTCAAAAATTTTACACCTTTTAGAGTAAAATTGTTTTTAAATGATATTTGAATTGTATTTACCATAACATGCAACATCTATTAGGCAAATAAATAAATAATAGAAACTAAGTAGACCATCAATTCAAGTATTGAGTATCTGTTTCTTTTATTAATATTCCTAGTTAGTGAAAATAATGTTGATGAAATTTAAGAAAATATGAAAGAAGAAAAGGATATCAAGATTTACTTACCTAAGGTCCCAATCTTGAATTCACCATATTTTGTGAAATAATTACCGGTTTTGTAAGTGCCTGAGTTCAAGCTCCAAGTTTTCATTTGTTTCTTTCTGTTCATCCAGATATCTCTGGAGCTTACGGATCTGATTCAGGGAATCATCAAGCTGAAAGCAAAGTAGAAAAATGCTCAAGTTAAGTTCAGGAGATCTATTGTACACCATAGTGACTACAGATAATAACAAAGTATCATATACTTGAAGATTGCTAATAGAGATTTTAAATGTTCTCAACACAAAAATATAAGTATGTGAAGTAATGCGTGTATTAAATAGCTTGATTTAGCCATTCTACAATGTATACATATATCACAACATCATGTTGTATATCATAAATATATGTAATTTTACTTAGTTTAAAAATGATACAATTTAAATAAATATGAGAACCTATGATATATAAGACACTTTTCCTATCTCCCATTGAATAAAAAAAGTCCTTAATGAGAAAAATATTGAAATGAATTAATCCTTTCAAAAACAAGGTTTATTATTTGTATGACAAATAGTTAATACTTATCAGTAGCTCATGTGTGAGATTCTTTTATATACATGTATGAATATATGGACATATCCATTTATTTTCAATAACAGAATAATTACATATTCAGTAATAAAATAATTACATATTCAGTAATAAAATAAACATCAAAGTGAACACTACAGTGTTTAACAAACTTTTTTCTATATGTCACTCTTCTCCAATTTTTAGCCTTGTCCCCTACCTATATAAGTCACTGTACTGTAACTTGTGTTTATTATTCCAGTGATACAGTGGTGGCCATGTGAATAAGACAGAGTGGGCAGGTTTGGAGAAATATTGTTACTAAATCGTCTCCAATTGTAATTTAATATGAGCAGCAACTTTGGGGTATCAAGGTAAAGCTGATTTTGGTTTTTAGAAATCTAAACTTATCTCTTAAGTTTTGCTTCCTTCAAAGTTGTTTATCTGCTAGTATTATCTGGTGTAAATTCACTCCTGTATTTAAAAATTTAAGTCTTTAATATATAGTTCAACAAATTATAATAACAATATTTTAAAATTTCCTTATTATGTGATTTTTGAAAAATACAATTTCCCATCATATTGCTTCTTCTTCTTTCATTTTTTTCCTCCATTATTTTCTTCCTTTGTTCTTTTCATATCTGGTTAGAAAATGTTATATGCCAAATGATTGATGCAGCTATAAATAAGTCAGATGAGGCCTTTGCTGCATTAGTTCTGACATTCAAGTTGAGGTGGTCGGAAGGTAGAGAAAATAAAACATAACTGGATGAGGTACTTTGTGATAAAGTGTAAGGAGAAAATATAGAGAATGGTGAAACAGGGACTGATCACCTGGCTTGGAAGTACTAAATTAAGTAGGGCTTCTTAAGCTGAGATTCTAATGACCAGACTGCAGGCATGCAGCAACCTGGAGGGCCCAGGAAATGGGGATTCCATTTTAAGTTGAATGGAAAGGTGTTAAGTATTAAACAAACCACTCTGTCTACAGACTGAAGAAGGGGGAGGTCAATAGTGGAAGCAGGAAGACTAAACAGTAAACCTTTGTAGAAATATAGGAAAAGATAATGGGAGTAGTAATCTAGAGTGAAAGAAATGGATATATAATATAGCAGGCAAATCTATATGCAATAAGCATATGTCATACTAACCATATGTCCTAGATATACTGTCAGGGTAACTATACTAGGTATTAATAAAGAATTATAAATAATGAAACAGAGTAAACCTGATAAAGAATTATGAGAACAGGACATCTGAGTAAGCTCAATGTAACTGATGCAAATTGAATACCTGCTGAATGCATACTAAAAGTAGGATGATATAGAACAGCAGAAGCTTTGTTCTGTATTAAGGGAGCTAAAATCCAGTTCAATATTCTCATTGGCTACCTGCATGCATTAGGGGATCTGTTTTGCTCAATAATAGAAACAGCTAATTCCATATTTATTTATAAATTTTCATGTTCCTTTGGGTTTTATTTTTTTTTTCTCCAACACTTTAGCCGGCTTTTCTCTCCTTCCTAATGGCAACAGTTAGGACTGGGACTGTTCAGGCATTTCCTTTTGCTGTACCTTTTGCAGTCCAGCCTCCAGCTTCCTCTCTGCGGTCTCTCAAATCCCTCCTACCTCACCCAGGTTCAGAGAATTATAATAGATTCAAAAGGATAGAGAGAATACTGATACTATTTTCTTTTAATGTACTTTAACCTGTTAGGGGAAGATTTTTTTAAAAAAAGTTTAATAACATAGCAGCCAGTCTTGAAAGACATATACACTAACTGAAACTAACATTTTAATATTATCAAATTGATCAAAACCGTAATCAGAGTCAAACTTACACAGAGAAAGTCATCACATTAAAAAAAACTACATCTAATCTAAAGATATAATTTTTAAATGTACCTCAAAGATTCAAAAATAAAAATATAAGAACTAAATATATATGTATATAATTTAATTTTGATTGGTGAATATTGATATAAAAATAAAATATACAGTATTAGTTTAATAGGAATAATGAAATGGATAATGCCACCAGATAGGCCTAATGGGATGAATAATAATAAAATATTAAGGGTAACTTTTTCATAAAGTTTTACAGTTCAAAAATAAACTTCAGTGTACATATATTATTCCTCATTTATTTAATAGAGAAGTTTATTTTCTGGTCAGTGAAATGAGAATACTTTATAATACAGCCTTCCCTCATAAAAGTTTTAAGATTTATCTAAAGGAGTAAATGAAGAAAAGTGAATTAAAATATAAGGAAGATAATTTAATGGCAAAAGTAAGTTAAGGCTGATTCCAGATTTGAAGGAAAAATTTCAGACAATTTTAGAATTAGAGACTAGATAAAATCTATACTATCATATTACCTAATATATAACTATTATCCTATGATTATTCAGTGCTATATTTTCCTATCCAAAGATGTGTTTCTGTTCCTAATAATAATTCTTTAAAACACAGACTAGTACGGCCGGGCGCTGTGGCTCACGCCTGTAATCCTAGCTCTTGGGAGGCCGAGGCGGGCGGATTGCTCGAGGTCAGGAGTTCAAAACCAGCCTGAGCAAGAGCGAGACCCCGTCTCTACTATAAATAGAAAGAAATTAATTGGCCAACTGATATATATATAAAAAATTAGCCGGGCATGGTGGCGCATGCCTGTAGTGCCAGCTACTCGGGGGGCTGAGGCAGAAGGATCACTCAAGCCCAGGAGTTTGAGGTTGCTGTGAGCTAGGCTGACGCCACGGCACTCACTCTAGCCTGGACAACAAAGTGAGACTCTGTCTCAAAAAAAAAAAAAAAAAAAAAAAAAAAAAAAAAAAACACAGACTAGTAGTAATGAATGGCAAAATATGTTTATTAAGTATTGCATAACTAAATTTCAAGTAAATAAAGTGGGAGAAAAAATATATAATCATGGATTCATGGCCAGTTCAGACATTACAACACATCAAAATATTAAAGAGTATGTAAGAAAGTCAGCAGTCTAACATTTTTGGCACCAGGGATTGGTTTCATGAAAGAAAATTTTTCCATGGACGGGGGTGAGGTGATGGTTTCAGGATGATTCAAGCTCATTACATTTATTGTGCACATTATTTATTTCCATTATTATTACATTGTAATATATAATAAAATAATTATACAACTCACCATAATGCAGAATCAGTAAGAGCCCTGAACTTGTTTTCTTGCAACTAGATGGTCCCATGTGGGGGTGATGGGAGACAGTGACACCCAAAGTGTGTTGCTTATGTCCAGTCTACTCGGAAATCTTGTTTTGTTTGCTGTCATAGCAGAAGACTCTGCTTTACAAAGATAAGATGTTGGAAATGGAAGCAGGCTTTTCAGTGCTTTTGTGGCAATCTCAGGATATTCTGCCTTGACTTTAATCCAGAACATATGGCGATTTCAAGTTTTCTCAAACATACTTTTAAGGCCACCTTAAAGATCACCTTGAAATCATTTGCTATCTCAAGCAGTTGATCCTCTTCTAGCAAGGACAAAATTGATTCACCTGGCTTATTCACAAATGGCTAGTAGATCCATTCCTTCCCAGTTCAGGGGTCTTTTGTGGTTGGGAAGTAATGCCCAAACACTTTTGAAAGCTGAGATAGGTGATTATGCACCAGCTGGGAAAAAGAAGGCCCTGGATCAGTATTTTTCAAAATCTCTGCTAATGTTTGAAACATGTCAAAAATCCCAATATTCACTCATTGCCCCATAATTCGAGTTTGGCTTTGAATGCAGCCACTTTATCTGCCGACTTGAACACAGTTATCATTCTCCCCTGAAGTGACAAATTGAGTTCACAGAAGCAGGTTGAATATGTCACACAAGTAAACAAGTTTTGTGACCCATTCTGTGTCACTGAAATGTGCTGCCAGTGCTGACTGTTTTTGTAAAAGAAATCTCTGGAGTGGCTCTCATAACTCAAAAACTGGCCAGTGATATACCTTTAGAAAGCCATCTCACTTCCTTATATAAGAGAAGACACGTGTGCTCTGTGTCCATCTTGTCACAGAACTGCACGAATAGATGTAAGTTAAGGGCATATACTTTAATGTGGTTGATGATTTTAATCACATCCTGCAAAACATTTAGTTCAGGTCACATTTTTCAGCTAGTTAGCATTTCTCTATGGATGACATACTGCATAGTAGACTCACATTCAGAAGTGACCTCCTTGACCCATGTAGTGAAACCAGAAAGCCAGCCAGTGAGGGCAGCCTGTCTGTCTGTGCGTATACTGATGTAAAAAGACCAATTCAGTTTTCCTGATATGTAGTCATGCAAAGACTTGAACAGTTTTACAGCTGTGGTGTTGATTGGCAGCAAAAGTGCACATAACATATCCTCATGCACATCCTGCACACCCTCCTGAAAAACATGTTACAAAAACTAGCATTGTTCCCTTGTTTCAACATTACCAATAGACTCATCCACCTCTCTAACAGTCATGCCTCAACATTCATCAATGTTGCTAGCTGAAAGAGGGACACGTGCCACCTTTTGAACTGCAGCCTCTCCTGAAAGTTCACAGCAAATGTTCTTAGCAGCAGGCAAGATCAACTCTTTACCAATAGTAAAGGGCTTCTTAGCTTTAGAAGTGTGGTTAACCAGTAAGAATGACGTTATTGGTGCAGCCATATCTGATGAAGTGGTGGCCTCCAATAATTGCTTCTGTTCTTTGTGTTCAAGTTTTTTTCTTTTGAAAAACTCCAAAGGCTTGTCTTTTTAATGCAGGGTGCTTGGTCTCCATGTGGTGAGCAGTTTTGAAGGTTTCATGGCTTCATTGGATAGCCGGTTGCCTAGTATTATATAAAATGTGCTAGAAAAATGTGAATCAACTGTTTCAATGAATGTAATTTAAGTAGGACTTGGTATTTTCTTTTAAATATAGCTTTCATTCTGTTGGCAGTTTTAGAGTCTTCTGCTGTCTCATCATTGAGTCTGTCTCCTTTTACAAAGAAGCTCTTCAGCAACGTTTGTTTTTTACTCATTTTTGCTAGGGTTAGCTTGGGCGCTTACCAAAGCTGTGACTGAGATAAGTGCACAATGCAGGAGAGGGACGCCGACAGAAAAGGTAAATAAAATAATGGGCAGGCCACACCTGGACTAAAATACTGTTGGATTCTGATTTAAAGCCTGCCACCAGAATCAGCTTAATTGTCACTTGCCACTCACTGATAGAATCTTGATATGAGTCTGCAAGCAATTGATTTATTATGGTCTCTCTGTGCAGTCAAACCTCTCTGCTAGTGATAGTCGGCATTTGCAGCCACTCCCCAGCACTAGCATCACCGCCTCAGCTCCACCGCAGATCAGGAGGCATTAGATTGTCATAAGGAGCCACAACCTAGATCCCTCCCATGCGTGGTTTACAGTAGGGTCCCACTCCTATGAGAATCCAATGCTGCTGCTGATCTGACAGGAGGCGGAGCTCAGGCCGTGATGCAAGCAATGGGGAGGGACTGTAAGTACAGATGAAACTTTGCTTGCTGGGATGCCACTCACATCCTGCTGTGTGACCTGGTTCCTAACAGGCCACAGACAGGTACTGGTCTGGCCCCAGGGTTAGGGACCACATGTTTAGATAATTACTAAACCCACACATGTAACTGATAAGAGTACAGTCATCTAATTAAAATAGCAACAAATATAAAACTGCAATATATTTTCTAAGGTTACTAAGAGTGATAGAAATAATCAGAGATGCAGAAAACTTACAATAAACCAAAGATGTCCATTTTGGTGTGGACACAGAAACAAGAACAGAAACAATGCACACATGTCCCAAATTGGTGAAATAATTAAAATAAGTAATAGTATACCTATGTGTTAAAATATTATGCAGTAAAGAAAACAATTTGAAAAAGTGTAGTTTACTATACAATGTTAAGAAAAGGAAGCTCTACAATTTCACATAGGATAGGAGCTAAGTATTGTAAAATATATACATGTAGTTCCCCTAAGGCATTTGCTTATCTATTTTCAATTAGATATTCTGGATCTAATAATTAGAAAATGAATTTTGCATGATGGAGGACATATACAGTTGCAACATGCGGTTCCCAAGCACGGGAAGCCCTCTGCTGGATAAAGCAACTGATAAGAGGAAGAGATCGGCCTTCATTTAATTAAAAAGTGTGGTATTATCAGTCATTGAGTCACTTAATGAAATTTAAAATTTATGGATATACACTTATGAAATAGCTAAAGAAATAATTGCCTCCATTTTCCATTGAAAGAAGTTTTATATAGTACCTTTAATCCATATTAATTAGGAATACAAGGACCATGTTGTTGCAGAATATGTGTATAGGTGTGTATGTATTAATAAACATATATAGAGAGTATGCAAATCAGTGGGTAAATGCATATATAGATGCACACATATAGAGATGGATATAAAATATGTGACTGCATAGACAAAGTTGAAAGGCAATAATAGGGTAAAAAGTTGGAGTTAGTGGAGGTTATCTCTGACAGGCAGGCTTAATGGGTATTTTTTATTTTCATCTTTACATTTGTTTTGCATAATTCATTTTAAATAAAGGTCATGTACTTTTTGGGATCAGGAAAAAATTTACAGCACTAAAATGATGAGGATGGTGAGAATATAAATTGGAGCAAATTTTTTAAGGCATTTTGAAATCAAAGTCATATCGAAAGTCCTAAAATATTCATGTTTTTATTCATCATGAATTGAAATGCATGAAAAATAATATCGGTAGCACATAAAAGCTCTTTTTGCACAAATATACTCCATTGTGATCATGAAAGTTCAAATTGACTTAAATGGTTACTGAGAGTATTATGTTTAATTATAGTCTGCAGACATTAAAATGGAAAATTGTGAAGACTTTAAAATGCTTATTTAGATTTCATAATGCCATTTTATGTTTTAAGTTGAGAAAAAAATCCTCAAAAAATTATGAATAATTTATGACATTTATTTAGTAGTATATATAAAAAGAAAATAAAAACAAAAATACTTCAAAATACAGATTGAGTTGACTGTATTATTATTGTTATTATTCATTTTGTTTAAATATTTTGATATTTTCTAAATCTTTGCCAAGCTCTTATAAAAGTTAAAATAAAAAAATAAATAACATTTAAATTAATTTTGAGGATATTTTATGAGCAATGGAAAGTGCCCAAGGTGTAATCCAGGTTTTTACAATCTCATCTGGTCCACCTGAAAGACCTGGCTAAAACTCAACTGTGACCATTTCAATGCACTTGACAAATTCATCAAGAGTCCCCGTTGCCTACAAGATCAATCTCAGTACATAAATCCTCCTCTAATTTTCTCTCTCCTATCACTTCCCATCAGGGTAATCTCAGGGTTTGTTGTCTTCTGAATTTTCCATAGTTCTCTGCACAAGCAGTGTAGATTTGCTGTTGGTAGTGGTGGCATTTGTTCTTTTTTTCTCTTCCCCCCCTCCCCAAGCCTTTGCTCATGTTCTCTCTTATTTTAGTAACATTTTGATGAATCGCCTTAGGATCTTTTTAAAATGCAAATGATGAATGAGTGGGGCTCAAGATTTTTGCATTTCAACAAGTTCCCAGTTAATACTGATGCTGCTAGTCCTGAAACACACCTGAAGTAGAAGTCAATACAATTGCCCTGGCCTGAGTGTGAGCCTTCTGATAGTGCCATAACTACATATTTATATGTATAAGACATGCACATATATACCTATATGATATATGACATATACATTATATATGTCATATATCATATAATTTATGCATATTATATACTATGATTTTATGTATAACACACATATATGTATATATAAACTTAATATGCCGCCTGTTTGGGCATCAGCCTCCATTCACTTTCACCTACTCAAGGACACACACAGCTTCATCAATATGCAGTGCTCTATCGTATATCATCTGGCTTCTTCCTCTATTTGATTATTCCCTTCAAGGATCTGTACTGACTGTTCCTTCTGCCTGGATTCTTCCTGCAACAGAAATCTGAATGATTCACTTTATCTTCTTTTATGTATTTACTAAAAGCTCAGGCCAGACACCATATTTAATACTGCCACTTGTCCTCAATGCATGAATTCTGAGATTTTCTTTCTAACAGTTGTATGATTTATATATTAATGTCCTCTGTCTCTCTCCACTGGCATGCAAATTCCATGCAGCAGGGATATTTGTTTTATTCATGTATGTACTTCAAGTTCCTGGAATAGTGTTTGCTTATTTAAGAAGAATAAAAGGATGCTGTATGGGCTAAAGCAACAGATGCCCTTCCACTGTTGTTAAAAGCCTTTGCCAAGCAAGTAGGCCATAATTTGAAAAATTTTATGTAAATAGTATCCTAAAGCTTTGCATATGCCAGATGAATCCAATTCAATATTTACTGTGAGTACAGAATAATTGCTTTGTTCCGATTGCTACTATAGTATGGCCCCAGGCAGTCTTCCTGATATCTGGGTAGATTCCCAAAAATTTATGACTCAAGAAAAATATACTCCAACTACATCGTAGGATCTGATCAAACAGACAATATAACAATGGCCTTTCTATAGTCTAAACCTTGGTGATATGGAGATAATTATTTAAGCTAAAAAGGTATTACAGTTATTAGAACATCTTAATTTCTGTAATTAAAAAGAAAAGAAAAATATAATAAAACAAAGAAAAGACTAGAAAAAATTCTGTTAGATACTATAGACTATGGGACATAAATCCCATTTTTATTGGAGTTATAAATCTTTATCTAAATCTCAAAGGAAATATTTGATAATCTGTTTTGATACATTAGCAATAGAACAGGCCCAATTTTTGTCATAGAACTTGAAGTGACAAGTTGAGCATCGGGGATTCTGGCAAGTGCTTTTAGACAATCTGCTCCCATTCTGCTCCAAGGCGCCCACAGTGGGGTGTCTTTATACTCTGTCCAGCTTAGAATTTGATTAAGGTAATGAGGAATGATGGCAAAAATTCAGATAAGTCTCCTATTCACAAATTCCCTAAACCCAGCTCATGTAATGCAGAGCCTCTGTAAGGAAGGAGCAGGGATGGATATTTGCTATCTTCAAATAATTAATACAGAATGAGTTTTGCACACATATTTATAATCAGAATTGAAATATTCTAAGCCACTTTTTCAAGGACTATATCTTAATAAACTCTTCAGTTGGGGAAAAAAATCAGTAAAATCAATGGGGACACTTTACTAAAATGTCTTGGTGATCTCAGGTGGAGAGTGGTGGGTTGCCTTTTGGGAAATTCACAAAGTATATAGTTTGTGTTACATGATTCTACATACTTTTCAATGTGACAATCAACTTCAGGTCCTCCAATATAATACATTTTTACTGCCTGTATGGAAATTATTGAATGATTTCAATTTAGTGAATTTATTATTTCCTGTGTCTTATAAACCCATGATGATTTATAAGATTTATCCAATTTAATTATTGACCTTCTTTCATATATACATATACCACTGAATTTCACATAGATTTCAAGGTTTTATAGAATTGGCTACTAAATATCTACTAAGAACTTTCTTTTTAAAATAAGTGGCATCATTGTCTACTAGATGATTGTTAAAATGTGGAAGAAATCTCAAACAAGCTAGCATTGGATAAACACATTGCTGAAATAATTTATTGACCTTTGAGGTCTATAAGCTATAACTTTTTTAATAAGCTATACTAACAATGCAATTGCTGTAGATATAGGGTTAATGAAGCTAATATGATGGTATCTCAGCTGAATCACTCGATCTCTGAATTAAATTCTTTAGAGCAAAAGGTATAATGTTTGCTTATAAGAGAATTGGTATAATTGAGTAATTCCATATGGATGACAAAGACTCAGATTTGAGAGAGTTCCATCTTAAAGATATTACATTTTTGGAAACAGTTTGGAGATAGTATTCTCTAATTGGCCCATTACAGTGATTGGGTTGATGAAAAACTATATTTCCAATATTTTGAACCAATTTTTTTTCCCAAAAGGCTTTATTGTCATACATGACAAAAAACCTAGAATAACCTTGCAAGTGGCTGCACTTTTGTGCCAGTATTCTTTTTTTATCTGAGAACACATGTGGATAAGACTGTGCTAAACTCAACATTCTTAACAACAACAGAAATGTAAGTATAAAAACAATCATACAAAAGAAGACTAAAGTTAGAGAACTTACATTTGCTGATTTCAATACTTAGTAAAAAAGCTATGGTAATCAAGACAATGTTTTACTGGCATAAGGATAGACATATATATATCAATGGAATAAAATTGTTCAAAGTCCAAAAAGAAACTCTTACATTTATGGTAATTGTTTTTTGGCCTGGGTACCAAGACATTTCAATGAGGAAATCATAATCTTTTAAGAAAATAGTTCTGGAATCTAAATATCCACAAGCAAAAGAATGAAGCTGAACCCCCACCATATACCATTCATTAAAGTTAACCCAAAAGAGGCCATAAACCTAACTGGAAGATGTAAAACTGTAAAACTCTTAGAAGAAAGCATAGGAGTACATATTTATGACATTGGATTGGACAACATACACAATGCCAAAAACACAAGCAACAAAAGAAAAAAAAGTAAAATTGGGCTTAATCAGAAATTTAAAGAAAGTTTTATGCTTCAATGAACACTATCAAGAAAGTGAACATACAGTCCACAGAAGGATAGTAATAAGAGAAAATATTTGCAGATCATGTCTCTGAGAAAGGACTTGTATCCAGAACAGATAAAAAACATAGCTCAATTATCAAAAGACAAAACAACTGAAGAATAAAGCAAAGGATGTCAATACGTATTTTTCTAAAGAAAATATACAAATGTCCAATTAGCACATATAAATATGCTGAACATCATTAATCATTAGGAAAATTCAAATCAAAATCACAAGAGATACCACTTCATACCAACGAAGATGGCAATTGTCAAAAAGATGGACTCTAACAAGTGTTGTTAAGAATGTGGAGAAATTGGAACCCTCAAACGCTGCTCATGAAAATGTAAAATGATACAGCCGCTTTGAAAAATAATTTAGCATTTCCTGAAAAGTCAAACATTCATAGAGTTACCATATGACCCAGCGATTCCAAGAGAAATAAAAACATAATCTACACAAAATAATGCCAAAATGTGGAAACAATCCAAATACCCATTAATTGATGAATAAAGAAACAAACGATGGTATATTCATAGAACAGGATATCATTTAGCCATACGGAGACTGAAGAATTGATCCGTGCTACATCATAGAAAAACTTTGAAAACATTATGCTAAGTAAATAATAGGTCACATATTCTATGATTTCATTTAAATAAAATGTCCAAAATAGGAAAATTTATAAAGGGAGAAAGTAGATGAGTGGCTGCCAAGTACTGGGACAAGGGGAGAACAGGGAATGTGTGCTAATGTGTATGGGGTACTTTTTTTGAGATGCTGACAATTTTTTAAAAATTAGATTGCGGTGATTGTTACACAACTCTATGATGATATTAAAAACTTTTGAATTCAACTGAACACTTAAAATGGGTAAATTTTATAGTATATGAATTAGATCTTCATAAAGCTATTAAAATAAATTTTAAAATAATATGACATGCACTTTCAGTTGCCATAATTTTTATTTATTAAGCCAAATCAAAATTAATTCTAGGGTATCTACAAAACATTAAGTTAATTGAACATATCCAGTGAAGTTCTTAATAATGTTGTCTTAAATAATTGTGTCACTTGAATCTATAACACGACATTGCTTTATCTCTCTACGATGAACTTTTGAAATCTTTAAAAATTGATTTGATAAATGGGCATTGATGCCTTAATAAGTCTAATAAGTATTGGCATTGCTTTAAATGTATTAACCTAGATACTCTTGTATGATTATTGATATTTATATACAAAGCATTCTATTAAGCAATTTATTCCAGCTCAAAGTTATTTTTCTTTTCTTTTTTTCCCTCTTTTTTTTTTAAATAAATTATGCCAGCTTTATGGCCAGTGAGAGTGAAACACTTGGCATCCTGAAATGCTAGTGCTTCTTAATTTATGCCTTGAGGGACTAATATTGAGTATTTTTTCCGGGTACCATAGCAACTGCGGAATCAAAGCCATGATATCATGTGGCAAATTTGCAGCTGAGAGAACACTTCAGCATCCCATTAGATCACTCGGGGTGGCAATATTATAACGGTTTATACAGCATCATCATGATAAGAGACATTTATCCAATTTTATTGAAATTAAAGACAACTATAGAGAATTTCTTTCAAAAGAGTAGAATATTGTGATCTATATGTGAGACAACAAAATGTTAAGGGCATTTAATTTGCAACCAATGTCTCTCAAGGGTTTTGATATGGAATGTTATTAAAACTGACTTCAAGTTGCTAAGTAATATGCTAATTATTTGTGTGGAGAATAACAATATTTTGTCCAACACCAAAAAAAGACAAAATATTGTCAAATAATTTTAATATTAATTTACATGACAGCAGCACTTGTATTTGATCATCACAAGATATACATATTTCCCACTTACCCCTCTTGGGATATGAATAGTAGAGAGCACTAATAAATCACCTAAGGAGACTAACATTCCTTCCTTCACCATTTTATCTTTGCTCGATTAACACACAACAGATGTCTGCTTTCAGAAGGAATCTTTTTCAGAGCACTGGGCTAACTGCCTCTTTGCCTTTGGACATTGGGATGAAATCCAGCATCATGAAACTCAATGAAAGAAATGGAATTGCCATTTTTGTCTCAAGTTTCAATTCGTTATCACACATTATGAACCACCAGGTTTAATCTCTCCAATAATGTTGGATCTAGGTACAAAAATCTAGTTATTTCTCCTTGCTATTTTAACCAAAATAAAAGAATATTGTAAAAAATTCAGTTATAAAAATGCAAATATTAAATGTGACTAAAATTATAAAATGTTATTAAAGGAATTTAAACTTTAAGAACAAGAGAATTCAGGGTAAACCTACTTGATTTTACTTATTATAACATGAGTTGGTAACTCTTTCTCATGGCTCTATACACTAGGAATTTAGCCCAGTTATTAAGAAACCACCTGCCACCACCATAGGCTGTCTGCACAGGTGACAGTCTACTAGTGAGTTAGAGAAATCTGCTTCTACAAAGGGTAGTGAAACTTCCGTAAAACACTAAAAATAGCAATTTTATTAAGAGCCACGTGATCTTCATCCAAAAACACAAAAACAAAGAAAAATCAGTATAAATGGAATCTATTATTAAAATAAAAAATAGTTATCCTAAATTAGAAAGAGAAATGATGTTGTAGCAAAATAAGTTCATGAAAAAAGTAGAAAAAAAAATTAAAAGGTCTCCACAAAGCTTCTTTATAAACAGATTACAAGAAATAATATAGTAAGATACACAATTATGTGAAGAAGAAATAAGCAACAGTTTTATGATTGGTTTACAAATCAAAGGACTAATATTTAATTTCCCACATAGAAAATGGAGGACATTATAATCTAATTTTTATTTCTTTTAAATTTAGAAGAGAATTCATAAGTCTCTAAAAAAGACTTACATGATCAGAAAGATAATATTAATAACAGGAAGAAATGTCTTCTTCTACAATACAAATACCTTTTCAAATTATAATTTTTAAAATGAAAAAAACACACACATGGAAAATTATATCATCCTGCATCCTCTCCTCATTCATGCTGACAAGACAAAGTCAGACAACTGATATTTAAATCACATTCCTTAAAGGAGAATTCCAATTTTGTATATACAGCAACTGATGAGAAAATAGTAAGTATTCTTTCAGTAGAGTATATTTCAAAATATTTCTTAACTTCCTTTTTCTTTGAAAGAAGACTCAGATCACTGCGTACAAACCATCTGTAAACAATTTTACCTGCAATTTTTGTAACTGTCAATGCAAAGTCAATATGGTGAAAAAGGCAATAACATATTAAAGTTATTATTATTATAAAGTAGTTTTGACCTATGGACTTCCAGAAGTATTCTCTGGGACCTCCAGAGGTGAGAACTACCGATTTGAAGAATGTTTTCCAAATGGAGTATATCTTATTGGATGAGCTCATAACATCATTACTTTATTTTGCATTTGGCCAAAAGTTTCTTGTAGCAGAATAAAAAATATTCTCACATATCTACATATACCTCCTCGGATATAGTTTACATATAAATGGGGAAGCACGCCATCCAACCTGATGAAGAATGGCTTCTTGTACTTATAACGATATGTGCTTTAAAAGATACTAATCTTGCAATACTGTTGTCTGATTCATCTAAGATTGTTGTAAATACTTTTGGAGAATTCTTCCACTGATAGTGCACAAGTTCTGACACATTTAGCCTCCAGATAAAGAACTCTGGATAAATGAATAAATGAAAGTAATCATGCATGTCTATAAATGCATATATATAAGTTAATGAAGTGGGAAATGAACTGGAAAAATTCCTGACTACTATTGGGGGTTGGGCAGAGTAATTGCTGCTGTCTTTACAACACATTTATTTTGCCCTCCACACACAGACCATCAAGTGAACACATTCTATGCAGAGACCAATGTGAAACTTTCTGCATCTATGTGGTGAGATAAAGATCACACACATCCTTGGAGTTCTAATTGTCCCCAAATTCTGGGAAATATAAATTCTTGTATCAAAATATTTAAATATATTAAAATGACCATGAATTTTTCATGTAAAATAAAGGAAATTCTAGTTTTTAGAAAAAGAACTGTGAACATCAAAAAAAATATTACATTAGCTAAGGACTACAATTCAGAATGTTCTGGGGTATTTGCTCACTCTTTGTAACTCAGGCAATTTTGTGAAAAATTGCCATTACTATAGATCACCAGTTACTCTACTTGCATAAGAAAATCCTATTTATTATGTACCTCAATTTTGGAATGCCATAATATTTTTCCTTTTGAAGATATTTTTTCTTCAAAGAAGACCCTATTCTTCAAACAGACTATAAAGCATTTAATTTTGTTTATTTAGTACTTAAAAGGAAATGCAGTTTGTTAGTATAAATACTGAAGTTAAGTGCTGTAACATTAGAGATGTTTGATTGACTATAAATTTAATAGATGCTTAGCATATAAGAATTTTAAGATAATTTATGTTCTAGAGCAATTTTAAATTTATTGAAAAATTGACAGAAAGGGAGAGTTCTCATGTACCTCCTCTGGCCCCATCGTCCTTGTTTCAGTTTTCTTCATTATTAATATTAACATTTTGCATTAAGGAAAAACAGACAAAAGATAATGGTGTCAAGAGCAAGGCTGACAGTAATAAGGGAGGTGATAAGTGGTTATATTTGGGAAATGCTTGAATATAAGGAACATAAGGATGTGAGAGTTGATTTAATATGGGGTGGGAAGAGAAAGAAGAATCAAAATTGAGCCAACTGTTTTCTTGAACAACTGAATAACTAGGAGCAACTTTAAAGATTTAAGTTTGGGAGTTTTCAGCATATAGATGGCATCTAAAGCCACAAGCTTAAAGATATTATCTTCAAGGTGCATGTAGATAGGCACAGAGGGGGTGGAAAAGTAGCTTTGGGGACTCTTTCACATATAGATTTGAAAACACAAAAAGAATCAACAACCACGTTGAGATCAAGAAGGTGGAACCCCAAGAAACACTGGTTTTCTAGCATCCTTGTGAGTGAATTCTTGTAAGAATGGAAGTGATTTACTGTGTGAAATTATTATGATACTTTGAGGATGAGAACCAAGAATAAAATATTGGCTTTGAAAATATGGAGAATATTTGTGACCATGACAACTTCTCTTTTGTCATGCAAAAAGACAGTAAAGAGGTGGTCACAATTCCACTGGTGTTATGAGAAAAAGAATGAAGGAAGTAAAGATAAGAAGTAAACAAATTTCTTTCAAGGATTTTGTTGTAAAATGAGGCAGTAAAATTTTACAGTAGCAGCAGTGGGAGTGGAACTAAAGAAAGTTGGTTTATCTTAAAGATTATATATATACACACATACACCCTCTCATATATACACATATATATATAAAATGTTTAGATGTATATATATATATATATATTAATACATACTTATGTATATATGTGTTTTATTTCTTTCTATGTATCTATGTCTAATCTACACCTATCTATATATGTCTGTGTATTTTTCGGCAAAAGTGAAGAGGCTGACTACAATAGGCACTCAGATATTTCATTCATAGATAGATCAGTAATGTAGGCAAAATATAATGGTGCCAACTGATCTAGGTAGTTTAACAGATGTGATTGTGGGAATGTGTGATGAATATTCTGTATTCTGTAATCCTGTATTTTTTGTTTTTTTTTTTTTTTACTTCTCAGTAAAATCAGAGGAAAGATTATTCAGCTGAGAGTCTGAAAGAATGAAGGATTATAGTCCTGAGGGGAGAGAAGAAATGAAATAGTCATTTAGAAGAGTTAATAAGCTGGAGGACTAAGAAGCCACTTGAGATGAGGTTGGTCATGAATTTAAGCCAGTCCTGTCACCATGGTGCTGGTTTTTCTATTGCTACATGCACCCACAGCTAAAGCCAAGGATTGCATTTAACCAGAGCTGGAGTTTTACAAATGAGTATCTGAAGAGATATATATGGAGCCAGGAAATGGAGGTATATGCAATGGAGTGATTACAATGTTAAACTATCACATTTATAATGCATAAGGAATGAAATTAGATATGGGAATGGATAAATGACAGTAAACAGGTGGTAGCATTAACAAAGCATATGCCCCAGTGGGTTGTAATCTTGCTACACTTAGGGTACTAAAGGGAGTTAGCTTATCTTATTAAAAATAAGAGATTATATTTGTTGAGTGGGGTACTTAATTTGAGAACTTAGAGAAATAGAGTAATTCATAAAGACGGTATCTACCAAATTGAATGTTTATAGCAGCACAATTCACAATTGCAAAGTTGTGGAAACAACCCAAGTGCCCATCAATTCATGAGTGGATTAATAAAATGTGGTATATGTACACCATGGAGTACTACTATTCAGCGTTAAGAAACAATGGTGATATAGCACCTCTTGTATTTTCCTGGATAGAGCTGGAATCCATTCTACTAAGTGAAGTATCTCAAGAATGGAAAAACAAACACCACATGTACTCACCAGCAAATTGGTATTAATGGGCATATAAGTGGACATATAGGAAAAACATTTATCGGGTATCAGGTGGGTGGGAGGGGGAGGAGAGGATGGGTATATACAAACACAATGAGTGAGATGTGCAATGTTTGGGGGATGGTCACGCTTAAAGCTCTGACTTGATGGGGGAGGGTGGGCATGGGCAATATACGTAACTTTAACATTTGTACCCCCATGATATGCTGAAATAAAAAGAAGACAGTATCTACCATATGACTTTGAGACTGGGTTGCTAAGGTGAAATGGAGGATAGATAATTGGCAGAGAAGAATTTGAGGAACAGAGTAAAGAGTACTGAAAGTTGTCTTTTTGGATATTGGAATCACCAAGTGGTCAGGGGTTGTTGAGGAGAATGGCAGTAAACCAGGTGCTAAAATCTCAAGGAATGATGGAAATTGATCAGAGATGTGTAAATGATGCAGGTAGGGTAGTGAATGCCATACATATAAGATGTTTAAGTATGTAAGATGTAAGTATGAGGGTGTATCTTTTATACATACACACACACAAATGCATAAATATGGGGAGGAAGAGATTGAGACAGAGAAAGAAAGAGAAGGACAAAGGTCTGGAGCAATGAGCAGACAATGCCCAATGAGCAGATGTAAGGACAACTGCCCTTCAGGCCCAGGGCACAGGGCCATTTGGGAAGATAGTCATTACGTGCGAGTTGGTAACCAGTCATATCACTGTACTGCCAAAAATACTTCTGTGATTTACTATTCCTTCCAAATAAGGTTTAAATTCCCTTATGGCTTTCAGGGCTTTGTGCTTCTGCCCTAAGTTCCTTTTTCAAATTCTCTCCCCACTAACCGCCACAATCTGCTACATTTCAGCTGTGCCAAATCTCATTCCCTTCTTGAAATTTACCAACTTCTTATTCATCTTTTAGCCTTAACAGATGCTCTTTCTTCTTCACTTCTTTTATTTCCTCTTGTCCTGGCTAAAAGCTAACTCGTATTTATCCTTAAATTCTCAGTTTCTTCCTCAGTTTCTTATGTTTCTTCTAAGAAGCTGCCTAGACTAAACTAGTTGTCCCTAGTTTGCCCTTTATAGTACTAAACCTACCTTGGGATATTTGCTTTTGCAATTGTTTTCTCAAATGGACCCTAAGGTCTGTGAAACCAGAGACCATGCATTCATTCAACACATATTTGGGAGTTTGTTAAGTGGAAGCTGCTGTTCTTAGCATTTTTGTATTATCATTATATCACCACTGCCTAATTAAGGACTTGGGCACAGTAATAAATCAGGACACTATATTCCTTCACTCAGAGTTTCACATGGAGGATGAATGACTACAATTCACTCATTGTTATTTTATGCAGCAGTCACTTGTTAAATAGTCACTCATAGCAATATCACAGGTATGCACTGCTCAAGGAAAAAGCAGTTCTGTATTTCTGACTATGAAATAGTTCTACTGTGAAGTAATTTTAATTTTCCTAAAACTTTAAAAAGGTTGTCTTCTCCATCACCATGTCAATAGTCTAAAATTTCACTGATGTCATAAGGCATAAAACTGAACATTAAACACGATTTTAAACTGACTGAGCTTTAAAGAAAAAATGCTAATATACCAAATGATTTGCACCTGGACATAGCATACAAGTCCATCAAAATGAATCTTGCCTTTGCATATGGAAAATTCTATTTCTACAAGGACACGTGTTGACATGATACAAATTGAGTGATTGAAAAACGAAACATATGTACTGATCTTATGCCAGTCAAGAAAATTGGGAAACGTGCTTTAGAGTGTTTTATGGCTTATTAGAAAAACCATTTTAATAAAGTCAATAAGCAGAGTTTCCATGGTTATGTATATAAAAATCACCCCCTGAGGTCATCAAAACCATCACTTTGCCTCAATTAATGGGTCCACCTCTAAGGAAGGTACACTGTTCTTAAGGATCTTAATGAACCCTGTTTAACATCTGTGAGGGGACATTACAAAACAGGCATCTGTGCAAAACTTGGTTTTTAAATCTTGGGCAAAATGGGTTTCTATTATATTAGCTCTGAATAACAGTCTTGAATAATAGTGTTAGAAGTGAAAATTGATCCTCATTTAATCCTACTCCCTCAATTTATGATGAGGAATCTGAGGAACAGAACGACTGAGTCATTTTTCCAACATTATCTAGCAAGGTGTGGGGGGGATTTTCTCAGGCCACTTTTCCACACCTCCCTCCTATGCTGTGTGCACTGTACATTTTTGTGTGTTCTCTATTTCTATAAATGTATTCTCCTTTCCTGGAATATAAGTTCTTAGAAAAATTGGGACTGTGGATATATTTTCCCTGCTGAACACAGAGGGGACAAAATAAAAGAAAAAACACAGCAGAAAAAATAAACATGACATAATTGTTTGGGGTCCATAGTGTCATCTCAGAGAGCTTTACTGAGTCTTAGGCTCTGCCTTATTCCTCTCTCCCCTACAGAACTATAATATTACATCTCCAACTCTGTTCTCTTGGGCTTTTCCTGACCTTAGTGAGGATGATGTTAAAGGGCCCATGCTCAGCACTCTGGGACTCATGTTGATCATCTAACTGACTTTATGTGGAGCCTCTGAATCATGACAACATCCTGCCTCCCAGCTTTGAGATGAGATTCCTCTTTTGATATGCTGTTTTTTTTGTTTTGTTTTTTTTTTTTGATATGCTGTTGGGTGTTCCAGTTCCTTTTCACCTGAGACCCTGAAGGAATCATAACAGTTATCTCCCTCAGAAGGATTTCTGCCTTAGGACCCATTAGATGACTGGTAGAGAGTTTTATAATGACAACAAGAATGGTACACACACTCCAAGGACTACCTGCTCCAGGATTCTCCAGAATCAGGCTCAGAACACACATTTTGGAGCTCTCTCCCATACACTGTTTACCAAAATGGTTTTGATGCAGATTTGAAATCCTGGCTCTGGTTTATCTCTATCCCAGAATATAGAACTAGTTCTGGATCTCAACTCTTACTGATGTCTGTAATTCTATTGTTGAATAGAGCTATGTCCAGGTATATTATGAAATATGATGGTCATATCTAGAGCATACAGGTCTGACATTCAATGCACTAATGTAACTACTAGAAAGTGGTTTCTTCCAATCAAATGTGCTATTACCAAGTAGTGACAGAAGTATATTTTCCCCTTTTCTGAGCTATTCATGTTCTTGAAACTGAGAACAACCAGAAATTTGATTGTGTTATTACATGTAACTCTCAACAAAAATAAAATATGGTCTGCTTGTTAAAAGCAATAAAATGTGTACATTTAATAAGAACATGGGTTTTCTATCTCTAGGAGATGACTCTAGAAGCAAATACACACATGTGTAGTAGTGTACCTGCTCTCAACACTGCCAAATCTTAACAGCACTGAACACTCATATCCATAGCAATTTTCTTTCTCAGCCTTAATATAGATGCCAAAGTCTCCCATGGCAACTTGCCTCTGAGCTCTGGATCAGATTACTTCCATTGTATTTCCTACCAAAGGACATCAGTCCCCTTTGCTTTCCAAAGTAGTCTTTTGTTCTGGTTTAAGATTTCTGCTAATGCCTTTGTCTAATTCTATTCTGTTTCTTTAAAGAAAATGAGTGCACATATGTTCTTTTGACAATTATATTAATTTATTCTAAGTCTCTGGGTCTTTTCTCTTTCTCTTTTCATACTATTACGATTTTTCCTTATTTATCAATGCCTGTTTTTCTGTACAAACCAGATTTGTACAGAACCCATTTACCTCAGTGGTATATGTAAGAAAGGATTAACGACTGAGGCCATTGAGTATGAAATCTCCAGTTTCCTAAGTTTGACAGTTGATATCTCTGACATTTCACTTTGACACTTCTTGCTTTATTTTTACTGTAAAGGTAAATCCTCAGTCTTGCAGAATGTTTGACTTGTGATTATCTTTCACATTTTTTTAGAGCAATTTTTGTGAAACAATGGATAAGTCAAAAATTCATGTTATTCTTGAATATGAGTTCCATTGTGGAATCAATGCAATGTGGAAAGCTCAAAAAATCAAAAAACTAGGAAGGATGTGGCTAATGGACACATAGAACATGGATGGTTTGAGAAGTTCTGTTACGGTGTTTTAATCTTGAAAATGAGCCATGTGGGCAACCTGAAACCAAGGTGAATAATGATGAGCTGAAAGCTGTAGTGGAAGCAAATCCATTCCAAACTACTGGTCAAGTAGCAGTAAGGTTTGATGTTACTAATCCAACAATATTGGAACATTTGAAAAAAATTGGCAAGGTAAAGAAACTGTATAGATGGATACCACATAAATTAAATGAGTGACAGGAGAGAAATTGTCTCAAAGCTTGCCTTTCTTTGCTGTCACGACATAAAGGCAAACCATTTCTACACCGTATTGCTACATATGATGAAAAATGGATACTTTTTGAAAATCACAAGCATTCAGCACAATGGTTGGATAACAATGAAGTGTCAGAACACAGTCCAAAACCAAATATTTATAAAAAAAAAGCTAATGGTGTCTGTTTGGTGGTCTAGGTCTGGTATCATCCACTACAGCTTCGTGAAATCTGATCTATCGATTATGGAGGATGTCTACCCAACATACTTCATAATCCAACACAGAAGTAAGGATCTTAAATAAAATTCTTCATTTTTAAATTTTAATTTGCAGGGAAAAGTAGTTAAATCCACATAATTATTATAATGGTATAAATAACATGATAATATATAAAAAAAGAGGTTTGTTTTCAACATATATTTCAACACCTGGGATGATATCATAACTCTTTCTCTCCAATCTGTGACAATGTTCATGTCATTTACTTATTTACACTATCGAATTTCAAGGCTGTGATAAGGCTTCCATGAGATAACAATGTGATTATATTAATATGTATTATCAATTATTACAACATTACTATAATAACTGCCATAATTATAGGCTTATAATAAAGATTAGATTAAATTTTATAACATATTATAACATTATTATATGTTAAATACTGGAATATTAAATTAAATGTGGTTATATAACAGAAAATATACATACTGTATATTAAATGCTGAACACTGGACTCAAGATCTAGTTAGATTAATTATGCATAATATTTCTCATTTTAAGATATCTTATTTCTTTACTTTCCTTAAAGGTTTCATTAAATCAACATATGTTTCAGTGATTAAAATTATGCAATCTCACAAATTATTCTTCATTTTTCAGATAAGGAAAGTGTAGCCCACTGAGACTAAATGACTATTCCAAGATCATACAACTAGTAAAGACATTGGTCAGAATTTACTTCCCAAGCTGACTCCATTTTTCTTAATCTTACCTAATATACCATACATGGTGTTGAAACTTTAGAAGCTAGATTGAGTTTATATTTTTCACCCACCTTTTCTAACACTGCTCATTTACAATCACGGATCAGAAAGATGATTACTTTTCAAAAAAATTTCCTGCTTTTCTATCTCTTTTCTCTAAGCATGGTTGTTAGGATCCTTTGGCATTGTGATTGTCCTCTAGTGGAAAGTAAAGCACTCGATGGTGTACAACCACCAGATTTTACCTCTCCACTCTCCCAGTGGCTGCCTCCTCCTCTCCACCCTAAGAGATAATGTTGCAACAAATACCCTGTACCTATCCCCTCATGGATCAGTGTGAAAATTTCCCTGTAATATGGGACCAGGAACAGGGTTATGATAAATCAAAATACATACACACAAAACAGAGGACATATTGTGAAAAACCAAATTTGTACAAAAAGATACCCCAAAACCAAATTTAAATGGCTTTACATGGAGGGAGGAGAATGGGAGTAGGATGTGAGGGTAAAAGGGAATACATAAATTAAGAGAATATATTTGCATGGGATAATGAATATGCCAAGAAATAACTCAACAGTGTGCCAATATTAATTCAACCCTGAAAAGAGAAAAAGAAAAGAAGGAAAGAAAAATAATTGCTTTTTGCTGAGTCATTATCATTTTTTTTTCTAATGTAATGAGGTCTCTGTCATTTCCATTATCTCTGGTGCCCATTCATATATGAATGGACAATAATATGTCTGAATGAGGAGAGGGAACAGAGTCACAGATATTCAAAAGAATATATATATGTGTATATATACGTGTGTGTGTATATATATATGTATATATATATATATACATATATATATATATATATATATATATATATATATATGTTAAAGGATGGTAGACTTTAAGCACTGCCTAGAGTTAGAGGGGAGGAAAAGCAACAGAAGATCACGGTCTAAATCTTTCCATATAACCTGCCCTTAAAACATTTTGATTGTACTCAGACTCATCTCAGGCTACATTTTCTACTCACATAAAACTCAAAAGTTTTAGCTGAAACTATGCCACGCTTGATGAGTTTGGATTTTCGTCAAGTTATGGGGGGGCAGAAGTACTGGACCGTGGAGGTGTTTGCCGAGAGTAATGAAGAACAAGAGCAAGATAAATGATTGCAGGAAAATGGTAACCTTCAAATTACCACTGAAGGGGAAAGGAAATTATTGGAATGATTTAGATGAAAAATTAATGGAAACTGAGTCGCTGGACTTCTGTTCACATTGTTCTTTTGCCTCTGATGTCTTCATTTTAGAGACGTCTGAAACATCACTAGTGAGTGTTGGTACTGATACTGACACAGGGCGCTCTGGTCCTCATCCATCTACTCCCGTCGGAGTTAATAATTAAAAATTTAAATATATAAAACAAATACTTGCAAACAGCCGTTGAGTGTTTGAAGGAAAAGGAGCACCACAAATTGTTTCTGCTGCATCCTATGAATACCCCATAATGACGTTTTATTTTGTTGCATTAAACCTTGCATATTTATGGTTGGATATCTCTCATTATATTAAAAACTTTTTCTTGGGAAGAAATCACATATATTCTAACATCTAACATAGAGGTTAGGAAGTAACGAGTATTAAACAAACTGGGCTGGTTTTTATACTTCGGTTATGGAGTCTGTGGTGATCTCATTAGCAACTATCTGTGTCCCTATGTGAACCTGCAGATGGCCTCTTTCTTTATTATTTCTTTTTAATTTTATGTGAAACTCTTACTTAGCACATATTTTTCATAGATAAATGTGAATTTCAGTCTAACACTATTCTCACAATCTTAAAATCAGCAGGGTGTAAATTAATGAGATTTTACCTAAATAGATTTAGGGCTATAAGAGAATGTCTGTGTCCTTCCAAATAAAGACTTCTTTAAAAAATGGATATTAATTTAGATAATTAATGTTCTGTTGGTTTAAACAAAGTGTCTCTCACATTCATCATCGCTGATGATATCAGAATTTTGAAAAGCTTCACATTTTTGACATCAGGAGGTATTAAAATATGAAGCCAGAATTAGCTAAGCTGTAATAATAAGGTGATAATTGCTAAGTGTAGAGCCATACCAACAATACATTTAGCAAAACACTAATGCTTTGAGTGTGAACCGACAGGGCACAATATTATCTTGTATCTTAGATTTTCCATCTGTTTAAGTGTTTTTTCACCTTTTGAATTTGTCTCAAAACTAGAAGACTTATTACATTAATTAATTTTGCATATTACAGTGTTAACAAGTACAGACTGCAATAACTAGTGGTTCTGACATTTGGCTATATGTTAGAATTGTTTGGGAAGCTTTTTAAAAGCACCCATACACAAGCCCTACCGCTAACAATTGAAGTGGATTTTCTGGAAGTAGGACTTGAGTATTAGTATTTTTTTTTTTGAATCTTTCAAAGTGGTACTGATGTACAGCTGGTTTGAAAAGCACTGTATTAGACTTTAATCTTTATACCAGGAATATATTTTATTTATCTCTATTCTTGCACCAGAATTGTGTGGAGCACCTACATCACTAAATCTTAGTTCAATGAAGAAAATAACAAATTTCTTAAAATAAGAATATCATCTTAAAGTTAGGTGATTTTGCCTCCCCTTACTTACTATAGAACTATTATTCTTTTAATTACTATACACTAACTCTCATCCAGTGCAGCTTTGTTTGTGAATTATGAGCATATAGCAGGTAGGAACTAGTTTACCGCTAATTTATACTTTTTTTAACACAAAATAGTTCACTGAATATTTTGAACATCTCTTATTTACAGAAGCTTATTTTTTAGACAGAGAGGACAAGTTAAGGGTAAATATGGAATTTTCACTAAGAGAAAAGATTTCATTTCACAAATCAATAAATATGATATGCTAAATTACCAGAATAAAAGGCAAAAAATAAATGATTATTTCAATATATTCAGGAAAAAAAGCCTTTGACAAAGTTTAAACCCATTCTCGATAATAAATCTAAACAAAATCAGTATATAAGAAACTTACCCCAGCACAATAAAGGCCGATTATGAAAAGTTGAAAACTATCATTATAATCAATGGGGAAAAACTGAAAACTTTTCTTCTAATATCTTCTACAAGACAAGGATGCCCACTCTCACCATTTCTATTCCATATAGCACTGGAAGTTTTAGCTAGAGCAATTAGACAAGGGAAAGGAGTAAAAGACATCTAAATACACATGACATGATCCAATATGTGGACAACTATAAGACTCTACCAAAACCATTTTTAAAAATAATGAATGAATTGGCTAAAGTTGCAGGGTACAAAATCAACAAAAAATCAGTATGGTTTCTCTGCACCAACAATGAAATACATGAAAAAGAAATCAAGAAAACAATCCCATTTACAATAACATTCAGAAGAATGGAACACTTAGAAATAAATTTAACTAAGGAAGTGAAAGACTTGTACATGGAAAACTATAAGACATTGATGAAAGAAATTGAAAAAGAGACAAATAAATGGAAAAAAATACCCAGGTTCATGAATTGAAAAAGTTAATATTGTTTAAATGTCCATACTACCCAAAGCTAACCTCCAGATTCAACACAACCTCTATCAAAATTCCAATAATATTTTTCAACAGAAATAGAAAAAAATCTAAAAATATGTATGGAGCCATAAAAGACTCCAAATAGTCAAGGTAATCTTAAATAGAAGAACAATGTTGGAGGCATTCCTGATTCCAATTATATTAAAAAATCTATAATACTCAAAACAGTATGATTTTGGCACAAACACACACACATAGACCAATGGAATTGATAGAGAGCCTAGAAATAAACCAATGCATATATGGTCATCTAATTTTAGAAAAGGGCACCAAAAATACAAAATGGGGAAATGATAGCCTCTTGAACAAATAGTGTTGGGAAAACTGGATATCTACATGAACATTTGTACCCCCATAATATGCTGAAATAAAAATAATAATAATAATAAAAAGAATGAAATTGGACACATCTTGCACTATATACAAAAATCAACTCAAAATAAATTAGACTTAGACATAAGATCTGAAATCATAAAACTATTAGAAGAAAACATAGGGAAAAAGCTTCTTGATATTGGTCTTGGCAATACATTTTTGGATAGGACACCCAAATCACAGGTAACAAAAGCAAACATAAACCATAAGAATTCTAGAAGAAAATGTTGGAAAAACTCTTCTAGCTATTTGTCCAGGCAAAGAATTTATGAAGCAGACTCCAATGGAAATCACAGGAACAACAAAAATTAATAAGTGAAAATTGATGAATTTAAAACATTTCTGCGCAGCTAAAGAAATAATCAACAGAGCAAATAGACACCCTACAAACTAGGTGCTGTACATGTTTCTGTTTCTAACAACTTTGCTTGCATTATTACACCTTGCATAGATTGCTTTTCATACCATATTTATTAAGGTGGTCAGTTATTTTGATATTTTAATATAGATATATAAATGACCCTGCACTATGGTAAAAAAAAGTCTCAATTAAATTTTGTCATTTTATGATGTAATATAAATTCACAGAAAGACTTTAGTAAAATGATGAGAAATGAATGTTTACCTTCTAACAAATATATTTTTAATTAGATTTTTTTGTAAATTTGCTTAAAAAAACAACTCACCAGAAAAAGGATTTTTAAAATTTGCTCATTTATTTATTCAGACCCTGGATTTTCTCCTATGGGCCCAGGAACATCTTATTTTCTCTACAGTACAGAGGATTAATATCTCATTTTCATTTATTTAAAATCTGTTGACTTGTGAGAGTTGAAAACTTTGTATTTGACAGTTCCAATTAAACGTTAATTGCAATTTGAAGAATTTGGTACTATAAAATTGAAAAGCTTAGCACTAAAACTGACATAATTTTCTTTGCTTCTCAATTAAAAGTCAAATTGTGGAAACGTTGACAGCTATTTAAAGCAAAATCTTATTGCCATGATGGATATTTTCGTTCTCACCCACCCAAACTAGTAATGGCCTCAGAAAAAATGACAAATTGACAACTGTAATCAAATAATCCAGATTACAATACCAGTATGAATCAATTGTGATCAATTGATTAGATTATAGGTGCAGAATATTGAGATATTTTGCATGTTGAACATATATTTTAATGAATCTATTTCTAGGCTTCAAATATGAACTATACCCAAATCCTTCCCTATGTGGAACTATGATTCCTAAAGATTCTGTTGGAAAGCAGTACAATTCCCTTTTGCCAAACAAGTCACAGGACTATGCTTGGAAACTACAGCAAAGGGTAGCAAATACTCACTCACATACACATGCTCATTCACAGAAAGTATGACATAGACCACTCTCTTGGCCACAAACTGCTTTTCTCCTTACTTCACTCAAAATTTTTCACCCCCGCCCCAAGGAAAATTACCCAAGCATAGCATTAGTCTCAAAGTTCAAGAATTTATGATAATCTCTATAGCAGATCTCAGTATGTTTTCTCTTGCCCCAGAGATCCAGTTACTAAAAAGGCAAGTAATTTACATACACCCTTCCCCCACACACATACTTGCCCAATTTACTATAGTGAAAGTAAGACAAAATTCCTATAAATATTTCCGTATAGAAAAGGGAGATAGAAAACATTAATGAAATCTAACTTGGCAGATGTTGCAAGGGGCACCTACATTGCACATGGGGTATGTTCCTTTATTTGGCCTGGGTTCTGCTCCCTAAAAGTAGTTGTATAAGGCTGGGCGTGATGGCTCACACCTGTAATCCTAGCACTCTAGGAGGCCAAGGCAGGAGGATTGCTTGAGGTCAGGAATTTGAGACCAGCCTGAGCAAGAGCGAGGCCCTGTCTCTATTAAAAATAGAAAGAAATTATCCAGACAACTAAAAATATATAGAAAAAAATTTAGCCAGGCATGGTGGTGCATGCCTGTAGTCCCAGCTACTAGGGAAGTTGAGACAAAAGGATTGCTTGAGCCCAGGAGTTTGAGGTTGCTGTTAGCTAGACTGATGCCATGGCACTCTAGCCCAGGCAACAGAGTAAGACTCTGTCTCAAAAAAGAAAAAAAAAAGGAGTTACATACCGTGTTTCCCTGAAAATAAGATCTAACCATAAAATAAGCCCTAGCAGGATTTCTAAGCATTTGCACAATATAAACCCTACCCCGAAAATAAGCCCTAGTGATGAGCGTGGCGGTGTATCTGCACAATCCATGCATTTTGTCGTGGAGCGGTAAAGAAGAGGAACAGCCATTCTCATCTGCCCCATGAGAGCTCTATTGCTTGACATGAGAGACTGGGGCCAATGGTTCTAAAGGAAATAGAGTTGCAAAAAATTCAGAATGGAATTCGGGGTTTGGAGAGTTATGATGATGTTCCAGAAGAAGACGACTTAACTATATTTGAATAAATGTAGATTTGTACCGTACTGAAAAAAAAAAAATAATACATCCCCTGAAAATAAGCCCTAAGGTGTCTTCTTGAGGAAAAATAAATATAAGACCCTAGCTTATTTTTGGGGAAACACGGTAGTCTGTAGTTTCTATGCTTCTTAGCTCTCTGGAAAGTCCTTCTTTTTTTAGTATATACTGTAGCCATATCTGAGTTTGTCAATGGAAAATATTCTCTTGCTGGGTGTTAGCCTGCTTAGCTGGCTTCATTCTCACCAGTTTGGAGGAACAAAGGATTATTTTGTACCTTGAAAAATTACTCTTGTTTAGCCCAGGCTAGAAGCTCATATGCCAATATAACTTTCACAAAAAAAGCTGTCTCTTTTTCTGTTTGATTCCAGTAAATTGCACAGGTTGATATTCACATCTGCTATTCTTTTAGAGGAATTCCTGTCTCTGAGCTACTTATAGTTACCTTGAATTGTGAGATGTTCCGGTAGAGGCACAATCTTACTCGTTTCTCCCTACACTTTCTTCAGCTTAAAAAATTTATAAGAAACTACCTTAATAGATGCAGAACTTTAATAACAAACTTGATGGAAATACTATTGATTTAGTTCTTGCCACAAAACTCAAGTTCAATTGACATTTATCATTCAAATCCAACCTCGGATTTATATTTTATCATTTGGAAATGAAAATCAGATACACCTTACAACCTGTAAGTTACAGAACTACTTTAATTTCTGTATTACCTTATACACCTCTTTGAAAAATCTATAATCCTTTTATTAGTTCACTTTTCTTTTTGGAATTTTTCAAATATAACAATAACAAACAAACAAAAAAACAGTTCTTATCATTTCACCTAAAAACCACAAGCTCATTATGTGCATTATCTGCCTTCCAAGGTATTACTGGACACTAATGTATAAGATGTTTCACCACTTCATGATATGGGTTTCTATCTATCATTCTGGCCTATAATACATTTTTTTACTACCTACTTCTGACACTGGAGATACATTTTAAGATGTGTTTTAGCTTCAACTAAGTTTGTCTTCCTTCCTTCCTTCCTTCCTTCCTTCCTTCCTTCCTTCCTTCCTTCCTTCCTTCCTTCCTTCCTTCCTTCCTTCCTTCCTTCCTTCCTCCCTCCCTTCCTCTCTCCCTCTCTTTCTCTCTTTCTCTCTTTCTTCTTCTTTCTCTCTTTCTCTCTTTCTCTCTTTCTCTCTTTCTCTCTTTCTCTCTTTCTCTCTTTCTCTCTTTCTCTCTTTCTCTCTTTCTCTCTTTTCTCTCTTTCTCTCTTTCTTTCTTTCTTTCTTTCTTTCTTTCTTTCTTTCTTTCTTTTTTTTTACAGTAAAAAAACAACTTCCAAGTACCAGTGGCTTACACTAATAATGGATATTGATTTTTACCTATGTGGACTTCATTGTGGTTCAACAAAGACCCTGCTCCATGTTTTCATCATTTCAGGATCCATGCTGAGAGAATAATGTATACTTTGGACATGCTGGCCTCAAGACATGAGACGTGATAGAAAAGACACATGGGAAAAGAGGCATGACAGCTCTGTGTTGGCTCTCAAAGCCTATGATGGCAACAGGAATGCATATCTTCTCTTCATAAGGCATTGGCGAAGCAAACATCATATGGCCAAGCCTGACACTGATGATGTGGGAAGTGTAATCCTACCAGAGGAGCAAATAATAGGGTCATCCTTATGATCACAGCTCATTTTTAAATCACTCAATTAGATTGTTGAATCAGGTCTTTGGACGCTAATACTTCATTAGCCCACAGACCTTAGGAGATATTACCATTTCCTTGCCACTTTTAGTCCAAAGTGATTTCTTAAAGCCTATATTGACAGAGGTTTATTCGTCACCTCCCCCCAACAAATATTGCCTGTAAAACTATTTACAGGAATAATGGCTATGATAAAACACAAACTTAAGAAGATTCTCTTGAGCCTTTGCATATCATTACAAAGTACATATATATCTTCACAGAAAGAGACATATTAAGGATAAAATGCCTGCCAACAAGATGGTATTAGTAACAGCAGAGGAAGATGTATAAGCCTCATTGATGGAATGATTCTGTTTTCATGTAGCGTTATTGGAAAAGAAAATCTCATCTGCTTGATTAGAATAGTTTTGATTAAAAACTAAATCTTAAAATGTAAAATGTGTTCTGTTATTAAATTACTCCATGGAAAAAATAATTCAGCTTTTTGTTTTGTTTTGTTTTAGATTTCCAACTGTTTGGCATTATATGGAAACAGTCTTTCAAATCAGGGAACTAATGCTTTTTGCCTCAAATTTGTTCAACAGGAGCAGATGTAGTTACTGGAACACCATCTGAAATTATGCTGCCATGTGGTGACAATCCCACAATCATACTGACATTTGAGACTGTGTTTCTTTCAAAAATATTATCTTTGTTGTTTGTAACTGCCAGTAAAATCACTCCACAGACACAGGTGTGCTATCTGGACATTATACTGAGATGTCTACTTTCCAGAAACATCTGAAATATTCCATAAACCACTAGCGAGTTGACCTTACACAACCAAATGAGATGCAGAAATTCTTCTGAACACCAGAGAGCACTGGGGAGAATACATACCACAACATAAAATCACAACATATATCATATTTCTCTGAGAAACATGCTTATATCAAAGCTTAAAACACCGAGCTTTAATGATCCTGTGCTCATATTTAAACGCACACATACACACAAACACATTCACACACAATGGACCATGCTGAAACATTGAAGCTATAAAGCACTTGTAAAAAAAATATCATAAATGTGCACGTTGTCTATGCAACCTTTTGGTTTTTTTCCTTAAAAATTTTAATTGGTTTTGGCCATAAAAATGTAAAGGCTTTTATCCCAGTGAATGCCATATGTTAATAAAGAAGAAAACGCCACATATGTGCTATAAAATGCTATTTTGAAGCTATGTAGCATGTGTTTCTGTATACAGTAGTACCTCATCTTCCTTTTGGTTGAGTCCCTGTTTCAGTTCTTCCACTCGTGATCTCAGTTTCTTTACTTCTGCCTCATCTTGAGCCGCACGATGGTTTGCGTGAGTCAGTTCTGCATTTGTTGTCTGGTATTGTCTGCTTAGTTTATAGTAGGCATGTTGAAGATTCAAGAGTTCCTTTCAAAAGAAAACAGAGATTCCATTATTTATAATCTACTTTGAAAGTCAGGAAATGGCAGCTTCTTTTGACAAAGGAGAAAAGCATGTTAGGAAGAATTCAGATATCATCCCTTTTATTTGGAACTCTGCATTGCTGTAATCAAATATTATGATTAGCATATAACTATAAATGAGAGATATGTTTGTGCATGGCTAAAAATGGCTAAAATATAAACTCTTTATGTTGTTGAGTCAATAATCCATTGTCCACCTCATGCAAAAGTACTTCATATGCATGCTTTCCAAAATAGGAAATCACAATCTACAAATGAAGAATAAAGTAAATATAATAAATGCAAAAAAGAGTTGTTCATCTACTAAGTCGGCACATGTATTAACCAGCAAATTGGTATCAACTGATCAACACATAAGTGTACATATAGGAATAACATCTATCAGGTGTCAGGCAGGTGGAGGGTAGAGAATGGGTATATACAAACATGAGTGTGATGTGCACCAACTGGGGGGATAGACGCGCTTGAAGCTCTGACTCTAGGGGGGAGGGGGAGCAAGGGAAATATATGTAGCCATAACATTTGTACCCCCATAATATGCTGAAAAACATAAATAATAAAAAAAAGTCAGTGCACTACCATGTTTCCCCGAAAACAAGATTTACCCATAAAGCCCTAGCAGGATTTCTAAGCATTTGCACAATATAAGCCCTATCCTGAAATTAAGACCTAGTTATGGGCGTGGCTATGCAGCATATCTGCACAACCCGTGCATTTTGTCCCAGAGTGGTAAAGATGGGCAGCAATTTTCATCTGCCCCATCATGACAGCTACTATCCCAGAGGTGACTGGAAAGGTGTGGGCAGCCCTACCAACAAGGTTGGCTCCCCCTGTCAGGTCCCAGCCATCCTGTGCATGCTGCAAGCTGAAGCTTTAAGGGGAAAATAACACATCCTCTGAAAATAAGCCCTAGGGTATCTTCTTGAGGAAAAATAAATATAAGACTCCATCTTATTTTCAGGGAAACACGATATATGCTTTCAATTATTTTTCCAGAGAAAAAAGGTTTTATGCTGCTGCAGTTATGTTGTCACCTGCTATCCTTTCAGAAACCACATGAATCTGGCTCAGAGACCTGGAGCAAGGGACCCATCATGTGGTAAATAAACAGATGAATCTGTCATAAAGTGATTGAACTGCAAGTCAATCTTGTTACAACACCTCACACATATGAATTAACAGATTACATTAATTGGCCTCAGATTATTAATGTTGTTTCTCATGTTTAGTTAAAATTTGCAGTGCAAAATTAATAGTACCGTCATTATAGAAAACATTTTTATTAAAAATATAAAGAAAAAAGTAAACTCTAGTACCTCCTAAAGTTACAATACTATAGGAAAACCCAAGGATACTTCTTTAATTTCCTGAAACATACTGTCAGAGTATTTTATATCTGAAAATCATAATGAATAGCACATGTTAAAAATGCATAGTTAAATTTTCTTAGGACGACTAGATAGACAATTGGAAACAGAATCTTTTTTCACATTTAAACCAATAGGAATCCTAATAATGATGACTCAGACATTAAAAAGTTTTTTAAAAGCCATAAAACATTGAAAAATATTGGAAGAAAAATTTGGACATATAGGGGTTTTTCTATAATTAAGTAGGGGAAGTTTTCCTAAGTTTGGTCCCAAATCCTGAGATCATAAAATGATCAATTGAATTATAATAAGTATACAATTTGTGTATATCAAATAAAACAGTACATCCTACACAGAAGATGTAACAGGAGACAAGTCCTTTATTATATGAAGCGTTATATCAAGTCCACATAAATTAACTGGATATATGAAAGAACAGAGTTCACAGGAAAGAGAATATCTCTTAAACATTGAAAGATATTCAACTTCATTTAAAATAAAGAAAAAAATTATGACAATTTATACAAAATTATAGAAATAGGGAACAGGGTAATGGCAGCCAGGAAGATAAGAGTGAAGTTGGAGGGGATCCAGAAGATGTGGGGTGTCTATATAAAGGCAACATCAGGGACCCTTGTTGTAATGCAAATGCTCCCTCTTTTGACTGTATAGAAGCCAATATCCTAGTTGTGCTACGGTGCAATAGGTTTGCAGGATGATGCCATTGGGGAAAACTGGGTAGAGGGTTCCCAGCTCTTTCTGCATTATCTCTTACAGCTGCATATGAATCTATAATTATCGAAAATAAAATACTTAAAAAAACACATCAAGATATTATTCTCATGTTTTCAAACTGGCAAAAGCTAAGTGTTATATTCTGTGGTAAAATGCAGAAAACCAGGGATTCACTCATGAAGAAATATTGGCAATACTCTTTTAGATTAAAAATGCATATCTACTCTGACCCAGCGGCTCTTTTACTAGGAATATATTCTACAAATATACGCATAGTTGCATGCAATGTTATGTGTGTAAGGATGTGTATTGCAGTGTTATTTTTGCTGTTGTTAATGAATGTTTAAAAACTAAATATCCATCGCATGAGGCTGATTAAATTTAAAAACAAGCCATTACATATGATATTGCAGTCTTTTGTACAGTGGTATGGAAATATTTCCAAACTAATCTACTATTTAAGGTAAAATGCAAAACCATGTGAAGTATATGGTATTATAGGAAAAAGAGTGATAGAAAGTGACTGTTGATATGACACAATTTCCTGATCCCTGTGACTCCCAGCACTCTGACTAGAACTCCTGAGGAGGTAGGATGAGGGTGTGGGCTGCAGGGCAGGCAGAGAAACTGCTGGTCATCACTCTTTGAAAGCCTGGAAGAGGAAGAAGGCCCGCCTCCCCACCCCCACCCCCACCTACCAGCCCCTGCCATGGACATCCAAAGAATGTTTGCCTCTTGGTATCTACTAAAACCCTGAGCACCAAATGAAGGGGAAAGTCTTGGCAGAGGTGTCCTACAAATCCCACACTCTCCCCTTTCATAGGAGTCAGAATCACAGCCATTGATATTTAAACCCGACTGATGCCAACAGGCAGCAGAGAATAGACGGATTTGCATTGGGCAGCTAGAGCCTGGGCACTCAAGCTGGCTGTCCGATGGGCTTGCCATGGTCATTCCCAGGAACACTGCAGTTTATGACAACATCGCAGTGTTTTGCTGAATTACATCACAAATCACATTTAAAATGCAAACAGATTCCTCATTTCTTCTCTTCAGAACACAATTTTTAAATGTCAAATTATATACCTCATTCTTTTACAAGGAAACATGTACTAGAGAACACAATTCTATTATTCAGAAAGACAATGGAACATTTAAAGAGAGATCTTTCTTGATCTGTCAAACATAAGTAAAAATTATGCTGCAAAAATAACACAGAGCCTAATGGAAAGGTTATAACTTTACAAAATGGTGGCTTTTTCTCAGGAAAAATGGTGGAATTATGCACCCAGTTTCAATTACTTAAATACTTTCGTGACTTAGCAAAATTATTTCTCAGTCAATGCTTTGTCATTAGGTTTGTAAAATTTACTTAAAGGGATTTAAAAGGAATTAAGTAAGCAAAAACCTTGAGATGCACATATAAAAAAGGGGGAAAAAAAGGAAAAGAAGGAAAGAAGGGAGAAATGAAAAAAAAAGAAAGTAAAGCACTGTTGTTTGGCAACACAGATTTTACCCTAATCATGGATCACCCTTCTAAGTAGAGCCCTAACATTCATACTGTAATGTCTGGCCATTTTCTCAGGGAAGGACAACTTATGCTCAGGTCTAGGAGGTAAATATTACTCAGTTTATTCTCATGAGTGTCAGAGTGTTAGCCAAGACAGCAGCAAGAGCAGCATTTGAGAACTTCATTCAAGACATACTAAATCTGAAACTCAGGGGCTGGAGGCCAGCAATCGTGGTTATAGCAAGCCCTTCAGATGTTTCTGATTCGGCTTAAAGTTTGAGACCATTGTATAAGCCAATTCCAGTAAGCTTTGCTCCTATCAGTGACTATTGTAGAGAGGTAGATGTAACATAGCTGAACAATGAGGCATGAGGAGAAGTCTCCTTGGGTGGGAAGAAATGTTCTAGAATTTTTGTCACTTAAAAATATGCAAAAAAAGATACATGTGTAGAGTTACAACTGCAATCTGAGCCGATAGGGGAGTCCTGCTTACACCTACGGTTGGAAGATCCTGGGTATTTCTTGTCATGTGAGAAAATACACCTAATTTTATCATAGCCAAGTATATCCTAATTATGTTCATAGGGTACCTATTAATAAAGAAGAAAACTGGATTTCTCATTAAGGAGAAAATCATATGTTTTCATTAATACAAAGTTATTTTATTTTATTTTATTTTATTACAAAATCAGCTTAAAATGAAAGGGATTGTGTTTGCCAGGTATACCTACTATGAAATAAATTCTTCACATACCTTTTCTCACTTAATCCACATGACAATTCTTTGGTGAAGGTAATATTTTCCCTAGTCAGTCTCAGAGATGCTATGCAAATTGCTTATCACCAACCTCACTGTAATTAATCCTATACTTTCATTTCATCAAAATGATATCACATGGCTGGATTTAATCTTGTTGTCAAGATTTATCTTCAAGATTTGATAAGTTCTTTGACATTTTGATTCATTAATTCACACCCTCTCTATTTTACTTTCAGGGGAAGAGATGAATTCTTTAATTCTCAAAGCTATGGCCTTTGCCGCTATCCATTCACTTTTTATTAATCTTGTGATAAGAAAATGATGGAAATGTCGCCACACACTCAATTCTTTCTTTCCATACATGTTACAGTAAATGATGATGGTACACAAGATCACACACTATAATTCCATGTATATGTTTGATACTATTATCTGGAACTTCAATATCCCCTGTAACTTGCTTGTAGATGTGCAATTGGAAGGCATCCAAAATGGATGTTAATTTGAAGAGTTTAAGGTTTGCAATTGAAAAGGGAATTAGGTAGATAGTAAAGATTTATATAGACCTTAGAGCAAGTTTATTCTAATATACTTTAATGGTAGAAATACATAATGATGAGATATATTTGTATTTTATTTTGGAAGAGAAAAGTTTGAACAGAAATTAAAATACGTATAAAAATATATAGTACTATAGATTATTTGTTAGCATGTAAATCTCTATAAATCCAAATCTATACAAATGAACAGTAAATATAATTCACAGTCCTTTTGTAAGTGGATCTGAATGATGATATCAGATCTTGATATAGAAAAGAAACACATATAATGTATTTGCATAGACATGTATTTGAAATAGTAACACAGCATTACTTTCTCAAATAGATTAACTCAGTTTCTACTGATATATTTGATGGAATGTTGTAAAATGTGTATATTGCTTATGAAGTGATTCACTAAATTATTCTCCTATAAGTAAGGATATTGCTTTCTACTTAAAATTAATTGTGTATCATATATATCCTGAGGCTTACATGATTTTGGTTGTAGCAAACTGACAAAACTAAACTACATTTTCTTATAACTTAAAATGATGTAATGAAAGGCTGGCAAATACAAATCAAATCACTTTATATGCATCTATCCGAAGGAAAAACAAAATGGAGGAATGTCCTGAATATAGGAAATTTAGAAGTATTATACATGTTACTTCTATCCACTCAGTATTTTAAAAATGCATAGAAATCAGAAGTTTCTGTATTTGTAATTTCACAGGTATATAATAATAGTGTACCAATTTGTAGATAACATGAAGTTCACAATATAATGTATGGTTCAATTATATTCAACAGATAAAACACCTTGGAAAATTGGAAATAAGTTACTCATAGTCTGTCGAAAGCCTTGGTATACTCCAGTTGCTCATAATAATGCTATCAATGAAGGCAGATTTTCTCTTCTCAAAAGTTGTCTTAGATACATTGGATTGCTATCACAATCAAATTCATCTAATTAAATACATAATAACTCATAATCCCATTCAAATTAAGCATATTATAAAAATATCTTGTACACCTACCTACTTTTTAAGGATAAGTATCACTATATCTAATTATTACCTCAGAAAATACAGAAATCAGAGGAACATATATCTTCACAAAGAATATATTCAATGTTATTCACAAATATATGTATGCTTCAGGGTGACATGATAGCTTTAAAATAAAAGCATTTTACTTAAGGTTCCTTTGGCTATTTGGGCTCTTTTCTGATTCCATACGAAGCATAGAATTATTTTTTCTAGTTCTGCAAAAAAATGTCATCAGCATTTTGATGGGGATTACATTGAGTCTGTAAATCACTTTGGGTAGTATGAACATTTGAAAAGTATTGATTCTGTTGATCTATGAGCATGATATATATTTTTCCATTTGTTTGCATCCTCTGCAATTTCCTTCCTCAGCAATTTGTAGTTCTCCTTGTAGAGATCCTTCACCTTATTGGTTCAATGTATTCCTAGGTATTTTATTTTCTTTGTTGCTATTGTGAAAGGTATTGAGTCTTTGATTTGATTTTCAGCTTGACTGCTGTTGGTGTATAGGAATGCTACTGATTTCTGCACATTGATTTTGTAACCTAAGATTTTGCTGAATTCATTTATCTTTTCCATTAGTCTCTTGGAAAAATCTTTGGGGTTTTCTAAATATAAGCCTATATTGTCAGCAAAGAGCAATAGTTTCCCCATTTGGATACCCTTGATTTCCTTATCTTGCCTGATTGCTCTGGCTAGGACTTCCAGCACTATGATGAATGAAAGTGGAGACAGGGGCACCCTCATCTTCTACCAGTTATAAGTGGAAATGCTTTCAACTTTTCTTCATTCAGTATGGTGTTGGTTGTGGGTTCATCATATAGTATTGAGATATATTCCATCTGTACCTTTTTTGTTAAGAGTTCTTTTTTAAAAACATTTATTTCAGAATATTATGAGGTTATAAATATTTTGGTTACATAAGTTGCTTTTCTATCATTTGAGTCAAAGTTATATGTGTGCCCATAACCCAGATAGTATCATAAAAGGTGATGAATTTGTCAAAGACTTTTTCTGCATCTATTGACATGATTACATGATCTTTGTTTTTGCTCCATTTATGTGGTGAATCACATTTCTGGATTTATGTATGTCGAACCATCTTTGTAGCCCTTGGATGAAGCTTATGTGGTTAGGGTGCATTATTTTTTTGATATGCTGGTGAATTGGGTTTCCTAGATTTTTTTTGATAATTTTTGCATCTATATTCATAAGGGATATTGGTCTATAGTTATTTGTCATTGTTCTATACTTTCCTGGCTGTGACAATCTGAAAATACCACAAACAATCATAATATCATTAAATAATAAAAGGATTATAAATTATAATAAATTAATAACAAAGTTTAAGAACATAAACAGCAGATTTGGAAAAAAGTAGAACTTTTTGAAGGTCAATGGATGAATGAAATACAAGCATAGATAATATTGAAGAGTAAATTATCCAATAGGTCAAAATTAAATTATACAGAATGAAGAAAAAAGTTCTGAAAAAAGCATAACATGATGGAAAGATTAACAGACAGATACTGAGGTCCAGACATCGATATTCAACAGACTATTTGATTTGTAAACTACAATGACATTTTGTAAGTGCACAACAGCCAGCCCTGAAGTCATAGTCACTACTTTCACCAATATTTCTTTGGCCACAACTCCTACATACGATCACCTATAAATAAAGAGTGACTGGGAAATTTACTGTATGTCCAGAAAATGAGGAATAGATTCAATATGCACCCACTAATTCTCTGGCAAAAGAACAATCAAATTATACTAGTAAGTATACAGAAAATATAAATTAAAAATTGAGAAATTTGATCAACCATAAAATATATGTGTAGATATAATGATGTGTCTCTATACCTCCCAAACAAGAGCCAATTAAAAAGAAACATATTCTCTTTTTAAGTAAACAATGGATATTTACAAAATTGACCATATACTTCACAAAGGAAGTGTCAACAAATTCCAAGTTTTCACTTCAACAAATTCAAAGAAATATAGATGACATTTGCAGTCAAGAAGCAATTAAAGTAGAACCCAATTTTTTCAACATAGTTTAAAAATTCTTCAGAAACTTAAATGAGTAAAAGGAAATAACAATGAAAAGTACAAACAAAAGTCCTACACATACACTGTGCAGTAGTCAGCTAGACTGGAATTTAGAAAATGATTTATAGCATTAGATATGTTTATTAAATAAAATAAAGATTGAAAATAAATGATTTAAACTAGCATGAAACATGAGGTATTGTAACAGAGTAGATTTTTTCAAAACCTAGAAGCACAAAAAATACTTATAAACTAATAAAAATAAAGAGAAAATGGTTCTTTAAAATTACATATGAATTTGGTAGTACACTAACATGATCATTAGAAAAAAAGACAGAAGGAAAAAGTAACTTATATGAGGAACAGTTAAAGATAGATATTTATAAAATGATTTGGGAATACTATTAAGTACATTATGTTAATATATACTAAGACATAAAAATGAACAATATTTTAGAGAAACATAACCTTAAAAATTGAACTGAGAAAGACTGGTAAACTAGAATCAGCAAATGACCATTTAAAAGTTGAACAAATGAGGCTTAGAAAACATTTTAGACAAGTTTTACCAAACTTTAGAGTAATAGAAAACTTACTCTTATTTAAATTATATCTATAACAATTATATTTAAAATGCACTTATTTTATATATAGCATATAAATATAAGATATAATGTTATAAATATTTATAGATATAGATATTTATATAGATATAAAATATTCATAAAGTTATATTTAAATATATCCCTAGCACAGTGTGGACATATGCTGTGGGAATGTCAATTTTCATAAACACTTGGCAGAACAATCTGATGACATCCATCAAATCTAAAGTGGTCCATACACAGTAGTTCTATTTACTGGAAATATAACCTAGAAAAATTCATTATGTTTTTTACAAGGATTTTCATATGGCATAGTTTGTAAATGAGTAAATATGTACACCTATCAATAGGGGATTGATAGATAAATTCACAAAGGTTTCTATAACATTTAAGGTGAATGAATTATATTCCTATTTATCAATATTCATATATCTATAAAATAATTTTAGCATAAAAAGCAAGTTGCAGAATTATATAGGAAAATATCAGTCATTTAAAATTTACATAAAGTAGAAATATATTGTCATGAATACACTAACATGTAGTAAAAGAGTAAAAACATACACATAAATAATATGTGTATAATAAATAATTCACCACTGTGCCTCTTCATTACAGAAGAAGAAAGGAATGAAACGGAAGGTGGTTATTTAGCTATAACTATAATTCTCTTAAAAATATATAAAGGATATGTGACAATCTGTCACTATAGTTAAATCTGGGCAGAGTATATTTTATAATTTTCTGTATTTCTAACTTTTTGAAATATCTCATTCTTTTTTAAATGATAAATTCAACCAAAACAGGGGTTTCAAAATTCACCTCAAAATTGTCTTCTACCTATTACTTACAGCTGTGGTTCTGACTCATGCTTGACTCCTTGCTTTTATGTTCCTCCCACATCCAATACTGGAAAAACCCTGCTGACCCTATCTTCGACATATTGGCAGAAAAAATATAGTGTTTGCAGAGCATATTCTCTCCATGTTCCCCCATCCCCGATGCCCCCTCTCTGTTCAAGGCACCAGGTTCTTTAAACTGGGCCACCCAGAGCTTCATCTCTATCCTAACTTCTCCCCTTTCCTATCTCCATACAGCAGCCCAAGTGAACTTTTGAAACACAATCAGATAATATTACCCCTGAGTAAAACTGTTCAATCATTTTCTATTATGACTGTGATGGCACCCAAACTCCTCAAGACCTATGAGACTCTGCACACTCTTGTTTCTGACACAGTTCACCTCCTCTCTGTCCTTCTCACTGGACTGAGCTCCTGGTGCTGTCCCAGCCTTGGGCATTGGCAACTCCACTGCCTGTCACTTTGCGCTGAGATCAACACTTGAACCCTTATTTATTTATTTTGTTGTATCTAAACTCTTACTAAAGTTTATCTGAACTCCTTGACTAAATAAACAATAGATGCACAAATAGATAAGATAATCATTAGATAAAGTGTTTCCCTTGCCAATTGTCTATCATATCTATCACATAACTTGTTTAACTTGCTCCATACCCTTTTACTACCATACTATCTTGCAACTTTATTACTTTATTTCTTTTTGTCTTTCTTCCATACTTACCTCACAGCCTACTATAATGCATATTTCATGCAAAGACAAGGACTTTTTCTGTCTTGTTCACTATTTATAATATAGTGATAAAGTTTTGACTGACTAACCAACCAACTGAATGAATGGATGAATGAAAGAATACAATGGACGAGTAGGAGTCAGCCAAGCTTTGGGTATAGGAAAAGCCTTCCAAGGAAGTGAACAGCATCAGGCTATGAAAAGAGGAAGCCCACAGAGTAGTCTTTGTTGAAAGCACAGCAAGAGATAGATTGAAGTGGAATCATATGCAGGTAAGATATTGACCTGGATGAGAGAGCCAGAACCAAACAGAGCAAGGAATACTGAAGGCATGTTACAGAGATTAACTTTTCCCTGAGGTCAGAAGAAAACTAAAGAGTTATCATCATAGCAATAATCAGAATGGACTTGTACTCTAGAAGGTCTCTTAGTCATAGCCAAGGTTCAAAATGTTGATTAGTCCCATCTCCAGAGATTCTGCTCTATGGGTATAGAAGGTGACATATGAATCATTATGTATTAAACATCCCCCATGTGATGCTATTATGGCAGCAAAGCCATTAGGCCCACTAGGCCCAAGTAAAAAGAAATGGAGGAGGCAGGAATGGCCATGTGGTGTCCAGAGAGAGGCTACCAAGGTCATTAAGAAATAACTTTGACCTTCCCCTGAGCTCACTGTCAATATATTTTTTTGTTTGAATTGGCTTAAAGGTAGTGGTCAGAATGGCAAACAGATATAAGACCATATTCCTTCACTATCTGTGTGAATGAAACAATGAGTGAGCATGATGAAGGTTTCCAGGGCCCTCTTCTCTTCTCTATAATGGAATCCAAAGGAAAGGTCCAAATTCCTTTCCCAGACAATTCTTTAGATTACGTAAATGTCTATGCATAGTGACTTCTGGTTATTTCCTTTTAGTCAGAGACCCAAATGAAAAGGAAAAGAAAAAGAAAAAAAAATCAATATATCCTAACTGGCAAAACTAATCCCTCTAGGTTGGTGTTCAAATGTACCTGGAAATGTTACAGAGAAAAATTATAGGGCCTAAGCAGCCAGATTATATTTATTTTTACATCGCTTTATATATGTGTTTCCATATGTATATATCTTGGGTATATCTCATATGTACCACATGAATAGATGTAAATTAATTCTTATAACGTAGGCTAAATAAAAATAACATATCTTTAGACTTGTTTTCTTTAATAGCATGCATTAATCACCAATTAAATCTACAAATAATATGGCTGGTTTTATAATAATAAAACCAGTAGGCAATACATTTTCATCTATTATAAAACATATCCTGACTGTGTGATATTTAAAGGTTACTAAAGAATTACAAATATGACTATTAATCCTACAGCTAAACCATAACTATAACAAACATAATTTAGTATTCATGCATCATTTTGTGTCTCTAGAGAACACACATATTTAGTTAAGCCATTAATGGTTAGTCATCCAAATTGTAGATGGAATCACAAGTTCTTTTTCTATTTTCCATGCCCGCCTGGGGTAGAGAAAGTGAGATAAGTGACTCATATGCAGTGGGGAATGCATTACTCCCACGCAGTTTTTCTTAAAGCCATGCACACTTAGCTAAATAATGCTTTATGACTAAAGTGTCCAACATTCTCTCTACCCACACTCAGAACCCTGTAATTCACAAAGCTACAAATGTTCAGAGAAAAATACTTTATTTTGTTGCTGAAAATGCTTAATTTTATTTGACAAATCAGGCTTTTACAAGTCCCCCTATATAGTCCCTTGTGTGTAAAAGTGGCTCTGCACAGAGTAAATTCTCCTGATAGATGAAGCTATTGCTTTTGCTCACAATTTGAGAGAAATAATAATTTAAGTAAAATATATTGAGTTTTGCAGACCTACTTTTACTTATGTAAGAGAAAGAGCATAAGGGCCAAAGTAGGAGCTAATAGGGAAGTGGTCAGAAAGGCAAATAGAAAGAAAACCATATTATGTGTTCATAAAAATTAGAAAGAAATAATCCAGAGGCCAAGGCCAAGGCCAAGGCCAGGGACGAGATATACAAAGAAAAGAAAATTCACAGGTGAAGGAATAAAATAATTTTAAAAATTAAAATATATTACTAAAATCATTGATAGAGAAGTGGTAAAAAAGACACTTTCATACACTAATGAAGGAAAATGTAAATTTTCATGACATGTTTGGGGGAGATGATGATTTACCAAAATTATTCAATGGTTCTTAAACCTTTTTTATAAAATACAAAGATATATACAAAGTTTTATGCTCCAAAATAGTGAGCATTACTTCTAACAATAAATATTGTAAGTAACCTCTATGATTAGACTGTTATTTAATAAGCTATAATTAATAATTATAATATATAATTATTATAATATATAATTACCTCTTACAATGAGACATTATAAACCTTTAAAACATGTAAGAAGAATTTTGATGACATAAAAATAATGAGTCCAATGATCAAACTACAAAGTTTCTGCACAGCCAAAGAAATAGTCATGAAAGTAAACAGACAACCTACAGAATGGGAGAAAATTTTTGCATCCTATGCATCCGATAAGGGACTGATAACTAGAATATACTTAGAACTCACGAAAATCAGGAAGAAAAAATCAAACAACCCCATTAAAAAGTGGGCAAAGGACTTGAACAGAAATTTTTCTAAAGAAGACAGAAACATGGCCAACAAACATATGAAAAAATGCTCAACATCTCTAATCATCAGGGAAATGCAAATCAAAACCACAATGAGATATCACTTAACCCCAGTGAGAATGGCCTCTATCAAAAAATCTCCAGGCCGGGCGCAGTGGCTCAAGCCTGTAATCCTAGCTCTCTGGGAGGCCGAGGCGGGCGGATTGCTCGAGGTCGGGAGTTCGAAACCAGCCTGAGCAAGAGCGAGACCCCGTCTCTACTATAAATAGAAAGAAACTAATTGGCCAACTAATATATATAGAAAAAATTAGCCGGGCATGGTGGCTCATGCCTGTAGTCCCAGCTACTTGGGAGGCTGAGACAGAAGGATCTCTTGAGCCCAGGAGTTTGAGGTTGCTGTGAGCTAGGCTGATGCCATGGCACTCACTCTAGCCTAGGCAACAAAGCGAGACTCTGTCTCAAAAAAAAAAAAAAAAAAATCTCCAAACAATAAATACTGGCGTGGTTGCGGAGAGAGAGGAACACTCCTACACTGCTGGTGGGACTGCAAACTAGTTCAACCTCTGTGGAAAGCAATATGGAAATACCTTAAAGCGATACAAGTGAATCTACCATTTGATCCAGCAATCCCATTGCTGGGCATCTACCCAAATGATCCAATGACACTCTACAAAAAAGACACCTGCACTCAAATGTTTATAGCAGCACAATTCATAATTGTAAGGCTGTGGAAACAGCCCAAGTGCCCATCAATCCAAGAATGGATTAATAAAATGTGGTATATGTATACCATGGAGTACTATTCAGCTCTAAGAAACAACGGTGATATAGCACATCTTATATTTTCCTGGTTAGAGCTGGAACCCATACTACTAAGTGAAGTATCCCAAGAATGGAAAAACAAGCACCAGATATATTCTCCAGCAAACTGGTATTAACTGAGTAGCACCTAAGTGGACACATAGGTATACAGTAATAGGGTATTGGGCAGGTGGGAGAGGAGAGGGGGGCGGGTATATACATACATAATGAGTGAGATGTGCACCATCTGGGGGATGGTCATGATGGAGACTCAGACTTTTGGGGGGAGGGGGGGAAATGGGCATTTATTGAAACCTCAAAATCTGTACCCCCATAATATGCCGAAATAAAATAAATAAATAAATAATGAGTCCAATGTAATGTGGAATAAAAAAGCAAATGGACAGTTGTATATACATAATTATTCCAGTTATGTATGGATATACTCTATGCACATACAAACACGCAAGAACAAGAACAAGATTTAGATACCTAAAATGCACAAAACTTAGGGCTTTTCATTTTGTCCGGCTTTACCTAAGATCTCAAATTAGGAGAATGGATTCTTGGTCTCTATACCTTCCTAAACAAGAAGGCACAACAAACATAAAGTGATGACCAGAAAAAAAATAAAAACGAGGGAGGACAGGGAAGTCCTGTTCCCTTTGTGCACCCCACACCAAGGGGTGCATATGCACAGGGAGACCTAAGAGGGGTGCATGTGCACAAGGAGACACTGGAAGAGCCTGTTTTCTGGGTCCTTGTGAATCTATGGGTTATCCAACAGCAGTCTACTTAGCTTCCCACCTCTTCCATTCTTGTATAAAGTCCCCTGTTTGTAGACTCAGGGTATTTTCTATTTACTTGACTAGACTCTGACTGATACAGAGTATATGTTTCATGAGGAAAGTGGTTTTCTCTTATTCATATTTATATCTCTGAGAAGAAGTATGTCAAAATTAAAATATAAACTGATGTTAAAAAGACCAAAAAGTGTTTCTTCCTATTGCATTGAATTCAAGCATTCCTAAAAATATTGTGCAATTTGTTATTAAGTAAATATCATCCTCAAAAACTTCACTCTTACACAAACTACCAAAATATACCATCATTTTTGACAGAGCACTTGCTTTGGAAACAAGATGGAGATTACAGGTATACAAATTGAGTGGACCTCTCAGTCTTTTATTTTCTGTTCAAATAAAACTTAGATATAGAACCACAAAGCTAACTGAGTTCTTTAACCTAATATAAGAAAGAGTATATATTATTCACAAACTCAGATTATCTCTACAACATAGGAACTAGACCCCTATTCATAGTATTAATTAAAATTTAATTCTCTAGATGGCATCCATATTCAGAAATCAATATCTATTACCTAATGAAATTATCAAAAGCATTATATAGGTCAACTTAACTAGTGCATTAAAATGCTCTCACAGAGAGTCTGGAAATATAAAACAGTTTAATGTGGGTGATAAATTAAGCCACATAAATAAATCCTTCAATGTGGAATATTTGAGTTTTTTCTCTCACTCTGTTGGCATTGAAGGCCAAAGTTAGGCAAATCATTAAAATACAATTGGAAAAATAAGTACCAGTTTGTCTACAACTAAACATATCCACATATCAAATTTATATGGGTCACCTGTTGTGCAAGGTGGGTCCAGCTTACTACAGAGCTAGTAATGAATTAAGCAGTGTGATATTACATGGGTTAAAAATAGGGTTTCTAGGGATAACAACTCAGTTAGAGAGCTTGGGTCATCAGAAAAAGAAAAAGCATAGATTTCACACGTTTCAAAGTCCCCATGGGAAAAAATGCCAGAGCTAGATGTTGCTCTGGAAGCTCTGCATGGCTTGTCTTCAAGTCAATTAACATGCCCCTCCCTACAGATCTACTCTTTAGGACCTGGCATTTTGAATTTATGCACTAGTTGCTTATACGAATAATCTGCAAATGCCTGGTGTCCAGAATTTGGAAAGCTTAAGGGCTGTGAGAAGACAGTGGCATGTTGGAATTAAGCTGTAGTGGCTCAGAAGAGAGCCAATTGTAAATTATTTTGTGAGCTTCTGTGTTACAAAAGTAACGCACTCCTGGCCTGGGAATGATTACTATAGATAAACAGAGTAGAGAAAAATCATAACTTTCCTGCATGGGGTATCTAGTCTAACCGCTGTTATTCATGTCAATTTTACCTATAGGAGTGGTGGCTATAAACTCTCTCCTTTAATGTTAAAACCTAGTAATTTAAATGATTTTAACATCTTCTGTCATTCCCCAATAAATGACCTTTAATGCTAAAAAAAATTCAGTAAAGATATTTTTTCTGAGTTTATTCACAAATAATAAATGCTTTCTCCTAGTAAATGGGGGTACCTTTAATAAACAAAGTTATTTTTTCAGACTTTGCACTTCAAGTTCTTAAAGGCCATGGTTGAACATAGTGGGCCATTATTGTATTGTTATATATGTAGTTGAGGAAAAAATCTAACCTATTTTATTACTGTCTTGTAAAATAATGAAATTTGAAAACATTTGCTTGAGTTCATATGTCCAACAAGTCCAGCATTCTGTGAATTTTATTGTTAGTTTATACAAGGTAAGGAAACTATCCCTGCAGTTGGATCAAACCATTTGGTCCATTAAGACCTCAATAAGCTGCCAAGTTACATTTTTTCCCGTATAATATTGTTTGGCATCTGCATTGATCAAATTAACTGGTCACTTGCCAAATGTCTACTTCACTTTGGCATACAGTTGAAGATTATGAGAGTAAGAAGATGATTTGCTAAATATCTGAAATTCACTAATATCTGAAAGAGTTCATATGTTTGTCCAAATTACATAAATTATGCTCAAAAATTAACCTAATCACCCCTCAGGATTCCTCTCAAACTAATACATACTTTCAATTATAGAAGGAAAATTATGCTTCTAAAAATAGATATTGAATAATATGAACACAAATAATCTGATGATAAAAGCATTCATTTTAAAACCAATATTTTATTTATGGTACAAATATTTATGGTTTGTGATGCTAACTAAAAAAATGTATGAATATATTTTAAACTTTCTATCCACAGAAAATTGTATGTACAATTTTGCAAGAAAATTATATATGAGATACATTACTTTATAAGATTAAGAAATGTTATTAAAATTTTGCTATAATATTTCACTAGGTTCTTAGCCATTTACCAAGTATTTTCATTGGCTCCTATTATCAAAACACTGCTTAATTTTTATGAAAGTAGGTTATAGTTTAGAAAGAAAGATAATATATATTCTAATGACTAAAGTACAATGAGGAAAGTGGACTGACATAGTAACAAAAACTGGAAACTATTTTCTGGTCATTCAGATATAATTGAAATGTAATCATTTAGTTTTTATTTTAAAAATGTTTCAAAATGTACTAAAATTTTCCTTGCAAGCAAGATTTATTCCCAATTCCCTTGTTCCTTTGATTCAGTTTCCTTCCTTCTATCCTTTCCTTTCAATGTAAAACATGAAACAAAACTCTGCCATCCAGTGATAACACTCTCCTTCCACAGCTGTCATTCCCTCTTATATTCCAAGCTACTGTTCTCTTCTGGACTGCCGCAACAGCCTACTTATAGAATGTATAATCTTGCCCACCTACAGTCAATTCTCAGCAAGGGTGACCCTTGCTCCTTCTAAAACATTAATCAGGTGGTGCACTACTCTGCTCAAAATTCACCATGCTCCTCCTTTCTCTCAAAGTAAAATCCAGCATCTTCATGATGACCTACAAGTTCCCAAATGACCTGATTGCCTGTCAACTCTTCGATCTCCTCCTCCACCACAATTGGCCTCATTGATGTTTCAGCCACAAAGCCTGCCATGCTAGTTCTCAAACATGTCCAGCCTGCTCTGCCATCTGGGCCTAGCTTGGTCCTTCCCTCTGGCCCAGATACCCACTTGGCTTGTTACCTGACCTCCTACCAATCTTTGCTCAGTATCACCTCCTCCATGAGACCTGGTGTGCCCACCCTATTTAACACTGTACACTTTGCTACCTGTGTTCTCCTAGCTGGCTCTCTATTTTATTTCTTTTTATAAAACAAAACAAAAAGTAACCTTTGTCAGGTATGTATTATACAGTTATGTATCAAGTTTAGTTTTTCTTGACTGACTACCTTTGCTAAAATATGAGCGGTTCCAGGGCAAAGATCTTTACCTGTTTTGTTTACTGATGTATCCAGAGACCTAGAGTGGTGCCCTAAGTAAGTATGTGTTGTATAAATGAATGAACCTATTTAAGTTTGCTGTATCATTCTGTGTTCAATGCAGGAAACTCTAGGTATCTTAACAAAAGGGATTTAATACAAGGAATTAAGTGCTTTTGAAATGTTTATGATTCTAGAGGAGAGAATTTCATCCTGGATCTCCAAGAATGGCACTGGCTGCTGCAGAATTTCCTCTGCCATACCAGGAAGGAGGGGTAGTCAAGGTATAACGAGGGATAGAAAACTGGAACCTGAGAAATGTATTAACTGCCCTTGATGGGCTGAAGTCCAGCTACTGCATTCTGGAATGAAATACCATCTCAGTAACAGTTGCCTCTTGAGCAAGAGGCTCCTTTGCCAACTAACGACAAAAACAAAACAGAGCAAAAACAAAACCACAGTGGGGGTCTCTGCTTCACTTCTGTATTCAAGTCTCAGGAATGTGCCTGTCATTGGTAGAACCTAACCAGCATCCACACCTCATGGGCAAGGAAGCCCAGACCATGGCTATCTAGGCTTTGCAGCCTCTATCATAAAGGAAAGGCATGGGGAAGGGGTGAAGGAGGGGGAGAGGAGAACAGAGGTGGAACCTGACAACCTACAGGAGCCACCACAATCTATTTCATCTGTGATTTTGCATACTTACTATAACCATGTCTTCATGAAAGTGAACAAATAAGTCTTCACAAATGTCCTTTTAAAGACTATGTAACAATTCATTATATAGTTTAGCCATTTACTATTCCTCTGCTGAAGGAAATTACATTTTATTCTGTCTTTATCTTTTCTGTATTCCATCATATATAGTATTCTCCAAAAAATTCTAATAAATATCATTTTCTTCATTTCATCCCACTTTAAGAGTGCTGTAGTTCCCCATAAAGTTGAGGCTAAAGGCACTAGCTTGGCTAGTTTGTATTCTTTTCTTTTTTTCTAATTGTCTTAAGCTTTTGTTTCATACTGTGAAATGAACTAGAGAGATTTTCATTTTATTCCAGAGTTTATATTTCTCCAGAATTACTAGACATACATATCATTATGATAATTTTCTTCAGAATATGCCAATCTGCATGCCTACTAGAATGTGCAACCCTACCACTGAATAGCACTATGAACACATTATAAACTTTTGATTTATTTATAAAGTATAACATAGATAAATGAAGTGCACAAAGACTACACTTTTTAAAAAAACTATTAAAATGTTGAACATGCTTGTGAACCCAACTCCTGTATCAAGTTACAGAATGTGGCCAGCACAGCAGAAGACATTAGCTTCACATGAGCTGCTATTCTGACCCCTGTCATTATAAGTCAGATGTGTTTGTTTTTGAATTTTCTAGAAATAAAATAACACTGTATATAATCTTTTGCATCTTCTTTTCTCATTCAACCTTATATATGTGAGATGTAGTCATGTTCTTGTATGTTTTGCTGTTATGTTTATAATTTCTATATAGTTTTCCATCCTAGAAATATATCATAACTAAATTAATGATATTGTTTATGAATTTTTATACTCTTTCTAGACCAACAGATTTTGTCTCTTATGAAAATTGTTGCTAACTTCTGCATCTTTTGAAATAATCATTTGATGAATACTTATCTTTTCTGATATGATTATTTAGAACTATTTTAATGTCTACTTCAAAAGTTTTATTGTAGGCCGGGCGCGGTGGCTCACGCCTGTAATCCTAGCACTCTGGGAGGCCGAGGCGGGCAGATTGCTCGAGGTCAGGAGTTCGAAACCAGCCTGAGCAAGAGCGAGACCCCATCTCTACTATAAATAGAAAGAAATTAATTGGCCAACTAATATATATATATATATAAAATTAGCCGGGCATGATGGCGCATGCCTGTAGTCCCAGCTACTCGGGAGGCTGAGGCAGAAGGATTGCTTGAGCCCAGGAGTTTGAGGTTGCTGTGAGCTAGGCTGACGCCACGGCACTCACTCTAGCCTGGGCAACAAAGTGAGACTCTGTCTCAAAAAGAAAAAAAAAAAAAGTTTTATTGTATAAATACTTGTGGTTAAATTTTGCCTGTGTAGGGCTTATATAAATTTGGATTGGGAAAATTATTGAGATTGTATTTGGAGGAATATTTGTGCTTATGATTGCCTTTTTTGTGTCCAATGACTTTATTCTTAGATCAAAGTAAACATTTTTATATATGGTTACAATTATAAATCTTAAGTATAAACCAATATATTTTAACACCTAAATCTTAGCCTACCTTGATTCCCTATTCTTTCATTTTCATGTTTCTTATCTTCATTAATTAATCTATCAAATATTAGATACTAATAATTATTTTTTATAATGGAGTTTAAAATTTATCTTTTACATTTGTGTCAATGTTCAACATATTGTATTTTTTTGTTGGAGCAACACAATTATCTCTATAGACAAAATATAGAAAAGAAATCAGTAATTATTAGACTAATGTCATAGTAGAAAAAGCTGCAGAAAGAATATATTAACCACAGAAGAGGTTGACATCTCCCTGAGAGTTCAATAGTCAATATGGTGAGCAGGGCTTGTCCCATAAAAATAGGATAATAACAATAGTATTGATATGAGCAAACATTTATTAAACAGTATGTGCTGGTATGACATTATGTGCTATAGTATGAGTCCAAGGATTGAGTTGTTAACTCTACATTATACTTCTGGCAGTGGACTAATTCAGAGATTTTTATAGGTAGGGAATAGACTAATAGATCGCAAGGCTTGGTTCTCAACAGCTTATAATTGTACACAACTGTGTCTGCAAGGTTATAGCTTTTAATACATCCATTTGGGCTGATCTAGACAAAACAAAGATTAATAGACTTTAAGACAGTCTGTTTTCACTGGATCTACAAATGATACTGCCCCTCAATGCTCATGTTTGAGTTTTATACTATTTCAAGGAGTCTATCTGCATCTATATTTTTATCCATACTAATTTTAATTTCCAAAGGCATATAGCTAATCACAATAGGGTCTAAAGAAAGCCATATTACTTTAATTCATTGATTTAAATGAAATCAAGTCATAATTCTCCCTTTCAAAAGTAACCATGTACATTAAGGGGTCAGTATTATAAATAGTGTCTTACATATTTCCACATCCAGAGTAAATTTGGCTTGTAATGTGATGATAAAATGCAATTTCTAAGCTATCAAAATTAATAAATATTTTAAATAAAAAGTGTTTTCAACTGTATGTGAAAGCAAATTAAGAATAAGTTGATAAATCCTAAGTAAAATAGTAGAAAACTGAATTCAGCAGCAAATTAAATGAATAATAAAACATGACTAAGAAGTGCTTATTCTAGGATGACAGAAATGTTTTGTTATTAGGAGACTATTCATATAATTCATCTCATAAATTGCTAAATGGAAAGGGAAAAAATAAACCTAAAACATTTCAATAAAAGCCCAAAGAGAATTTGATTAAAACTCAAAAATCTATTTTTAAAAAATAAAAATTCAATAAGTTACAATGAGCACGATACTCCACAGACTCACCTACGGTCTCCATAATTAATCATCATCATCATCATAGTTAATGGTAAAACATTGCACCACATCTATAAAATCAGGCAAAAGCTTAGGATGCCTGGTTTCTGTTCTTTTTCAAATTTAGTCTTATCATTTAAATTTTGGCCAAATCAACATTTTAAAGTATTTAAAAATTATAAATATTATAAATACGGGGACAGTATCATCATTCTTTGCATAGGAGTATAAACAAGCTAACCCCAAGAGTATACATTGAAAATATATGAAAACAACTCACGATTAATCTGTTTGTTTGTTACAAATAAACATATACAAACCAATATTATTTCTTATAATCCAGAATTGACCTGAGAGGAACTATAACATTAATAAAAAGAAGATCCAATTAATATTAGCAAAAAAATTATATAAAATATCTAAGAATAAACTGAATAGGGAATTTATAAGCTATATATGAAGAAAACAAAGGCAGTTTTCTAAAGTGATAAAAAGAAGATCTGAATAGTGCAGAAATATTCCTTATGATATAAACAATTATCACTGATATAAAAGGCCAATCTCTAAATTAATTCACAAATTTAATGCCATCCAAATCAAGTAGATAATAATGGGATTCTCTTTTGGAACATAGAACAATAATATGGAAAGTTTCTGGAAAATATAAGTGTAAGAAAAGAGCCAAGAAAATCTGGAAAAAAGAAATATTCTGATTATATTGTGTTAAAGTAACAATACTTAAAACCAAGTGGTGTCATGACAGAAATAGCCAAATAGATGATAAATTTAAAGAAGGCAAAAATCCAAAAACATGTCTAAATAGTCATAAGATTTATAGTCATCCATCGCTAATGAAAGTAAATTAATATAATTTTTGAGACAATATTGGTAATGCAATAGAATAAATAAAAATGTGGGCAACTTTAGACCTAGTGATTGCCAAAGTAATAATTAGGTATGTGCTAAGATAACCTAAATATCACGTCCTGGTCTTTATTTAAATGCATTATTCCATATGCTTTATAATGCATCTATTAAAATATTTTGCAGAAGAAAATTTAATAATTTTATAAAATATTATTTTCCCTATTTTTAATATTTTCCATATTTTCCAAAATTTCTACATGTATTCACATCACTTTATTAACAAAATAAGTACATTAATAGCTGTTTTAAGATAACCAATTACTATTTTGAGCATAATTAACTAATTTGCTAATACTAACACAAGATTTATGAAAATTCATTGGCTATATTTTAGTGAAATTTTGAACTAATTAGTCAAATAATTTGCAGTATGAATAAATAGGAATCTATCAATTACTTGAAACCTAAAATAAACTCAAGATAAAATATTTGGTTTTCTTAAACTTTGGTATAATTCTAGCAATAAAAAGAAAATGCCATTTTACTGGGAAAATGGAATTTTCTGTGGGTAATATCTCTTCAAAGCAAATTTCTCTGAAAAGCATTTATATTTCTATTGAATCTTACAAAGACAAAGCCTTAATTATTGCTATATGTACTAATAAAGGCTAAATATACAAGGAATTAGGGAAAATATTGATTGCAAAGGAATCTGAGGTTTTAAATGCTGGTCTACAAAGATTTTATGCAGATAAAAATTTTTTAAAAATAAAAGAGCCATTATCAGAGTGTGAGGTGTTATCTCTCTGTACATAATAGGTACAATGTTTGTAGAGAAATTTTCTCTACAGAGGCTCTTTTATTTTTTAAAATTTTTTATCTACATAAAATCTTTGTAGATCAGCCCCTAAGAACCTCAGATTCCTTTGCAATCAAGAATGTCTGAGATTGAGTGATTTATAAAGAACAGTTATTCTCTCATAATTCTGTAGGTTAGCTCAGGATGAAGGTGGTGGCAGATTAGGGCCTATCTCTCTACTTCCACAATGGCACACTGAGCACTAAAGAGAGGAACACTACATTCTCACATGGTAGAAGAGCAGAAGAGAGAGAAAGTCCACTCCCACAAGCCTTTTTTATAGCTTTAACCCATTCATGAGGGTGGAGCTCTCATGACCTAAATAGCTCCCATAAGGCCCCACCTCCCAATGCTATTGTGTTAGGGATTAAGTTTCAACATAAAATTTGGAGGGGAAAACACATTCAAACCAAAGCAAATAATTAAATCACTGCAAGTGCTAGCAAATATTAGCAAACTCACCAATGGTTTTTATTTCATTGCTTTATATTAACTTGAGTACTTTTTATATCATTCATAAAAAGAGTGGCTTAGCTTTTGCAAAGACTTGATGTTGCAGCAGTTAAGATACAATGTATTCAGTGTTTATGGATTTTACAGAACAGTGAAAAGCAAATCTATGACTATTTTGGATTAAAAATATAAATAATAAATAAAAATAATAGTTAGCATTTAAAATTTTAGTTCCATTGCAATCAGCATCTACACCATAGTTTTGAAGTCCCTTTTACTGAAAAATGTTCTTTGTGAAAAAAGTATACTTTTTGTGCAAAAGTAAAAGGGCTTAAAGAATCATAACATCATATATTTGTGATAACTAGCAATTTAATGTCTTGTTAAATAATAGTAAACATGCTTTTAATGATATTCTATATTAAAAAGAGTATTCATGACTGTTTCTAAGCATCATAAACTGATAGCAGTGCACTGTGCCCTTGGTTGCTAAGCTGCCTATTTATTATTTATTTCTTAGATTTAAATCAGAGACACTGCTGAACAAACAAGTATGACAGCTTTGGGAGTGCTGTAGGTCAACCTCAGTCAACTACATCCTAAAATGTCATGATTGTTGCAAAAACAAAAGTGATTTACTATTTTGTATTTAGAATTAGACAAAGTCCGAATCAATGATGTTGTTTGCTTTCAATTATATTGCCATTATATGACAAACACTAGAAGAGCTCTCTCTATCAAACAAGGAACTAAGTGAAATGCAATACTTAAATTACCAAGACATTCCATTAACTATGTGGTCAGGCTATTTAAGTATTAAGGACTCTCATGCATACTGCAGCAATATGCAAATTGACAAACAGACTGAATGATTTGAGTGTTTTACCACTAGACTATCTACAATTCAAATCTCACCAAAAGAACACTAGAAATCTACTGCCTACACAAGTGTCCTATCTAAATCAAAGTGTCCTATGATTAAATAATTCATGATTATTCTACATGAAATTGCAAATATATGTTCCTTTTCATTTACTATTACATATCCTCAGAAGTTCTCTATAAGCTTTAAACAAAGAGAAAACATTTTGACTGAAAATGTAAGAAAATTACACAAAGTAGAAAAATAGTACTTTAAAAAATAAGAGCAAAAATCACCATGGTATTGCTTTTTAGTTAAATTTGAATAGAATCATTAAAGAAGAATCAGTAAACTTTTCATCATTATTAAGTTCAGTTAAATTTCTAGTAGTACACATTATGTCAATCATACCTATTGTGTTTCTATGCAAAGTTCTAAAACCAAAGGCCAATTTATTGAAATCTATTAATTAATTTATTAAAAAATATTTACTGAGCACCTATGATATGTAAACTATCTGTTTGGATTTTATGGATCCTAAGAGATAACAAACTTTTCCCCAACAGTTTTGTACCACTTGAGATAGACAGATGTGAAGAGATAGAAATCAAAACATTACAGAGAATGCTGTTAGGCAGTCTGGTTTAGTTGCAGGGCAATAATGGATTCCCCAATATTTGCAGAAACACAGGAAGACACTTACAGTCAGACAAGTGTGTAATTATGCCCCTCAGCAACATGACTGAGAACTCTTGAGAGTTCTACAGGCCAACCAGCAAGATAAGGCAGGGCAGGGACACTGCCTTCCTGATTTCTGATGCCCAAACTATCCACCAGATAACTTTCTCCTCTTCTTCCATGGTTGAAGAAGCTTAAATGGAAACATGAAGCCAGGATGAATAGCCCTGATCCCAAACTCTAATGTTCTCTTTGAAGGAAAGAATTCTGGATACAATTCCAAAACCTAGTGCTTTGAATATTATTTTAAGTATTTACCTTCCAAACAACTATTCTGATATTTCTAGTGATTTTATTCTTGTGATTAAAGATATCTTTTTCATGCATGGTGCCTTGCCTTGGCCTCAGGCATTGGGCATTAAATTCACCCGGTATATTTGCCTGAGATAACATTCAGACATTGAAGGGAGCAGAGAAGGAGAGAGGAAAAGGGAGGAAAGTAAGAGGAAAACAATTTACAAACACTATGTTTTACCTTTTTCATTCTAACAGATCCAATTCAATGTAATTAAAATATATTTGAATAGATAAGTGTACAGTCTAGCATAGAAGTCAAGCACACAAATTAATAATTGTGACACATTATAATGCATGCTAAGTTATTAATAATTACTGGGTGCTCTGTGGGAGCATGAAAGAAAAACCTCAATCAAAACAGAGAAAGATACAAAAAGGTAAAAGCTTGTTGTTTGTTCTTTTAGTGTACTAGACAATTTTCTCTACTGAGATACAAAATGCCCGGTGGTTTGAAAAACGAAGAACATAATATTATCTCGTGATTTCCTTTTCACCTTACTTTCGGTGCACAGACAAGTTTTGTTTCACACTACATTCACAAAAATCATAGCAATCTCCAGAAAGAAGAGACCTAAAAAATCAGCAGGGGGTCATATAGTCTAATAATTGAAGTGAATCAAATGTTGAAGTATCGACATTTTTGTTCCTGAAGAAATAGGTATCTATATATAAGTGTAACTTCACTAGATAATTGCTAGGCAGGGAAGATAGAACAGATAAATGTGTAAAAGAGGAAAACTGTAAAAAGTTAGAACTGACATAAATCTGCAAAGTAACAATACATGACAAACAGGTGCACAATGCAACAGTAAAATGGAGAAGTGGTACTAAGCATATATAATTTGAAAATATTTTTGCAAGCACACTTAGGTCTACATGCCAGGAACAAAAATAAAAGTGGAAAAATTAGAGATAATCACAATGAATTTGATTAAAAGCTCATTAAGAATAAATTGTGATAAAGGGTATTTTAATATGATTAATTAATATTCCTAAGGACAGCTATCTCAAAAAATAATGATTTTATATTCTGAATACTTATTTCACATTGTTCTTGAGAATTGCTACCTTGACAGTAACCAAATACTTGTTTTCATATATTTATATGTAATATATGCATATATATATGCTACACAATAAAATCACATTTCATTATCCTTTATGTCAAATTATGAAACTGATGTTCATAGAAAAACAGTTTTCAACATAGCACCTAAACTCTAGAGTGCAAGCATTAGCCTTGTTACCTACTATCCAAAGTAGCACAGATTCCATGTATCATATTTAATTTATTGGAGTGTTTCAAGTTAGAAGACAATGTTATTCAAAAAATATTAATGGAAGAAGGTGGAGAAAGATGGCCAAATAGAATCTGGTGATTGTCCCCCCACTCCAGGAACACCAAAGTAAACAACTATCCACCTAAGAAATTACCTTCATGAGAATCAAAACCAGATGAGTGATCACAGTACCTGGTTTTAACATTATATCAAGGAAAAAGGCACTAAAAAGAGTGAGGAAAATAGTCTTATATTGCCTACACCACCTTTCTCCCATGCCCCAGAAGCCCTGTGGCAGCACCTGTAGGAAACAGAATCTGTGTGGTTGGGTGAGGGATGGAAAAGTGATTGCAGAACTTTGCCTTGGAACTCAGGACTGCTCTGTCACAGGGGCACATGACACAGGGCAGAATTCTTATACCATTTCTGGGCAGAAGGGAATCCTCTGCTCCAGAGGTAGACCCGAGTTCCGGTTATATATTATCAGAGCTAAAAAGGGAGTAATAGACCCCAATACAATAATCTCTGGAGACCTCACCATTCCACTTTCAGCACCAAACAGATCATCCAGACAGAAAATCAACAAAGAAACATTGGAGTTAATCTGCACTATAGACCAAATTGATCTAATAGATATTTACAGAATGTTTCATTCAACAGCTGCAGAATACATCTTCTTCTCATCAGCTCACGGGTCATTCTCAAACATAGACCATATGTTAGGCCATAAGACAAGTCTCAAATAATTAAAAAAACTGAAATCATACCAAGTATTTTCTTTGACAACAATGGAATGAAACTAGACATATATAACAAAGGAAATATTAGAAAGTATATAAACATATGGAAATTAAACAATATGCTCCTGAATGATCAGTAGGTGAATGAAGAGAGCACAAAGAAAGTTAAAAAAATTCTTGAAACAAGTAAAAATGAAAATATAACATATCAAAACCCATGGGATATACTTAAAGCAGCACTAAAGGGAAAGTTTACAGAAATAAATACCTACATCAAAAAAGTAGAAAAACTTCAAATAAACAACCTAATGATGCATCTTAAAGACTAGAAAAACAAGAGCAAACTAAACTCCAAATTAGTAGAAAAAAAGAAAAAATAAAGATCACAGTATAAATGAAATTGAAATTAATAAAAAAATACAAAAGATAAATGAAATGAAAAGTTGGTTTTTTGAAAAGATAAACAAAATAGACAAATCCTAGTCAGACTACAAAAGAAAAATAGGAAGACCCAAATAAAGTCAGAGATGAAAATGGGGACATTATAACTGCAAGCTGCAGTAATCATTATAATTATCATTAGAGACTACAATGAGCAACTATATGCAAATAAATTGGAAAACCTAGAAGAAATTGATAAATTTTTAGACACAACCTACCAAAATTGAACCAGGAAAGAATTCAAAACCTTGATAGATCAATATAACAAGATAGAAGCAGTAATAAAAAGTCTCTCATCAAAGAAAAGCCCAAGACCCAATAGATTTACTGTTCAATTCTACCAAGCATTCAGAGAAGAACTAATACCAATCCTACTCAAACTATTCCCCAAAATTCCCAAACGCATTCTATGAAGCCAGTATCTTCCTAATACCAAAATCAGACAAAGACATTGGAGAAACACTCCAAAACATTGGTCTGGGCAATATTTTTTTTGAGTAATACTTTAAAAACACAGGCAACCAAAGAAAAATTGTATAGACTGGATCACATCAAACTAAAAAGCTTCTGCACAGCAAAGGAAACATTCAACAAAGTAAAGAGACAACCCACAGAATGAGAAAAAATATTTTCAAACTATCCATTTGACAAGGGATTAATAGCTTGACTAAATAAGGAGCTAAAAAAACTCAATAGGGTGAAAAATCAAACAATCCAATTAAAAAAGTGGGCAAAGGATATGAATAGACATTTCTCAAAAGAAAACATACAAATGGCCAACATGTATGTGAAAAAATGTTCAACATCATTAGTCAGAGAAATGCAAATCAAAATTATAGTGAGATATCATCACACCATGATAAAAATGACTTTTATCAAAAAGAAGGCAATAACCAATGCTGGCAAGGATGTGGAGAAAGGGGAACCCTTGTACTGGGTTGATAGGAATGTAAGTTACTGCAACCACTATGTAGGACAGCATAGCGGTTCCTCAAAAAAGTAAAAGTAGAACTACCATATGTCCCAGCAATCTCACTCCTAGGTATATATTCAAAATAAAGGAAATAAGTATACAGAAAAGATATTTGCACTCCCATGTTTATTGCAGTGCTATTCACAATAGCCAAGGTTTGGAGTCAACTTAAGTGCCCATCAATGGATGAATGAATAAAGAAAATGTTGTACATGTATGCAATGGAATATTATTCACCCATAAAAATGAATGAAATCATGTCATTTGCAACAACATGGATGGAACTGGTGAACATCAAGGGAAATAATCCAAGCACAGAAAGAAAAATTTCACACGATCTCATTCATATGTGAGAACTAAGTATTAAAACAATTGATCTCATGAAAACAGAAAGTAGAATGATGATTACCAGAGGCTGCAAAGGGTAGTGGGGGAGGGGGAAAGTGGGGATGGTTAATGGCTGAAAAAATATAGTGATAAATGAACAATATTTGGTAGCATAACAAAGTGACTATGTCAACAATAAATTATGGTATGCTTTAAAATATTGAAATGAATGGAATTGGAATGGTCCTAACACAAAGAAATGATAAATACTTGGGGTGATGTAGATTGCAATTACCCTATTTGATTATTACACATTGTATCAAAACATGACATGAATCCTACAAATATACACAACTACCATATATCCATAATAATTAAAAATTTAAAAAATTAAAAATATTGATAAAGTGTATTGCATTTGAAAATAATATCAGTATATTTATTAGTTATTTATGTGCTAAAGTTTGTTCTAAGTTATTAATATATATGAAATCATCTAATTCTTCAAACAATCCTGATACTATCCTATAACCATTTTACAAAGGAAGAAACTGGGGGCAAAATAAGTTAAATGTTCTGAAGGACATGCTGCAAGTACATTGGAAAGATGAGATTAGAAATCAGTCAGAAGAAATAAAAGTAACTTATGCAATGGGTTAATGAAGACTGTATGGATATTTTTAAAGAGTAACATAAGAGTAGGTAATTCTCTAAACATATTATTTCTCCAAGTTTAGCATGAAATGGAAGAATCAGTTGTTTTTATAACAAGGTATGGGCAAATATTTTTAAATAAAGAATTATGCAAGATATAAAAACATGAATATTTATGCTACTTCTAATTTGTAGTAGTTCTTATTGTTTATATTTTGATTTATTTCTTCTAATACAAATAATATTAACTATAGTCTTTCCACAGGAAATGAGGGATATACAAAGAACTTGAAAGATAAAGAAATAAGTGTGGTTTAAAGATTTAATACTAATATTGTGTCTCTGTTTACTATTGAAATACAGCCCATTTATGATTTTCAGGGCAATAAATATGCTAAATACTTCTCATTTGCTAATATATTTTATGAAACTCTCTCATTCTGACAGCTTAAAAGGAACCTAAATTTATCATTCTCAAATTCAATAAGGAAAATAACCATGGCTGATGGATTTACATGATGTAAGATTTGCTGAAAAGTAATGAAATTATAATTCAAGGCTATATAATTTGTTCTTACCAGAATAAATATGTATATGTAATTACAAAATATTTTTACTCCAGGGCAACTAAATAATTTTAAAACCATTGATAATTTGGTCTGTAATATTTTCAATGATTACATACCTCTGAAATTCTTGATTAAAAATAAGGAGAAGGTCATTCATCAAAAAAAATGTCTTGTAATACAAATTGATAATGCAGCAAAAAAAAAAAGATCATAGTTTAGAATACAAGAACATTTTTTGTCAATCTATAAAGATGGCAGAAAAAATAAGCCCCTGAAAAATAACACCAAAAAATGAATTTTGTGGCACATATTTTATCACTTTGTATATATTATAGTAATTGTTACACATTATTTACTGTGTGAACAATTATTCTTTGAGCATCTACTCTGTACTAGGTCTGCTATAGTTATGAGCAAAATACAGAAATTGACTTTGCAGAACTTATGGTTGCCTATAGGATATCAGAAAATCAATGTGGAAAAAAAGAAAAAAGAGTAATATGCTAAACTAGATAGTTCAGGCGACTTTCCTGATGCAAAACTTCCAGAAAACTGCAAAAATGAAGCTTTGATTGCTGGGCTCATAGGAATTAAGAAAAAACTCCAGCTGTGGACAGGCAGTGGGGAAGCATGGAAAGACTGTGATGTCAAAGCTGATTGGGAGCCCTGCAACACAGCACGATAAACCGCAAGTCTGTTCTGAGTAGTGGAGGTGAGGGTGGGATGTCTGGATTAAGTCTGGTACCTGGATGGGGCTGGCCTTGTCCTAGCTCATTACCTTAGCATGGCTTGGTTTTTGGTAGTGAAAATGTGCATTCTCTCTAGCTGGCAGTAGACATTCCAACAATAGGTTTTCTACAAATCACAGTGATCTACAATGAACCCACAATCTACCTATACTGTTAGACTTTTTAATTTTTGCTAATCTAGCAAGTGTGAAAAGGTCTTGAATAGTCTTGAATATATTTCAGATAATCACTGATGTTAGGCATCTTTTCATGGGCTGATTATTAGAGTTGCATGTTCAATCATTTCACTTTCCAAAACACAATGAAAAGGCATTTATTATATGGATTATATAAATGTATTGGTAGCTCTAAGATATGAAAAATAAGTTTTGAATTAAGAATTTACACAAATTTCATGTATCTCTGAATACCAGATTACTGGACTTCAAGCTATAGTTCATAGCAGCATCAAAAATTTTCTAATGAAACTGTTTGTTTCAGGTTACATGCTCCTGTTGGCTAAAGGATTTTTTAATCCTGTGTAAGTTATACTACAATCTGTGATTAATAATCTTGAAGAAAATGAGGTGCTACCACTAAGAAAACAACAAATAGATGGTCTAAGCATGCCAAATAAAAAAACAGATAGTTTTGGATTGCTTATAAAAATATGTCCCCAGTATATGCTATTTATAAGAAATTCACTTTAAATATAAAGAAATAGCGTGAAAAAGAAAGGATGGAGAAAAAGTGTCATGTAAACACTAATCAAAAGAAAACTGAGTTTATCTACATTAACTTTATTCTATAGATAACATAGCTGGAAATCTGAAACAAAATCTAAACTCAAAACCAAGATTCAAGAAATAATTGAGAACTGCCAACCATGTAAAAGAAGCACCAAATCCAACAAAAACTTTTCTGTGCAAAGAAATAGAGCCAAAATAAAAGAAAACTTTCGTAACCTCAGAGAGATGAAAATAATTTTATATTTATAAAAAATTAAACTAGATTTTTGAAATTAGAATTTGGTCATTGATTAAAATAAAGTAATAGATGAGTTGAATAGCAAAATTGTCACAGCTGAAGAATAAATTTTCCCAATCAAAAATGATCCAGGAGCTATCCCAGAATATACTGTAAATTATAATTTAACAGGAAACACAAAATAAAATTTAAAAGAAACAGAGAGCATATCAAAAACTTTAAATATTTGAATCATTGGATTTCTGGAGGAAGTTACATGTGTGGTTATGCAATATGTAAAGCAATAGAGATGAAAAATTTCCAGACCTGAACACAGACATTATTTCTTGTTCTGAACAGATCCTCCAGGTACCAGATTTGACATCTCTGCCACAATATACTTGATGAAATTAGCTGTCCAGCAATACGTGAAAGATTATGGCTTAAGGAAGAACAGGAAGACATTTAGACATACATTTTACCACCCATGGTGATATTATCCATGAACATTATCTGGAAGAATTATTAGAAGATTTATTAAAATAAGCACAATGCATACATACATATATACATACTATAAAGAATGCAGGAGTGAACCATTGGATACAAAATTCCAGTCATCAGCAGAAAAACCATGATAACCCGCAGTAACATCTGAAGTTGTTAGATATTACCGCAACATTTGCCAGTTATTGGTTATAAAAATAATAATAATAAATTATCTAAGTAGGAGATGATCCCAATATGGAAAACTGCATAGAATGAATGGAAACAGGGAGGAAACATGGAATGGAAACAGGAATGGAAACATGTGAAAGTTGTCTTGATGTGTAAGGAATACATATTTTAATTAACCTGGGTAATAAAAGTAGACCTGTAAATAAATGTTAAATTTAAGGGTAAATAGCCTATAGAATAGATATAGGACATATTATTTGCCTATTTTTTTTTGTCTACTTTTCCTATCATTTATCTGGATGATTTACAGGAGTTTCCTGTTTAGTATAATATATAGGGACTTTTTCTCACTAACTTCAGATTTACAAATACATTCTCCCAATCCATGAATAACCTTATAACTTTTAATGAAGTGTCCTTCATCAAGCAGAAATCCATGATTTTTATTCAAACAGACCCATTTTTTCTTTTGATTTTTACTTTCAGTTTTAAGAAGTTCTTCTCCATTGCAAAGTTATAAACATATTCTCCTCCTAGATTTTAAAGCATTATGGTTTTGCTATTCATATATAAATCCACAATAAATCTGGATTTATCTTTATATATAGTACAACATATTTTTCTCCACACCATCTACTAAAGAAAGAATTGCTTCTTTCCCCATGTAAATTGGATTGCAACCTAAAAAATGCAATGTAATAAATGAATATATGAACACATAAATAAAAGAGTGAATCAATGTAGCAATGCCTTAAAAAACAGGAAGAATACTTTAGATTCTCTGGTAGAATAGGAAATGGGGAGTCATTAAAATGTCTTTGATTCAGGGAAAAACAATTCTAAAAACCCGCTGAGGCCATTGTGTAGCAATCATTAGAAGCAAGACTAGACTGCCACAGTGTATATGCCTGAATTACTGATGAAAATATAGTAGAAGTTTAGGTGATAGCTATCAGACATATTTAAAAGGAAAACATCAACAGAATTTGAATTTTATTTTCCTGCTTACTTGACTTTAAGCTCCATGAAGGCAATGTTTTTGTTTGATTTACTATGATACATATAATGCCTCACATAAGACCTCAATATAAGTGCTCAATATATAATTATGGAACATTAAGTGGAAAAATGGATGATTAAATAACAATTATTGCTCAATAAAAATTCTATCATTTTATGAATGTAACCAATTATATTAAAAGATAGTACAATAATAAGCAATATATTTTGAGTATGAAATAAAAGAAATTTTACTGCACTGAAAAGCATGGTTTGTCTGGAAATAGAAATATGGAGTGGATGTTGTATTGACATGTCAGTGAGTTACCCAACCAAAGGTATTCACTTCTTGGAGGGTTGCAGATAGAAGGTTCAGGTGAGTATAAGAGAACCAGACCCAATATACAGATTTCTAAGTTATCTATGTAGAATACAGAACTAAATTCAAAGGAGATTCCAGAGAGTAAATGAAACAATGCTTTATTTACTTTTGAAAACTAAATTGCAAAACTGAGAAAACATATTGCTGAAAATTAATTAAAAGGAAACTAAACTAAAGCAAATCAAAGGATTGAATATATGCCAGAACACTTAAAAATATTATGATTCTTTTTTAAAATTTTTTATTTCAGCATATTACGAGGGTACAAATGTTTAGGTTACATATACTGTCTTTGTCCCACCTGAGTCAGAGTTCCAAGCATGTCCATCCCCCATAGGGTGCACACCACACCCATTAGGTGTAAATAGACCCATCCACTCCTCCCCACCTGCCTGACAGCCAATGAATGTTACTACTATATTTATGAAGAAGACCCCAAAGGCAATCACAGCAACAACAAAAATAAAGAAATAGGACCTGATCAAATTAAAAAGCTTCTGCATAGCCAAGGAAACTATCATGAGAGCAAATAGACAACCTACAGAATGAGAGAAAATATTATGATTCTTATGACATTTCTAAATACCAATTTGGCTACTTTTTGAAAAGCAAGAACTAATTCTCCAGGATACATTAGCAAAAACATCTAGTGAAAGAAATGTTTGTGTAAGTCATATACTTCACATATAAAAATAATATCTGTAGGAAAATGTTCATAGATCCTATGCCTTATGAAATTTTAAAATAAAATAAATTTACAGAGTCCCACAGAGGATGAGTATATAAAAGCAAGTACAATTCTATTAAAATCCATAAACTATTATGTTACTTGGTATCTAATTGTACCTTTTGGAAAACTTAAATTTCCATAATGTTTCTACGAAATGCTATTTTATATGAGCATGCATATAACAACACAAGCACAGAATATTCAATATTTTTTAAAAGATGCAATATAATTTATAGATGGAGAAAGTATAAGATGAATTTCAAAACCTCTTTATGCTTATCAAATAACAATTCTTTTGGCAGACTAGCATGACTATTTTATAGGTGCATTCTAACATTTTACAATAAATGATATCCCTAAAATTTCCTATAAATTTATTAATGTACTAAAAAAATACTTTGCATATGAATATTCATAAGAATATTATTGTAAATCTATTTTGAAAGGAATTTAATGCTTTGTCTTACTACCAAAGGAATATACGAACATTTTACAATATCTAAGTTAGAAATTTTTTTTCACAATCCTATATTTCTTAGGAGTTTTGTTTGAAAATATAATGCTGGCTAAGCACAGTAACTCATGCCTATAATCCCAGCATTCTACGAGGCCGAGGTAGGAGGATCATTTGAGGTCAGCAGTTTTAGACCAGCCTGAGCAAGAGTGATAACCTGTCTCTACTAAAACTAGAAAAAACTAGCTGGGTGACTAAAAATAGAAAAAAAAAAATTAACCCAGCAGAGTGGTGCGCACCTGTAGTCCCAGCTCCTCAAGAGGCTGAGACAGGAAGATCACCTGAACCCAGGAGTGTGAGGTTGCTGTGAACTAGACTGACACAATGGCACTCTCTAGCCTGGGCAACAGAGTGAGGATCTGTCTCAAATTAAAATAAAATAAAATGCAAATAATTTTTGCCATGCTTATTTCCTTATTATTATGAATGATTCTGTATATAAATAAAACACTTTGGTATAAAAAATAATCAATTCCTTCATACATAAAGATTCTTCTGAGAAAACAAAATTTTGCATTTATCAAGAAAGCCTACATATGCCAATTTATTTAACCTATCCCTTTTAAGTTAACACTCTGGAAATGCTTCAAGAAATCAATTCAAAGTATGGGAACATTTCTCATTTAAATGAAAACTTAAAATGGAAAAATCTAAATAATTAAATAAAATGTCCATTATTTAATATATTCAACTATATGTTTCTGGGGCAGAAACATGGAAGGAAGGAGGAGTCAATCCTTACTAAGCAGCCAGTTATAACCCTTATATTCACTACAGGAAACTTACATTTGTAGCTCACTGTAACTAATAATACATAATATAATTTCTTTAAGTGTATGCCTAAATTTTTTAATTTTAGTAATATAAAAAAGATACTATCTTTAGCTCATAGTTTAAAAATACTTCTCATTGAGTTTAGATATATTTCCCCCATTATTCTTGGCAATGCATCCATCTCCTCAAGTACCTATAAAGCATTACAGATATAGAATCCATACTTCTTCTGAAATAACATGACAGTATTGAAAATAATACATTTAGCTCCATTATATAATAGCTCAAATTTACTGAGTATTATCTTTACAGAGACATAAATTTTCTATTTTCAAATAAGAAGACAATAATTCTAACCTGCCAATAGAGAGACAGGGTTAAAGTGGTTAAATACAATATATTGAGAGGAAATAGAATTTCTCGGAGCCTAAGAATTACAAATATATTAAGAGATTCAGCAGCAAGAAAAATAGACCTCCCTCGCATGAAGTTAGTAGTTCACCTTCAGTGTGGGCAAGGTCTGTAAGAGGTCATGGGCCAACCTTCCTAGTTATGTAAAATATTAAAGAAAGAAAGAAAGAAAACTAGTACTATTGCTTTCAGCATTGGAGGGGTACAGTGGATCCCAGTGAGTGGAGGGGTAGACAACTAGTAGAAATGGAGAGGCAAAAACACAAGGAATATTTTTCACTAGCACTTAATGCACTTAAGTACTCTGATACTGAAATACACTCCATTGACTTGCTTACATACACTTAAAAATGCAAAGTAAGCTCTTCTCTGCCCCTCATGCATTCTTTTGAACATATACAGATTTTCAAGTCTTCCTTAATTGAAGCATACCTCTGTGTATGGGTATCTATCTACAGTATTTTTATGCAGTGAACTTATTTTAAAATAATGTTGATTAATTGATCAACACCTATGTGCACATACAGTAGTAACACTTGTCAGGTGGTAGGCAGGTGGGGGTGATGGACACACTTGTAGCTCTGACTTGGCGGGGCAAAGGCAATATTTGTAACCTAAACATTTGTACTCCCATAATAGTCTGAAATTTAAAAAAAAAAAAAAAGGAATTTGTAAAGTAGCAGCAACATGTGCTTTAAAAGTAAGTTTCAAAGTCAACATTTCCTTAGTGACTTTTCTCATTCCTAATTCAAAGCTTTGTGCTATACGTATTGCTTTGCTTATGAAAAATAAGTGAGAGATACTTTGAAGGCCTTTGAATTTGTCTTTGCAGGAGGAATCTTGTGTTTAACATGAACTGACTTCAAGTAAAGATTCTGGAAAGTATTCTCTGAAGCAACAAAGGTGTCTCACAGTATTCACAAAGAAGATATAAAATCTTTGATCACTAATATTGCAATCTCCATAGATAAATTATAAGGGCTTTCTTTCATCAGCAACATTTGGAAATGCTGAGATTTAACAAACAGTTACCATGGTAGGCCAGATGGTAATTAAGGCAAAAAAAAAAATGCTGAAAAAATTTAAATTTCCGAATTCCTTAATCAGGCATGAATTTCAACAACTTATATGTCATGCTTATTTAAATGGCTCATTTGTTATTTGTGCTCACTCTCTTCCCACAGTGGCACTAATATGCAGAATCATAATGAGTTTTAGTCAGAAATATTTAATTTAAATTATTGTTTTTCACTATGTGAGTGCTGTTGGTGCAGGTTATTTAATGCTTCCAAATGTCAAGTTTTCCCTTTGTAAATCACACTATTAATAATATATCTACAGTGTGCTTCTATATTCATGAATACCTCCCAGCACAGAATATAGAAAATAATGTATTTCTGAAATTGTGATTTTCCTATTCTCCTTCCCTTTTTCCATTTCAACATTATTTCTGTATTATCAGAATGTAAATTTGACTCGGTGATAGCCCTCATGAGAACAAGAGGAAGAAATTAAGATTGGAATTTTAACCAGTTTTTTAAACTAAGTGTAAATATAGATGTACACATCACTTCAAAGTAATAATATTCAATCATGTTTAGGGCTGTAGCCATCATTGTCATTTGATAGTTTTCAGGCAAGGGGGAAAAGTGAGACAAAGCTGTGATAGTCGTTCTATTCTTTAACAGCTGGCACCATATTTCTGTGGATCAGCATTTCTCGTAGATGTTGTGTCACTCTTGTAAGTCAGCATATCATGTAGACTCTGTGTCACTGATGTTATTGTATTCAAGGGTTCGGCTGTTTCCATACTGAAAAGTGCATAAGAGACTGCAAATATTCAAGTCAGGAACACCGATGATGAGGCAATGCAATTATCATTCAGACATTAAGGAAAAAGCAATTCAATGAAAATCACTTGAGCATTTTAATGCCATGTAAATAGATTCAAATAATGCTCCAGAAGTTATAAAATAACCCTGAAAGCTAGTTTTGTCTTTAAAGCTTCAGGAAATCTCAATGATAATGATGGTAGATATTCACAGGAAAGTAAGTTTTCTTCAGGTGTCATCTGGTACTTCTACCCTCCTCCACATGTAATCTTTGAGTCTCCTAAAGAAGCATTGTTACATTCATTTAACTATTTCCACAATAGCAAGTGAAGGAATATAAAACAATTGTTAACAAAATAATAAATTCAATCTAAACAAAGCCTATAATAGATCCCAGAATAAGCTTTCTAAATGCTTATTTTTATCCTATTTCTTTATAAAACAGGATAATTGGTCATTTAAGCCAAAGTCAATTCCTAAATATAAATATGACTCCTCTTTAGAAAAAAGCTATTACTCAGTAACTAAAATTCTCCTTCCATCATGTAAAATGATGCATGGACAAACATGATATAATCTCTCTTGTTACAATTATTGTGGTAGCCACTAAAAAAACATTTGCTTTGAGCTCATGTGATTTTTCACATATTTTTCAGTGTAATGTTAGATTCATTCAAAATATTTGAAAGATATGAAGCATATAATGAAATTAATACTCACAAGCCCAACTACAAACTTAAGAACTAGAACATAACCAATACAGTTCCATCCACTTGTGTGCTTGTCTCATATCCCATCTGCTTTCTCATAGAGTAAACACAATATTGAATTTTATGCTTATCATCCTTAAGATTTTTTTCATTTAATTTTACTGTGGTAAAAACATTTAACATGAGATGTCTCTCAACAAATTTTCAAGTGTGCAATACAGTATTGTTTAACTATAAGCACAATGTTGTAGATAATATCTCTAGAAATTATTTATCCCGCATAATTGAAATTTTATTTTTCCTTCCCACCTTCCATGTGTCCCAGAGAACCACCACTCTACCCTCTGATTCTATAAATTCGACTATTTTAGATACCTCATATAAGTAGAATCAAGCAGTAGTTTCTTTCTGTGACTGGCTTATTTCACTCTGCATAGTGTCCTCAAAGTTCCTTCATGATGTTGCATATTACAGGATTTCCTTTTTTTTTTAAGGCTATAGTATTCCATTATGTATATATGCCACATTTTCTTTATCTAGTCATTCATCAATGAACGTTTACAGTATTTACATATCTTGGTCATTGTGAATAGTGCTGAAATAAACATGAGAGTGCTAATATCTCTTCAAGATCCACATTTCAATTATTTTGGATAAATGCCTAGAAGTGGGATTGCTGTATCAAGGCTAGATACATCACACTTCCTGATTTCAAAATGTTCCAAAGTTATAGTCATCAAACAGTATGATACTGTTATAAAAACAGACATACCGACCAATGAAACAGAATAGACAGCCCTGAAATAAATCTATGCACATACAATCAATAGATCTTTGACAAGGACACCAAGAACACACAGTGGGAAAATGATAATCTCTTCAATAAATGGTGTTGGAAAACCTGGATATTCACATGCAGAAGATTATCACACCATGCAGTAAAATTATGTTATATTACACACTAAAATCAACTCAAAATGGATGGAAAACTTAAATGTAAGACCTGAAACTACAAAATTCCTAGGAAAAAACATAGGGAAAATCTCTATAACATTGGTCTTGGCAATGATTTCATGGATATGACACTAAAAGCAAAGGCAACAAGAACAAAAATAGACAACTGGGACAACATTAGGGTATAGGAAGAGGATTAAATATGTAAAATAGAAATAAAATAACACAGGGACAAGATTTCTTAGTAGAAGGAAATTAGATACTTCTAATGGAGGGATTGTCTTCTGATAGGAAAATTATTCTTCTGCCATTGTAGCAAAAGACAAAAAAGAAAAAGAGATGCAATGATGTAATTATATCATAAAATAATGATTACATACTCATCTAAGGTATTTTGTTTCTTCTCTGAAATATAAAATAATGCCATATGCTTGTTCCTCAGATAAAACAAGGATCTTCCTATCTCATAATATTAGCTCTTGTTTTCTCTTCTACATGATACTTCACTTGCCTGGGTATCTGTGCGGATCACTCCCTCATTTCATTCATGTCTCTACACAAATGTTAGATGTTCTCCCTAAACACCCTATCCAAAAGGCACATTAGTCACTTTAATTGCTAATAATTTATTTTAATTTCCACGAGCTTATCATTATATAGCACGTTGATTATTTATCTGTAGACCACAATCTATATGAAAGAATAAACTGTTTTGTTCACAGTTACACCCAGCACCTAGAACCACCTGTGCATGTTCAGTAGGTATATTCAATAAACATTCATGGAAGAAAAGCTGCTGAGTCTGCTAGTAGTACACTGTTTCCCCGAAAATAAGACCTACCTATAAAATAAGCCCTAGTAGGATTTCTAAGCATTTGCACAATGTAAGCCCTACCCTGAAAATAAGACCTAGTGATGGGCATGGCTACGCAGCGTATCTGCACAACCCATGCATTTCGTGGCAGAGAGGTAAAGAAGACGAGCAGCCCTTCTCATCTGCCCCATCGTGACAGCTACTATCCCAGAGGTGACCAGAAACATGCCAGCAGCCCCACCAACAAGGTTGGCTCCCCCGTCAGGTCCCGGGCATCCTGTGTGTGCTGCAAGCTGAGGCCTTGAGGGGAAAATAACACATCCCCTGAAAATAAGCCCTAGGGTGTCTTCTTGAGGAAAAATAAATGTAAGACCCTGTCTTATTTTGGGGGAAACACGGTAGTATAGAAATGGAGGGAGGAGGAGAGAGAGTAAGCATGTTAGAGGCTTCAAAAGAGTTGAAAGAGTTTGAAATGAAAAGGTTGACAGAGAGTACCAAAGCTCTCATAAAGTGACCAGAGCTCCATTGTCCATCTCCCAGGCAATTTATGCACCCATCTGAGGACTCATGATGGTTTGGTGATCATGAATTTATAGTGGTGTCATCTTCTACCATAATTTCATTAATTTCTCCAAAAATACTGCAGTTATTTGGCTTGTCAGAATTTGAAGAAAAATGATATGAAAATGATAATAAAGATAGCATATTTTAGATGGCAAATAAAAGAAAAAGGTGATATTATTGAGCAATAAAAGATCCAGAATGAGTGCAAATTAAGTAGTCTTAAAAGAAGTTTTGAGTTTTAGTTAAAAGAGAGGGAAAAGATTGATATTCTATGTTTACAAAAACAGATATGAAGAAATTACCCTGTATGTTAACAGTGTGCTTTAATTCTAATTCTAATTTATTTTCATTATTGTTACCATGAAAACAAAGATGCTAATTTCTTTCATATTATGTGACCTATCAGAAGCCATAAAGTTCTAATTAGCCTGAACACACACTCACTCACACAGGTGCTAATTAATCAAAAATAAGTTAAAAACCTTTTCGCAAATGGAGTATATATACTGCAAAAGCATTTCAAACTATGGTAGTAATTATGATGCACAATATAGAAATATTTGGACTATTACAAAACTTGATCTAGCTAAGGCAATTACCATTTATGTTTGGCCTCTTTTACATAAGAAAAATCTTTTTTGTTTCCATTTCTTACTTTTGTACAACTCAATGCTGGATCAAACAGAAATACCAAATATCTCAAATATCTCGTACTAAAATAACCTGCTCTGAGGGGAAACACATTGCCAGAATAAAGAAAGGAATTGTATTTGAATTTTTATTTAAAAAAATAACAATTTGTCATATTTTTTTTCTGTTACAACAAAAGAAACTTTATTTAAAAATATTTTTTATAGACATGGGTGCTTGAAAAAGCTCTTTAGTTAACTGTGTATGGAAATGAAAAAATTAATAAATAACATTAGTATAACAGACCTCTAAACATTAATACATTGGCAAAACAAAATGGACTTAAAATGAAAATGAATCTTAAAGCTCTGCTATTCTCTGTAAGAATATTTACCTTCTGTTTTTCTTATTCTTTACAGGTGAGAATGATTAAATACTGCTAATATAAATTTTTTTATATTAATGACACATTTTTAAAATAGTCCATGAAAATCTCATCTAAGTGTTTGTTTTGTTTTCTTAACACTTACATACAAACTAGGACTCTTCATTCTGGAGAAAGCATCAAGTTCTCTCCAGCCCCACCCAGGCCAAGAATGTCAAAATCTTGAATAAGGAGGACTTTAAAAAGAATTGTTTCTCTCGCCCAAGTCTTTGATTAGTTAAAGGCAGGGGAAAACTGAGGAAAGGGTAAGAGATAAGTAAAATGTCATTATATAGAAAACTTTTTTCTTTTTTGTTAAAACCTATTAGGGTCACAATACTGAGGACAGGCTTCTGGTACGTGCTCCTTGCTGCCCTTCCCTGGGGAAAACCAGACCCTGCAGAGGGCAATAGCTGCTTAATGCTTTAAGTATGAAGACTTCAAGAGAAAGGAAAGCCACATCTGCTGAAAGGAGGCAGGAGGTCTAAACCAGTGCAGGATCCAGCAAAAAGAAGACAGACAAAGGAACCACCTCCCCTTCTCAGGGAGTCCATCCTATACTTCTCCATGTAGCTGGGTAATAACATGATCAGGAGGCTGGGATGCTGGAATGGTCCAGAGTATACCTGGAAACTGGGAACACACGTCTCTTCTTGCAAGAGACAAAGCATTCAACCTGATAACTAAGCTTCTGACTGGGAACCACCCAATGGTCCCAGAGTACAATACTTCCTTCTTTCAATGAAGCATCATGGCAGGGAAAAGGGACCACTGACACACTGTACCTGTGTGCCACCTCTCCAGTCACAGAAAGCACTCCTTTCTGTCCTCTAGACTCTAGGGACCAATGACACTCAAGGTAGAGGAGCTCAGACTCTGGTATTACCATATTAAGTCCTAAAATGCAGCCTGGGATACAGTGCTGCCTTAGAAAGGCACAAAACATTTGGCTTTTTTTTTTTCAGCGTGCTAAAAATTGTTTTGTTTTGAATAAAGGAAAAAGATATATAAGGTTAAAAATCCCGAGTCACCACAGCCAGAAAGCAGATGTAGGAGGTACCTCATAGCTGCCATGCCCCTACCACGTGTTTCAGCAGGAAGTCAGACTTTTCTTCCAAGGCCTAGAATGGTGCTGAGTAGGGTGGGTCAGGAGACACCCACTCTCACAGGCACTATAGCTCACTCACCCAGACAGCAGGACAGAGGCCATGGAAGAAAGCACGTGGCCTACAGACTCAGAAGTAGTTCTCTGCCTTTTTAGTTTTAAGACAGCCATGAGCATGGCTACCCTCACCCATAACAGGGTCAGAGGTGGCTGACACACTGGCAACCAGCACACCCACTTCTGGGCCGGAGCATGGAAATGGTGCAAGGCCTAAGGAGTTACACACAGCACGTATTGAGCAATACTCCTCTCCGGCCTCCCGTCTGGTTCAGGAGTTGAAGGAGAACTTGTGAGAAGCAGTGTGGAGAGCCTCTCTTGTTCATTTTTGGGACTGCGTTGGGATATGGGGCTAGGCAATCAGAACTCTGATCTGTTCTGCTGCCCAAACAGTAGGAGATCTGAGGTTGGCTTAGGCCTTTGCTCTGCATAAACACAGGGAGTGGTCAGCCACATTTTTCTCAAACACTGTAGTAGGGAAGGGGCAGCAAGATCTCCAAACAGCTGTTAGTCAACAGCTGGCCCTTTGACACTGTTTCCATCAGACTCTGAATGAATGCGCAGGGCTTGCACTTCCATCCCTGTCTTCCCATCTCTTACTCTTGTGCTACTTCCCCGAACCTAGAAACACACTGGTACTTCCCCTTGGAACCAACCTAGATTTCCTGGGACACTGTGAAGGCACATGGCACTGCTGTCCCTCTGCTCCTTAATTCGGGAGCCTAGACTAGAATATCAAATGCAAAGTCAGATGACCCACCCTCCCTCGTGTGTCTCAATGTGTATCTTTGGATTATTAGGTTACTTCTGTGTGTATCAAATGATTAGTAGCTTTTAAAAAGTTTTAAGTAAGGCAGTATGAAATGCCTTACAACTCAGGGCAGGACCTAGGATGAGAGAAATATAAAAGATTTAGGCAAGCAGAAGTGTTGTTTCTAAAAAAACAAAAAATAAAAGAATTAAAGTTTTAGCATAGGACTAAAATGAAAGCAACTGGCCAGGAAAGACACAAGTATCTTGGCTAGTTCTGAGTAAAAACTCTACTCTAAAAGGAAATCTACATTTAATTTCTATCCTGGCAACTGCTCTAACTATCGTATATCCTTGCTAGCGCTGGCAAAGTAGTTTCAGAGGGACCCAGGAAGGCTCGTCCAAGAACATTACTGCAAAGCTCCCCTCACATAGGGAGGGGCAAATGAGAGGGCGAGGAGGAAGGTATGGAAGAGACAGGCCCCGAGCCCACAGAATGAATGTATTTTCAGCATTAAAACCTGAAGAGAGGCCAGAAGCATGTAGGTAAGTGACTACAGTGGAATCTGTTATTAGATTCTGCTCTCTAAAGAACACGAAAGAAGGCTAAAGACCTGAGGTTGAATGGAGGCTAAGGAATGCCACCCAGGAACAGACTTGCTCCAGAACAGGACAGACTGGTCCTAAAGACGGAGGTAAGAAATCTTGGATGCCAAGACTGGTAATGGGAAGAAAAATAGGGAATAAGAATTTCCTCAATGTCCCAGACACACTCCCATGCCTGCCTTTCCACTCGCAAAAAAGCAGGACAATAGCAGCTCTACTTCTAGAGTAGAAGTCTTCTTAGGGGATCTATGGAATCTCTATTTTCTTCTCTGGGAAATTCCCCCTCCCCTAGCTGAAGGAGCCGCTGCTGCCCACACTGTGCCTGTCGTGTCTCTGCACTCCTTGGCAAGGCCGACTGGTCGGGGAGGACACCTAATCAACGTGCTGGGTTGAGTGTTTTCTTTCTCAAGAATATGAACTACGAGCAAATGGGAATCTGTTCATGGTAATCCCCAGAGTTGGAAGGTTGTGTGGACCTGAGGATCGGGGTGCTTATTTTGGGACCACACATGCTGATAAACACGCTATGAAGCAGGAGAAAAGAAAAGCACAGAGTTTTGCACCATGCAAGAACCCCTGTACTTCCCATCTTGGGTGCCATGAGATATCCTGCGTCCTTGACTTCTGCCCCCATCCCCCACCTTTTTGTAAGCTTTAATATTTCTGATTCTTGTATCCAAAGGATCCCTAACCAGGAAAGCCAAAACTCAACCTCAACCTTCTTCCACCCTTTTCTGTGCATTAAGTGGTTATATGCATTCCTAAAGAAAGATTGCTAGTGTAGATTGAGATCAAGTAGGAACAGTAATGGTTTATGCTGAGTTAGTGGAATACTTTAGATTGAACTTCTAAAGCTTTAAGGTCTAGCAGAATGATGTGTTGACACTATGCTTTAGGGTCTTTAAGCTCCCCACTCTGGGAGGTAAAGACATTTAGAGACCTGAATGAGTTCAATCTCTGTTACTGTTTGGCTCTTGGAAGACCAAACAATTGATTAAAGATCAGGACCCAAAGGCAGATGCCCACCCCTCCCCCACACTTCCAGCCCTTCTGAAATACAGAATTAGCTGCAAAGTTTGTTGAAGGATAGGAAAACAAATTCCAAATAGTATGGAAGATGATGACAGGTCCCAGAAGGACAGTAAGGAAACCTGCCCAACTGGGGGATCAGGGACACAAGCAGCTCAGTAAAAAAATCAAGGAAGGCACTCAACTGGAAAAGGGACTGTGGGCAGACACACAGCTCCAACATTTAATGCCCTACTGTGTGACTCTTGAGCCAACCAATCCCTCAACCCACTGAACAGATTCCACTGAGATACGTAACAATGGTGGGCACCCATGAGCTTTACACCAAGGAATCTCCCAGACACCATCAAAGCTATACGGAAGAGAGTCTTGGCCTGATTCTAATGAGGACAACTCTATAAAGAAAGGTAAGTCTATAAAACAGAGCTGTGAATAGAAATTGCACAATCTTATTGGGAAGAGTTATTTTAGGGTCAAATGCAAATGCAAGGACAGCCCAAGTAGAATCCCCCAGCATCAGTAAACTACAATGTGGTGGCAGGGAAGAACACAGCTAACATTTCTGGCACATGGTAATCACTCATAATCATCTGCTGAATGAACAAATTTGTCATATTTTAATACCTTTTAGTAAGACTCTAATTAAAAATTCCTGGCCAAAAAAGCTAAAATATGTCAAGCTCCCCTCTTGCAAAATGAGAAAAATAAAATGTGCTCAGATTTAGGGGATGAAACTAGCAGAGGAAAGGTTGAAAATTGGAAATTTCCTAGTACTTAAGAGAAAAAAAATCACATCAGCAAATATATCATACTTAATTTCCTGAATTTTATGTGGATAACATGTAACTGTTAAATGAACATATAGCAAAGAAACTAGAGATCCAGTTACTCACACTGGATCTATTACAAATTAAAGTATTGTAACCATCTCTTTCCTTCCATATCTTCATTTTTAAAATAAAAGGTTGAACTGGAAAGTAGCTCTCTAAAGTAACAACAGTATATGTGCAGCCGTTATATTTTGGCCTCCATATATAAGTACTGGGACTGTGGCCAACATAATTTTCAAATTTTGTTGAAAGTATCGAACATTAAATCTCTTTACTTCTTGTTATTCAAAGACTTGATCACCTATATCAAAAAATGTATGTAAATGATAGGCCATGAATTAAATGACACAGCTATTTGAGGAACTGTAGGCCACTATCACCCTCCTTTTTCTAAGGAGATGCAAAAACAGATTCTCCCAAGGTCATGGGAGAGAATAAATGCTTTACCTCCTGTAAAAGTGTCATAACCTATACTCAATTCTTAATTCAAATGGTTTTGAAAATCAATGTGAAGGCCTTGCTAATATTATGGTTATATAATATTGTGATTTTGTCCTAGAACATACATTATATATCAAAATATTCATTTCCCATGAAAACATTGCATCTTATATATTATAAGACCTTCGCTCATCCATGATGCCTCAATTGGGAATTATTATTGTAATAATTAAATGTAGAAATAATAATAGTGGTTTTGTCTAGATGGTAGAACTGTGAATGAGTTTTAGTTTTGTTTAAACATATTCTGATTTGTCTTTTGTTATAATTTTAGAATATGAAAAATAAATCTACAGAACAGCTACAAAGTACTTAATAGCAAAAGATACTTAAAAACAACCAAATGTTGTAGTATCAGCAATAACAGGCCCCAATATTAAAATTAAAAAGGACAATTCTTAGAGGGTCGTATCATAGGAACAAAGCATATGGATATGCTCTCCTAGGGATAAACAAGGACAAATTGCTTTACAGATGTCCTACAAGAGATTTTTCTTCAACATTTATGAGCAATACCTTGAGGTTACAATGTAACAGCATGCTTCAGTAACCACCACTATTAAAAACAGTTTCAGTCTATTATGTACTGGAAATCAACAAACTATAAAATATTCTGCCAACCAGCAAAATAAAGTCAGATCAAATCAACTAGGTAGCTGACTTATACGTGAGTATTTGTTGATTATGAAATTGAAATTGTCAGTAAGAAACTATTTTTCTATATCAAAGACAGGGATGGAGAAATGCAGATTTGTTTTAAAATGTTTAGTTACTCATGGTAAGAGAATAACATCTCAAATGACTTTGAAAATATTAATTTTGCAACTTGCATTTGATTAAGATGACATTTGTTTTCAATTAAATGAGGGTTTACAATGCAGACTATTTACTGATACTATTTGGCTCAGTAGTTACTGAGTAACTTTTCATAAAAAAGAAAGCAATTGTATTACATTTTCCCATGATATGTAAAAGAAAGGAGTAATTATGATTCATATATTTGTAAAAATCATATAAACAAATAAACATGTAAATATATCCGTGTATGGTGGGGCAGCTGGATGAACATGTATGGGGAGGGAAGAGACATTGAGAGAGAGAAAAAGAGAAACACGTTGGCATCTTTAGCATGTGTCTCACTATTTGCCAAAACCAAATCTTTCTGTAGCCAAGAAACCAAGAAAATATCTCTGACATTATCAGAGACATCTGGTAAAACGGAAATAACTAGGATTCACTAGCACAGTGACTCTTATAAAGGAGAATGACGGGAGAAAGGAGAATTCTGTTCTTTTTGAGGGCAACACTACAGGCTTTGGAGTCAGATATGGTTATTAAACTGAGGCTAGAATATGGCAGCTCAGTGATTATAGGCAATATTCCATCCTAGTACTCTAGTAATGCGTTGATACTGATCTCATATTTATTATTAATATTATTTGCTATGACCTGAATATTTGCCTCTGCCCCCCCACCAAATTCATATATTGAAACCTAATCACCAGTGTGAAGGTATTAGGAAGTGAGCTTTAGGAGTTGATAAGGTCATGAGGGCAGAGCCCTCATTAATGGGATTAGTGCCCTTATCAAAGAGACCCCAGGGAGCTGCCTTGCCCCTTCCAACATGTGAGGATACAAAAACATGACCACCTACAAACGAGGAAGCAGGCCCTCATCAGATATTAAATCTGCTAGCTCTTTGATCTTGGACTTCCCAACCTCCAAAAATGTGAGAAATAAATGTATGTTGTTTACAAGCTGTCTAGTATTTTGTTATAGAAGCCTGAACATGTTAAGATAGTATTAATATTAGATAACTGAATCTATATAAAGTACTAATTCAGTCACTGGTACTCAGTAAACTATTGGATGAACAACAGCTTTTATTGTGCATAACTCAAAATTTTCCATTTTGTTCAAATTTTTGAATGAATCTATATCATGCTAAAACATAAACATTTCCCCAAAATTGTTTAATTATTTATTCACAATAACTATAAAGTAAACATAAAAATGTGTTCTAACAGTGTATAAATAGTCAAGAGTTTAGAAAGGTATCATAATAAACATTCAGTAAAAGATTGAAATGTGATGATAAAATCATTTGTTTTCTCAAAATGTAAATAATATCTGCCCAGTAATACAACAGAGAGAACCCTCAATTAAAAGTTAACTTAATACATCAATTTTAATTCTATCAGAAACTATTTAATTTATTAAGAGGTACATGGACTCAAAGTTGAAATTCTAGCGAGTTTTATAGTATTTGGTACAAAAAGTCTGTGTCTATAAAATCAATACATCCACAACAGAAATTTAAATTAATTTCTGACTTATAAATTTATGCCTAGAAAATCATTTCGTGCCCATATAGATCACTCCACTATGATTGTATAATTATTATTTTAATCAATAGTAAATGAGCTTTTCCAGTATGAGCTGCCAAGTTTAGGGGTCTTCTTTGGCAAAAGGCAGACGATTAACAGGACATTATCCTTGCCTTGAAGAGCTCACAGATCAGTGGGAGAAAAGAAAGCATATAAACTATTTGATGCTCTATACAGTTTAAATAAAGACACATTACAAAAAGGAAATATGAAATAATTTTTCCTTTCATGAATCATCCTGTTGAATATAAAATACTGTTAAGTTTGTTATACTGGATTCTCAGAAAATGAATAGTTTCTCTGTATTTCAACTTATGTTATGAAAACATTTTGATGTATTTGCATCTAAGTCACTATCTCTTAGAAATATTTGTGCTTTCTAATCAATAGTGAAGGAATAAGTATTAATATGTCAATGTGGAACATTTGTTAAAATTAAAACTAACTTAAAGCAGTAACTTAATCTCACATTCGTCTCCATTTACTTTCAAATCCTATAGTTAACAAAGTGTCTTGCCACCTTGTAAATTAATGCAAGAAATAAATAGCAAAAGGGAATTACATTATAGCTAACAGATAAATTTTTAAAGTTTTTTTTTTTCTCATATACTGGTTATAGTACAGAAATGTTTTTGGAAACAATGAATTTAGCTCTCTAGATTTAAAAAAAATAAGTGGCATTATATTTGCCATTATAAAGGTTAATACATATTCTGTTTTAAACACAATGAATTTAGCCCTCTAGAATTTTTAAAAAAAATAAGTGGCATTATATTTGCCATTATAAAGGTTAATGCATAGTCTGTTTTAAATATGGGCTTACCCATAAAGCTCTTTTTCAGGTTTCTAAATGAAATAACAGTTAAGAAAATTCTTATATAATGAGGAATGTGATCACTCTACTGAGAATTCATTAACTCGTATATCACAAGCTTCTTTTTTGAAAATTTCAAGAGCAAATGAATACATAATCAAAGAATTAGTACGCATTTCATGTAATGGACTATGAAAAACTGTTGACGGTCATAAGATGATTTCCCATACATTTAATGTGATTCGTCAATGTAAAGAAACAGCTGGGCTTAAAGGTGGAGTTATTTGTGTAATCCTTTAGGTTATTGCTAAATAAACAAATAAAATAAATGTAAAACAAGTATGTTTCCTGCTTTACTTGTAATAAACTTGAAAAGCTAGAGTCATATATTTCCAAGAGACAGATATTGATTACAATTGTTTAATATCTGAAAACTTTCATATGTCAGACAAATATGCAAAAATTCATCATTATATATAGTTAGGCTGAAATATTTATGCTTCTTTGTAGTAGAATTATTATTCCATTATTTTTATTTCAAACATTACTAAATTTCCTTAGTATTATCTGATACGTCATCTCTATCTGTCTAGTTTCAAGAAAGACCTTACTATCTCAAAGTTGCAATACTGAAAAACTGGTGTTTGAATTTTTGACCTGGAAAGAATGAAAATCAAACTTACCAGATTATGTTAGAAATAATGTTGTCAATATGGTCACTGAATAAACAGATTTATTTTGTGGCAGGCAAAACCATACAGCAGAATTATCAAGCCTATATGCTCAAAGGATTCAGAATTAGTCATAGATTTATGTACTTTTGTGGAGTGAATTATCTAATAGTGCCACTTAATAAAAGGATAGTAAGAGTCTTCATGTTGAGTGCATTGGAGTAATTTTATTAGAATTATAATCTTTTGAAAAGAAAATGTAAAACATGGATAAGATGAGGAGATGTTTTACTTAAATGGAAAAACAAAGCTGTAATGTGCCTTAGGAATAATTATATGATTATAGTGCTATATGGAATTCATTCCATAAAGGAGAAATGTACTTATAATTCTCCATAATTTTTCAAAAAGTCACCGACAAGATCTACAAAGCTGCAGTACAGGTTATGTTAGAAGATGCTGACACAGAGATCCATACATCAGTTCAACAAACAGTTCAGGAAACATTCACTAAATACACATTTTGTGATAGGTACACATCTATGAATTAGAATTTAAAGATACTAGATAGTTAACAGAATGTCTTCCTCTTGTTCCTGGACCAACAGCTGGACTACATTTCCCAGAATCTCTTGCAGTTAGCTATCGTCATGTGACTGCATTTTAGCCAATGAATTTGAGTGGGAGTTTCCTACTATATCCATGCTTGGTCACAAAGCCCTCCTAAGGATACATTCCTATTTCTATCATCTTCTGCCAGATGCAAGCAAAAAAACAAGAACAAAGACCTAGAATAGTGTTTCTCAACACCCCTTCCCCCTTATTATCTTTCCCAAGGAGTCTTTTTAGACATCTTTTTTCCAAATCCTCCTTCCCCATAAAAATTTTAATATCATAGGTACACTGTATATCTGTTTACATACTGTGGTCATTTGGAGGACCACAAACTATTTTAACATCTAAAATTGTTTTCAGCCTCCCCACCATCAACACACAAAAATAGTCTTCATCCTCACATTGAGAATGCATGCCCTGCGAAATCATAAAACAACAAAATGTGGTCTCCTGGTCTAAGACTGCTATATGAGAACAATATTAATTTCAATTTATTGAGCCATTACACATTTTGGATCCAATATGTTTAGAAGTTTAGCCTATCCTAAGTACAAATGTCTTAAAGTGTATTTATATAACGTGCAATAAATGCCTTTCCTTCTTAGCTAGGGAATCCAACATTTAGACAAAATCAATAGTAGATGGCAAAGCCCTCATTTTATAATGGAAAACAAAACATAAATAATTTTTCCAGACAATAGAATAGTGACTTTCAGATCATATTTGCCTTGGATAAAACAAAATCTGACCACAATGTCATCATGCTGTAAGTTTATGTACTCAATTATAGAATTCCCTCCAAAACAAATATACGGGGTTGGTGGGGTCTGTAATGCTGAGCTTAATTATTACCTGGAACCTCATTATCTCACTGCCCTCAGAGTTGACTCCACAAACCATTCAGCACGTCATAATATATTCAAAGAGCAGATATTGCTTACTTTAAACACAGAGTAAATAAACATAGTAGTAAATATATTCTGCAATCCAAATAGTCTACTTTTGAGTTTGCACAAAAATGCAGAAGTCTATCCATATTAAATAAACTTAGAATCTTTCAAGTTCGCATTTACCATTAATTAGTTTTAGAATATAAAATGCAGCATTTAATTTAGGTTACATAAATGTAAAATAACAATTATTATTTTATAAATTTAAATTTAATTATGTTATAAACAATGAATACTTCTTGAATAAAAATTGTCCTCTGATAAATTTATTAAGTAATGAAATATTATATATTACTTCTTATTACTTTGGCCAGTTAAAATCTGTTATTAATGTTTTCCTCCAATTGTTTTAATTTTTGAAAAATGTAGATAACTGAATGTTCAGCTGAATTTTTTTCAATTAATGATAATTTATATCATGTTTTTAAATGGAGGAGAGGAGTGGCATATTTCCCAATTCATCTATTCTGGCTTCATGGGTGTGAAAAATATATTCAGCTCTAATGCATATGTTCCTGAAGGAAAAAATTATTGAAGAAAAATGTTTTTTGATTTTCTAAGTATACAAAAATGGTGTTAAATTAAGTATAAGAGAAATCTCTGCAAATAATTTGCATTATGACTAAGGAAACTGTGATAACCTAAAAAAACAAAATGTAAAATCTACCTTAAATTTTAAGATGTCTGCATTATTTCAATGTAAATAAACTAAATTTTCTGATAATGCCTCTAAATGGGGCATGTTATAAAAGTAAAATCAGAATGATTTGAGTGTTCTCTAATAGTTTAAATAAAGTAGACCTTTCAAATAAATCACTTGTTCATTTGGAAAAATGTGTGCATGTGTGCACGTAACTGCTATCATGACCTTGTGTTTGCTATAGGTTTCCTGACATTGCACCTTATTCCCATCTACTTTTAAGCAGTCTTTTCTAATACAATATTCCTAAGTAACCATAGAGCGATTTGTGATATATAGAATATTAAAGCAACCATCCTAAATGTTGATTCCTGGAAATTTTCAAAGGAAATTTTTACAAGCAGTGCTAACATTTTTTGATCCTCACATTTATTCAATTTGCCAGTTATGCAAATAACTGGCTTCGTGTAGTTTAAAATAGTTATTCCCCAGCAGAGATGGAGCAGAAGACCAGAGTCCATGACATAAGGAATTCAGCAGATCCTTAATTTCAGCCCCATTCTTACCTGGGCCATGTGTTTCTGCACAACCCAACCTGCACAACCAAATATTGCGCACCTGACTGTGTGTCATCCACTCATTACTTTTCTACGACGGTGCCATTCACTGAATTATTCTCCTTGTGCTACTTACTGTTAATGATATGTTGAAATATATCTATATATCATTTGATATATTGAAATATTACCAAATATATTGAAAGATTACCACATATTGAAATATTAAAAGAGTAAGTCAGTGACATTTGCCTCTGCTAGTATCCGGAGAACACCTGTAATAAAGAAGAGCCGACAAATATAGGTATACACATCTTGCATGCTTTTATCAAATAACTGTGAATCAGAGTATCTGGATCCTTTACAAATTGCATTGCCCTTTGTTTGCTTGTAAATATTTCCAGAAAGATCTATGTGATTATCAAAGTTCAGTCCCAGGAAACTTCTGGTGTTAGGGGAGAAATAAAAAAAACTGATGCTAGTATAGATGGCAATACAAATACTTTTACTTTTTATTCTTAGTATTGTGTGATAATTTACTATTTTCTCCTCACGATAATAAATTTTATCATAAAAATGTTAAAGATAGGGTAGATTTGGGGTTTCGAAATATATTACATATATTTACATATGTATATTACATATACATACACATAAATACATATAGTATGTGCATATATATATGTATAAGCCATACCATATTCCTCTTCTTCATATAACAAAGGTAAGTTCCAAGAATATTTTAGCAAATTAGTAAAAATTCATTGTCCAAGAAACACTTAAAAGTTATTGAGATGGTTAATGTTTGAAAATTAAGAATGAAATCAAGTCAGTGAAATGGCTGGACACACTAACTGCCAAGAAACTTTAAGCAAATTGAAAATGAGAATATTAAAATTCCACTTTAAATTTTGTACTGTTTTTAAGGTTTACCAGGCTCAGACCTCCTGTTGTTTCCGCCTCCCCAGTGGAGAAAGTGAAGCTGAGAGAGTGCAGCAGCAGCAGGGGCTGCCATAAACGCTGTTTTCTTTCCTCAGTAAAACCAATGCAAGGGCAGTCTTTTGGAAAACTGATGCTTTGCTAAAGTGGAAAACTCAGCAGAAGGATAAAATTTTTCCATTTCAGGTAGAAAATTCTATATAACCTTTCCATCCCTTTGGTCAAAATTGAAGATTTTAGTCTTAGGAGACACTGAAGGGTGAAATTAAGCCTTTACTAACTTTGACACTCCTGCTGTGTGGAATTTGGGAGAGAGGAAAGGCTTCTGTTAGGCCCCATTTTCTGCTCAAATTACTGAGAATTCTGCTCCAATCTAATAAAACTGATACTGAGTTTTCAACATCCTTTCCATGTCCTTTACAGGTATAAAATATATAAGTTATAACTCCTGACCTTTAGTTGTGATGATTTAAAGTTTATTTGATTCCAATCCTAAGTAACTCATTGGGCCCAAAGTCCTGACCAATCTTCCAGCCCATCTGCGTATCACCTCCATAACCACCACTGAAAAGCGGACCTGTTCTGCCACGCCCTCGTGACCTCCAGCCTATCCACCCTATAATTTCTCCACTACTTCTTTTATTATTGAGCTAAGATACCAAGACTCATCATTTCAACATTTCAACTTTCTTCCCCTACAATAATCTGTTGTTCCCCTTTATTCAAAATCCACCTGTTTAGAAAAACATCAGTTTAACTCTGCTCACCAGCATTAAAAAAATGCTCAAGTCTCTCTAATCAAAAAACAAAAACAAAAATCACCCTACTACCCAATTACAAGTATTATTGTATTTGTCATTTTTTTGAAAATCTCATAATCAAGTATCTTAAAAGAGTAGTTTATAACAGTTTCTTCCATTTCTTCTCCTTCTGCACCCATCTATCCCTATTCCACTCCCATCTGGTTTACTCTGCCTATTAATCCTCAGACAAGCTCTCACCAAGATCACCATCAACTTGCATATTATAAATCCAAAGAATATATTTTATTCATCATTTTATCTTTTGGCAGGGTTTGGCAGAAGCTACCACTTCCTTCTGCCTGGAATCCGTAGTTTCAACAAACATCACATTTGTCTGATTTCCTCCTATTCCTCTGGATGTCCCTCCTCAGCTTTCTCAGTTCTACCTTCTCTAATTAATCATCAAATATTATTGTATTTCTGTAGGATCGGTCTCAATCTCTTATTTGCTCTTCCTCCACTGTTAATTAACAGCCTTTCAGTTTCCCATAGGATTGTCACTTGTGAGTCTAATTTCTTAAATCTATACTTATAATCTAGAAGATGTTTCTGATGCCCAGATCCATTTAATGCTCAAATCTAGAACTTAATAACTGAAATGTTTTCACTCCAATAACTGAAATGATAGTGTCCAATCTTAAGGATAACAAGTTTTACTTAATTATCTGTTAATCCTCCTGAATGCTCTATAAAGTAGGCATAATTATTATCACCATTATATAAACGAGGAAACTGAAGCTTAGATAAAAAAGGTGCCCAGGATTACACTTAGCAGTTGGAGAAGTAAAAATTCATACTAAGTCACAAGTTTTAGTTATTAACTATTACCTAACTGCTCATTGAATATTGGCAAATTAGGTGTTTTGTGTGTTTCAAATCAAACCCACTTGAAAGTGATTTGATGGATTCTCCCTTTCTCCCACCAACACACAAACACTCCCTCTGCAAAAATCCATTGCATTTCCATTGTATATAATCTCATTTACTTCTGTAAAAAGTGCCACTTTCACACAGTCACATAAGCAACCCTCCCTTTCTTCTCTCCCTGAATACTCCTTGCTAGTCCTTCAGTTATCTGCAATTATGTAAGATCCCTCCCCTCCTGTGGGCTTTACAATGCATTAGGGTATTTTTGTCTTGGTTACTACCATATCCCCAGAGGCAAAGAGAGTATTATTTGACTTACAAAAAAAGTTTACTTGGGTGATGAACTAACTGTATTAACTATCTATCTTATATATGTAACATTATTGAAATTTTAAAACTACAAACCACTTGTCAATGTCATTTCTGAGAATTATTTGGTCACTTCTCAGGTAGAAAAATTTCAACAAATATGATATCATATAATGAGTAAAATAGACCAAGTATATGAAGACAGGAAATAGAGGAGTTAAAAACCATTGAGCATTAAGTCTAAACACTACTGGACAGAAACTAAATTTATTTCATTAACATAGTATTTTTGTGACTACCAGAGTACCCTCACATTATAGCTGTGATTAAGATACTTGTTAAATTAATAAATGCTTAAATAATTAAATGAAGTAACTTTAATGTGCTAAGAATTGTCAATGTGTTATATGCATATTATTTAATGCTCACAATATTCTTATGAAGACTTTTAATCAGGAATGTTGGACTTCATGATGTTAAAAAATTTATCCAGATTCTGGAACCAATCTACATTTGAACCTGAAGCCCACACTCTTTCTCCTGCGTCGTGCTACTTTCCACTACAACAGACTCCATTATCTTAGGCTCAAATATTTCCCAGTAATATAAACGAAGTTTCAAACAAACTCTAAGCGTTTTCTCACTGATTATATGAGCTTTGTATCAGGCCTTGGCTAAAGAATATCATCAGACATGTGAAAATCCTAAAGAATTAGCTAAAATATAGTATTTTCTTGATTCATTTATACCTAATTTTCCAATTTTTTGCTCAAGGTAATCGTTTGTAAATTTTAATTAGCAACAAATTTTCTGTATTCTACTTTAAATAAAGAGTAAAGAATAATGATGAACACAAATTAAGTTTGTTCAAACCCTGAAAGGAAAATTATTTTAAAAGTATCTTCAAAGGGATAAGTAAAAAAAACTCAATGCCACCAAAATATTCACTACATAATGAAACTTAATAATAATAAAAGCCATTTATGGAAACAATAGCAATAATAGTCACTTTGGAAATACTTTTAAATTGCCATTGATATTCACGACTTTTAATGTATGTGAATAATACTTAGACATCTCCTAACTTCACATCAATTGAACAATTATGTCTATTATAGTTGTTTCTAAAAGAGAATTATAGTCTATTTAGCTCCTACCTCTAAGATAATATCATTTTTTAATTTAAAAAGTAGATACCAAGAACAAGTCAAAGAAAAAAATGATAATAGAAAATTTCAACTCTTTCTTGTCTTAATGGATGTTTTATAAATCTTTATAGGTATTTGATCTCATAATCTTATTCATCATTGCTGGCACAAAAACATAATAGACATTTTAAAAGGCAGAAGTAGTAGTTAACATAAAATTGTAAATATTGAGATTGTATTTGATTAAACAGTTTAAAATATTTTTAAAATGTATTGATCTTTTCTCTTAATTACCTTTCCAGTTTACATTTTGACATTTATTTTCCTTGGCCTTTCATATTTAAAAATAATCTCTATTCCTCTAGCTATTTTTATGATATCCAATATTAAGAAAGGATCATGAAATATTCCTCTATCACTTTTCTTACTGAATGTTAGAAGAAGCCATCACCTATCAATCTTGGCTTATTTTCTTTCCATTCTTAATCCAATTTTAACAATATTTTACTAATTTATTATTCTTGCCAGAAGAAACTCTAAATTAATTTATAAATATAATATTGATTGCAATATTTCTGTCTTGAATGATTTGTTTATAAAAAGCAAAGAAATGTCAAATAAGTTGGTCTGTTATTAATTCTTTAAAAGTGTCTCATAAATTGTTTATAGATAATATGCTACCACAAAAAACTGTGTTATTAGAACTAGTGTATGTGTATTTGATGGTGTTCCTAATTCAGTGTTCATCAGCGGGCTTTGTGGCAGGTAGAATGATACTGATGTGTCTACTCATGGACCAGTGTGATATCTTCCCATAGAATACCTCAGAGTAGCATCTTCCTTCCAATTTTTAAAAATTAATACTGCTCATCTGAATTATTAATAATAGCCACACAAAAATATAAGATGAAATATAGGTTTTATTTTATATAGGATGAAAATAATTTCTGTCATGGCTTAAGAAAGCATTGACACACAGTAAGTAGATATTCGTGAAATAAGAATACAAACGTGTTACTAACCTTGCAAAAGAGGGTAGGCTTTATGGTCAAGAATGTCATGAATAGAAACAGAGATAAAGGAAGGCAAAACCAAATCCCTGACGTGGCACTCCTTTTTCTGACTTGCTGATGCCCCTTTTGAGCTTGCCATGGTTCTTGGCCCTTGCTGTATATTAGAACCACCCAGAGTGAGAGGTCAATAAAAAATGCTAATTCCACCAAAGCAGGCCAGATTGATTGAATTAGTTTCTCTGGGGAGTAGTATCTGAGTATATCTTACTAATCTCTCCAACAATTTTAATATGAAGCTAGAGTGGAGAACTAATGAAAAATACAGTTTTCATATATTTCTATGTATTTTACAATATAGAAAATATAGTTTTGTTAGAGAAGCTGTGAAGGGTGATAGGATAGGAAGATTTAATAGAATGCTTCTCTATAGCATTATCAGAGAACTATAATTGAGAACATTCGTCCTTCCTGATATTTCCATGCTTCCTCTATGAGTACCTTAGTGTTTAATATATAGAAGTGGTTCCTGAGGTGTGGTCTTTAGACCAGCAGCATTAGCATCACCTGGAAACTTGTTAGAACTATTTAGTCCACTGGACATCTGTCCAGTCAGCGAATCTGGGGGCAAGGAGTAGCAATTTCTGTTTTAACAAGCCCTTTGGGCGATTTGGGTAGCTCACTCAAACTTAAGAACCACTGGGTATAAGTGTTTGTACAATTCAGCTAAGCTAAGCGAAATCAAGAAAATAATCAATTTACTTCATGGTTGACCAGAGCCTTGAGTGAGAACTAGCACAGGCTTACATGCAGATAGCAGTGGGAGTCAAAGTCAGAGGGCAGTAGGTGGGCCTGCCAGTCAGAGCCCCTTCACCTGCCTGCCTCTCTGCCCAGGACGTAGGGATTTTATTTCCAGTTTGAAAAGGGAAGAGTCCAGAGTGTTTCAATGTTACTCTTTTGTTGACATCACCAACCAACCAAAGCTAGATATGCATGGCTGTATAAGGAAAAGGTGAGAAACAGATACCTAAAAATAGATCTGATGAGTGCTGAGAGGAAGCAGGGAGTGGAGACAGAGAGAGAGTGACTGTAACACAGGATCAAATATTTTAAGACAAATTACTATAAAATAGGTAATTCAGTAACTTCACTCCCAGGGGAATTCCTTGGTTGGCAATGATGGCACCTACAGCAACAAACATGGAACAAAACAAGCGCTGCATGGAAGTAGCTCTGGGACAAACAGCAAGTTTTGCTGCTGATCACAACAGATCCCTTGCAGTTAGCAAAGTAAAAGCATTTCCCCCAGGATCCACACCCAAGTGCAACCTCACCATGTCTCAGGATGGGACACAGTCTGTGTTAGAGACTACTCATGTGTGATACTGTTTTCTAGGCGATATAAAGACAATGAGCTTAATACAACTGTTACCAAGGTCCCCTTAAAGTCTTTTTAATTTCTGGTTTGCAGGAAGGCAACATGACTCAAACAGTGCTTTTCTTCATTTTTCAGTGCTAACTCATGTTGGAATGCAGGTTCCTTTACTTCCTGACTGTTACTCAACCTCAAAGGTGTTTTCGTTTCTCAACTATAAGATGAGGATGAGGAAAAAACCACCTCTGTACAAATTTTTGTAATTCCATGTTTGTACTGTACCTAGCACAAAGCATTGTACACACTACATGTGAAAGCTATTTTCTAATTTTTTTTTTTTTTTTGAGACAGAGTCTCGCCTTGTTGCCCAGGAGAGAGTGCCGTGGCATCAGCCTAGCTCACAGCAACCTCAAACTCCTGGGATCTAGCGATCCTACTGCCTCAGCCTCCAGAGTAGCTGGGACTACAGGCATGCGCCACCATGCCCGGCTGATTTTTTGTATATATATTAGTTGGCCAATTAATTTCTTTCTATTTATAGTAGAGACGGGGTCTTGCTCTTGCTCAGGCTGGTTTTGAACTCCTGACCTTGAGCGATCCACCTGCCCTGGCCTCCCAGAATGTTAGGATTATAGGCATGAGCTACCACGCCCGGCCATGAAAGCTATTTTCTTATTAAATAATAAATTGTTTAATATTATTTATAAAAATTAATTATTAACTAAAATAATAAAACTCATTTTAGCATCATATACACTTTGCAGTTTGCATGTGTATTTTATTATAGAGATAAAAATGCATATATAATTTTATATAGGTTGATTTATGTATTGCACAATAAATATGCATTTTATATACATGGAATACATATTTTTAAATCTGGAAAAATTATCTTGGGAGTCTAATAATGGTTAAATGATCCTCTAAGTTTTTATTAGAATAGAATGGGAAAAAAGAAAATACTCTGTGTGTCTTCATATATATTTTAATTTAACACTCTCTATTGGCCTTTATTTGGAGTAGAAGGCAGGATGGTATAAGGGGTAGAACATGGGGTTTTGAATCATACTGACTCATTCAATTTAATATATTGAGTATTTCTTGATTGTAAACCATCTGCAAAGGCAACAGAGATTGGAAGACTTAGTAATGTCAGGCTTGAGCAAATCACTAAACCTCTTTCTCAGCTTCCACAATTGTAAAATATCAATAATGAAATTTATATGACAAGATTATAGTTGCAATAAACCCATAGAGCCAATATAAGCAACTGGTTCATAGCAGGTGCTCAGTAAATAACTTATTCCCCCATGGGAACCTTGTTTGTGTCCCAGCTTCATATACCCTGACTCACCTGGCAGACAAAATGTCTGGGTGCAGGTGAGGGATAGGTTTAAGTAAATAGACCATGTGTTCATGGAGGAGCAACCTGGGAGAGCAGCAACCCCAGCACCTGAAGAGGAAACACTTGAGACTTCAGGTGGCATGGAGAGAGAGGGGTGATTAATATCAGCACCACAGCTTGGAAAAACAATCACCTGGTTCACCTGAGTTAAGCAGCAGAGGCAGCTGAAGATATGACTCACTGCAGTGTTTGTCTTTCCCATCTTGTTCCTACAAAAACATAAAAGCTATATGGGCACATCTTATTGTACTGTGCCTTATACTATCAACCATAGCTCATAAAGACAAACTTCCCTGTGCATGTATAGACACAAAAACTGAGACAACCTTATTTCATTCATACTGATGCAAATTCATGTTTCTGCGGGTCCCCAGTTGGCCTTGGGTTATGCTATGCATGGCTATTGAAGCTGCAAATATGTGGTGATTCTATTCATGTGAGCTTAAGCCAATCAATGTAATACTGACCCAAAGCAAGATCATCAACAAATCCTAAACTAGAGTAATCTGTGCCCTCACTAAGACAGCACAAGCCCTAGAAGTTCAGCAACCCTTGTATAGGTCGTAATAAATAATCAATAGGATACATCCTAGCTGAACAAGGAGGAGAATATATGGTCACCAATACTTCCTGTGTTGTCTGGATCAATACAGGGCAAGTGGAACAGTGCATATATACTATGAAAAAACAAGTGCAAATGTTTACATGAAATAAGACCCACTACTCCCCTTGGGGCTTAGCCTCAAGGACTAAGTAGAGTGAGTCCAGGATTCTGGGGTGCATGGCTAAGGTCAATAAGGCTGACTGGCCTTATCTTACTAATTGGAATTCTATTTATAATGGGACTAATCAAGATAGTATGAGACAAATCGAATGGCATTGGACCCAGCCACCATCAGAGAATCAAATCCAAGTCTCAGAGTAGTGGCCTTGTATTAGTTTTTGCTGTGGCAAATGATGACAAACAGTGATTTAAGCAAAATAAATTTATTTTAGGATTATGGAGGTTGGAGGTTTGACATAACTCTCATTTGGCTAAAATTGTATTTTTATAGGCTCTAGGAGAAATTTGCTTCTTTGATCATTCAAGTTGTTAAAAATTAGTCCCTTGCAGTTTTTAAGACTAAGGTCCTCATTTCCTTGGTGGCTGTCAGTTAAGCCTTTCTCAGCTTCTAGAAGCATCCTGAAATCCTTAGCTCATGCCCACTATCTCCATCTTCAAAGCCAGCAACCATCTTCACACAGCAATAGCAGATCAAGTCCTTCTTATTCTGCATCTCACTGACCAACTCTTCTGCCTTACTTTTCTACATTTAAGGACACTTGTGATTACACTGGCCCCGTGAAGATAATCTCCCTATTTCATGTCAACTGATTAGAGGCTTTAATTCCATCTGTGAACTCCTTTCATCATATAAAGTAACACATTCACAGGTTCCAATGACTAAGGTGTGGATATGTTTGGGAGCCATTAATCTGTCTACCATAGGCATAAACACTTCTAATAAGTGCCACGTCATTCATTTTTTTTAAAGGTAAGGTTTGTTTTAAGGTTGTTTCCCAATAAAAATAACTCTTTACAATGCTATGATAAAGTGGAAAATAATGACTTTAGTGGAGAATGTTCGGAATAAAAAGAGACAAAGATATAGAGCAAAATGTAGCACTTCTTAGGTAAATAAGTAATCTGCAAGTATTTTGCAGAGGATGTTAAAAACAAACATCCAAAATAACAATTTGATGCAGGCTTGATAATTAAAGAAACTGAGATTTTTCATTAGCATACACCAAGAATAATCTGAATTGATGGATAAAGTCCTTAATACAAAATAGAATGTACTTTAATCCCAGTGCAAGTAAATTTGGAGAGAGAGAAACAACAAAATCTAAAGTCACTAGGAAAGGTCATAACATGACAATTCCTTTAGCTACACTAGCTCTGTATAACAGCCAGATCCTTCCCAAGGAGTAGTCTGGAGGTTTATTTAGAAGATCACATGACTCTTTTCTCTGTGCCTTCCCCGCCATTTCCACAGCACATGAACTTTGCTGAGTGTGGCAGCTCCCCAGGCTCACCAGCAATTGCAGAATCCTGGAAATTCTATCACCACCCAGGGTATGGTAAGGCAGTGGATGCAGATTGGACAGCCCCAGAACCTATTCACTTCCAAATATCTCTCTCTCAGAGCCACAGCTCTCCCTTCAAGCTGAGACACTTAAAAAAGTGTCGGAGTGGAATAAAAAAAGAAAGAAAGATGGTGATGTTGTGAACAGTGGGAGGTTGACACACAATTCTGCTGTATCTGGATTCCTGATTTCAGAAAAAAATAATTATTTCAAAATTCCTGACTATACCATCTCTTTGCTTCCTACTGGTTTCTGATGAACAGAAATATTCCACATGGCTTGGGAAGCCAGCTGAGGCCAGTGCCTCTGCCCTTCCAGACTCAGCCTCACCATGTCTGCACTGCTCCTCTCTCCAAACATGCAGGGCTCCTTTCAGGAGCTTGGGCCCCCACTGATTACAAGGAATACCCGCCCCCAATTCAGCCCATTTGGGATGTGATGCTCTTACATCACTCTGTTCCATGTATCCATGTCCATTCATTTCTCTGATCTCAGTCTGAATCATTTCCCAGAAGGAAGCAATGCTGTGAATCTACTACTCTGTAGTATTGAACAGTGTCACCACTATAGGCTTATTTGTTGATAATTTGATTGGTTGTAGTCCTCTCCACTTGACTGTAACTCTCACGAGGACAGCAGTTACATTGCACATTTTGCCAACCCTATAGCCCCTATCTACACTGTGTATGCCTGAAACATCCCTCCACAGTTGTTCCAGATTCCTTCTAGTGTTCTCTACTGTAATTTGGAACATCTACATTTCCCCAAACCTCCTGTAGCAAGAGTTCCAGATAAGAGACAGCTCCAGATGCTGGAAAAGAGATGCACTCAGGCAAGGCCTGGGTTGGGAACTGATTGGAGTAGAAAGAGGCAACAGGAGTCAGAGGGCTGGCAGGCCTAATTCTGTGGGAAAGTTCCTCATTCCCAGGTCATAGGTAAGGTGTTGCCGTCATGGAGCCAGCAGATGGAACGGTGGCATCCTGAGCCCTGTATCTTCCTGCTGTTTCCCAGAGGGTACCCATTCTTTAGGCCCACCCGAGATAGTTCACAGGGAGTTACGCCAACATGACCAATGAGGACTTGGCTCCCCCAGGCCTTCCAAATCATCCAATTCCTGATATTTTATACATTTCTGTCATAGATCTATGCTCTCTTTTCTGCAACCTAACTCTGAGTGATTCATTGTTAAGGAAAGATTTGCTGAATATATTAATAAACAAATGAAAGAGTAGATGGTACCTGAAATTACATGAAATTTCTTCTACCTACAATAGATAAGATGAGATAACTTGCACCTTTTTAAAATATGTCTTCTTCTTTATTTGTTCATATGGTAGAAATGCATGGGAAATAAGTAAGGAGATGCACTGCAACATTCCCAAAATCATATTGCCTGTACATCATAGAAAAAAAATGAAAATCGTTTACCTCAGTTTGAAAAAAAAGCTTTATCCATACTTCCTTTACAACTACTGAAGCTAAAATCTGACTGAAATTGATTTTTTAAAATGGACTACATGCCTAATAAGCAAAATGTGGACAAGACAAATCTAATACAAAGAAAGAATGAGAGAGGCATTGCTCATACAGTACAAGTTAGGCTAAAAAGTAATAACTCATTCAAATAAAACTAGAAAACACTAAGATTCAACTAATTCACTGGAGAAAAGGACAAATTTGGTTTTTGAAAATTTGTGAACTCATATTTTATGTCTTTTTTTCTACATTGTATATATAGCCAAAGGGCAAAGTATAATTATGAGATATTCATTACTGTGAGCAAAAAACACTTCAACTATTAATACATCCATCCAAATTGTGCCAAATAAACCTTTTATTTGGAAAAAACTGAATTAATTCTGTCTGGCATAAGGTAAGGTAGAATAATTAATTTTAACTGGCTTAAGGTAGAATTATTCTTGCAATACAGACTCAGCCAATTAATTATTTGTCCATATGCTACTACTCTCCACACCTGCCTCACCTTGGCTTGGGAGACTTCTCACATTTCACTGCTCTTCCCAGACACCATCAAGGACAATGCCGCTAAACAGCCACCAACTTGTCTCCAGTGCAAAGAGAACCAGAGTTTCAAATATGAGAGCAGCAGATTAGAAAAAATACTTTATTTGTAATATCTATTTAAATATAGCTAGAAAGTATATAAAATATCCTTGAAAATATATTATCTGAGATTGCCATTAATAAAAGATGTGCATCACAATCATTGTCCTTTCTAAAGTTGCACAAACACACACACCACCACACTATTTAATAATGCCAAATCAGAACTACAATAAGAACCCATCTTGTATGGGTTCTTAAAAACCATGACTTAATTGAAACAAAGTATAATGAAACCAATTTTACCATAGGCTCATTGATATGAACAAGCTTTAAGTTCTTACAGCATATTTCTGGCCACAAAAACATCACCAAACTTCTAAATAAATACCCCAAACATTTCAAATATGAAACACTGAAATAAAGGTGAGCTATATAGACATTTAAGAAAGAGTAATAAAAACAAGGAAGATAATTATTTCCTCAATTTTTGATGAATCAGTTAGTGACAGTGGTCATACTGGTGGGGGTTTTAATGAAGGAATAAATGTTTACAAAGTGGAAATTGTAAAGAGCACCTCCTCCTACCATGCAGTTTGGAAACAATCACAAATATGGTGGGCTCGCTGAGTGCTTTTATAAGTCATAGTTTATTGCAATGCACCTACATGTCTATCCTATACTTTATGAATATTTATTTTACAATAATTTGTATTCATTCATTTATTTGTTTTCCAACCATCTTATTCCAGGTCAGAGTTGTGGGTGGCTGGAGCCTATCCTGACAGCTCAGGGCACCAGGCAGGAACCAAAAAAACACTGGCCAGGAAGCCCTTCCCTTGGAGGGAATGCTCACATACTCACCAGCACTCACGCAGACTAGGACAATTTAGACACACCAACAAACCTAACCTGCACAGCTTTAGGATGTAGGGGAGTAACCTGTGTAGACAAAGGGAGAGTATGCGAACTCCACACTCCACACAGTGACCCCATCCAGAAATCAATTTCTTTCTCATCAACTTTACAATAAAATGACATTATTCGAGGACCTGCTATAACCTAAAGTCATTTATAATTATTACAACGGGTATTATAATGTACATTGAAGACATTGGTGTTGACTTGTGGTTTTCCAAATTTTATTGCACATAAAATTCACCTATGTATTTGTTTTAAAACATATATACTCCTGGGTGCCAAGTTATATCCCTATTAATTCAGAATTTTAATTTTGGAAAGCTCCCTATCTGGTAGAGATAGGACCATGATCTGACTTTAAAAAACATCACTGTAGGAGATAAGAATATCTAATGAAAGCACACTGTCTCTATTTAAATTCATTCTTCTACTGGAAGCACATAGAATAATATGATTCAGAATAATAGAAGAGGAACTGAATGTGAAATACAAATGTGATTTATAATTACACTTTCTTTAACTTTATTGACTTCCTATTCACCTTGTGTTATAGTAGAACCACCCTCACATACACACAAAGGAACCATGTAATAGAAAATTAAATCAAAGTTGGTTAAAAAGCAAAGAGATGAATCTTGCTAGCTACTGATATATTGATGCTTCCTCTCCTCTGTTTTCCTATAATTTAGAGAGAATTAGAAAGGCTGCCAAATGCTGTGGGTATTTAAATACCATTAAATTAAGCATAATAAAATGAAGGAGAAACAGAAAGCAATGACCAGTAGCAGAGAAATATGAAATGAAAAATCTCTCAATTATGTCAAGAACATATTAAATTCAACTTTGTGAATTAAAAAGAAATAAATACAGAAGTGGAAAGAGTACACTAAGCTATATCAGAAGCCAATAGCCATTTTAATAAAAATAAACTGAAATTCTGAGGAAATATTACACTGTATTCATGAATCCAAATTAGTGACATTTATCTAAATTCCATAGCTCAATTTTGGAAAGCATAATAGGATTGTGGAATTTTGGGGTTGGAGGGATCTCAGCTATTTATTCCAAACTCTTCTTTCAAACATTATGAAATTGAAGTGCATTACAGAGTATTCCTTGGCCAAAATCACTCAAATATAAAGTATGGTTCTATGATAAGAGATTCATTCTTTTGTTTTCCAGCCTCTGGTCCCATTTCCCTGTTACATATAAGTTAAACCACACATTTGCAGTTTACTGCTTTTATTGGATAATAAAATAACAGCCAAAATGATGGTTGAAAAGTGTGTATACTGACAGCCCATTCAAGACACTGTCATCATATCAATAAGTTCATAGCAAATGGAAAGGCTAGATTCGAAGTTTTCAATTTCTATAGGGTGACAGATTCCACCTGAAGTGCTTGTTAAAACAGATTTCTAGGCCCCACATTTAAAGCTCCTGATTCAGTGGGTCAAGGGTGGAGCCTGAGAATTTGCATTTGCTGCTGCTGCTGGTTTAGACACCACATTTTGAGAAATAGGGGGCTAAATTGCTAGGTGAGTGCAAAGCATCATACAGAGCTTAAATGTTTTCAAACATGTTTTCCTTTATATCTAATTGTCTAAAGCATTAGTTCGGGAGTAGTGTTTTACTGATTATCAAAATATGATACTTTAATAAAGTTTTATTTTGAATAGAATCAGTTATCTGCTGCTTTTTTCTAACCTAGAACTGCCACTGTACAGAAGAATTAACTTGTAGAAGTCCTTCTCTCCAGGACCAAATCGTAAAATTGAACTTAATCAAGTAGACACATGAAGTAAGTAAATGAGATAAATGGACTGCTTTGTGCATGCAAAGAAAAATATAGTGAGTTTGGTTTATGTCATATTACAGTTCTTGTAGAGATTTACAAAATATTTTTTTCAGTTCAGTAACAGCTTTCACAGAACGAAAATGGTATTTAGTTAATATTGCTACGTAAATTTATGCTGACATTTTGGTTCTTAGAGCAAATTTTCATTTTTCATCTTCAAAAATCTCAAAATATTAACCATTGGCTCTCATGCCACAATGCCCATCCTGGCTCAAAGTGAACATAATGCCTGAAGAAGAAAGGGTTTTAAGGATGCCAAAGACAGCACTAAAAACAACATAATTTGGATGAAGAGACTATTATTAACTTCATGGTTGTTTTCAAAATTCTTGGGATTTTAGTACTAAGCATTAATTATTTATACAGTAGAATTGGTCTTGTTCTCCTACTTTACTACTAGGTAGTAGCAAACTTGCTCTTGGGGAGCCATATATTCCCTGTGCCTTCAGCATAAACCCCAACCTATGTCTATCAGTCCAGACACTCCTCATGACCCATGGTCGTCTTATATTTTCTATGGTCATTCCTAAAACTTTATAACTTTGGGGGACAGTATAAAATTACATCATTCTGTCATGCCTTAATAGGTCTTATTACCATGATGAACTAGATCTCAGGCAAGTTAATTTAATTCTAGTCATATGTCTGCCAATTCTGCTGTACTATCTAAAGATCCTAAGGAGAGTTACTATCCATTTCTATTTCCCTGTCTTTTAAATAAAACATTTTATAGAAAATAATCTACTTGCCAACATCCCCCCAAGGACTTTTTTCTGGGATTTTTGCAATTAGGTCTTATTTAATAAGTCAAAATAAAACACCAGATATTATATTTTGTAGACTTTGAGTCAGAATTTTTCTTCCACAATGTTATTTCCTATTGAAAAATATAATTAGTGACATCCCTTTACTGACAAAATCATTTGAGATACCTCCACATCTAACGTTTACTGAAATGTATATGCTTTTACCTTTTGACCTGAAATGTGTCAAAATACTTAGTGGAATCTGACTCCATAAATAACCAATCTTTTTTGGTAATCCTATATATAAGTGATTAGACCAGTAAATCTAGAACTTTAGTTAACATCTGGAAAAAATATAAATAACTGCATGAAAGGAAAATAGTAGTTTAGGATCTTTCTAAAAACAGCTCTTTCTAAAAAGAGCTTTTAAAAACAGATTCCATAATGTATTCCTACCTACAACTAATTGCTTTAATGTTTCTTTTGTTCATCTTTCCTTATTTGTTGATGTTTTTTACATTACAATTAATGTTGACAATTTAGTTTCATATAAATCAGGCATAGAAAACAACAAAAAATAACAAATTTCTCATTAAATTAGAAAGGATCTTTTCTTTTAAGTTGTTATTCTATTTTCATAATAAAACACTGTGGCCCAAGGAAAATTTTTCTCTAGTATGGCAGTCAATATATTAACTAATTTCTATTTCACAACAGCAAAAATGTATGTGATTATTGTTTATTCTTAAATTAACTAATGATTTTATGAGTAACAGTAGGATTTAGAAGAAGAATAATAAATGGAGAAAACAACCAATCCATAAATTTGCCCACTAAATCACTGAATGAAAAGAAAATATTTCTGAAGCCAAAGTTACTAAACAAAATAAGCATAATGCCATTCCCTGAATCTGGACCACTGTCAGTAATGCAGATTCATTAGGAATTGACTTTGATGGCTTTTCAACTTTTAGATTAATTCATCATTTTCCTGAGACACATCAATTATTGCTCTGTCACATTAGCTTTCGGAAAGTGACCCATTATGTGACCTGAATGAAGGTATTCCATTGCCAGAATGATTTAGGAAAACGAGCTTCCAAAACACTTCAACAGAGGAGTGCTGACTGCTTTAAGGGCCTTTACCCAAAAGAACACGAGCCACTTTTCCCAGTAACTTCATTTGAAAAAGTATTGTTTGCAATAGCAAATACATAGACTGCATATCAACAGAAGAATTAAGTCATTACAAAATGGAATCTAACATTTGTACCCCCATAATATGATGAAATAAAAAAAATAAAAATAAAATAAAATGAAAAGAATCTGTGCCATATGTGTTGGGTGAAGCAAATCAGCATTTCTATGACAGATATCATATAAAAAATAATAGCTGGGAACTGCAATTCTACTTTTCTCCATTATTACAAAATCAGGACTTGTCTTGATAAATATTAAGGTCTGTGTGTTTGTTCTCTTTGGTTTTCATGTCTTCTCCTTTTATAGTGGGTAGAAACCCCACTTGTCATTTCCCTTCCTCCCACATGTCTTCTCATATCTTTTCTCTGTCTTCCTGAACATTCAAAGACATGAACCAAAGGGAGAAAAGGGAGGGGTAAGAGCATAAGAAAGGATCAAGATTAAGAAGGTACCTACAGTTATTTTTCTTTTTCCCAAACCCTGGAGAAGATGTTTTTTCTTTAACTTAAGGATTATCCTTTTCCTTGAAACTCCTTTCTATCTGCACATCCCTTGCATGTTAATATTAGATATATCTTCATACTGACTTCTAAAGTATAGTTTTCTCCCTATTAATGCATCTATGAAAATTAATAATTCACTCTTAATTTTCTAATATTATGACTCATGTGGACAAATTATTGCTTATATTATACTACATATCCCTCCATTTTTTTTTTTACATTCGTTCCTTTCATCGTTTTTGAAAGCCTAGTGTGAGAAAGGAAGCATACTAGGTCATAGGGATATATCAGTTAGCAAAAGAGAGGCAATCCCTCATCAATCTCCTAGTTAAATGCATAGAGTTACTAAACAAATGATCTCACTAACAGCTAAGCAATTTCAAAAACTGCAAGAGCTATTTGATCTAGTCGGGTAGATCAGGAAATGATTTTCTAAAGAAGTAAAAAAAAATAAAGTCTAAAAAATAAAAGGGAACTGGGGAGGACAGTCACAGGCTTCATGAGAATGGTGCCACCAGGTATTCTCTTAGTTTTGAGCTTCATTAACTTTAGGCTGTTCTCACTAAACACTTGTAAAATAGTGTAGGATCAATTATAATCATTATTTCAATTTTAATTTTTAGTATAAATATCATCAATTATTTCCCATTTTTCTTTCGTTTATTTCACCCATATTAGAGGAGACATACTATATTAGAGATTCTTTTCAGTGTTAAAAATTCACTTAAACCTTTTAATCTTAATGTAAAACTTTCTTTATTTTTACCCACATTTTAAAAACCTCTCCTGAAGTAAATATTATGTAAAATGACTAACAAGCATTTTATGTTACATAAAATTATAAGTTTACCCATTTTAAATGACCTTCTAAAATATACTGAATTATGTTATATAGATATGCTATTCTACTAATGTATATTGTAAACTATAAGATGGATTTTCTAACAGCAACAGCTAACAATATATTAGTAGTTTCTTTCCACACCACAGTGTGACATGTACACCCCACTTTTGATAAGACTATAATTTTTAATACACAGATTTTTTAGCTACCTTGGTCTTATAAAAGAAAACTAAAAATGTTTTATAGCAAATAGTTCAGATTATTGAATCCAAATTTTCTGAGTATATGACAATTAAAAAAAATCTAATCATATTAATTATTCTAATATTTATATATCTGTATATTCATAAGTATAGGTGGATTTTTAAAAAGGGGTGGATAAAAAGGGTAGATGAAAATATACATTCTAACCATCAAGCATAACCAATATAATTTACTCGTGGCTGTAGAATCAGAGTTTCAAATGTAGCTTCATTTCTCCTCCTTAAAACATACACTGTGATTTACTGATGTTTTCACAAAGCTAGTTCTCAAACAATTTTTTCATCATTTAAAATACAGGCTTCAATCTGAGAGGAGCACTCAATACTGCCACTGAAGTTCTATTGTTTGATGTTGTTTTGTCAGTTATGCTGATGCCATGGAACCATGGAACAGTGCCACTATTTTCAAAAACATCCAAAAATAGAAGGATTTGCATGCAGAGGTTGTTCTAGAAAAGTCTATGATAGTGGTTTATGCTTTAAAAATAGTTACCACAGAGTGGTAATTTTCCAATCTGTCCACAAAAAGTTCAAGTGTACTACTGAATTTTTTTAAGTTGTAAAAGATTGATGTGCACATATCCTTAAACATAGTATATAAAAGCAAATACTAGGTGGAGATTCACGTTATTAGATCACTCACGTGAAGAATATTCTTTGTTTTTGGATTAATAGTGCAATTTAAAATTGAAAGCCATTTTCTTTAAAAATGTATTCCCTAAAACACTAAAGTCAAAAAAGCAAATGCAAAGCCATGTGAAAAGTCCTCCCTCCTTGAATAATAGGGATTTATACAAATTTTATTGAACAAGAAGATTACTAAATCTTAAGATGTTTTAAAAATCTATTGATGTGGGGATCTCTATGTGTAGCAGGTAGGTTTGTGTCTGCCATGAACAGTTGATAAATATGATTCACTGCAAGTGTCATGTGGTAAGAGATCTTACATTTCTTTTAGAGACTAATAATTGTGGAGCATTTTCAGCACCATCCCTTACCACCTATTTCCACTGCCTCAGTCATATATGGATTGTCCATACATATATAGACATGATACTCATATACGGTACTTATATACATATAAATGTGGTACTCATATGTGGTAACATATTTATTTGGTACTCATATATGGTACCTAAATACAAATATAGACATGATATTCATATATGGTACCTATAAACAAATATATATATGTGGTACTCAAATATGAGACCTATATACATATATATGTGGCACTCATATGTTGTACCTATGTATGCATATATATGTGGTAGTCATGTATAGTACCTATATACATATATGTGGTACTCATATATATATGTACACATGGTACTCATTCATATATGGTATTTATATATAAACAGATACGATACTCATATATGATACTTATATACATTTATTAATCCTTATTAAAGTAATGTTAAAACTACAATATGGTTTTGTTATTATGAACAAATCTAGATTATTTTCTGGACTTTGACATGTTCTATACACAGCTCTGATTCATTTGGTACTTGAGGGCATCAGAATCTTGACATTTTGAGATTCTGTGAGGGTCTCTATGGCACCAAAGATTTTGACCTACAGCTGTTCCATAGAAAGTAATTATTTGGGTTTCAGTAGTGATTCTGAATTATCAAAGAAAAGGGTAATAATCACCAACTCTACCCCATCATCAAAATATGATTTATACCTAAAGAATCCTATAGTCTTCTACCCAAAAAAAGCATACCACCTATTTGGTCAGATCTTCCAGAATCATCCCACTTTCCAAGTTCTGCCTAGTCCTAGGCAGAAGAACCATATAGATCTCAAAGAGCCCAGGTCTGGTCTTAGTGTACCCTGCTTATAGGTCATACCAATTAGTATATATGCTAGCTCCCAACAGGCCCAAATTAACCCTTGTTTTTCCTGATATATTTATATTATGATATTTTAATTTAATTGGAAAGGTGTCAAAATCAAATAAAGTGAATTACTTATTCATTGTTGTTCCCATTCCACTACATTCTTAGCAATCATCACAATGTTTTATTGATAATAATGTATGTGTTTGTCTTCCTATAAAGACTGTAAACCCATGCTGGGCAGAAATAATGATTCTTTAATCTTCACATTATCAGCATCCAGATCCATGACTGACAAAGAGAATAATATAAATAAATACTTGTCTTATTCAAAGAAATCAAATAGAAAGATGTATTTTTATAATCAAACTGGATTCCACAATTGAGGTAATTCTGTGCTTTTAGATGTAGAAAGCTCTAAAAAATGTTTTGTATGGATTTATCAGTTATATGTATGTCAGAATCAAACATGCTATTATAGATGGCTTATGAATCTGTATAATAGGAAATTATGATCACTGACTATAACATTTAACTTTAAATATTTGCATTGCCAAGTCATGAAACACTAATGCAATTAATCTTGCATTTGCAATAAATTCCTAGAATCACAAAATAATAAAGTGATATGGAATTCAATTTTTCTGTCCATTTAGATTCTAGAGCTCATATGAGTATAAATGACTTATATAACTAAAAATATGAACTTATCAAATCTACCTTTTCAAACTGTTACAGGAATTGAGGGAAAAACAGAATTGTGCATTAAGATGCTATATATACTTTAATGGAAAAAGTAGAACGATGTATATATTTTGCAGTGTACTGACACCTAACCACACAAATTATAACTATAAGTCAGCCAATAAAAGCACATTTAAGAATCTGTAAACTATTTATAAAAATAAAATTCCATCTACAGCATGGAATTAACTATGGTTTGAGGATAAGACACATACAAAACAGCCTAAATTTCCCGGAGTCAAATTTTGAATTTAATTCTAGTTTTAACAAGTGCCATTGCCTGTAAAAGCTGTTTGAAAAAAAAATGATGCATTTAATAGACTCAAAAATAATTGTTCTGAGACTACATAAAAAAGAACCAGAAGACAATGAGCCTCAGCTGAATTTGAATGTTTACACTGATACTTACCACAGTTACCAACAAATGTTTATTGTATAGCTGCTCAAATTAATGGAAAAATATGTTTATTGAAAATAAGATCAATTGCTTAGAAAAGGCTGAGACAGACCTATAACAGGAAACAAAACCCACAAAGGTCTCTTTCTCACTTCATTTTTTTTCCTTCCTTTTGTAAATATTGAAACTGAAGGTTTGTCATATTCTAACATGTTTAGCCCAAATTTGACACACTTTGTTACAGATGCATAAACAATATTATTTTGCGTCACAGTGGAACAAAGAGCAAGCTCTCCCAGTTATTAGCAAGTACAAAAGGAAATATTTAGATTTGGAGGTGTGTGAAAGTGAAGGGAGCATCCACCTAGATGCTGGGTAGGGAATATACAGTTAGAGAACACGTGCTCCAAGGAGCAACCGTACCTTGTTTTTCTCTTGCAGATCAATTTGTGAAATCTTGAAATCAGGATCTTGAGAGTTTTCACTTAATCCATCTTTCCTATCCAGGAGCTCTTCCATTTCTTTTACCCGGATCTTGAGCCTTCTATTTTCTCTCTCCAGACCTTGTTTTTCTGTTTCAAGTATTTCCCTCTTCTCCCACTCCAAGGCATTTTCAGCCTGCAATCTCTCTAGCTAAACACAGAAAGTACAAAAAATAAAAAAAATTAAAAAGCAGTATGTAATATTTGTAATTCTCCAAAGATAAGGCATCCAGCACACAGGTCCCATTAAGCAAGGTTCATGGAAATGTCTATTTATATAATTATAAAAAGAAAATTTCTATTTGTTTGAAAACTTCAGAACAACACAAAAGTTCTAAAGCCAGAACACATCCTAGATAAATATAACTTTCCTCTTGGTTCATGTGACTATCTCTGTAACCATGTGGACTATATTAATCAAATAAATATGTAGGTACAAAACTGCTGATTTTTTGGCAATAATACCCACTCTCAACTGGTGAACATGTATCAGTCGAAAAGACACAAAATCATTTCTAGGGAAATTTTGATTGGTTATAGTTCATTTATTCACTCACTCCTTTCTCTGGGGAAGAAAAAAACATATATATGTTTGTATATATCTCTTTGTCTTTCAGGTTCCAAGTACTGTGCACTATGCTAGCACTATGGGTAAAGACAAGTGAATATAATAGAATATAATACATTCCATGATTACACTATTATAAAATATAGTCAAATGCACAGGAGTGGGGGGCTGATTTGATTTTCAGGGAGTAGAGGTTAGTGAATCATGTCCCATAGGCCAAAATTGGCCTGCCTATTTTAGTATGTCCCATAGTATGTCCCATGGTTTTCACTTTTTAATGGTTAGAAGAAATCAAAGGAAGAATATTCTTTTAGGCACATTAACATTATATAAAATTCAAATTTGAATACCATAAATACAGGTGTAATGGAAAACAGTCATGCTCATTTGTTCACATGTTGTCTATGACTGCTTTCACACACAATGGCTGAGTTGCACTGTTGAGACAGAGACCATATGTCTAGGAAAACCCAAAATATTTCCTATGTGGTCCCTTACAAGAAGAGTTTGTTGACATCTGCTCTCGTCCTGTGGTTCTTAACCAAGGCTGCATGTTAGATTCACTTGGGGCAATACTATAATTACCAGTGACCAGAAGCCACCTTTAAAAGTTCTGATTTAATTGATTTAGGATAATGTTAATGTCTTCCTTGGTAAATTTTTATTATTTTAACTGTTTCTATATTTCATGTTTAAAAAGGCAATATCAAATATATTAATTTACTGTAGTTTTATTACATCTGAATATTTGCTCATTATTATAATGAGGTTAAATTATATTTGCCTGCTATGATTTTCTTTGTTGTTCTGGATATCATAGGTAGAAATGATTAGTCACTTATTAGCTCTGTAATGAATTCTAATTCAGAGCTATGAATTCTAATCCTGACTTCACCATTTAGTCTCTGGATAAATTTAGTCAGGTAACTTCATCTTCTTTTAAATGTGGACAATTTATTCTCTAATCTGATAGGGTTTTTGAGAAGTGAAATTAATCAAATGTATTGGAAAGTACTTTCCATAGTAATATACTACTTAGAGGAAAAATATTAAGATGGTAAAAATTTCAGGAAAAATTATATATGTATTTCTTTCTCTCATGTGTTTGGGCATATATATGCACACATGTCAAGTATTTATTGCACAAATCTGTGCAGTGAAGAAAGTTTTCACAATAGAAAAACTATCAGAATATAGTCCTGGTTCCATCAGTTACACATTGGCTAATTCTGAACAAGACACTTATTTTTCTATGTTGCTAAGTTTTCTTTTTGTTTTTCTTTCTTTTTTTTTATTTCAGCATATTATGGGGCTACAAATGTTAAGGTTACATATATTGCCCATGCCCCCTCCCCCCTCAAGTCAGAGCTTCAAATGTGACCATCCCCCACACATTGCACATCTCATTCATTGTTTTCTTAATAGTAAAATTAGCATGAGAACACCAGCACCACCAAATTTGTGGTATTGTAAAGACTGAATGAGACTAACTATTCAAAATGTTTTGTAAACTATATAAGATGGTTAGAATATGAGACATTTTAAAACTATTTGTTAAGGATAAAAACTGTAAATTACTTCTTTTTACATTATTGGTTTTAAATGGCTTGATTGCAATGTATTGTATAGTATTACACTGTTATAAAATATGTGTCTGTGACATTTTAAATTCTAAAAAAGTTCCAACACAGTCAGCATTAAGAAAAATATTGGGCTTCAATACTATCATTTGAAATGAATTTTGATATAAAAGTCTAAAAACTGCTTTTTCATATCCTTATAATTGTACCATTATTGTAGAAAATGTTCTGTTCCCGAATCTAAGAGATGTTCTGGCTTCTAAAATGCAGGAAACCAAAATTACATTCTTGGCATTAGACTTCATTTACCAATTAAATGTAATAAACTAAGAGATCAAATATTAGATGATGTGGTTTGACATTTGGGGTGCCTATTTGGGGATATAAGGTGAAAATAGTATTTTACAATCTAATTTAGAACATTACATTACTTTCATTGTTAAGATTAATGCTTAAACTTTCTATCATTGTATCACTTATCAGAATGAAAATAATAAAGTTGCAATAAAAAGTCAGCAACTTAGTGATGAAAAATTATTTTTAGGAGAGCAAATATATTTTTGGACAAAGACAAATATGATGTTATGTCAAGGCTTTGTAAAGTTGTAGGGTTTAAAAGAAATTGCTTGACTACTTTATAACAGATAATGGGTAGAACTAAAGTTTTAAACAAGTAGTAGATGGTGGGAATGAATAAAAGCTAAATCTTACATTTTTTTCATTTTCAGTAAACTTTTATTAAAGTATAACATGTGCACAAATAACGTGTTGAGTTTAAAGAATTTTCACAAACTAAACCTACTCATATAATCAGCACTACAGAAAGACCTTCTCATTTACTAGTAGACCCTCTCTTCCCACCTCCCCCTCTCAAGTGTAACCGCTATCCTCAAATCTAATGCCACATTCAATAAATGGTGCTGGGAAAACTGGATAGTCACATGTAGAACAGCACTGTTATTTCTCCACAGTAAGAGATGGTTGCCCATACTTTCCTGAGAACCTAATGTATTCCTGGTAAAAAGTCATATAAGTGATTTCCTATCCTTACAATAATTCAGCAAGTTTGTGTTATACATGAGGGAACTGGGGTTTCAAGAGTAGAAGAAACTCTCAAAGTGAGCAAGGATTCCAAGCCACGATTAATTCACCTGAAGTTCTGTGATCCCATTCCTGAATGCATCCCACCCACATCAAGTTAACAAGATGGTGGTAAATGTATGTATATCCTCTTGCAATATTAACTGTCACATTCTGAATCCATGGCATTGTATTCTAGCAAAGGTTTGTTTATGTTTTTGTTTGGTTTGATAGATTTTGGAGTTCTTCCTCCTCCTCCTCCTCCTCCTCCTCCTCTTCTTCTTCTTCTTCTTTCTGTCTCTCAGAAAATTCAGAAGAGAGGAAATTTCTGTAGAATCACATTCAAAAGTCTGGCAACTCAAATTTAAATGCGCTCATATTATTGATGTCACAACCTGGATCTTTTAACAGTCTTTTTCTAGAATGTCCTGGAATCACAAATAAGAATTGCAGGAACTCCCCCCTAAATGAAAGTCTATGTCCAATCTGTCCATAGTTAAATATAGCCCAGTGATAACTTAGTCCCTGTTTGACCAAAAGTCAACAGCACAATGAATGATTTTAGTAATATGCAATGCCACATACATTTTAGTTACTTTAATTTTTTATTTTAAATCTTTTGAGAATTTCTAAGACTACAAATTCCTTCACTATTTTGAAAGAAAATGTATGCCGATGTCATATGAGAGAAACCAAAATGCATATCTCAGATTGAATGTGAATCAAAAGCAATGTAAGCAATATTTTTAAAAATGTGTGTCTATGTCTAAATAAGTCAGTGTTGTATATTAGAATGGCAAGAGAAAGGGGACATATAAAGTTTTTGGTTATGCTCTGATAGAAAAAACTTACAGACCCCAGAAGTCAATGTGGGTATTTTAGACCCCTGATTTTGCAACAGCCAGGCACTGTCTCAAAAATTCTTAATGGTGTTACAAAATTTAATGCCCAAATATATTCTCCATTACAATGTAGAAGTCAATCATCATCTACACATACCCAAGGAACTATTAAGATAAAAATACAAATAAACATGATGCTTTTATCCCCAAAATAAGAAAATTGTTTCGTGTGTTATAGTACAACCAGAGAAATAGCTTTGAGCTAAAACTGAAACAGTAAAAAAGATGCTTTTCTGCAAGTCTCCTGCCAAACATTGATATGCTACAGTGGATTTCTTATAAACTCAGGAAAGTGTGACACTTTACAGAATGTGAGAAGTGAAATACAATGGAGCTCATAAATGTGCATCTTGTTTCAGCGATAATAGGAACCAGGGGTTTATATAAGGTATTTATAATAGAACTTAATTTTACCAGGCACTAACTACATCCTCAAGTGTACTCTATTACTAGGAAGAAACATGCAAATACAAAATACTTAACAAGATCTATTTTGGGAAAATGAATATAAGACTATTGTAATTAAGTATAAGGGGTAAGCACTCTGTTTCCAAAATTTCTCCTAAAAATGATTTAAAAAGTAAATAAATTCTCTTGGCACAAGAGTTGCCAGACAGGTCTTCTCAGAAATTTTGGCACCAGAGTTGCTAGACAGGTCTTTCTCAGAGGTTTTGATTGCTCTCTATCAAAAAAAATATAAAAGGTGCTGACACTGTCTAAAGCATGGTTTTCTGCTCAACTGAGACGATGACTTGTGAGAACCCATATGTTTGTTTTTTCTAAGGAATTAACAACCATTTTACTTACAAGTTATGTAAGTACTCTGATGGTTCAAATAAAATAGCAAGTTATATTTAATTATTAATATTGAATTGTAAGAAAGAAAAAAGTTTACAAAAATTTACAGGGAAAAATTCGTGGAAAAGAGATGGTAAAGTGAATTAGAGCCAGAGAATGATGCTAAAAGAAAGAATGAAATCATGGCAAACGTATTAATGAACACCTCCTAATTCATCACCTTGTACCTTACATCTGTGCTAAGAATGGTTTGGCATAACAATTTTATGTTTTAAATATGTTGCTTTTCTAATATCTGCTTTTTTGTAGGGAGAGTATTTTGCAAAAGAAATATATTAATTAACTCTTTCACAAAAGCATAGTGAAGAATAAAAATTAGTGTTTCTTGTTAATCCTAACAGAATTACACAAGAATTTTTAACATTAAAATTTGGTCATTTATAAAAAGCATTAATATTATAATTGAGCCAGTTAATTCCTTTCATTCATTTTTAATATAGAGTCAGCACTTTTTAATAGCTTCTCTATTCAGCAATAAGTTACACTAACAACTCTGTTGATAGATCAACTGCCCCTAAGTGTATGACTCTGCTTCTGGTCTCATATTACGTTATTTCTTTGTACTTCCTATCATTTCCTAAATACTACTGTGTTTGGTTAATATATATATATATATACATATATTTTTATTTGTTGGTGGTGGTGGTGGTGTAGACACATGCAATTGATCTTATATCCACCAATATCTCTAAACTCTTATGAATTATATTTTGTAGATTAACTTGTATTTTTATAAATAGATAATTACAACATTTTTATAATTGCAATTTGTATCTTTCTAATTCTGATAATTTTATTCATTTGTTTTCTTTTGTTGAACTGGCTGGGACCTGAAATACAATGTTAAATTAAAGTGATAGCATGCTTCTAATCATCATTACATAAAACATTTGTTCTAAAATTTTGCTACTCTCTATCAGGTTTTAACAGTTCACTTTTATTCCTAGTGTGCTAAAGTGTTTTTCCCTATAACCATGAATTGAATTTAAGCAAATGCTTTTTAAGCAAACTTTGACATAAGCATGTAATTGATTTTTGCTTTTGCTCTTTACTGTGGTGATTTACATAATGGATGTTCCAATACTTTAATATGCCTTCCATTTCTGTGACAAAGCAGTTTTTTAAAAAATTTACTAGATTTAGATTAATATTACTTCTATTTGATCAATATTTTTCCACTGAATTTATCTGTGAGATTGAGTGTAATTTTCCTTTCTTATATTGTCCTTCTTTGAGTGCAATATTAGAGTTAAACTAATACAGTGGAAAAAGTTGGAAAGTTCCTTTTCTTTTCTCTTCTTTGGAAGATTTTCTATAAAATTAGAATTATCTACCCCCAAAAGGTACAGCTTAACCATAAGCCATTCTGATCCCAGAGTTTCATTGCAAGATTTTTCATTTATTATTTTTAAGTTTAATTTATTTACTATTATTTCATTCAAGCTTTCTGTTTGTACAAGAGTCATATTGAGTAAGTTATATTTTTCTGGTCAATAATTCAGTTTGTGTGAGGTTTTACTCTTATTAACATAATCTCTTTGTAGTGTTATCTTTTTAAATCTCTGCTTTATCTAACGCTATGGCTCTTTTATTACTAGTATTTGCTTATTATACCTTCTTGATTAATTTGTCTAAATTTCATTTTAATTTTTTTTCAAAGAACAAAATTCTAGCTTTGCTATCTCTATGAAACTTTTTTTTTTTGTATGTTGTTAATTCCCAATATCATCATTCTTTTTATCTTCCTACATGGTTTGGATTTTTCCCGTTACCCTTTTACTGACATCTTAAGTAGAATATTAGATCATTAATTTATTTTGTTTTGGCTATTTTTATTATTCTGGGTGCTCCAAGAAGCAATTGTATAATGAGATTAAAAATGTAATAGACTTATTAGGAGGAAGACCTCTATGAGAAAATAGGAAGGGAGCCAGGGGAGACAGAGAGCACTCAAACTGTGATGTAGGCTTTGAATGAGGGAGAAATCAGCAGAGAAAGGGGGATGGGTTGAAGCCTCTGAGACTTCAGTGCAGTTTAAGCAAAGTTAGAGAAGGTCATTGAGTTCTTGAGTTAAAGTCAACAGCCAGAGGAATGTAACATCTCCCAGGAATAGGGAGGCCTCTCTTAGGCTGGGAGTGGCCTGTGGAAAGGAGTGTCTCATTTCTTAGATTTGAGAAGACAGAAGCTGGCATTCTTGGTTGGCAAACTCCCTGTAATTGAGATAAGAGAGGCACCATCTAATGCCAGACACAACTATTTCTAATACATATATTGATGTTATAAATATCCTTGAGCTGCATCCCTCAAGATCCCAGTGCTTTTATCTTTCAGGCTTAAATTGCATTAAATTTCTTTCTTTGACCCATGAGTTGCTTAGAGGGTCTGTTTTGAAATATCCAAATAAACCAGTTTCTTAAAGTAATATTTTTGTAATCAATACAAAAATAGGAGACTGTCTTTGGACAAAGAATAGTATCCTTAGAAAATTATATAGTTTAGAACATGACTACAGCCTAAATCTCAATCTCCCAACACAGCCTCTAAAGATCAAAAAATGAGAATAAATACAATTACTGGAATCTCATACCTACAAACATAATAAAGAGAGTTTGTCTAACAGAAACCTTGACTCATTATGAAGGAGGAGCAATAAATAACTGAGAGCAGCACAGTATTCTCTGGAGACCACGTGGGAGCAGAATCAGATGGGAGTTGTGCAGAAAAGAAAACATAAACCAGGGTGGACTTCCTGTAAGAGAAGTCTTATCATCCTAGGGAGGGAAATGCTGGAAACAGGCTCCAGACCTAGAGAATCAGAGTACAAGCTACTAAAAGAAATGTAACAAAAGAGCTTAGAAAGTACAAGGGATAATAGTTTTCAGTCTTGAGAGGCGGGTACCTCTTTTAGGTGACACAGGGTACCTCAAAAAGCAGGGGTGTCATTTGTACATTTCCTGAAATAGGAAAATAGGAAAGCAAGAAGGGCCCTGTGAAAGAATTATAATATTATTATATTAATATTATTATATTAAGGGCCCTGTGAAAGAATTATAATGCAGATTGATTTTATTCCTCTACCCAAAAGTTTCAATTAAAAAAAAAAAGAAAGTCCTTTCACTATATCAATAAAAGAGGGCACTGGTGAACTAAGAAATTAAATATGCAATTTATACTCTTCCTTCTTCCACCTCTCCCACAGAATGTGCCTGTTATCACTTAGTCCTACTGTTGTAAGAAAATCTTACCCAGTTGCTGTGGAGTGAATTGTGTCACTCCAAAATTCATATTTAGAAACCTTAACCTCCAGTGTGACCATATTGGGAGACAGAGCCCATAAGCAGGTAATAAACGTTTGATGAGGTCATAGGGTAGGACCTTAATTCAATAGGCCTTGTAAGAAGAAGAAGAGACATGAGAGATCTCTCTTTCCAAATGAGCACAGAAGAAAGACCACGTGAAGACAGAGAGAAAGCAGCCCTCTACAAGTCAGAAGAGGCCTTACCAGAAATTGAATTTGCCAGCACCTTGATCATAAATTTCCAGCCTGAAGAACTGTGAGAAAAGAAAATTTTATTGTTTAAGCCATTCGGACTATAGTATTTGGTTATGGCAGCCTGAGCAAACTAATATACCACTTTATCATGAACAGAGAAAGGAAGGCCACATCCATACAAAGCTACTGTAAGTAGAAAAGAAAATGAGAATCAAAACCTACCAGCTTCTGAAAATATTTGTCATAAAATCACCACAAGACAGAGAAAAACTATAATGTCACCTTCCAACATGAATTAAATTACATCAGAAAAAGGGAGGGGGGAAGTAGGCCTAATATTGGACACATATACACTAACTATATATCAAATTGATTACATAATCACAGAATATAGGGTTTTTTTCAAGTGACTTTTGAACACAGAACTCTGATTTAATATCCTGTGGGATAGTTTCTCAGAATAGAAAGGATTACACAGAAATTTTAAAGTTCACTTAAGAGGGTTATCATGGGTATTGATGGGTAGTGATACTGTTATAAGTTTGTAACAATTTTAGGTACATTTCAAGATAAAGCAAATAACCAGGTACAGTAACACTGTTCAAAAACAAATTTGTGGGGGAGGAATTGCAGGGACAATATATGTAACCCTAACAATATTTGTACCCCCATAATATGATAAAATAAAATAAAAAAAACAAATTTATAAGGGAAAAGAGATGAAAATTTAAAAATTGTTAAGAAAAATGAGACAATCACATTAAAAAATTGTTTACAGTTTTCTAAAGAATTACATTTATACCTACATTATAAACTAGCAATTCCATTCCTAGAGAAATAAATCCCACTCTCAAGATTAATAAAAATATGTCCACACAAAACAATTACATAAGAATATATTAACTTTAATAATTATAGTCAAAATCTGGAGGGGAAAACAAAACAAATGTCCGTAAACAGGAGAATAGAGACAAATTTAATTATATTCATATAATGGAATGCTAGTCCATTGTTACTTAATAAAAGAGAACAATCAATACATGAGACACTATGTATGAATCAAAAAAATAATATGAGCAAAAAAACAAGGATGACACCATAGAGTATTTATGGTATGTTCCCTTTGTATGAAGCTCTAGAACCAGCAACATTTATTTATGGTACCTTTGAGGCAAGGAATTGATCAGGAAGGGGTATGAGAACTTTTTTTGCAGGGGAATGTTCCACATCTTGATAAAAGTATGTGTTATACAGGTGCTTATATATTCCATGATGCATCACCCATTATCACTTAGTATCTGTGCATTAAACAGTATAAGTTATACCCTAGGTAAGAAAAGGTAATCAATAAATACTTAATGGTAAATGTAGATGAGAAATTAGAAATATAAATATAGTTTTATATCTCTGTCCACTGAAATGACATGGAAGAAATTACATTGCAATGGAAATGATGTGCCTAACACCTAAACTTTTCCAATAAGATAAACCAGGGATCTGTGAAGAAATGCTACTAATTATAGCAATTATAATCAGTTCATATAAAGATCATCATATGGGTGCCCAAATTATTGGATAAAAAGGTTTTGGAGGAATAAAAATGTATCCCATACAACACTTATTAATCTCAAGGGGAGCATTATATAGGAAAAAGTTGGCAGTTTACACCTTAACCAAATGATCATATTTAGCATCAGTAATAGTGGAACAATGTGGCATTGTGTTTCTCTTAATGTGAAGCATTAAGAAATCTATTTATAATATTTATATTATTCCAATTAAAAAATTAACTTGAGTATAATCTAGCTGTCAGTTAGTGGTTTTCAACCGGATGATTTTGACCCAAGGAGACATTTAGCAAATTCTGGAGACATTGTTGGTGGTCACATCTAAAGAGGTGCTACTGGCACCTAGTGGGTAGAGGTAAGGAGTACTGCTAAAGACCCTACAATGCACAGGACAGCACCCTACCGTATGTCAATAGCTCCAAGTTTGAGGCACCCTGTTCCAGGCCTACCTTCTTGTTTGTAGAAAATACATGACATAGAAAAATAAAGGATACCATTAACACTCAATTAGACATATACAGAATATGGCATATTCTACCAAAAACCAGACCTGATTGTTTAAAACATCAATTTTATAGGGAAATAATGGGAGAAGCTATTCTAGAGTAAAAGGTGATTAACAAGACATAACACTTGATGCCTTAATAAAACTAGATTGGATGCTGCTTTAAAACAATAGCTATAAAAGACATTCTTGGAAAAATGGTATCTGAATACTAATTAGATATTAATGATATTAATAATTTATTAATTTCTTCAGTTTGGCCGAGGCGGGTGGATTGCTCAAGGTCAGGAGTTCGAAACCAGCCTGAGCGAGACCCCGTCTCTACCAAAAATAGAAAGAAATTAATTGACCAACTAAAAATATATACATAAAAATTTAGCCGGGCATGGTGGTGCATGCCTGTAGTCCCAGCTACTCGGGAGGCTGAGGCAGTAGGATTGCTGAGCCCAGGAGTTTGAGGTTGCTGTGAGCTAGGCTGACGCCACGGCACTCACTCTAGCCTGGGCAACAAAGTGAGACTCTGTCTCAAAAAAAAAAAAAAAAAAAAGATGAAATACAGTGTTGAGTTTAACATTTATTGATGTTTAAAATATATATTTTTGAAGAACATATACAAAGAAAAGCAACATATTGCAATAGTTGCCTATGTAGGGAATGGTATGGGGGAGAGAGATGCAGAAAATAGAAAATGAATGAATGAATCAAGGAAGGAAAAAATGAGTGCAAAGAAGAGAGTAACTTTGTAGAGACCAATGGTGATAGTGTGCCATGAGCTAAGGCACATTACCTAAGCAAATGTTCTGGCCCTCTGGCAAAGAAACTGAAAGGGAGAGAAGAAAGAAATCTATTTTCTAGACATAATCAAACTAAGAAAGATGTATTAATATTTGTCCTAAAAAAATAGATCTACTGGATGTAGTTCTGATAGTTTAATGCCTTATGGTAAAATGCGAACAAAGACCCCATTACCACCATGCATATATAGAATCCATGCATCTTACTGATGGTGGATTGGGATGGGGTTGAAGGGGAAGCTTGGAACTTAAGGGGAACTGTTTAATGCTGTAGCTCTAGCACTTACATAATACAGAGGCAATGGTTATTATACAGATTTGGGACTTAATAGATTTTACTAAATGACTTGGAAGCCATAAAGAAAATGACAGACAAGATAAGGTCAGCCAATTTTCAAATCAAGGAATGCTGTTAAAGCCAGAAGTTGCCCATGACAGTGTTTAAAGAGGCTCTTACTTCCTGAATCCAGAGAGTAGACTGAGTATGCACAAGTCCAGGATTTGGTCCTATGTGGAACAGCCACAGAGAGACTGAACACTCAGTCTTTACAGGTCTCCTGTGTTAAGTCAGGGCCCTGAGAAGAAAGTAGTGGAACCCTGGAACCTGGGAAGAGCGTATTTGAGTAAATGCACCTGAACACCTGAAGCAATATCCCATTCCAGTGGAACTACAGAAATGAGTGTCCACCCTCAAAAATCATATAAATACAATTTGTATGGTGCTTAGAAACACCACAGGAATAGTGGCTGATGAAGGCCAATTATAAATGTAACCACATAGTAGTAGCCCAATCTCAGCCTCCCTTTCTGGATGTAATATCCTTAGTGGACCTTAAAGGTTGTGATGATATTCAAAATATCTTATTGGTCCTTTACATTAAAGACATCATGCTAAGTAGACTTGATGAACAGTAAGTGGCAAATGCTCTTTATGCCCTAATAAGTCATAGTTGTATCAGAAAGTAGGACATTTTCCATACACAGATGAAGGATTCTGTCACTCCAGTGAAATGTTTAGGGGCCCAATTTTCTGGAGCATACAGAATAATCACCTCTAAAGTAAAGGACAAGTTATAGCAGTAAGGAAAATGCAGGGTGCTTGGACAGCCTTTTTTTGGAGGCTGGTTATATAACACTTGGAAATAATTTCATGACCCATATATGGGGTGTCTTGAAGGTATAAAATTTTTAGTGGGGCACAGATAAAAATATGGCTATGGCAGCAGTTTCAAGCTGAAGGACAACATGTCCTGATACTCAAAGCACTTGACCAGCAAATCCAATAGTACTGGACTATGTGGTAAATAAGAATGCATTGTGGAGACTTTAGCAAGCCCCAATAGAAGAGTTACAAGACAGACCCCTAAGGTTCTTCAACAAGGATATGACATCTGTAGGACTGAACTATTTTTTATTTGCAAACCATCTTCTCATATGCTAAAATAAGCTCCTTCTAGAGAATGAGCTCCTGACCATGGAATATTAAGTGACTATGTGTCTGGAGCTGTCCATTATGATCTGAGTATTACACATCTACCAAGTTATAAAATTGAGCAGAGTTAATAGCAATTCTTCATAAAATGAAAATAATATATTTAGTATCATATTCAACAGGTCCAGAAAACACCCTTAAATAACACAGATGAATAGACTAAACCCTCCAGTTATGTATCTATGTTAAATGGATAGCCCACTCTCAGCTCACACCCATGGCTGGATAGGCAGTATCTTTCACTGAGCTAATATAAAGGGACAAGAACTCAGGTATGATCCATGAGTGGGTCATCTTGTTATGTTGTCAGGAACTGAAAAATGGATGCTGATTTATTACATGCCTACTCAGCAGTGGCCCTGAGGGACAGCAGTGAGAAGAAATCTTCCCGGTGCTTGGAGAAGTTACACTGGCCATTAGTGATGAATGAAGATATAAGTGGCCTGAGATGAGGATAGATACAAACCACAGGAACCAAATGAATCATTTTGTTGCTTCCAGTGGCCTTGACAGAGCAAGAACAAGAGACTAAAGACAAAGAGGTATGTGCAAGAGGCATGGGGATGCATATATGGGTAGGGGCATAAAAAGGGTGGATCTGTGACTTCCATATCATAGTCATTGAAGAGTTCCCATCACAGCACAAGAAGCATTTGGCAGCCAGATGGACAGGAAAATGCTTCCAGTGACTATAAGTCTCTTTGGTTTTCCACCAGTCTATGGCTTAAATAAGGGATCATAAATAGAGTTGTCATAGTTCTAGGGTTGAAAGCCATGCATGAATCTAATGGTATGGCCTTCCTCTAAGCAAAGCTCATCTAGCTCTTCTTCTGCTGAATGTCTGACCCATGAGTATCAGAACGGTTGCCTTTTGGTGACAAGTTCAATTCATCAGACCCTTTGTTCAGGAAGCAGCCCTTAGATTTCACTGGAATTGAAAGGGACCCTGCATGTAAGTCTGTCTTCTCTTTACTTGTCTCTGCCAGCATCATGATCCTACAATTACGGAGTATTTCATCACCAGAGGTTCCCGAAAAACATCACCTAAAGCCTAGGACACATTTGACAGCAAAGGAGGTAAAACAATGGGTGCATTACCAGTCCTCCAAATAACAAATCACATGTGAGCACCAAGCTGGATAATATGAGAATGGTTTGTTAAAGAACATCTAAGGTTTTCAACTTGATGGACACACTCAGCAGAGGTGGGACACTGTCCTCCAGGTTGTAGCATATACATTAGACCAACAGCCAATAATCAGGGCTGTGTCCCAGTACACTGAATATATGTATCCAGGAACCAATGGATGAAAGTAGGATGGGCTCTTTTCACCATCATTCCAAGTTCCCTGCTTGAAGAATTTTATTTTTCCTCTGGCATAGATAGATTATATTCTAGATAAAACATGCTTTTCCATTGTACACCGTAAATATGTAAAGATTTCAATGTGCTTCAAGGTTTTTATTCAGGTAGTAAGTTTAGAAATTTAGGATGCTGGACAAAAATATTGTTTTAGTTTCGAAAGTGATATTAAAGGGTGCACTAAAGTGCAGCTTTACATCTGTAGTTTAAATTTTCTCTTCTAGGAGAGAAAAAAAAATATCTCAAGTATGAGTCAGTTAAAAGGATCGATTACTCAAATATGTCAGTGAGCCAAAGTCCAACGTGAACATTTGTCCAAATTCAAAAACAAATGTCAATGCCTATGGATCGATTACATAAGAATCTTCAACTCATCTGACCTTTTTACTGAAAAGTTCTAAGACATTTATGGTAGAGGAAAGAATTTCCCAAACGATTTGATAAAGGTCAAAGTATACACTTGAGAGTCATTTGAAATTTAGTTTCCAATAATTATTTATGACCAGAATTAAAAAACATTCCTAAGGAAAATTTCAAGTGGTTCCTGTCTAGAGCCAGGCAAATGTCCTCTGAGTTCCCTAATATACTTGTCTTTACCTCAACTCTCGATCTCAAAGCTCCACTTCCCACCTCCTCACCCCCACAAAGTAGAATAGATGGGAGAAGGAAGAACCTCCTCCCCTCTCATGCTAGGTGTAGTCACAGTGACAAATGAAGGAAGTTAGAATGACAACTCTTTCTATTAAACTTGGATATAGCATATAAGATGAAAAACCTTCATGTAGGTCAGGATGTTTGACTCTCAGAAGAAGAGGAAATGTAGAGTAAGAATATAAGATGGTTATGACCTAAGGGCTAAAAAAACCCCAGTGGTCAGGATTGTGGGATAACCTTTATAAAAGTCACCGGTATCAAAAAAACAATAATATAGTATTCAACACCAAATATCAGGAAAATGACTAGCTCATGTGAACAGATTATTAAAGGAGCATAGAACCAGTTTGCTGGGATCATGTGAAACAAGTGAACATCAAACTAGATACAGGAAACAAACACCAGTACCAATAAGAAAGATAGTTGAAAGGATATGATGAAGAATTCCTTTGACCAATTAATATGGTTTCTATGTAGTGGCAGGATATAAATGTCATCCTTTTGAGATATATTATTAGCTACCTAATATTCTTTCTAGAACAAGAATTTCTATGTGGAAAATAATAAGTACATTCACTTAATTTAAAAAACAAGTATTGAACACATAAAATGATTCAAATATCCTTAAAATATATCAAGAATATATTCAAGCCTATTAAAGAATTTAAATTGTTACTCAAAGTCCAATTGAAGATTTTCTTTCATTTGCAAATTAATTTTGACAATAGGTTCAAGATCACTTTTTGGTTGTTGTTAATGTGAAAATAATTTATTTCCAAAATTAATAGATGCCTCTGTTGAAAATGTAATATTTGTATATAATTTTTAGAATCATTACATTTTTTTAAATGTGAAGATCCATCATCTCTAGACCCTAGATGAAGGTAACATAGTGTATTATTTGTGCTATCATATAACATTTTATCAATTGTAATGTCTAATATTAATTGACAATATTCAATAGGACAGGCACTATCCTAAGTTATTTGCCTAAATTATTTCTTTCACTCCTTGCCAGAGTTTATAAGACAGGTACTATTGTTCATGTATTCAGACAAGGAAATAGATGGGGAAGTTTCAGGTCACTGTTTGCTGATTCAATAACTTGATTAAAGTCAGGATACTAAAATAAACTTTTAAAAATACATGAATATCTGACTTTACTAAATATATTATTTACTAATACTATCAGCTAGAAGATACTGATGATGGCAATGGGAATGGCTATATGTAGTTATATCAATGCAAATTTGGCAAATAGATATTAATAACATGAAAATATTTTACATAAGAAGCTTGGAATTTTTCTTATAACAGGAGGCCATCTGCTCCCTACATATATTTTCTCTTTTTTAATAATAGAGTCACCTTGTGTTAGAAAAGTTGTATTGAAATTAGTATATGGATCCATGGCATGGAAATGGGAATAACATGTTTTGAAATTAGTTTAATGATACATTTCAAGCATCATAAGAATATCCATAGTCTTAGATACATTTTCTCATTTTTGTACAGAAATTCATTCAGAAGACCTAATTTCAAGTGTTATATATAAGATATGCATATTTTTTCAAGGGCATTTATGATAATGAATGACAGGAAACAGCCTAGTTGTCTGACAACAGTAGAGTTGATGGGATACGATGCCATTTAAAAAATTATAGCTGATGAAATTATATGAAACATTAAAAATTATATCAATGCTTAGCAGCATAGCAGGATTGGAAAACATACAGTCTGCTTTCAGGTCCCAGTTTCACCACAAACCAGATGGAAGATTAACTCTTTATACCTGGCAGATTGAACATAGACATTGCTGTCTGAGGATCTGGAGGGTCACATGTGGCCTTGAGGCTGCAGGTTTCCCAGCCCTGGATAGCCTTGCCCAGCTCCCACTGCCACCACTGTGAGGAGACCCAGGCAGAGCAATCTCCCGCAATGGCAGCCTCCATGGAGAGGTAATCTCCTGGGGCCCAACAGTGGCCTGGGGAGCAATGCACCCATCGATTCATGAATGGGTTAGATAGATAGATAGATAGATAGATAGATAGATAGATAGATAGACAGACAGACACACACACATACATACACACACACACACACACGTGCACACACACACACACATACCATGGAGTACAACTCAGCCATAAAAGGCATGAAATAATGTTTTTTGCAGCAACTTGGATAGAACTGGAGACCATTCTTCTAAATGAAGTATCTAAGAATGAAAAAACAAACACCACATGTGCTAACTAATAATTGGGAACTAAATGATGTGCACACAGGGCACAAAGAGATGTAAAGGACATTGAAAACCAAGAAGGAGGAGGGGGAGGGGAGTGAGGGATTAAAAACCTACCTATTGGGGTACAACAAATACTATTCTAGTAACAGGCATACTGAGAGCCCCAACTTAAGCATTATACCAGATCTATGTGACAAAAACATTTGTATCCCCTTAATATTTTGAAATAAAAAATACCCAGTGATAGTTAATATGAAAGAAAATCATATTTTAATAGATATTTATGCACTTCTATTATTTTTCAATATATAAGGTAAGGATGTACATATAGTAAATGCCTTTTCTTCTTCCTTTCTCTTTTGGCCTATTTGTTTTCCTTCTATGTCTGCTTACTTCCAAATGGTATCTTCCAATCTTTGGTTGATAAAATAATAGAGAAGCATAATTGTCTTGATTCAGCACCTGAGTTATTTTTTTAGTAAAGCAATTATTGTTGTGGTGATTTCTATTAATAAAACCTAAAATCAGAGATGCAAATAAGAACTGAGGAACATACCCCCTCCCTGGGCATTTGAATCATTGCCAACTACACAGAAAAAATTCATCATATTAAAGGACAATGCCAGAACATATGTGTTTTGAACTTGAATAGATAAATACTGAAAACAAAAACCAATATTATGTATAACTGACAAAAATAATTGTTCTATTAACACCTGTGACTATCATGAATCAAAATACATCAAGCAAAAACTTTTACTAATATGTACATTTATCAAAGCAATTTAATTAAAAACATTTTTCATTCAGGAGAATTTCTAATGATATTTGAGAGAAAAACTTAATCCATTAAAGAAATAACCCAATTCAATGGGAGATTTAGAGGGCATTGAATTTCTTCAATTAACTCCTTCAAGAAGAGTTAATTTAACTATCTTAATCCATTTGAGATGTTATAGCAAAATATCACAAACTGGGTAGCTTATAAACAATAAAAATTTATTTGTCACAGTTCTGGAGCCTGGAAGTCCAACATCAAAATGTCAGTAGATTTGGTGTCTGGTGAGTACCTGCTTCCTGGTTCATAGATGATAGGAGGGGTTAGCTAACTTTTTGGGGTCTCTTATATAAGGGTACTAATTTCATTTGCCCTCAGGATCTATTCACCTCCCCAAGGCCCCACCTCCTAACACCATCACCTTGGGTGTTAGGATTTCAACATATGAATTTTGGGGGAAGACACAAATATCCAGATCATAGAAGTGACCAATGTGTTTTGAACTCATCAAATGTAGTAAAATATGGAACACATCAAATCATATTTCAAAGAAATACAGACAGCTTTGTTTTCCCTCCATTTTGATTTGATTTTTTTCTTTCAACCTCATAAAAGGTTAAAATAGAAGGCTGTCTTCTTTTTGATATGTGCTTTATCTTCATCTCTCCCTTATTCAATCAATGCCCATTTGTTGAACACCTATTATGAGATAAGTGCTATTGCAGAATAAAGCTAAGAACTCTGCCATCTAAACTGATAAGCCCTTTCTTTAGCTAATACTGCCATATTCATATTAACCTGGGATTTTGAAAAAGAGAAGTATGTATAATTGCTCATTTAGCTCAAGGAATGAGTTTCCAGACAATCTCTGTTCATGTGAAAACATGTTTTCTAAGGCAAACTTTTTGAGGATAATAAGGGAAAAGTTCTAAATCAGTGACTTCTAGTGTAAAATAGAATATTTCTCTTTACTGGAAATTAGAATACATGTTAAACACAACTATACTCTAACAGTGTTAGTAAAGCAGTTTTTAATTTTATGCATTGAGAGTAATAATTGATATGATGACATGAAAGTGTAATTAGCATATTAGTACAAATTTAATAAGATTACTTGCGGCCCCCATGGAAGACATTAAACAGGAGCCTGGAAGAATTGTGCAGAACATATGGCCAAATGGTGAAAAATCAAAATCCAAATGTGTGTGTGTGTGTCCTAAAGAGGACAGGACCTAGAGAGCATCACACTAAAAGCCTTCCACAGCTGGAAGGCATCAAAGAAACACTAGGTGCCTTGAGGTTGGCACTAAAATGTGAAGAAGAGACTTGGGCTGATCCTAAGGCAAGCTAACATTTACAGTTTTAAGTAATACAGTTCCTTCTATTCCCACCCATATCACAATCTTCTTTGAACTATTCCCTATCAAATAGAAGACAGTAAGAAACTCACTTCCAAAGGAAATAAACCTCAGATTGTAATTAAATCATCAACCTAACTTAGAAAGATTTTGTGAAAACCTGGCTACCAGAAAAAGCTACTACTGATGGGATATCTAAAAAAAGGAGTTTTAAATACTTTATTCCAACCTACACAATTCAAAACTTTTTCAAAGAAATATGTTACTCAAGGCACCTGCTATTTCCTGGATAAATGATTATAGGCTTTCATCTGTTATTGAATTTCCTATTTATCAGATTTCTATAAATGCAGGATAAGTGACAATTTTAGTCTTGAATAATTGGAGTGTTTAGACTTGTATTTGTCTAACTGACCAGAAAGCATATCCATCTGTGACAGTTTCATTCTGAGTTTTCCCAGGCTGTTAATTTTCTCTAATGGTATACTCATATCAAATATCATTTTATAGATTCTGTTTCCTGAGTTTTGTCAATATGAGCACAGAATGTTTAAATCCATGTCACTAACAGACTTATGAATTAACCCGCTTGCAACCATCAATATCCTGTTTCAAAATCATATAACCATTTCTGACATATTCATAATATTCTCAGCAATCTAAATCTATTTTCTACAATGTGTAAAGTCAATAAGAGGTATTGAGATACAAGATATTTAAATCAATTCACATCAACACTTACTCTGTCAGTCTCAAAAATTTAGATTATGATGACACTGTATTTCTAATTATTCAATATCCTTCTAGTCAGGGATACTACTATTTAACTATGTCAGTAAACAAAATCTCTGGTGTTTTATTCAATATTCCTGACTAGGTCAAACATCCCCCTTCCCAAATCATGCTTATCTGCTATGTTGCTCCATACAGTTGAAATCAGACACTTACCTGTATGATTTCTGATGAATATCACATCCCTTCCCAAAGGCAGTTCTCTGAGGCTAAGTCCATTTCTAGGCTAAGTCCATTTCTACATCACATACCACTGAATTACCAGATCTTAGCACAGCAGGTACTATACAGTATTTGCAGAATTAAAGATTAAATTTATAATTGAAGAAAATATCTTGAAAATCAAATTTTCATTTTTAACACAAAACAAAAACATTTTCTGCCCTCTGCATTTTTCATCTTACCCTAAAAAACCTGGTGATGGATTGCTCCCAGTTAGACTACATCACTCTTCTGGTGAACAAAATATTCCCTACATCAACACACTCCCTAATATCTACAATCATGTAAGAAGGAAAGGGGAGATTTTTTACCCTGGGACTATAGGTGCATGTCATGAAACATGGCTAATTTTTCTATTTTTTAGTAGAGACAGGTTCTTGATGGTCTTGAACTCCTGAGCTCAAGCAATAGCCCTACCTCAGCCTCGCAGAGGGCTAGGATTACAGGAGTGAGCTAATACTGCATTCTCTCCCTGGATGACCTGCTTCCTTTTCATATAAAGTCCTTACCTTTTTACCTGTTCTCACATTTTACTTGGCTAACTGCTCTTCAGCTTAAACATCTCACTCTCTATATCTTCTGTTTGTATTCACATAGATCACCATGCTTCACCTATCAAAGCTGGTAACACACTGTCTCTAACTGTCTGGGTGGGTTGGTTGGTTTCCACCTGTGGCCATTACTATATCACTCTGTAGAATCCTCAGAGCTTAATCCCAGTGCCAAACACATGGGAGAAAGTTGATAAATATTTGTTGAATAAGCAATTGAGTTATATAATGAATAAACATGTAAACTACTTATTTTTGTTGTTGTTTGGTTTGGTTTCTTACTTCATTATTACTTCATTTTACCAATGCAGACAGAATTCAGTTAGCTCTCCCATGAAGAAAAGTCCTGTTCCTAAGCCCCTATCAATAACACAATATTTCTGGTGTCAAAAAAAATTTTGTAACAAAATGTTTATGTTTTATGTTGCATAAGCAAAATAAAAAGAACTACTTATATAATCACTAGTTAAATTTAACATTTTATCCATCTGGGCCTTTTGTTTTCAATTCAGAAGCAGCATTTTAAAAGTGACTAAATATAGACATTCTGAAAGTGAGGAAAAAAGATACCTTTGGTCCCTTAAGTTTCTATCATATTGTATTCATTTAGGATTAGGAAGAAAATTAAACCATTTTAAGAGCACTTTTACATTATATGGAAAGATTTTAATCCTAACAGAGTATCACAGACAATGTACTTTATTAAGGAAACATTAAGCTAGAGTCAAGAAAGCCTACTGTGGAAAATCATTAACATCAGAAAAGGAATCAGTGAAATGAGGGACTAGAATGTATCTTCAGGTTCTTTCCAGCTGTGAACTTTCAGTCTTTGTCCATATAATCCTCAAATATTCACTGCAGGGTCTAATAATGATGAGATATATACAAGATTCTAGGTGAATTCGGCAGGGGAAAATATTCTGCTTCTCTTGGAAAAATCTTACAGTCTAATTTTGGAGACAGATTAATCACATTAAAAGATGCATTCCCCCATCAAACATTTATTGGAAACTTACTTGGCACCAGAAATTGTGATAGATGCACTTGCTGTAAGACAGTATCCTTAAGAGCTTTATACTTGAGCAGAGGGGAAATACATAGATGTGGAAATATTCTGGAAAGTTTTATGGGATACTACAGAATTGCGTACAGTGTTACTAACATCTAAAAATCTGGATGGTCAGGCCAATATAGGATATCCTAAATGAAATTTGAATGGCAAGGGAGGAAACATGTATTTATTGAGTCCTACCATATGTAGTGTACAATTTTTAGTACTTTACATACATAAATGAATTACTCCTTTAGATAAGCTGTTAATTAAACACCATTTTGCAGATAGCCAAACATGAAAACGTATGTAATTGCTGGGAAGCCAGACACCAGATAGTGTCAGGATAACTTATACCCAGGTATTTTAGACCCCAAAGTGGTAAGAACATGAGGGATGCTTATGTTCAGATGAGTATGTAAAAGGTAAAACTTGGTATACATTTTGAAAGAGGATTAGGGTGTTCTAATTGAAATTTTATTTTGAGATAATTATAGATTCACAGGTAGTTGTAAAAAAGAAATAAATTCCATGTGCCTTTTACTCTGTTTATCTGAATGTTAACATCCTGAAACTCTAGTACAATACCATAACCAGACATCAACAATGATACAGTCAAAATGCAGAATGTTTCCATCACAACAGGATGCATCATGTTGCTGTTTTATAGCCACAGCATCCACCGCCTCCTGCATCCCTGCTAACAACTCATTACTTCTCCATTTCCCAATGTTGTCACTTCAAAATGTTACATAAATAGAATCATGGTCTATGTAGTCCTTTGGAATATTTTTCACTGTACATATTTCTCTGGAGATTCACCCAGATGGTTGCATGTATCAAGAGTTCATTCTATTTGTTTCTGAAGTGTGTTCCAAGGTATGGATTTAATAGCTTGTTTAATTGTTCATCCATTAAAAGTCATCAATGTTGTTTCCAATTTTCAGCATTTACAAATAAAATTACTCTAAAGATTCAACTACATGTTTTGTGTGAATGTAAGTTTCCACCTCTATGAAATAAATGTCCAGGAATCCAATTGTTTGATCATATGGTAGTTGTTATTTTGAAAACTGCAAACTATTTTTCAATGTCAATGTCATTGCACCATTTTACATTCCCTCTTGCAATAGGTGAGTGATCCAGTAGTTGTGCATCCTCACCAGCATTTAGTACTGTCGCTATTTTTATTTTAGTTGTTCTGATAGGCGTACAGTTATACTTCATCGAGGTTTTAATTTGCATTCTTCTAACAGGTAATACATTAAACATCTTTTCACATGCTTATTTGCTAGAAATAAATTCTGTTAGTTTTCCTTCATCTGAGAATGTCCTAAAGGATATTTTCACTAGATACAGGAATTTGAATTGACAGTTCTTTTAGAATTTGAACAATTGTGTGCTGCTTCTTTCTGGCCTGCACAGTTTCTGATGCAAAATGCACTGTCATTTGAATTGTTTTTTTCCTTATCGGTAAGGTGTAATTTTCTTCTGTCTTCTGTCAACATTTTTACCCTAATTTTCGATAAGTTTAAGTATGATGGTTCTTGATATGAATATTTTGGGGTTTATGCTGTTTGGAATTCACTAAATTTTTGACTGTAGATTTGATCCTTTTCTAAATTTTGGAAGTTTTCATTTTTTTTTTTTTAGTACTATCAGCAATGCACTATTTATCCTCTCAAACTGGCCTCCAATGATGTTAATGTAGCCCTTATGTTATCATCTCAGAGATCCCTAAGGCTATCTATTTTTTTTTTTGGTCCAGCCTACTTTCTTTGTGCCTTTCAGATGGGATAATTTTTAAATTTTCACTTGTGTTTTTCAGTTTTAACTTTTTCATTTGTTTCTTCTTTGTATTTTCTATTTATTTGCTGAGGTCATCTATTTTTTTAAAAAAGAGAATTCCTGTTTTTCCACTTATTTCATGTATGTTCACGATTGTTCATTGAAGCATTTTTATCATGGCCACTTTAAAATTCTTGCCAAATAACACATCTGTCATTTTAGTGTTGGCATCTATGGTCTTCTTTCATTCATTTCGAGATATTCTGGCTCTTGGTATGATGAGTAGTAATGTTCAGTTGTATACTGGATATTTTGGAAATTATGGGATGTAACCTGGATCTTACCAAACATTCTGTTTTACATGGGTTTCTCTCACCACCCTGCAAAGTGAAAGGGCAGCACTGCCTTGTTACTTCCCGGTATAGACAGAATCCAGGCTTCCCACTTGGTCTTTGCTAGCAGTTGTGGGGTTGGAGGCCACATGTTGTCTGTAATATTTGGCTGGATTCATGCATTATTGTACTAAAAGTTTTCCATCTTCCCTACTACTTTGGCAAGAGCAAGAAGACTTAGGTTGTATTTTTTGTTTTAGATTTTTTTATTTGTTTGTGTGTTTATCTGTGCCTTTTGGTGTTTTCAGGTTGCTGGCTTCTTCAGCTCTAGTTCTAGGAAATATGCAGCAAAAACCAAGAAAACTCACCACAGTGCCATTTCTTGATCCTCAAGTTCCCTTAAACTATGGGCTTTGGTTGATAATGATAATGATAATGTTAGTTCATCGGTTATAATAAACACATGACACTGAAGAGGGATGTTGGCTGTGAAGGAGTCTGTGGGGATGGAGGGAATATGTAGAAACTCTGTACTTTTTGTTCAATTTTGCTGTGAACCTAAAGCTGCACTAAAAAAAGGTGTATATATAAATGCCCTTAGCTTTTGAAAAGAGTTATAATAAACAGCCATATGTGCTTTCCTCTGTTTTTATCTTTAGCTGTTAAATAAGCTTTTATGCAACATGTTGTGCAATGCTTAATCAAAGATGCTTCTTAGAGCTGAGGGCTCAGAAAAAGTGGTACCTATTTGGATGGTTGGATTCCTCTTAGGAAACAAAAGAAAAAAGTCATTATATTTTCCCCTTTGACTTAGGAAGATTTGTTTTCAACAGATCAGCCTTTCTCATTATGGATCTCTTGATATGATCCCTGTCACCCCAACACCCTTTTATATGACTTGTAGAAAAGCTGTCAAGGGATGGCACTGATGCAATGAGGAGCAGCACAGGGAAGGTATAACTCTCCTGAACAGCTTAGCCGAAACTCCCAATATTAGAGCACTCTGTTCCTTGAGGTGTGTAATCTTTTTAAAAATCTTGTATAATGACTATTGTTACTATTACTATCATTTCAATCTGTTAACTGAGACACAGGGAGGCTTTAAACATTGACCAGAATAAAGTAATCATTAAATGATGGAGCCACTTGCAAAATCTATGCACTTCTCATTGCACTACATTCATCAATATTTTATACAGTTTGATGTCAGTTCAGAATTTGAAGAATTATAAAAGGAAGAAAACACTTAATACAAATTACCATTGTCTCAGTCTCTATTTTCACTAATTTTTTCCACTTCCTAAATTGTTCTTACATATTTGTATCAAAAGCATTCTTTCAGAATTATCTGTTACAAAATAAATGATTTGTGGTTTTCCAGTTTTTTGAGACAAGTTCTTGTCATGTTGCTCAGACTGGAGTGTAGTAACAGAATCACAGTTCACCACAACCTCATGCTCCTGGGCTCAAGCAATACTCCTGCCTCAGCCTCCTGAGTAGCTGGGACTCCCGTCATGTGCCACCATGCTCAGCTAATTTTTTTTAAAAAAAAGTTTTTAGAGACAGAGTCTCTCTATGTTGCCTAAGCTGACCTCAAACTCCTGGCCTCAACAGATCCCCCCCTCCTCAGCATCTAAAAGTGCTGGGGTTACATGTGGCCTATGCCCAGCCAATTTTCCATTTTTAATGCAGTCACACAATTTTCTATGAGTACAAATAATTCAATAATCCTTCTATTTCTAAGGACAATAATTCCTTCTTTATCTACAGGACAAGAAGAACATTCAGAGTTTATAAATTTGTAAAAATTCATTTTTTGGTGGTGGTGGTAGAAGTAGAAAATAGATGTACTTGGCATACCTAAGAAATAAATTAACTACGACAAAAGTAAATGTATTCTATCTCTCACTGTTGCTAGCTGACAATAGCAGTGTTAATTCCACCAGAAACCTCCTACCACATATTAATGTTTTGTATGTCATTGGTTCTGAAAATAAATTAACATACCCTATCCAGCAGCTGGTTGAACTTTTAATAAATATTTACTTACAGTAAGATTTGCATTGGCTCCAAGGTGGTTTTATAGTCAAATATTTTATCTTTTTAATATTCAAATAATTCAGATCTAGTTATGAGCCAATAGCATTCCACAGCATTTTAAATCATATATGAGCTTATTACATTATCAACAGCATTCACCTTCATAAAGTAATCAAAAGTGCCTCAGTTATACTGCTTAGAATAGTATTAATATATCATTTAATGATCATCAGGTATGTTCTAGTATGTATTGCAATCTTTATCCAATATCTTACCTCCGTTCTTAATTCATAAATCACTCTATCCTTGCTGTTTTGAGATTTAGATTCTTCCTTTATATCTCCTGATATTTCTTCCATTTCATTTTCATGTTGATTTTGAAGAATGTCAGACTGTAAAAAGAAATTAAAACTATAATCACATGATTCCACAAAGGCTCATTCCAGGAAAATTTACATTAATCTTCCAGTTCACTTTAGGTCTTCTTTCTTTTGGTTTTGTTTTTTCCATGTGGATTCTGGCACGTTTTGTTGTTGATGTGGTAGTTATTGTAGTTGAACCATTTATCCTTATATTTGTAGTTTAAAAATCCTAAGTTATTAGAAAAGAAAATCAGCAAATCTCTGTCAATTCCAGTTCAACAAATGAAAAATGGGCAAAACTCAGTTACCTCCACAGACTCCTAAACAATTAACCAATTGGCTTGTAAACTAATCCAATTAATATTGATCTTTTAGTCCTAAATATTAAACATTAGTACTTCAGTATTCCTTGTAATTCTACTTATGTTTATTTTCTGTGAAGTATAAATAATATATTGATTATAATAAAGACAAACGTGGGCAGTGTAAAGAAAGTACATATATAATGCTTGGGCTGGTGAAATATACGTAGAATATCTACGAAAGTTGCCAATAAATTGCCATAGGAAACTACTGAAGAAAAATTTAGGAAGGTTAGAAAAACCCTATTAATTCAAACTATTTCTCTACAGTTTTTCTTATAGTTAGAAGTGTTCATCAGAATCATGAAATTTGATAAATATATAAAATGTGTAGTTGCACATACATACGCTATTTTGCTTTAATAACATCTATTTTTTCTAAACTAGGTAGGTAAATATTGCTGTCATTCATATTACATAATTTGTATGTAATCCTATGATAAATTAGAATATAATTTATTTTTTTACTACATCAACTATTTAAATATAAAAAATAATACTACTCAAAATATTGCTATTGTTAGTAGTAATATTAAGCATGTGCTTGTCTTCAGGAACTGAACTTGATATATATTGCCTTAGTTAATGCTAGTAGTAATCCTATGGGTTAGGTTTTATCATTATTATCCTTACTATACAGAAAAGCGAATCATATTTTTAAAATGCTTAAGCAACTTTCCCAAATTCACAAAGATAATAACTGGAGGAAGCAAATTTTAAGAATGCTCCTACCAAATTAATTACCTGAGTGCTAAACCAATATTGCCTCTGTAAAGCTAAAGGCCATTGAAATAACTCTCTGAAAGGCAATAAGCTGATAGATACTAGAGGACACATATAGAAAATGCCATAGCCCAAACATACTAGAAATGGACTCCAGTGGGGGTAGGAGCTGATTTCCCAACTAACTAAGAGGTCCCATGCTCAGAGTGGGCAACATGGAGAGAGTACACAGAAGACAAGACTGAGAACAAAAAGTAAAACCACAGACGATGTCTTTAAAAGTCTGTCTATTCCTGTTCAACTCATTATCATGTAAGTTAAATAGAGACAGTACGGTGTTGATCCCTGGCTAAAATGTTTTACAACGTCACTTTGCTAAAGAACATAGTGAATAAAAAGAGTGAAATGAAAGCACCAGGTTTTGTTCTGGGTTCAGCAAAGGAAAATCCAATTTATCCTGGTTGCTGGATGCCTTATCTTCACTTCTGAAATCTTGGTCAGTAATCTATAGGGAAATCAATCGGTCCATGAACCCTGCCATTGTCAATGGAACTCTCCATGCACTGTACCACTCAAAAGGGACAGGAGGCAATAAAGCAAACAGCAAAAGAAATCCCCTCCAAACACCTAAAACAATTCCATTTTCATTCATCGTTGTGAGTGAAAAATCCAAGGATCTCTGGACGTATGAGGAATCTGAGAACATGAAAAAGAAAACAAAAAGGACTGGCTAAGGCCAAGATTAACAGACAGAATGTCTGCTAGGGGAAAGAAAAAAAAAATAGGGAAGAAAAGGTGCAATGTAAGATATGAAAAAGAATATTTTAAAAACAGTACCACAATTACGAACTTCAAGACAAAATGAAAACATATTGCACTCACAAATTAAGGGCGAAGAAATTCCAAAATTTCAAAGAATATAAAAGGATTGTCCTCTAGAAAAGTTTAAAATTCTTCTTTTAGAAAAATTAACTGGAAAAATTGGCAGGTAGAATTGAATGTTGAAGTGTTCTGAAGTATAGTCCTGTACATTTTCTCTTCGTGCATTCATTCCCTTGTACAGCTCACATGTACCCATGGCATTGCACACTGATCAAAAGACTGACAATTTTTCAAAGTATGTCTCCAGCCTGTAGTTCTCTGGACTCTGGATGCTCACCTCCAGCTTCCTACTTATCACCTCTGCGGGCATCCCAAACTCAGCACATTGGAAAACCAAATTCAAAACTTCTGCAAACCTGTTTCTCCATTAGTCTTTGTCACCTCAATAATTACGAACTCCATCCTTCTCCCAAATATTGGCTATGTTAACTCCTTTATTTCTCTCACATGACACATACAAAGTAAAAGACAATCAATTCAGCTTGCCCTCCATGATATATAATAAATCCAACTACTTCTCTCTACTTCTGCCACTATTATCCTAATCAAAACACACCATGATTTCTCACTTCAGGCATTTGAATAGCCTCCATCCTCTTTGTTTCTACATGTGGCCCTGTACTCTCTTCTCAAAACAGCAACCAAAAAAGCTTCTTGGAAAACAATTCAGATTATGTACTTTTTCTGTTCAAATCCCTTCAGTAGCTTCCCAAAACATTCAGGGTGTAAGTCAAAATCCTGACCATTCACTTGGTTGGTCCTATAACCTTCTAGCCCTCAACTCTTATTCCTGGCCCTAATTCTACCCCAGCCCCTATGCCCTCTCAGTTTGCTGTACACTATAGGTGTGAAAAAGTCAAATTAAAAATAATAAATGAAATAATGTATAGCAAAAGCAATTAAAACAATATAGCTGGGAAAACTGAATAACAGATAAATGAAACAACTATGCTTTCTCTTTAAAAAAATTGAATTATAAAATATTATACTTTGGACTCAAAATAACCTTAATTGTCCCACTTGCATTTTAAACTTTCAGTTTAGATTAATGGAGTTATAACGAAAATCTATTTAGCAGCTGAAAAGTTGAAAGCAGTGAGCTTACAGATACTAAAGATGACTAATTTAGCAAAATTATGAATGTCATTCACAAATGATATATCACATTCGTTGAGTTGAAAGTGACAGAAATAGGAGGTACCTGATGAAGTGAATGAGTCAGCATTAGAAAGCATTTCCAAGTTCATGTCCTTTTATTTAATATTTATTTCATGTATTCTCTCATAAGGCTTTTTTTCCTGAGGTTGCACCATAATATAATTCCAAAACTACTCTTTTAAAAGCCTCTTTCATACTGCAGTATTTATGAAAAGTCAAACCAGGCAACTTGCCATATCTCTGATTTCAGAAATATCTGCCATATTTTGCTTCTGGAAAATTATCAACATTACATATAAATATGCATTCTACATTCAGATAAGCACGAATGAAAAATCTGAAGATGATATCTAAGAAAGAAAGATATTGTGTAACATATAAATAAAAATATTTTCTTATTGGCCGGGCGCGGTGGCTCACGCCTGTAATCCTAGCTCTCTGGGAGCCCGAGGCGGGCGGATTGCTCGAGGTCAGGAGTTCGAAACTAGCCTGAGCAACAGCGAGACCCCGTCTCTACTATAAATAGAAAGAAATTAATTGGCCAACTAATATATATACAAAAAATTAGCCGGGCATGGTGGTGCATGCCTGTAGTTCCAGCTACTTGGGAGGCTGAGGCAGGAGGATCACTTGAGCCCAGGAGTTTGAGGTTGCTGTGAGCTAGGCTGACGCCACGGCACTCACTCTAGCCTGGGCAACAAAGCGAGACTCTGTCTCAAAAAAAAAAAAAAAAAAAATATTTTCTTATTTATTCTGATGTGGTAGGAAAAGAAATAACAACTACCGAAGGGCACAAAAATATAATCTAATATACCCTGTTATTTTCATTTGTCCTTACATTTCATCCTTCAAAATGATCTAAAAAGATTAAGTAGTTAATGCTGATGACAAAGTTCTGTTCTTTGTGAAATAATGTGTTGAATATTTATGTCCATGTTATTAACAAAACAGCATAATTCAATTTTCTGTGAACATCAAACCCACCTTTTCTCCTATAACTCTCAACAAATTATCTTGGAACTTCCTTCAGAGAAAAATAAAATCTTTGCATAGTAAAGACATCCAACTTCCCATAACAAAACACACAAATTTGCATGCATCTATACAAATCTTTTTTTAATGTTAAATAATTAAAAAATATCTTCTAGAGCCAAAGTCTAATCACTCCACTTGTGCTCAGGATTTCATACTTTTGAGATACTTGGCAAACTCATTTTAAGAATTGCTCCTCCCCTGTATATTTAAGTTTTCTTGGTTTCTCTTCTATTATGACTGCTGAATGCTTTCCATTTAGGTTGGGAATGAGGTAGTGTGAGAGATCAGGTATAGAAGACACTCTTTTTTTCCTGTCTTGAAGTTTCCATTCCAGCCCTTTGTTTCCTGTTACCATCAAGTGCCTTGAAAGAGTTGCTGCATTCGCCTTTTCATACTCCCTTCTCATTCACTCCTCCACGGGCTTCCGATACCACCATTCCCTAGACCTTCTAATACACAATATCCAGCTCTGCTCTTGCTTGGATCCTTGGCAGAATTCTACATATCAAAGTTGACAATGCCCTTATGCAAAGACTGCCTTCCTGGAACTTAAGCAAAGAAAGGTTTCCCTGCTTCCTTCCTTCTCAGATTTCCGTGCATGTTTCCCATCTATCTACCTTGCCAGGTGCCAATACTCGATGCCCCAACCTAGGGTCATCCCATTCACTCCATGGCTTCAGCCACCATCTCTTTGCTCATTGTTCAAATCTCTTTTCTATACTCACAAATCCAAAATCCTACCAAACATTTCCATCTCAACCTCAACTTATTCAGAATTGAATCCATTGGTTTTTCCCCTTAAGTATTTTTTTCTTTTTTTCTTTTTGCTAACGTGTCCTCTTGGTGAATGGTGCCTGACTGATACTGTCAGCAATCTGTAACTTCACCTTCTCTGCCACCTCCCTTGCATTTGCAGCACTCAATTAATCACCACGCATTGCCATTTGTTTCATCTGAATGTTTCTCAACTCTCCACATCTCTCCTCCCTAACCAAGCGTAGGACACCCAACTATTTCCTTCTGGATTACCATGACAGACTTATAACAGTTTCCTCCTCACTCTCATTCCACTACCCAATCTGTTCTTCACACTTAAGTTTGAATTATATTTTGAAATTTTCATCAAATTGACCCTGTTCAATGCATTTCAATGGCTCCTTCCATTGCTCACACATTTTTAATTTGGCTTCTGGTATAAGTATTGAATATCAATTAGTTCAGGGCATAAGACTAAGTGTTTAATAGTTAGGTTCTGGGAACAATATCACATTCTTATGAAAGGTGAGGAATGTAAAAAGGAAATGTGCCCAAATAGAAGGACACTCAAATGCAGTGGGCCCAGAGATAACTAACAGCAAGGTTAATTTCAAATAATTTGAATTAATTATAAATGCACAGAAGTCTTCAAATAGACTGAGAAGTCACAGAGAAGCATTTCATGATTTAGATCATTGCTTCAAAAACATTGGCAAAAATCCTTCCAAGTAGATTTTACCTAATTCCCTCCCTTAACCTTCAAAAAACATTAAGAAAGACATTAAAAAATGCTTACCTTTGATAAATGAAAATTTTATTGCGTCCCTCAGATCAAAAAATAAGGACACCAAATAACTTATCATGATATTTAAAGATATTAAAGAGGTATTTAAACTCTTTTGCTTTCTTGCTGATGCATGCTTTGCATTTTTAAAGTTTGTCTTAAAAGAGTTTATTTATTTAGATTCAAAAATGAAATTTCTAGTGAATTTCAAATCTTGACACTTTAAATAAAACAGTTCCATTATGCTTAGCTCGTAAGCAATGATATATAAAAACTACAGAAATTTGATATTCACTATCAACTATTTTAAACATTTATATTGTTATTTATTTCTCAAATTTTTATTTCTATTCCATTGCCTCCAGATTATCATACTCTTAACATGTAAAATGTTTATACTTGAAAATATTTCACTCTATACTATGCAATAAAAATGTGTATATAAAATATGTATTTATATATTATGGTTACAAAGCTCCAAATTTTTAAAAATTTTCTTTTGAATTGAATTATCTTTGTCATTCCTGTGGGTACAAAGTTGTTTAAAAACAAGACAAGATAATAATATGAATAATCATTTACTGGAAATTCATCTCTTAATGAGATGGATAAATGGATTTTTTGCAATTAATTTGTGTGTCCCTGGATGAAATTACATATTGATAGAAGGATATAAGAATTATCAATTTCATTTTTCTCTTTAATGTAGGTATTGAGAAAATTGATCATATATGTTAGAAACGGAAGATGTTTTGTTACAACAGTCATCGTGTTTTCATAAATATTCTTCTAAATATATATGTCAAAGCCACATTTTGATTTAATATAAAAATTTTTATTTTATTATCTATAAACTGGTAGGTCCTATTCCAAAATTCTTATGAAAAGGAAAAGTAGAAACAACCTGAGATGCCAAAGATTTTTTGACCCATTGATTAGTTGCTTTCTCAACACCAATATTGCAAAATATTTCTTTGTTTGATGTTCCCAAGTATTTCCCACTCTGGCAAAATGCTTCAAAATAATACTGGGAATAGGAGTTGGGTATGCCCTTCATTTGAAAAGTAGATGAAAGGTAATATGGGAAAGTAAAACTTGTTTGCAAAGTACTTTCTTAGGCAGATTAATTTATGAAAGACCATATGTGGAAAGTGAGAATCTGGGATTGAAAGCCATATAACTATTCCTGTGGGGAATTGTGTGAAGATGGCAGCGGTATGGTGGTGGCAATTATTTTAATGTCTGCAAATCTCTCCACAAAAACAGGTAGAGCAATGAGGTTAACAAAACAAAAAACCTACAGATGTCCATAACAAAGTTAAGTGAAAAGTTTGCCCTAGGAACCCTAAGATAGGACTGGGTTAAGATAATCCACTGACACTTCCAGAATTTCAGGTTATCAGCATCTGTTTGGGAAAATTAAAGGGAAGGAACAGGACCTGACAGCATGAGAAGCATGACATTGACAATGAACATTCCCAGGCAAGTGTATCAGGCCAATGTGAATACAGTAGATGAAAGTAGGAGAGTTTACACATTCTGATCTATGAGTTAATGCAAGAGGCCCATGTAGTAAATTCTGAAGAACTAGAACAATTTGAATACGATATACTCTCAAAAACAAAGCAGAGAGAAAAACAAAAAATAAATCTTTCAAGAGCACATCTTTACGCTGAGAGGAAAATGCTGAGGTTAGAATCCATATGGAGAGGAAGTGTGGCAATATAGGCAGAGAAAGGAAATAATCCAGATAAAAGTAGGGGATGAGGCAGAACCAGGCGTTTTAGGAAAAAACAAGGCCATAATTTTGGACATTTTATAAAAATATTAAGAACATTAAGCTCCAGAGAAGTGAAGCTAGAAAAATGTTTCTTGATTCAGTATATTTTTATTCTAAGTACAAAAATAATTAAATTCATGCAATAATGAGTAACAAAAAAGGATCATTGTTGAATCATATATGATTTTATTATAACACAAAAGGATAAAGAATAATGTTCTAATGGACAGTGAAACTATGCTATAGAGATAATGAAACCTTCTAGAAATACATGCCCACTACAGAAAAAGAAAAATAAGAACCAAATTTTTCAAGATGAACTAAACAAAATTAATAAAATAATAAATACTATGAAAGCAACAAAACCAAGAATTAGAAAAATGTAATAGTACTCAGGAAAGACTTAGAAATAAAAGAAAAATCATTCACTTTGTCAGGTTTTATTTTCATGAAAAATGAAAAAGTAGGCAACAATAGGATATCAATCTAAATATGTTAACTGAGCTGAGTTTCCTTGAAAATCTTAGAGTGGTTCTCTCTGGGTGACCTTTCTCATTTTGCTCTTTGTACTTTTCTGTCTCCCCTACATTAAAAAGAGAATAAAAAGGCAAAGAAAAAAAAATTGTTTCTGAATAGCTAGACGGAGCACATGAGTAAATTAATGCAATAGATAATGCCTTGAGTGAAGGTAAAAACAAATAAAATGTTAAAAACCCAAAATAATGAAGATAAAAGATTAAAAATTATTTCAGAATCTGTGACAGATAGAAGAGAAAGGCGAAGATAATTCAACATATTTATAATGTTTCCCAGTTTTTTCCACTGAAACAGCCTAAAATAATGATCATCTCAGTAGCAATGCACATATTTGTGTACAGATTGTGGTCCTGAGCTATTTCCCACTAAAAGAACCCTATACACTAAAGAAATGGCTTATTTCAAGTCTAAAGTAGGATAAGCCTTGTATATCATAAAGTAGGGAAACTATAAAAGATTACTAGGATTGTGTCAATTGTACTCAGCAGACAATATAAAGAGGTCTCTGCTCTCTAAATATGGTAACTTTTGAATATTAGTAAGTATAGTAACTGTAATAGATTGAAACATATCCAATAGGTTTAAATTCATGTATTCATATAATTATACTATAATAAAAAAGAAAAAATGTATCAATATTGAATAATGTTGGGGGATGGTAGTGATCCAAATCACTATTTTGCTAATCGGTAAAAAAAAAAGGGGGGGGGAGGGAATCGGGAATCTATCATGTGTCATTACTTTAATGAATGAAATATTATATGAGATGAATTTCTCTTTATTTCAATATTCCAACTAATATGCAGGTATAAATGAATTGGAATTTTGCAGTTCCTAATTAACCTATGGTTCTAGACAATGAGTATCAGTTTGCTAATCCCACAAAAAAATAACCATGTATCATGTACTTCTAGTGGAAAAACACACTGACATCTAGGGGAAAGTCTTGAAACTGAATCAAACCAAGCTCCTTAAATCCAACTCCCATCTTCTAGGAAATACAGAGGACAGAATAAGATATAGAACCATACACAGTATAGGAAGCAATCTATATAGTCCAAAGAAACTACAGGATAAATGACCTGATTTCTTTAATAAATAAATTATAAGAAGAAAAAAAGAAAAAGAAAGAGCTATGAAGGAAAATGTATATATTAAAATACACTTGAAAAAGATATATCCAATCAACATGTCTGAACTTTTATTTGATTTTTGATTCAAATAAATAAATGGTGATAAACATCACAATATTTATTAGAAAACTAGAAATCTGAACCCTGAGTATTAGATTTTAGTAGATTTTTTTTTTTTTTTTTTTTGAGACAGAGTCTCGCTTTGTTGCCCAGGCTAGAGTGAGTGCCGTGGCGTCAGCCTAGCTCACAGCAACCTCAAACTCCTGGGCTCAAGCGATCCTCCTGCCTCAGCCTCCCGAGTAGCTGGGACTACAGGCATGTGCCACCATGCCCGGCTAATTTTTTTTTATATATATATATCAGTTGGCCAATTAGTTTCTTTCTATTTATAGTAGAGATGGGGTCTCGCTCTTGCTCAGGCTGGTTTTGAACTCCTGACCTTGAGCAATCCACCCGCCTCGGCCTCCCAAGAGCTAGGATTACAGGCGTGAGCCACAGCGCCCGGCCTATTTTTTAATACTTTAGGTTTAAGATGTTCTTATATTAAACAATAAAGAGTCCTTGTTTTGAGGTATATGCAGAAATGCTTCCAGACAGAACAATATGAGATAAAAATGTGGATGGTGATGCTATGAATAGAAATGACTGGCCAAGAGATGATAATTGTTAAACATGGCTGGTAGAGACACTGGGGCTCATTATAGTTCTTTCTATTTTTGTGTATGGTTAAGATTTCCCATAATAAAATGTTTAAAAAATAATAATTCCCCTGCTTATAAACTCTATGGCCTATCTCAGTGTATGAGCATATTTGAAGAGTAGCCCAGTATAAAGATTCCTGATTTATCTTAAAGCACAAGATCTGTTAATCTACAGCCTTTTTTTCTGTTAGCAATTCACTAATAGAACTGTCATCTCTTAAATACATTATTACTCTTTTAAATAGAACTATGTAACATACATGTAATAAGATGCTGACTTTTTTTCTTCTACATCTGGTTATGGGGTGTACATAAAAATGGATGCTAGTTCATTCAATAGTTGAACTATCAAATCATAAATTAAACATAAAAATATCAAAAATAATACATCTCTATTGTGTCCATTAGAAATTATTCCAATGGTCATTTTGAATAAGTACTGCCACTTTGTAAGACTGACTCAATTGCATTAAAGTGAAGTTTCAGTACTTGTTTCAATAATCCAAGGTTATATGTTTTAGCTGATAGCTGATTTTTGTTCACAGAGTCACTGAAAGGCCAGGGAGAAGCCAATTAGAATCCAAAAGAATTATTTATTATTCTCAACAGCTTTATCCACAAGGTTATAAAAGGGTATCATATGGTCAATAGAGAATTAATCATAAGTTGAAGGAAACTTTGATCTGAGAGATTTAATTTATATTTTATCAAGAAGTTATCTAGCATATAGATATCTAGCATATAGTTATCTAGCATATATCAGATAAAATAATATAATAAGGGAATACAATAAGATGTCATTTTTTATGTCATTACTTATCAATCTGTATAATATATATTTTAGAGAGGGAGATAATTATACAAAGTTGTTCAATCAGTTAGAAAGAAGTTATTTTGTTAAATTATTGACAAACATCAATCTTCCAAAAGTGAATCACATACTTTCATTTCATTTTTAATCTGGAAATATGGCCATTTTCCCCTTAAATATTGAGTTATTCATTTCTAACAACTTCAGCTACTAAATTACAACAAATAAATTTATTTCTTAGTCACAGGCTTCAAATAAAATTTCTAATATTTTGATAAAAGAATAACAACAGAATGGTCCAAAGGTGCTTACTGAGAAAGAATCAAGAATCCTGTTTTCTACATGTGGTCCAAATGATTCTGTTCTATGAATTTAGGCAAGTCAGAATTTCTAGGCCTCAAGTTTACTTTCTAGGAAAATGGATGAGACTTTATTCCAAGTAACTCTCCAAAGTACTATGAATATGAGAAATTGAAATGATGTCTCTTGATAAATTAGTAGTAGGAAGAATGATTAACAGTTTAGAAACCATGTAAAAAATAAAATGTCACACAAGAGGAGGTAATGAAATTTGTTCCCCAATTCAGAAAAAGAATATGTTTTAATAAAAAATAACTATTATTTCAAAAGAAGTTATCATAACTAACCAAAACATTCACAAAATACATTTGTAAAATATTAATGTATTCTATATAAAAAGTAACTTTTTAAAAAGTCATATTTAATGGAAAACAAGATGGAAAACCTTACTTCTAAATATGATCAATCGATACTGACTGCTAGCTAAGGTGAAGTGACAGGGGCCAAATTTGCCAACCTGAAACAGCTAACAAGGACAAAATATAGAAAACAATTGTAAAGACACTGAATATCAGGCAATCTTTGAGAAATGGGACACAAATAAAAAAAGACTTAAAATTGATTAGCTCACTGGCTGGAAGTTTTTAGCCCACAAAACACGGAGGGGAAGGCAAGGTGTTCTCCCAGAAGGGATGGGGCTGGGAGTCCAAGGGGACTGAGGCTCAGAGCTTGCAAGGAAGAGTCCATAAGAGAGAGAACCTGGAGGGCTGCAGAGTACACAGCAGAGTGGTGATCAGAGCATAGTTGTAAGAGAAATAACATCCAAAAGAATTAAAAGAAACAATCTCCAGGATTCACACAAGGCCAGTAGCAATCATCCCTATTCCCCACAGCCAGAGTGGAAAACCTCATAATTCACAGTCCATTAGGTAAAGTATTCCATCCAAATGGTTTTGTCTTAGTACTCAGTAGGTAAAATAGCCCTAAACTAAATGCTACTCTGGTCTCATCTAACAATACTTAAAAGCTTCAAGACACAAAGGATATGTTTTCAAATAACAGAACTAGGTCTCAGAATGAAGCTGGAGAATAATTATGGAAATATGAAAATATGCAGCACCCAACAAGGTAAAATTCATAATGACAGAAATTTAATCAAAAATCACATGTCATGCTAACGAATAGGAAAACATGACTCATAATGAGGAGAAAAATCAATTTAAACTGGCACAGAAATAACACTGATGATAAAATTAGTGCTGCAGTGACCCAGAAGGCCTTAAAGTTCTCCCTAGCTTGAAGAAACTGTAGACAGGTTTATTTGAGACCACAGGCCCTTCACTTCCTTTTTCTTGAATCATTTATTTGCTTTTTAAAATAAATAAATCTTTTAATTGCAAATTCCTTCTGTGCTCCTTTAAACAGCATTTTTTTCCAGGCTTCTTGCCAACTTTATAATTCAGAAACATCTTTCCCAAAGACCTGAAAAGTATCTCCTTAAAATTTAAACATTAAGGAGATACTGACTCTAATTCCTCCTCCTCTCTATGCAAGCTAGGAGCCTAACTTCAATGGGTGCCAATTAGCAAAAACAGACGGCCTAATCACAGTAGATAACATATGAAAACTTAGGTATGTCTCCAAGTGATTGATATATCTCATTGATCAAAACTCCCTTCCTAAAATCCTCCAGTACTTTCCAATAACTCACTCCAGTGAGACTTCACTGGGTGCCAATGAGCAAACAGTGGGACAACTTCAAGCCACCTAATATACTATAATTAGAGTTCTTGACAAAGAGAAGGGATGATATATATTTGAAAAATATAATGACCACAAATTTTCCAAATTTAATAAAAATATAAACCTACAGATCTAAGCATTTCAACAAACCTCAAGCACAAGAAATATGAGGACTATACTAATGAACATAAAAATCAGATTGCCTAAAACCGATGACAAAGACAAAGCATCTTAAAAGCAGCCAGAGGAATATTTACGTGCACATTAAGGGTAAATCTTTAGGTATGGTGAGTAAAATATGATAGGCCAAAAAGAGTACCAAGTATATGATTCCATTTTTATACAATTCTAGAAAATGTAAACTAATCTATAGTGACAGGAAGTAGATCAGTGGCTATACCATGTACAGACATCACAGGTAACAGGATGTGATTAAAATGCCTTCAAGTCTATGGCAATATGTTTCTTTCCAGAACTGAGAGGACTTCCTGAGAAAAGGGAGTAGGATCCTAAATAGATTAACCTGAAACCTGAGAAGATTAAATTTTCTGCAGTGGATTAGCATCAGAGCATTTATCAGACCTTAAACTGAGCTACAGAAAAATAACAGACCAAAAATAAAATCACCCATGTATAATGATACATATGCAACATTGTTTATTGAAGGATTGTTCACAGGGTCAAAAGAGATAATGTGCATCATTAGGGAAATAATTAAATAGATTGTGGAACCATAACACTGTGGAACATCCTGTGGTCATTAAAAAACATGAATTTGCACTGCTCCAATTGCCTTAGAGGTTTGTCTATGAGATATTGAGTAAGCAAATAAAGTCATAGAATAACATTTATAATATAAGCCAGTATACAAAAATTACAAAATACCATAGGTGCATGTACATATTTATCTTTAGATATGCACACATAGAAGTATGTAAGTATATAGTTATAAACAGATATCTATATATGGTTTTATATATAAAGATATAAGAAGATAAAGGACCTTGAGTAAGTAATGTAAGATAAATAGAACGGGAATAAAAGCAAAAATGTATATGCAAAAATAAACTTGACATTAAAGTTAAAAATAATGTAGGTAATATATACATTTATGTAAATTTTATGTTTATATGTGCATGTAATTATTTAAAAAGAAAATACAAAAACAGAAATAAAGGATGGATTGTTTCTTAAACAAAAGATGAAAATACGTATCTAACACACAATGATCAGCTAGTTTTGTTCTAATCCCTGGTTCATTTCTCAATAAAAGCTTTTAGACTGTGGAATAATGCTTCCATGGAGACAGAGATAAGCTGCTCTGCTCTGCATACTCAAGGGAAAACATTCCCTCAGTGCAATAGGAAACTTTTCAACCTTCTACTTGCAAAGAGGAATATGGGCTCATTAATCTCTCAAATAACCAACAATAAGTGCAATACTTTAAAACTGTAGTCCCCAACCCCCTGGCTGAGAACTGGTATTGGTCAGTGGCCTTCTAGGGGGGCTGCACAGCAGGAGGTTAGTAGTGGTCAAGCGAGCAAAGCTTCATCTGCATTTACAGCTTTTCCCCATTGCTGGCATCACTTCCTGAGCTCTGCCTCCTCCGCATCCATCCCTGGAAAAATTGTCTTCCATGAAACTAGTCCATGGTGCCAAAAAGATTGGATACTGCTGCTTTAAAAGACTTCAAAACACTCTTTTCCAAATATTTACATTAAGTAAGGTTGTATAGAAGAAGATAGGTCCAAAGACATAATATATATCTGAAAATATATATGTATTCCCATACAAGCATTCTTTATTTTCATCCCTAATAAATATTTTAATCAATCACAACTATGAAAACAATAAAGTATTCATGTTATTGTGATTTTAGAAAAATACCATGTAGAAGCATCTTCAAGAAATATTTTTGAAAGTGATATCATTTGAATTTATTACTTAAAAACTTTTTAAAGTCACAAAAAATTCTTTTATAAGTTTGCTCCCCTTCCCCCTCCATAGCTCTGAAACCTTCAAAGAAGTTGGAATTAGAGGATATCAAAGTTATTGAGAGAAAAAACATATTTCAGATTTTTGCCTATAGATAAACAGCTTTAAAAGGATTAGCATTATTTAATTCTTAATTAAATATTGCACAAAGCTGCACATAATTACTATAGTATAAAACTAGGGAAAATCAAATAATCATGTTTGAATATATTTTGCTGAAGCTAAAGTATATAATTTAACCTTATCAAGTAAAAAATTAGTGCCAATTGTGGTCACAATGAAAGAAGATCTTACATTTCTGCAAAGCCTTGAAAATTGAAATGTTGTCTTTTATTTTCTGACTCAATCCTTCTCATCAAACATGAGACAATAGATAGTATTTCTGCCAAAATCAAAGTTTTCATTTAAGGAAGAAAATATTTTAAAAAATTTATTTCTTGCCTCAGACATGACTTACACACATCTGAATGTTAGTACTTTTCGTATGGAAAAGAGAAATTACACCTAATATTTTTTATCTAAATAAGATTTTCATTTAAAAAATCAGCATAATGTTTATGTTCTTTATTGAGTTGTAGCAGATAAAAGTACTAAGATAGCAGATTACAGAAATACCTCTGATAATATCCATGAAGTGAAAGAAGCCAGTCAAAAAATTCCATTTATATGAAATGCCCAGAATAGGTAAATGTATAGTGTACAATTATTAAAGGGTAATCTAAGACTGTGGTACTGGGCTTTTTTCTTGGGCTGGTAAAAATATTATAAAATTGATTATGGTAATAGTTACACAACTCTGTAAATATGGTAAAAATTACTGTTATATACTTTAGTGATGGATTGTCTAGAATGTGAATTTTTCTATGTGTGAATTACATTTCAATGCATCTGTTAAAATATGTAAAGAGCAACGGTCATTTTAGTCAAAATGATAACAGCAATATGCCTTCCGACAATTTTAAATCTCAGATAACTTGTGTTTGGAGCATTCTTAATCAATCTGAACCGCAACAGGAGCTTTCACCTCTTGCAGATGATGCTGCTTACATTTTATGTAAATAAGTTACTCCCAGAAACATTCCATCCTACATGATTTTCCACTAATTGGGTGACTTGAAATTTGTTAATACATTCATTAACTCTCTCTTAACGCATGGCATTCTTGAAATCTTTTTGGAATGAGACTCTCACTGACCCATACAAATCTTTCCCACAACCAAATAGCTGAAAAAATTTCACTTTTGTGGGGGGGAGACATTATGCCTTTTTGTATGAAGAATGCAGATATGTAGAATCAACAATAGCCATCTATGTAGTGAAAAAAAAGTCATAATAATGGTAAATAGGCCAAAAGTAAGTATTCTCAAATCATTAGCAATTTACCCTTCAATGTCCTAAAGCATTCCTTATCCACCCCCAGTAAGCCCACCTGCAAGTATCTACTGATCACTTGTCACTGTGTCAGCCCCTGAGGTAGTGGAAGAGCCCAGAAAAATTTTGAAAAGTAATTGTTTCTACCCTCAAGATGATTCACTGTTGGGGACAAGCAGGCATGATTACGTCGCTTAGGCAAACAGGCATGTGTTAAGAGTGTGAGTGCTCATGGGAACTGCATGTACTGGGTAACTGCTCCATAGAGATGAAAGCCGCCTAGCGGAGTGGGGTCCTGGAGCTTGAACTAAGGGAAGACAAGACAGAAAATGAACTAAGGTTCTATGGAGCCTGAATTTTTTACAATTGTGGAACAAAGAAAAATTAAATAAAAGTATATATTTATTTAGAATAAATAAATAAAAGTAATATTTAGAATGAGAAAATAGAAGAAAATATTTCTTAAGAATGAAAAAACACAACTACTCACAAATTTTGGAAAGCTGACAAATATCATAAAAAGTAATGAAATACAGAAAAACAATAAATGTTCTAGCAATCACTACATGGTAACTGATACTTTTTCCTCCATTTTTGACTGTATATACTTTGACCAACTTTTTTTTTTTCTTAAGACTAGACAAGTGCAGTAGTGAGAAGGAGAAAAGAGTAGAACAAGGAGTTTCATCTGTAGCAGACCTATGAACAATCCATTGAGATAACTCACTACCTTTGGACCAGCCATTGATCAACTTTTAATATGACAGTGACCTTGTAACACTATTTTTCATAGAGAGTACTTAGTCTTTCTTCCAGAATAGTTGATCATTTTTTTGCAAATAAAATTGGGATAAATAAGCTCACAACATAACATACAAGCCTATTTCTTGTTTGAAATATTGTCTTTTTATTCTGTTTTTGTTGCTTTTTATTTTTTTTTTGTTTGTTTTATTTCAATTCCCTGAATGTTTTTACCATTATGTATGTTCTCTCATTCAAAAGAATTAAGATATCTCTGCTCACTGAAGCATGGTACATTTCCATCGCTGTTTTCATGCTATTTAGTGCCTAAATAACATTATTTCAGGATACATTAGTGAACTATACACATAGAAATTGTTTTATATTTTAGTTTTTATCTGTCCTAAGCAAATTTTTAAAAATATTTATTGTTGAGTTTGTAAGCATATCTTTTGGAAGTGATTATTTTTCTTCAAAGGATGTGCGTGGTTATGACATGCTAATGCTAACATCCATTAACCAAAATAGGCCATCCTTTAAGTTAAGATAGTATAATCTGGGAGAATTAGAGAGGCTGTCATGATTTATATTGTATTTGGTTCAGATATTCTAACAAGGAAAAGGAATGCTAGTCATTTTCCAACCAGTATTCCTCATGTAATCAATTTTATCTCATTATGTACAAACATGTCCCATCTAAACTTCAACATACTATGAAGTCCTATTCCTAGGTTCTTTGCCCTTAAATTATATATTTGGAAAAAAGGGGGGGGATGTTTATGTTTATAGAGTAAAATGTGATACATAATGTATTTGAAAACAATAGCCAATTTCAAATTTATCACTCCAAATGTTTTTATATCATAGAGATAGAAGTTTTAAAATGAGATAATACACATATCTGTTTTCAAACTGACTTTTCACTCTCTGGTATATAATCAATACCTTTGGTGCCCATACAGGGAAGCAGGAGGAACTGGGCATATCCTCAGAGAAAAGAAAAGAAGGCAAGTGACCTGGTCTAATCTCTATTTCAAAATGAAAACTGGTCCTCCAAGAAAACACAGTAGGCCATTTACTAAGAGAAGGATACATAAGGATATGTATGGAGTGGTCTTAATTGAATGTCCCTGTAAAAGGATTTCTGATAAGGAAAAAAAAAAACAGAAACTTTAAATTTATGTGGAATAGATCACTGGAAAATATCCCATCACCTGTGATATAAAATAAAGATGTTTCATAGACCAAATGCTTCCTATCATGTGAGACATTTTCATTAGTGAAGTAATTACTTGCATAACTCATTTTGATACTTCACCCTTTATTTCTTTTCAGTCTACTCTTCTTATTATTCTCAAACTATTAACTTGTATAAATTAATTAAATATTAGTTGGTTTTAAATATTAACTATCTTAAATTTTAAAATATTATTTATTGCTTAACATAGACCTAACTTTTTTTATAATTTAATGTTTCTACAAGTAAATTATAACTTGACTAATTTTCTTTCATAATTCTTATAATAGTCTTAGAGTTAAGTAAGTCATCTCAGTGTTCTGAGGGTTACCTTGACAATGTCTATAAATTATCCACTAGTAGTTTAATTAATTGTGACTTATGTAATTTCGTGCTTATATTATTCTTAATTACATTTCCCATTTCTTTGGGAAAGTGATATTGGTGAGAAGCACACATTCTGCAATCTTTCTCAAAAATATAGGACATAGAGTGAAAGAGTCCCATGTGAAAAAACAAAATTTCTACCAGTCCAGCTCAACTGTGTGGATGTCAGTCAAGTTGTTAATATGAGGATTCAGGATTAAGAAGCCCATTCTCTTAAATATGAGCCAAAGTCTTTGGCTCATATATATTTATCAATATTGATAAATATATATTGATAATATATTGATATATACTATCAATATATTGGCTCAAATATATTTATCAATAATAATGAAAGTAATATTTCAATTCATGCAGTCTTTTTTTATTTTTATTTTTTTGAGACAGAGTCTCATTCTATTGCCTAGGCTAGAGTGCCATGGCAACAGCCTAGCTCACAGCAACCTCAAACTCCTGGGCTCAAGCAATCCCTCTGCTTCAGCCTTCCGAGTAGCTGGGACTACAGGCATGCACCACCATGCCCGGCTAATTATTTCTATATATTCTTAGTTGTACAGATAATTTCTTTCTATTTTTAGTAGAGACAGGGTCTCGCTCTTGCTCAGGCTAGTCTCGAACTCCTGAGCTCAAACAATCCACCCGCCTCGGCCTCCCAGAGTGCATGCATTCTTAATAACATATATGAATAAATATTCCTATATTATATAATATATTGGCTTCTGCAACAGAAACTAGATGCTTGCCAAATCCATTTTATGTTTCTTTTTGGTATATAGCTTAAATACGTGTTTCAACTTTCCTGACAATAGGTATTGCTATGCAAATGAGTACTCATCTGTGAATTATAAGTGGAAATACTGTATACTCCCATGCCTAGTCCATATAAGTCAGTCCTATGTGATCCTCCTTTTTCTCTTTTTTCTAATCTCTAGTCAGATGCACAGTTTCTAGCTGCATGACCTCTGAGAACCTAGGGGATGGCAGAGTCACTGGATAGAAGGAAAAAGCTGCCCTCCAAATACAGGTAGGGACAGTACATGAGTCAAAACTAATAATCTATTGAGTATAATTACTGGAATTTTGGTATTGCTTGTTAGCAGTTAAGGTAGAAAAGAGTGATATCATCATTGGGCATCCATGGAATTATCAGCATCTATTGGTGTAGCCAGGTGAACTTGGATTTCCTTGGACTTACAAATTACTTGGAAGGCAGCTATACTTTAAATAAAAGAGAAGCCATTGAGGTGTTTCAAGGAAGGGGGTAATATGATGCAATCTAATGTTTTAGAAGTATCACCCTGGTTGGTGGATAGAGAATGAGTTCAAACAGGTCAATAGTGGTTGTGAAGAGACCTGGAAGGAGAAGGCAAAGTAAGAGCTTATGATGGTTCTGCCTGGGGAAGTTGCAGAGATGGAAAGGAATGGGAAGAGATACATTGTGAAGTAGATTTGAGAAGATACATTAATGTTTTTAGTCACTTCTATTGAACAATTTCTTTAAGCTCCAAGAATAGCAATGAAAGACAGTGTTTCAAAGTAACCTTTGAGCTCAACTGCATTAATATTCTACTATACATCTATTTCTTTTTTTTTTTTTTTTTTTTTTTGAGACAGAGTCTCGCTTTGTTGCCCAGGCTAGAGTGAGTGCCGTGGCGTCAGCCTCGCTCACAGCAACCTCAAACTCCTGGGCTCAAGCGATCCTCCTGCCTCAGCCTCCCAAGTAGCTGGGACTACAGGCATTCGCCACCATGCCCGGCTAATTTTTTGTATATATTAGTTGGCCAATTAATTTCTTTCTATTTATAGTAGAGACGGGGTCTCGCTCTTGCTCAGGCTGGTTTCGAACTCCTGACCTCGAGCAATCCGCCCACCTCGGCCTCCCAGAGAGCTAGGATTACAGGCGTGAGCCACCGCGCCCGGCTATACATCTATTTCTAATAAGTGTCTTCAAGGACTGGTCTTGATGTGTACAGAACAGCTTCCATATCACATACCTTTTTGAAAAATAAGGGATAGGTATAGAATTTTAGCTACCTATACTAGTAATTCTAATCTTCTATTTTCACTAAATCATAAAAGGTGTTTTGAGGTTCTTGAAATAAGACTTCAGTGTAAGCTATAAGTACCATAAAGGAGTCCCACAATGCCTGTGTCTCCATAAATATGAATATTTATCTATAAACATTTATAAAACAACAATATAAACTACTAGGCATATTGTTATGATCACAAGAAGATAGTTCTTTAGAAAACCATAAAAAGACACCACGTAAAATCATATCATTTTCAAGGAAAAATTTTTCATCTAGAAACTAATTTTTAGATGTTAGCAGTATTCTCACATATGGCAAAGGATCTCTTCCATCAGAGAAAGAATTAGAGTTATTGATTTTTAAACTGAATTACAAAAATTATTTGCAGTCAGTGTTTCTTACATGAATATTTTATCCTCTAGACTATGAAATTTCATGGAAATTTTCATTTCAGCACACTCAGAATTCAAAATCTCATTCTAAATCAATATGTACAGGCTCCCAATGAAAAAGATGAATAACTATTAAATTCAGCATGGGAACAGCATTTGGGGTATAATTACCTTGACTATGCATTCTCTTGGTTATATTTTAAACAGTAAGATTTTACAATTAAATTCTTACCTTGTCTCCTCTCTAAATGTCAGTAATTTAAGAATGATTTCCTTCTAAAGCATTCCAGACTTTCAAATACATTTTTAAAAATCTAGGTCTATTTAATAAAGCACGTCTGTTTCTAACCCTAACAATTGCTAATCTTTCCATCAGCAGTCCTTAGGCAGACATTTATTTGCCTTTTAACAGTTTTAGGCATCTCCAAAAGAATTATACTTGTATTCAAACATTTTTAGATATGAAGAGCTGCACTGAATGCAAAGGTCATTATCAGAATTTTTGAGAAGGCAAGTAAGAAAGGGTAATTTATATGAAGTTTCAAAGGCTGTGCTCTGGCACATATTTTTCTGATTGTCATTCAACTGTAGGGGGACTTTGAATACTTTACACTTATATTTATCCTACAATGCCATTTCTAAATGTAGTTTAAAATTCTTGTGTGTTATAATTCAATATAAAAGCAATTAAATGAATAATGTATAAATAATTTCATGTGACTAAGTATTTTTATTTTTTCATTCCTAAACATTTTTCAATATTTCATCATATTTTACAAAAATAATTTAACATATGTACATACTACATTTCCTTAAAAAATTCCTAAGAACATAATAAAGGTCTTATTAGGAAGTAAAAAGAAAAAAAATTAAATAATCCTATATAAAACTTCAAATAGTATTTTTTATCTTTATAACTTTTTGTTGTATACAAAACAATTCTTTTTACATTCATTGTCATTCATTGTTCAGCTTTGCAATTCATCTAATTGCAACATACACTCAAAATTTAAGTAGACAAATTTTCCACAATTCTGAGATTTCTTCCCTCTCAAAATCCTATCATCATTTTATCTAGCAAAAGCATCATATATAGCTAAGTATATATTTCTGTATGGTCATCAAATGCAGACCTAACTTACACTGAATAAAGCCACATTTGTTTTATTTTTTCTCTCACTTATGTAATTTTGTTAAGCAATTTAGAATGGAGATTTTCAGATCTGCTACCAAAAAATCATCTTTGAACAGAAAACATTAAACATTTTTCAACATACATATTGCTTTGTAAACCACTCAAAAGTATGACTTTTTCTCAAAACATTTGCTACATAAATGTTACTTGAATAAAAAGGCTTATAAAACAAAGAGTAACATTACCAAGTCTGTACTGCACACTAGTGGCAAGAAATAGTGAATGCATGTGTTTTTTTTTAAATTTTAATTTAAGACTAATTTCATCTTAAATATTAGCTTTCTCAGTCAAATTTAGAACCCCTTATATTACAGAATATATACACATGTGCTCTAAACATAATATGATTTTTGTGTCACGAAATATTTTCCAGTATATATTAATTTATTGTGAATGTTCACTCCACTCAGAGAAAGGTACTTATGCCTATAAATATTGTGAATCCATATACACATGTATGTGTGTATGTGTGTGTGTATATATATATATGTATATTGCACACACACCCACTAAATGTTAACTCATTTGAAAGTAGTGTGTCATTATTTTTGCCCCTTATTTTTCTTTTCTTTACTCATTACTCTTTCCCACATACCTACTTGGTACAATGGTTTCATAAACAGAATATGTAAAATTAATATTATTTAAATAATAAACATTAATAAATCATTGAAATGGGAAGGGTTCATGACAGCATTTTATTGATGAAAATGCCAAAGAAAAGTATAAAGGCAAGTGGCTGATCCTGGAAAATATGATGTCAATATGAAAAGAACTTAAATACACTTGAAATAAATTGCTATTTTTAGACTATTCACGAAAGAATAAGATAAAATTGCTTATGATTACATGTCTTGATATCATAAAGCATTTTTGGCACTCCCCTCAAATGGCCTAGAGTGGATAATTAATTGAGCCATGTAGTTGATCATTAACCACTTCACTATCAATATGTACACCAAAACATCATCTGTACACCTTATTTATATATAATTAAATTGAAAACAAATAAAGACTAACATAAAACCACAAAAATTTGTTATTTGGAATGAAATTTCTTATGGTCTGAATTTGACTAAATCTACTATTGGCATGTGATTTCAAATATTCCTCTTACAGAGAAAATTCACTTTTTAACCTCCCTTCCTTATGTCTGTTGAATTTTTTGGGCCTTCTGCCCACTATCTTACATATCCAAAGAAAGAAAATCCTGGTTTCATTTTTCCTTTATATCATATGTCCTCATACCTCTTTCACATTTTGTGGCTTCAATTCTTTTAGTTCTTCATACTTCCATTTCCACAGAGACAAAGCTGACTCTAGTCGTTCTACTTCTTTTTCCAAAGCTGTGCGCATTCTAAATCATTTAAGAAATAAAAGACAGGAAAGTAGACTTATAATTCTAAAATAATTTTAGGAATGAATATAATTTTATATTTTTTATTTTTCTAATTTGTGATATTTGTATATAATTATAATGAGAGAAAACATTTTCTAACTTATTAAAAATTACAACTATTCTATTGTAACTAATTACAATAGACTAAACCTGGTTTAGTCTATTACTGTTCTATGAATTAACTTTGTTGTAGATTAAATATGTTTAATTTGGTTTTTGCCAGTATTAATATTCTGCCTTATTTCTCTTTATTTATTAATTTATTTATTGAGACAGAGTTTCACTCTGTTGCCTGGGAAAGAGTGCTGTGGCATCAGCCTAGCTCACAGCAACCTCCAACTCCTGGGCTCAAGCAATCCTCCTGCCTCAGCCTCCTGAGTAGCTGGGACTACAGGCATGTGCCACCATGTCCAGCTAATTTTTTTCTGTATATTTTTAGTTGGCCAATTAATTTCTTTCTATTTTTAGTAGAGACAAGGTCTTGCTCTTGCTCGGGCTGGTTTCAAACTCCTGACCTTGAGTGATCCGCCCGCATCGCCTCCCAGAGTATTAGGATTGCAAGCGTGAGCCACTGAGCCCAGCCTGCCTGATTTCTCTTATGCGTGTCATTCACTCTCAATTTCTCTCATTTATAGTATTTCCTCGCATAGGAGGACATGTATGTTTCTGATTTTAACATGGTTTTTATCCATCTTCATATTTTGACTATATAAAAATAGAGAATCCTTTGAGATGACACAGAATTCCAAGGAGACCACCTAATGATTAAAAAGTCAGTCGTCTATTGGTGATAAAAAACATTTTTAAATTATTTTCGATTTTGTTTTAATAAAGCAGTTTCAGCGGGGTCTTTATTTAAATTATTTAAATATTATAAAATAATTAAAATTAATTTCTCCATTTGTAGAACTAGCAACAGCACTAGAAGTAAAATTTGGTCCTCTAATATCTCAACCACTGAATTTTTTCCCCCCACAATGGTCATTAGAGTGAGTCACTGAAAATAATTATTTTATATCCGGTTGTAGTTAGCATATATAGACCTTTCTAATTCGCCTATCCTTATCTATGCGGTAGATTAGATTACTGTCAAGAAATACTAGTCTTATCACTCTATTTCTATGGACAGAGTTGATATCTTCATCCCTAGATTTTAGGCTTTAACAACAGGGTATTAGCAGATGTGACAGAAGCAGAAGTTTAAAGACAAATTGTGTGTCTGGACTCCAGCTAAATAAATTCAGACTGTTATAAGACATTGAGATTGTGGGATTATTAGTTACAGCCTTATTATACTTATGATCAACTAATATGCACACACAAATCTATTTTAGTAATGATAAATGTCACTAGAAAGGTCTTAGAAACACATTCACAGAGGTAGAGAATGCATGCAGAATCAAAATTGAATGCCACATACATATTTATAAGAAATATGACTCTTCCTTGTAGCAATATTATGAGAATAATCCAAAACAGTGTTAGGCTGTAAATATATTAGTTTAATCCAATCAAATGGATAAGGAGCCTATTAAAAAGTTATATAATTATATTTGCATGAATCAAGCCATAAAATTGAGAGAAGATATAAAAGAATTAGTTAGAGCTTAGCTTAACCTCAGAAGAATTAGGTTGCAACAAAAATGGTACAAAGTATCATTTATAGGACAGTGATTTGTAATCCCTTATTAACACAGCAAATATATTAAACAAAATTAACAAACAAAAGGTTCAACATGAAAGTGTAGGTCTTATGAGCATTGCATATGAATGTATATACCTTCAGAAGAAAAACCCCAGCCAAAATTTCTGATGGATAAGCAAACTTGCCAACTGATGACACCTAAGTTGCTTATCATAATATAAATTTCATCCTAAGTAGCTGTGTTTTGGATGTGAAGAGAATAGAATTAAGTATAGTATTAATATCCAAATTGCCAAATATTAATAATTTCTTGTTAAATTTTGAAGTATATGTACAAACCATCATACATTGAAATAGGTTGCATATCTGACATTTGAGTACTTTTTAAGCATATTAGAATATTTAAAAAATATTGAGTATTGACTTAGATTTGTGAACTTAGGTTGAAAAATATAATAAAATTGTAATAAGTTTGTAACTTTATTAGAATGTTTAAGAATCAACATATTTATCATTTTAATTTATTAGATTTATCTGAGAAGAACTTGGGAATATTTTGTCAGTAACTGAAAAACATAAAGCAAATAGAATGTGCTAAATTAATAAAAGAATTTTATTAAAGGTTTTAAATAACTACATTTATGTAAAGGAGCAAACATTGATAAACTTTCCTCCTGAGATTAATTTTGATAATTATTTTATTTATAAATAGAATGATAAAAAATTATGCTTGATAAGTTTAATATAATTTTTAATTTACAAATTCAAAATGACACATGTTAAAAAATCAAATATCTGCTTTTGATATTATACTTTAATCAAATGGTAATTTAAAAACTCAAAATAAACTCAAATGTTTCAAAGTAATAAAAGCTCACATTACTATAAAAATGATTTATGATTACTGGAGAATAAATGTGGATCCTCTAAAATGTCATCAAAATTATTGGGGTAATCTATTCTTTCAGGATTTTATAAATAATTCAAGAAGATGATTTTAAACTATATATTAAACTTATTAAATTTTAATTTTGGTTACATGTAAATAATCTATAATCTAGGCATAATTATATCTTTAGATTATATCTAGATATAGAATAATATTCAAAACCAGTTCATCAATAAAAATAATACAATTTTGCCAAAGTAAATTAAAATGAATAGATAATAATTTGTATTACTATTTAAGGAAAATTTTAAAAGATTAAAAACAAAAAATGAGGCAAATTAGTAACTTTTCAAAGATAGTAATATATACATCTTAAATAAAATAACTGATATGTATTAGTTTTGTGAAAGAAAATCATGCATTTTTATTATGTAAAAAGTTGCAATTTGATCAGGATCATGAGAAAACAAGCAATTCATAAAAACGTATTTAATGAATACGTGATACTTGAATTTTTTTTAGTATGGCCCCATCAAAAATTTTGTGACTCTGTGTAAGCAAACATTAAGAACATTGCACATCTAAATTTGTGCAGCAGAGGGCACTCTATAAATCTTTAATTTTCTGGTTTAAACAATTTATTTTGTCAGAGAGATTTTCATACTTGATTACATCTATAGTTAAATTTGTAATTGAAATGTATACTATTGTCAGACAATTGGCCTACAAGAAGGCAAAAGAAAACCTAATATTTACAGTAAAGTATATTGCATATTTCACATACACATTCTTTCTAAGAACAAAATTCTTTTCTCTAATATGATGATATAACATTTTAGAACTCATACTGCTAAAGTATATAAAATTAGCAGGATCTAAAAGATAAACCATAAACAAAAATTTTTATGGAAAGGTGTGGTTATATTTTTATGCAATTCTTTGATACTTTGTTAACTATCATGATCCCATAATAATAGGAAGTTAATGTTGGCTATTTAGACAAAAATATTACTCAAATATTTCTCAGAGATGAAAGGTCCTGAAATGTTAATACCTAGAAATAAATATGAACCACATTTGAACTGTAGGAAATTTCACTGAACAATATTGTCAGCATTTTCTGAAAGGGTCTATTATCAAAATGTTTTTGTCAAATCAAAATAATATATCCATTTTTCTAATGGTCCAAATTTAGAGTTAGTATTGAATTGTTAACAATAAAATTTTTACAAACATACTTTTAATAAGCAACATTTTAATACACACTTTGGAAATACACTCCCAACTATTTGTGATTATATCTTTTAGCACTAGGTGTTCTTAGTTGCAAAGCCATATATTGTTAATTTAATTTAAAAAGAGATGTATTTTAAAAATACCATTATGCTGGCAGATCTCCAAGAGGGCCACAGAACAATGCTTGGAGATGAAACATCCAGGGACAAGACCTACTCTCTTGCCGTAAACCTGGCCCTGTGAAGCCCTCACTGCCTGTAGGCTTCCTGCCTGTTGCCTATTTTCTTACCTAGTGTCAGTTATATACTCAGCAAGTAAATATATTCAAATTAGCTCATTTGAATTGGAAAAAGTACTAACACCTCAAAAAACTTCTAGGAGATCTCTAAGGAACACGTGCAGCCAGAAATACCAATGATAAAACCATAGAAATCTTCCCATGAGCACATCATTATAGCCACCATTAAAGTGCAAATATCACAGCAGGACCTCAGTATCACTAGTTTGAGACAATGCGTGATGTTACTAGGGATCAGAGGGCACAGTACCTTTGGAAAGGAGATGTAGCTACTGCAGCTGCCTCCCTTTTCACCAGGATGAATTCTAGGTGTTCTCCACTTCCTTGGAGCATTAGCTTGGGCTTAAAAGTCCAGATGGTAACATCTAATTAGCTGTTCCTGGGTAAAGTGTCTGCATCCTCATTGCAAGGGATACTGTGGTAGAGACCTACTAGCATTTTTACAACCTATTCAGAGATGTAGATGCTGTCTCATTAGATAGTAGGTTGCCCAAGCCCCAAATAGATACTGGACAGTCAAAACATGGTAAAGGTTTAGTGAACATTGCATTAATGACAGTGAGCTAATAAGTATAGGAGGCCTGACTTTTTATATTTAACCACATTAAATGATATTAACCAGATTTCCATGTGAATTTATTCATTGTGTCAATTGAGAAATATATTCATGAAATATAAATCTCCCTCATATCTATATAAATTATACTAATCTTTGAAGCATTTTCGGTTTGCTGCACCTTCTCACCAGGATTTTAAATCTCATTTTATTAAAAAAAATCAGCATTAATGAAGAAAAGCAAAATAATTAGAGCATACAAATTTTCTTATGTAGAAAATAAATTAGGTGGCACGTGGTGGCTCACGCTTATAATCCTGGGACTTTGGGAGACTGAGGAGGGAGGATCCCTTGAGGCCAGAAGTCTGAGACCAGCCTGAGAAACCGCGAGACCCCATTTCTACTAACAATAGAAAAAATTAGCTGGATGCAGTAGTGCGCCTATAGTCCCAGCTACTTGGGAGGCTGAGGCAAAAGGATTGCTTGAGCCCAGGAGTTTGAGGTTGCTGTGAGCTAGGCTGACACCATGTCACTCTAGCCCGGGTTACAGAGCAAGACTCTGTCTCAAAAAAAAAAAAAAAAAAAAAAAAAAAAAGGAAAAGAAAAAGAAAAAGAAAAAAGAAAATATGATAACATGGAAAGGGAGGACTGAAGCTCAGCTTAAATAACAAAAAGTAAGCATATTATAAGGGACACAGGTGCTATTTACAGGAGAATTTGAAAACTGAATCTAAATGTTAAAACAGTTCATTGATAATTCATCAGCAATATATAAATTCTCAGTATACAAGAAGCTTTCATATACCAGATGATTAGTTCTAAAACTGAACAGTACTCAGAATGCAAATAAAACAAAGTTTAGTTTAGTTGCTGAAGAGGTTCTAGTTAGAAACAATGGTAAAAATGAGCCCCTAAGTTTCCCAAGCTGATTTTTGTGCACTAATCAAGAGAATTTTCCCACTAGATGGGAACATAGAAAAAACTGCATTCACATCTCAACTCAAGCCACCCACTTGCTGTGATACTGGGAGGAAGAATTTAAAAGATCTGCCAGACTTATAGTAATAGTATATACTATATTCTTGGGAAACATTCTTTTGTGATAGAAAAAAACAGTGCAATTTTTTGCCTCACGGGGATTGCTCGCAAATGTTGATTCATGGACGCATGTACCATGACTCATACATCCATGAGATTGTTTCCTTAAAGAGGAAAGGCGACAAAGCCAAATGGAAGGCTCCTTTTCCCTCTTACTCTTTGGCCTGTCTATGGTTCAGATACTGAAGTTGCTGAGAATTAGAGAATTTACTTACTCTGAGGATTGTTCATTACTCTAAGGAAGTCAAAATGTTGTGCACATGTGTATGAGTGTGTGAAGATGGCATATGCATTAAACTGGCACCTTAGGATAGGAAAATTTACATCTAGGAAAAAGCAGCTTCACATCACTCCTCTTACACTACATCAGTGAAGTAGCACCGTGAGTGAGCTTGAAAGAAGTCCATGACAACCAAAGAGGTAGATCCCCCCAGAAATAAAAACAGAAGATTAGAACATGAGTGAGACCTATAGGTTTACATAAAACTTACTGGTAATGTGTGTACAAACCTCAAAAAATTCAATTTTATTCTCTTTTCTACTAATGTTGATTGCCTCTGTTAGGAATTTATACTTGGTGATAGAATAGTAAGTATTTACTCTGTACGTGGAATCTTGCATTATATCACAATCTATTTAATATGGTGAAGTACAGACAAAGAATGTGAAGAAGGGAATTGGTGGCGTTTATAAATTTCAGAGGGACTAATGGGAAACTTATGGCTGTCAGAAAATGAATGGCAAATAAAGAGCTCACAGTATTTGTGAAAACCTATATTTCTATATTTATCCCTTTTTCAGTACATTGAAACCAGGGAAATTAAAACCACTATGTAATATGTACTTACATTTACATATTGTGTTACATATCCCTACGTATTCCCCTTGATTTTCTTTTTTCTTTTCGTTAGATACAGGGTCTCACTCTGTTGCCTAGGCTGGAGTGCAATGGCATGATCATAGCTCACTGCAGCCTGGAACTCCTGAGTTAAGCGATCCTCCTGCCTCAGCCTCTCCAGTGGCTGGGATTACAGGACCACCATGCCTGCTTTGCTTTTCTGATTCTGCCCATTAAGAGTTTTATAATTAAAGAGATGGAGAAAATAATTATGATTAGATTTTGGGACCACATTTTAAAGTGCATTGAATATTCCACATTGTGCTAATAATTTTTTAAGCTAATATCAAAGAAGAAAAACATATGTATTGAGTGATTATATTACCAGCCCCTTTCCAAGACATTATTTGTGTTTGATCCTTACAAGAATTCTGTGAAGAAGTCCATGGATGATTTCATTTTGGAAAGATAGCTGGCAAAAGAAAGATAGTTGACCTCATCCTGCATGCCCTTATTATTAAAATGATTTGACACTCCTCCCATTGATAGTGCCCTTCTCTCCCTTGACCTTGATCAGCCTTCCCCAATAAGTGGGTCAGATATGATGCTATGGACTTCTGAGGCACAAGCATTAAAATGCCAGGTATTTCACTCTGCGCTCTTAAGATGTTCACTTGCAGCCCAGCCACTATACTATGAGGATGCTAAGCAGACACCTGGATAGATCACACACAAGTGTTGCAACTGAGATCCCAGATGAAACAAGATCAACTGCCAGATATAAGAGTAAGGCTTCAGATAATCCCACCCCACCCCCAGCTGTCCAGGAACCCCCAGCCTTGGAGCCATCCCAGCTGAAAACACATATGAACGATAAGCTGTCCATGCCAAGCCCAGCTCAAGATTCATGAACAGAATACATGGTGGTGGTGGTTGTTTTAACAACCATTGTTTGAGAAACTTTGTTATGAAACAATATATAACTGGAACATAACATCACTACCCCTATTTTCACAAAGAGGCAACAGCCAGTATCACTTAGCTAGAATGTGTCAGAACAAAAAACGAAAATGAATATCCAGGTCACTTAGACAGAAGCCTAGTGCTCTTTCCACTATACCACCATGGTCCCTGTCTAGGGCAGCTTTTCCTGGAATCAATACCTCACAAGTTTTGAATTGTCTGTTATTAAAATTAACATATTTATTCATTTTTAATTGACTGACCAAAGTCCAAGAATGCTGTAAAAATTAGATAATACACTTGATATTTTAACTGTATACATTAAGAATTAAAATACAATTATAGTGACTCTACCAGAGATGATGAGAATATGGTTACAATAAAAGTCAATTTAAAAGAATGATAAAGACTAACAAGTTATTATATAAATTGCTTTTCAAAATTCAAAATATGTATATATATATCAAATTGATTTCTTTAATTCTTAAAAGTTAATGACTAAATGTGGTAAAATACATTATCAAATGGTCCATTTATCAATCTTAACAATTTTAAGAGGTCTGAAACTCAGACTTGGTTAAGGGAGACAATGATTAACACTTACTCTCTTTCCTTCCATAAGACTTTTTGGAATTCATCCAAATGCACCTGCAAAGCTGAAATTTCAGTTACTTCATTTTCCAAAGGCAGATTTATTGCTTGCAGTCTCAGCCCAGGTTTCATTACACCATGTCCAGAACCATCATTCTTGAATAAATCAACACAATCTAGATTGGGTTTCATCTCTTTACTTAATTTTAATGGATCAACAACCACTCCTTCTTCCTGAAAAACAAAACAAAACAATCATTGTTGAATACTTAAATATATCAGGAGAAAAGTCATACAGAAAATACATTTTCAAAAGGAAATAAGTGTTATGACACAGCATCAAATCCGTATTTGTATTTTCTCGTCAGAGTGTTATATGGCAAAACTAACTTGCATTCTCCTTCAAACTTATTTTTTTCTATGTTCTACCTTATTAAAACAAAATACATTTCTCAAAAGGTCTGCTTTAACTTTTAGTCTGTTTTCCTAATCACAGCTAACAATAAACATGCATAAACTTGAACATGTGCAAAGAATTTTTTTAATGTTGATGAATTCCTCCTTAAAGTTTCTTTTGTCACAAGACACTTGCAAGTTTCAAAGTAAACCTAACTGATTATTTTTTAACATTCTTTGGAAGACAAGGTTTTTCAGGAAGCTCTTGAATATTTTCACGAGCTTGATTCTTGTTTTATTTTAGTTCACTAGTCAAATCTCAAATAGAATTTAATGGGGCATTTTAATAAATATGGGCATCAATTACCAGAGCAGCACACTGCCTCAAAAATTTTACAGCACAATTCAAAAACTGCACTAAACTCATACTATTGATATTTGTCTATAATTTACATTTGCCCTGATTCATGGGTTTTAAATGAAATAAGGCCAAGTTCAAATAAAATCTCAATGAATAGTCAAGTTCAAGTAAAATCTCAATGATATTTCATTTTTCCTATTTTTTTAATAATATGCAGATGCTGGGTTAACTAGCACGATTCATCTCTTAATTCCCTCAAGAATTAGAATTGCAATTATCTATACCATTGTGAAAAACAATAAAACAAGACATCTGTTTTTCTCCATGGAAAATACTATGGTCAGACAAGCTATACAAATGCAAGTATCTTTCTCACTATGCCCACAGTTGGCAAAGAAATAAAATAATATGGTCAAAATAAACTGGTCAAAATAAAAAAAAGAAAATCTGATTAAAGCTTCTTCAACAGGTAACACTTATTTTGCTACCATCAGAAGAAATTTCCTATGTTTATTCCCAAATGAAGAAATGTTTAATATATATCTACAATATATAATTTGTTCTTGACAATAATGATACAAAGATATTTCAGATGAAATGCCAAGATCTTGAGAATTTCCTAGCATCATACATGTGAAGAGAATCCTTCATTTTCTCAAATACAGTCTGGTGACTTATAATAATTACAAAAGTTTTGTGCATTCAAACACAAAACTGCATTCAAACACATACATTAACAAAATGGAATTTTGAGAATACATATAATTTTCCCAGAAAAGGACTAATAGTCTAAATGATCATGTTAAAAATTAAAAAACAAAAAACTTAGAAGGCCAAATAAGCAGAAGTAATCATGTTACTGTAATCTTTATATATTTTTTATTTATAGTGGAATCTATTTATAGTAATACCTACCACAAATTCTATACATTATAAAAAGGTTTAAAATTTTAGATGGAATTATAGAGGTGCAAGATATTAACTAATATGTATTTAGAGATGGAAGTAAGTAGACAGAGTTAACAATACAAGCTGATGCTATGATAAGAGGAAAGGTGAGTTTCTAACATTTCCTGAGGTATGTTGCCTGAGTTGTTAATAGTATTTACCAAATGGAGAAGGAGGAGGAGGAGGAGAAGGAGAAGGAGTGTTTTATTGATGAGTAAGTGCACAAACTGGTAGAGTAAATAAAATTGTTAAAAAGTCTTTTTTGTGCAGAAGTCTCAGAAACTTCAAGATTCAAATTACGCCAAGGAATTCCAAGAATGGATCATGTGAAGCATTTCCTAAAGGTACTTGCCTATAGTACCCATTTTATAAAGAGTTAATTGTGAGGCCCGAGTCCCTAACCTTCAGAAATATTCAAACTACTATATGGATCATTTATAATTTTGACACAAGGAGGTAATGGAAAGAAATATTTCTAAATATTTTCTTAACACACAAAAATTCTGGGTTCATTTTTGCTACAAAATCACTGATATAGTCTGAAATTGTGTCTCCCCAAAATTCATTTTTTGAAGTCCTAACCCCTAGTACCTCAGAATGTGACTGTTATTGGAGATAGGGTCTTTAGAGATGAGACTGAGTTAAATTGGAGTCATTATGATGCTGAGTGATAGTGTCCTTATAAGAAGAGGAAATTAGGGCACAGACATGCACACAAGGAAAAGACAACATGAAGATGCAGGGAAAACACAGCCACCTATGGGGCAAGGAGAGAAGCCTAGGAAGAAACCAACCCTGTGACACCGTGGCCCTATACTTCTAGCTTCTACAACTGTGAGAAAATAAATTACTGTCACTTAAGCCACCCAGATGGTGGTACTTTGTTATGTCAGCCCCAGCAGATGAATACAGTCACCATTGGGTTTGTCCCTGTCCCTTTCATCCCCATCACTATATATGGCATGACATTCAAAAATGCATATAATCTCTGGGTTCCTCAGTGGATTTTTTCCTTACCATGTTATTTGTGATTTCTTTTGTAGGAAATTGTATTTTTACCAAACTCCCTCTGATAGACTCGCACATTTGTGAATTAAGTAGAAATTGGTCTCTATGTTCAAAAGAGTCTTCTACAAAACTAGGAAGTTTCAGGTCCTGGGTAACTTTAGCTTCTAATGCCTCTTTTTGAGGTGGCAAACTTTGCTTTTTTTTCAGTGTACTCAATTCTTTCATTGTCATCTCTAATTTTATTCTGAGTTGTCTTCCTTCCTCCCTGGCACTGTTCCTTTCGGCTCGAACTTTGCTCCATTTTTCTCTCCAATTGGCAGTGCAGTCTGACCACCACCGCATAGTCTTTTCCATCTGAGCGGCTCTGGCCTTGACCTCTTTAAGTTCTCGCAGGCGAAGTTCTTCACAAATATCCCATTCGTTGGTGTTACATGAGCGAGCACAGAAATTGTGGGCAGCATGAGATTGTAGCCCATAAAGTGAGAAACAGGAATTACAGGTATTCCTGGGGGCTGAGGAAGGTGCTACCATGTCACAGTGTGGTTTCATGGATGAATGCTGCATCTGAAAGATTTGTGTTTCCTCAATTAATCTACGAATGGAATCCAAATTCATATTTATCTTTTAAGGCCTAAGAAAAGACAAAAGAGAATAATTGCACACTTGAATTTCCTTGCAGTTATAATAGCAAGACCAACATTTAAAAAGAAAAGTTGATAAAAACAATGCATCTTTTAATATTCCATATTTTATTTTCCAGTATTACTAGAAATATGGAGAAATTTATGCACTTTAATTATCCTCAAAGAAACAGACATTGCCCATATTAAATTTTACCAAACAAATAAAAATAAAGATATAAACATGCAATTGGAGATAGAATATGACACAAATAATTTATTTCAACAAGTCCAATTCCGCATTGTAACACGGTCCACTTCAAAACAAAGCTTGAAATATTTATTGTCCCCTAACTACATAACGGTTTTCTTTTTCTCTGCCAACTAAATTCTGATTTGTTCAGGTAGAATGAGAAATCTATTAATCTCTGGGAGAATAAATCACTACTCCAATCTCAGAGGCTAAATCATGATTAGTGTACATCTTCTATAATGACTTCCGTCTATTGACTATTCACAAATCTCAAGGCAGGCATATAGCCTGTTTGTAGCTGATGAGATGTGAGGTGAAGTGTTCTGGGAAGGTTTCCTATCTAGAAAATAAGAGAAGATCAGAATGAGAAACCATCTTTCCTCTACCTTCTTTCTGTTTGAACAAAGACATGGTTCTGAAAGAAGGCGAGTATAACAGCCATCTCCTAACATTTAAAATGGTGAAACAGAAAGATGAAAAGACCCTGACTAAACTTCTGCATGAAGAATGCATACCTCTGATTTCTTTGCTATGTAAGTAGGATTATCTGTATTTATTTAAGCTATGATGGTTGAGTTTTCTGTTACCTGCAGTCAAAAGCCCATCTAACTAATAGATGAATTAATGTCCTACTATGGCTAATATTGTGATAAGCTCTAAAATTAAGTATGAAGGAGATGGTCCTTATATTCAAAGATTTTACAGTCTAGAGGATGAGACAAGCACACATAAATTTAAAACTATATTTTAATAAATATATTTATTCAATATTTTTCTTAGTACATATTATATGTCAAGTCAGATTCTTGGGGTATGTTCAAGGTAACTTAAGGAATTCTGCTAAAGACTCAATATTCAAATAGGTATGTTGAGGATATAGCAAGAAGAATCTTTCCGTTAAAATAACTGCTTAAAACATGTACATTAATTTTCAAATTAATAAACTTCCATGATTGTATAAGATTACCCATTTTTATCCTCAGATATGGTTTTCTGGTGCAAATAATCTTAGATGATATTTTATGTTCATGATATTAATTCCTCTCAGTTTTTTCATTTGCTTTTATGTAGTTACAGATCATAAACTTCCTCCTTATGACCCATTTATTTAATCAACTGAATGGGTTTCATTATACTAACTAACTTACAAGATAAGTCTTTATTCATTGGGAAAAATAAGACTGTGTAATATTTTTAAAATACTACATAATTAAAAGACTTTATAATATTAAACTTAATTAATATTAATTTTTACTTATGCAAAAAACATATTTTAACAAGTGTTCTGTATATGTGCCAAAGCAATTCACTCATTATTACAATACTTATTATAATGATATAGACTCATGGTTGTAATTATTTTTGTTAGCTTTGGTATATGTCCAATCATGTTTGAATTAGTGCTGATCTGGAATAATTGTTCCCTTCATTTACTGTAATTCAGAGAGCAATAATAATATAACTGACTAAATTCCAAGACCAACATAAAAAAAGAACAAAGGAACTCTTAATTAGGAACACACCATATATATATATATATATATATATATATATATATACACACACACACATAAATATACATATATACATATTCACTATTCACTATTTAATGATATTTCTTTGGGTTGGAATTCCAAAATGAAAACAGCAAATTTAATTCAATATATTAAATTTATCCTTGCCAGTTTGCAAAATAAATCAGTATCATAAAATTGTAGTGTCTTTAAAATGTCTCATTAACTTTTATTTCACTAGTGTTTTGAAGACTCTATAATTGAATTCTGGTACATTGAGATCTTGCCTACCAATTAACTATGTATTTTTTCACATCTTACTAAATAAAAATGAGTTGGGTTTAATCATTCAGTCCTTGAATTTGGATAGTATTTCCTGTTCTAAAAAGTTTTCTCAAGCAAGGATAACTTGCTTGAGATTGGGATAGTTAATACACATATATATTTATTAAAGTATTCATTTTCCCTATACATACATGTGCACTATTTGTGTTTTTATCTTAGACAACGGAGAAAATATTTTCCAGTGGTTGCAGCACAAGGCCATTGATATATTAGAAAATATTTAATGCTGTTGACTCTTTGGTTTCTTGTATTGATTTTTGTGTTATAAAAATACTCATACAATCAGGCTACCATGATTCCTGGGAATAATTTTTAATGTAGTACATAACAAAGTAAACAAAAGGTAAAGGGTCAACTATATATATATATATATATATATATATATATATATATAATGTTACTTAACACGTTATTTCTTGCCAAAGAGGAGCAGACATGTGTAGGATGGTAGGCTTCAGACTGTCTTGGTTCAAGTTCTGACTCTGCCACCTTTTAGACAGATGATCTTGGATAAATTACATAAACTGCCTTTGACTCAATATCTTTATTTATAAAAGGTGACAAAAACAGCATATACTTTGTTGAGTTCTTATGACTATTAAATGAAAAAAATGCCTGCAGATTGTCTAGCCCAGGCTATCTAGTAGGTAACACAAAAGTTTCTCTTAAGTTATACAAATCATTAGCATATCACCTAGACTATTGTACTACTTATTTTTTTTTCAGTTTCTTTTCTCTTATTTGAAAGAGAAATAGTGTCCTTAAAAAATGGGGAGAATATAATGAAAAATTAGATTTACAAAAGTGCTCTGAATTTCATGTAATAAAGATACAGTCTCAATTTCTAAATAATATTAATATAAATCAGTGGAAGCCTCGGTACTATTATTTTCCTCTCCTTATGATACAGAAACTAGGGTGTAAGGCTCTAAAGAATCAAGCCAACCAGTTTGGGAATCAAGTAAATCTGAATTACAGCCATTGCTTCCCAGTCTTCTAGATTATTTCAGAAATAAATTTGGTGTACTTCAATTTTGGATATTTTTATACTAAAATATCTCCTATTAAATCACACAATTAGTCAACTGGTTCTGACATTGTCCTTTGAGTTCGTTCATTCAATCTCCTCATCACAGCTTAAAGAAACTGTAAGCTCTGGGGCCTGTCTGTCCCTCTGGCCTCTTCCTCTCTGTCATTCCAACTTCATGTCCCAAGCTTCTTCGGTCACCATGAGTGGAGTGTGCCTGCTCCTGGCATAACCTTACCTCCACATTTTCCTTTGTGCAATGATTGCTATGCAGCAGCACCTGCCCCTCCCTCCCCATTCCCACCCTTCCCTGGCTTCTCATCCTTCAGGTGGCAGCTTATACTTTCCTGCTAATGGCACCTGTGACCCGACTCTCCTACATCCTTTCAAGGACCTTTATCAGAGAGGATTACCCTACCATTGGCCTACTGTGAAAGTGAACAAAATTGACATCACTTCTGCCATCCTGGGATTTTGCTAATAATCATAAACAATAAATCAAACTAGCAATCACAAATTTTATCAAAGTCTTTGAAAGAAGCAAAGAGTGCATTGTGATCCAAAACACCCCTATTTACTTAGCAAAGTCCCAAGTGACATTTTATGTATATGCTGAAGAATGAACTGAGGCAGAAAGAAAAGCATTTTTGGCAGAAGTTACACTATCATGGCAGGATAAAATAGAATCTAAAAATATTTTTGTTTTATTGTTAACATTATTGTTTTCCCTTAGCCTATAGAAAATGCATGCTACATGAAACTTTTTGGATTTTTTTCTCCTAAGAGGCATAGGATCTCTAATGTATACACAACATTAACAACAAAAGCCATAAGGGATGAGAAAATATGTTAATGTAAATTTAAAACACAATGCTAAGAAACAATTGTTATTATTGTTAGGATGCCATCCATATATTCTGATAACTAAGAGAGAAGAAAGGATTAGTTTTTAGTATTCAAAAAAGAAAAATATCATATTGCATTATAAAATGTGGCCTGTCAAACATGCACAAATGATTAATATAAAAACATGGGTTTAAAGTACAAAAAATGTATTTTGGGGGGAATGTTTTGCAAGAAAGCACAGAATATTAAATATAAAGACTAAAGTTGTGCCAAGATAAATGAAACCATCACAGCGAACAGCCATATGGTGTCACATGTTTGTAGTTCAAGTTTTGCTCATGGTTAAATATTACATTTTAAAAATCCTTACACTGTGGCAAATTATATGGACAGTTATAGTCTATGCTTGTGGATGCAAATGAGAGAATTTTGAAATTGTATAGAGGCAGGAAATAATTGCACAAAGCAGACAAATTAATAATATAAAATAAATTTGAACAAGTTGCCAATGATTTAAACCTTAGATATTTTACTTTCCAAAAGCATTGCAGTATAAAACGTAAACACTCTAAAACATATATTTATATTAGCCAAGAGTCATCATAAAATTATACATTGCATGATCTTATCAGATAGAAACTGTGTTCATTTTAAAGAATTGACATAGAATTTATATAGTAAGCACTGCCTTTTGTTAGAGGAGTCTTCATTGTTTCCTATCTCTTTAACCTCTTACTATTTACTAATATTTTTGAAACAATGTGTCACTGTGTTTTCAAATCAATATGATGCCTTTCTTTTAGGCTAGGTTTCCAGTAAAATTATTTGTGAATAAAATACTCAGAAAAAGAATATGTTTCTAAGATAATATTCAATGATTTAAAAAATCTCCATTTCTTTTAAAACATATTATTCCAGAATAATCTCTCCACATGGTAACTTGATATTATTACAATGTTTTCTATGCTTTAAAAAGCATTTAAAATTACATTATAATAATAAGCTTTTGGGTCAGACATGGAAAGTGACCAGTTTGACCTCTCTGGAATATGAATAAAGGGATAAAGAGAAATCCAAAATCTATAATCCGTTTTATAAAGTGTCAATGCATCATTTGTAATCAGTCTTGGAAAAATAAAATTCCTGTTTTCTGGCAAGCTGATCATCTTGAAGCCTTTATAGTGCTTTGCCTGCCAAGTACAAATATAGGTTCAGACAATTTAGAATTTCTTGGTGGATACATTATTTAACTATTCTTATGTAGTATTTGGGTTGCCAAACAGGTTCAAGAAAGTCCTGCTTTAAAATATTGCTGAAATTTCTTACCAGTGTACAAATTGTGAGACATAAAGATATTTTATCTAAGATTTGAGTTTAGCAGGATAAGTATATTTCTCCTAATAACATATATAATATTTATGCTACTTATTACCTATTTGTATGGAAACCTGACACTTGTTGAATTCATCAGCATTTTTAACTATTTATATTCATTTCAAGGTTTCAGTGAGCAAAACCACAAACTATCCCAATTTTCATATACAATCTAATCCAACTTAATAGTGCCAAATAAATAAGCCAAAATATTTCTTGAGACCTTAAGCCAAAAATGAAATTAGTATTAGCTGTGCTGGAAGTATAGAGCCCCAGTGAATCTTATTTTTATGTAAGAATACCCTTAGCACTATTTCCAGGTGGCTAGCAGGCAGAGTGCACACTTTATTGAAATGAACACTGCACAAGGTTGGTAATGGCAAAAATTCAATCCTTTTCCAAAGTTAGACAGGTGATTCTGAGTCTGGAATTTACATCAGTATGTAAACCCTATCTCGTATAACCTCATTACAGATCAAAAATTACTATAAACTGTTTCCATCAAAATTAGTTAAAAAGAAATTAAAATAAGAGCACATAGCAAACAACTTGAAGTTATAATTATTAATTTATATAGTGAGTAGATCACTCTATGAAATAATTCCTATCATAGTTCCACTACAAACTGGAGGTGAAGGGGGGGTTTATACTGTCTAATATAAGGGATTTTTTTTCTCCTGCTTGTTTATTTGTCTAATTTAAAGGCTATAATTCATTAAAATTATAGATTTTCTTTAATATAGAATTCATCACCAATCCCCAATATTTATGTGCATTTCAAGGTTCCTGGGAACAAAACCACAAACTATCCCCAATTTTTCTATGCATTCCTTAGCAAAATTTCTAAACCATTTTTACCTTATTCACACTTATTCTTAAAGAATGTATGAGGCTAAGTCAGAAGTTCTTCACAGATCTGGTTATAGTTTCTGGTGGACAAGAGAAAGCTTTTATGTTAGTATGATTCAGTAATATTTTCTCACACCCATTTGATGGAATGTGCATAGCTGTCAAACTACTCTGTTAGCTGACTGGAAAGTTTTCTCAGGCTTAATAAGAGTGCAGCTCAAAGATCGTCATATTTAGGCCACTTTAAATATTTTCCATCAAAACAAAATTTATTCTTACAATCTATTTCATTTTGCCAACAGTGCATTCTTCGCATTAACAATCCAAATTGGCTAAACTATATCCCACATCAAAAAACTACAAGAAAATATTGGATTCAGAGGCAGATATTTCATAAGGTATTTAGACTTTTGTGAGCTATACCTGTGCCTATTTCCAAATACTTTGCTGCAGTCACCACAGTCCTTACTAAAGCCAAAATTATTTATATAAAAGCATATGTGACACTGTTTATTAAAGTTTATTTCTTACGTATGATTTAGAATTTAATTTTCAGTGTAAATAGCAATGGCCATATTGGTGCCAAAGAATAAAATTTACCCTTTCAAATACAAACTACATCTCAAAAGAAGTATTTTAAAAGCCCAGCTCCCCCAAATCACAAGATTACTGATTAATCAAATGCTATAGAGAGCATCTAGATAAGATGAAGCAAGTTTGGAAAAGAGAAAGATCAGGAAGCTATACCACTCCTATCCAGACTTCAAGAGTAGGGAAGCCAGAAAAGCAACTTTTCAAATATAATATCTAAGAAGTTGTGTAAGATTGTCATCCCTGTAGTATTGGTCGAGTAGAGCAATATTTTTAAATTATAGAAGTTAATATTTAATTTCTTTATTTGGTATATTCATCAGACACTACCATGATAGAACATATTTAAACATGAGTTTATTTTGCTCTTTTTTTTTTACAATTTCTTGAAGCAGGAACTTAGATTATCATTTTGAGAACTTTCCTTATTTTTTTATTTTTTATTTTTTTTAGAAAAAGTCTCTCTCTATTGCCCAGGCTGGAGTATAGTGATGTGATCACAGCTCCCTGCAGCCTTGGACTCCTGGGCTCAAGCAAAACTCCTGCCTCAGCCTCCTGAGTAGCTGAGACTACAGGCACACACCACCATGCTTACCTAATTTATTTTAATTTTTTGTAGATACGAAGTCTTGCTATGTTGCCCATGCTTGTCTTGAACTCCTGGCCTCAGGTTATCCTCCTGCCTCAGTATCCCAAAATGCTGGGATTACAGGCACTAGCCACCTCGCCCAGCTGAGAACTTTTCTCATTTTTAATATAAGAGGTTAGTGCATAAATTTCCTTCTCTTCACTGCTTTAGCTGCCTCCCAAATATTTGATATGTTACAGTACTTTCATTTCATTCAATTCTGTATACTTTTATTTTCTTTGAAAATTCTTCATTGAACCATGGATTATTTAGACATGTGTTATCTAATTTCTACTTCTTTGGGAATATTTCTGTAGTATTTCTATTTTTGATTTCTAGTTTGATTCCATTATAGTCAGGGAAGATACTCTATCTGATTTCAATTCTTTTAAATTTGTTAAAGGTTGTTCTTGACATAGGATATGATTTATGTTGCTGAATGTTGTATGTAAAAATATATGTATTCTGCACTTGTATGGTGGAATGTTCCATACATGACCCTTAGATCCTATTTGTTGACTATGTTGTCCAGATTTTCTATAACTGTTGATTTTATGTCTAGTCATTTTATCAGTTGTTGATAGAGATTGTTGATGTCCCCAACTACAATTTTTTGATTTGCCTATTTCCCTTTTCAGCTCTTTCAGTTTTTGCTTCATGTGTTTAGAAACTGTATAGCTTGATGTGTACTCATTTAGAGATTATCATGTCTTCCTGGTGTATTGATCCTTTTATCATAATGAAATTTCTCTTTGTCTTAGGTATGTAGTATTAGTGTTTTTTCATTTTTTTTGCTTTGAAGTAACATCACACATATTAATGTAACCACATAATTATTTTTAAAAATCTAATCTTTGCATGGTATATTTTTTCCATTCTTTTATTTTCCATTATTTTATTTGTAGTGGATGGGAATTTTGATTGATAATTTGAGAAAGTGAGTTTCTTGTTAAGTTTCTTATTAATAGCATATAATTTGTCCATGGTCTTTTTGTTTGTTTAGTTTGGTTTGTTTTACCCATCCTGTCAATCTCTGGCTTCTGATTGGTATATTTATGCCATTTATTATTGGTGTGTGAGAACTTATGTGCCATTTTATGACTTGTTTTGTTTCCTCTGTTTCTCATGTTGTCTTTTTTCTTTTCTTTTGTTTTTTTGCTTTCCTGTTTGTTACTTAAATATTTTTTGGCTTCCACTTGGCTTATATATGTAACATGTTTTTTAGTCCATCATTTTGTGTACTACAGTTTTCATACCAGTTGCTCTGAGAATCAAAATATACCAATGTGACATTGTAGTCTACTGAATTAACATTTCATCACTTCAAATGAAGTATGGAAAACCTAGTTCTATTTAGGTCATTTTGTCTGTTCCATCCTTAAATATCACTTTCTTACATATAAAATGATTATATAATTATTTCAACTATCAACTATGATTTATAAAATGGATGAGGGGAAAGATACTGTATTATATGTATTCATACTTCTATTTGATCTTTCACAATTTTTGGTGCTTCAAGATTCCTTCTTTAAATATTTTGTTTCTTTTTATAGAATTTCCATTCCATTAGCCAGTTAATAACAGAATCTTTTAGTTATTCTTCATCTGGCATCTTTATTTTTCCCTTCATTTCTGAAGAATAGTTTCACAAGGTATATAATTTGCACTCAATAATTTTTTGCCTTTCAACATTTAAAAATGTGCAACCTCCTTGTGGCTTTCATGGCTTCAGGTGAGAAATTTGCTATTACTGAAATTGATGTTCCAAGTGTTGGCATTTTATATTAGAAGTTCAGCATTGGTTATGCAGTAACATAAATATTATGGCACATAAGTCTTTCATTTTTACTCTTATCCTTAAATTTCAAACATAGATAAAAGTATATAACAATTAATGTGATCAATCAGGTGGTAATAAATGCCATCAAAAGCAAGATTATGGCCATGACTTCAAGCCACATAACTATGTTTTGTTCTATCCTTGAAATGCTTACTTTATCTCAGGATGATTGCATAAAATGGTAAAGCAAAGAAGTTCAAATTGTTTTCTTCCAATGTGTGTGAATACTAACCTTTGTATTAATAAAAATAAGTGTAATAGACAAATCTCTAAAATGTCACTGTCTGTTAGTATTCACAAACTTGTCTAATTCTTTTCCTCTCAGTAAGGGTTTGCCCTAGTGACCTGCTTCTAATGAATATAATTTGTAAAAGTTCACTTCTAAATTTAAGTTATAAAAAAAAAAAGACATTTCCATCTTGCTAGCACTTTCTCTATTGCCCCCTCTTTTGGTTACTCTGATAAACCCAAGAGCCATGTCACAAACTATCATGTGGAGAAGTCCACATGGCAAGGAACAGAGGAAGCCCTCTGGCCAACAGCTCCTAATAATTAAATCCTGCCCACAACCACCTGGAGGAAAATCCAAGTTTAGTTTTAAGACCACTGCAGCTCTGACACCTTAACTGTGGCCCTGTGATTGATACAGAACCAGAGGAAAAGCCACAACTCGATTCCCAACCCACACGAACTATGAGACAATAAATGTTGCCTGTAGAACACTACATTTTTGTTGTAGTTTGTTATATAACAATACAAAAAAGCAATACATGATTATTAAATCACTTCCTCAAATTATCAATTAACATTGTGATCTGTCACAATTTAGTCTAACATCATAAAAACCTGTAAGCATTTAAGAAATAATATGTTGCCAGTTGCAACATCTGTAATCCTAGCACTTTGGGAGGCCAAGACAGGGGCATGCTTGAGGCTAGAAGTTTGAGACCAGCCTGGGCAATAAAACGAGACCCTGTTTCCACAAAAAGTAATTTTTAAAAAATCATCTGGGAGTTGTAGCAGGAGCCTATAGTCCTAGTTACTATGGGAAGTTGAGGTGGGGGGGATTTCTGGAGCCCAGGAGTTTGAGTTTACAGTGAACTATGATCAGGGGACCACTGAACTCTAGCCTGAGAGACAAAGTGAGACCTCAGCTCTTTAAAAAAAGAAAGAAAGAAAATGTTAAAATTTACCAATTAAACCAATTAAAGTTGGGCTGGGATCAATGTGAAAGTTAAATGAGATCAATTGAAGAAATAGAATAAGACAGTAAATCTCAATACAAATGCCAGTCACAGAATTAAGAGGAAATGCATTTTATGATGTATCTTCAGATAATATCAAAATGTAAAGTGTCTGTGGCACTAAAGATATGATGTAGTCAAGAAAATAAATGTAAGAAATATCATAGTATTTTGTTTAAATTAGATATCTTGGCATAAGATAAAATCGGCTGGTATTTTGAGAGCCATTGGAACAACGGATAGCTACCTATGACATTAGCTTATGGAAAAAATATTATGTAACTAACTGAAAAAGGAAGAAAGACATCACAAACGAAGGAGATGAGATATGTAATCCAGATGTCAGAAAATTTGCAAAATTTTATTTTTGTTTTGTTTTCCTTCTTATAATTTAATTAAAATCCAAGTAAAACTTCCCAAAGTCTACAGAGAACTTCAATTTATTAATCACTGTTGTAAAATTGTAATAATTGTCTGACAGGAAAGGAAATTTTGTTTACAACTTACTTTAAAATAGCTTAAAGACTGCAGTCTCCACAAAGAATATGAATTATCAGAAAAATCCATTTTTAATCTCCATTGATATTTGAGAAATCAAAACCCAGTAAGAGAGAAATGTTCTGGGTTTTCATTAGTATATGTTGACGAAGCGATAGTAACAGGAAATATAAATTGACACTCAACAATATCTTTAACAACTTAAAATTAGAAAATGAGAACAGTGTACATATTCATTTTTCTAAAATGTTTCTCGAAACCACATGACTATAATTTGAAGCTGCTATACTTGATAGTGCATTTAATTCACTGCACATGATTTTCCTCTCTAGGGGTACATATAGAGGAACATGCTAATTTTTACATCTTGATACTTTATAGAGTAATTTATTGAAAAGCATTTTATAGTTAAAATGCAAGATATTATTTTGCCTTTGGAAGAATAAAAACTGTCAAGAAATTATTTAGATGTTTTTTTCCCATTTTAGAATGCCAAGTACAATAGTGTGAGAAAAACTTTCTATTCAAACAGCACCTGAAGTTTAGTAGTGCTTATTTTGGACATATAAAGTAGCATTAAGTTCTTGAAGTTCTTCGGTTTTATCAAAGTTAGTTCTCTTTAATATGAAGATAAATCATTTTAATGCTTATTGATTAACATATTTTATAATATTTGCCTTTATATAAAAATAATTTCTCCAAATCAAATGATAGATAAACTGAACTGTTTGGTATCCCACAATGAAATCTGGGGACAGAGGGAAAGAGAGAGAGAGAGAGAGAGAAAATTATCAGGCAGTTTCCTAAACATTTCTCATAATTCCTTCTCCCTAGAGCCTAAGAGGTATATCAGTATTTATCTTTCTATGCCTCTATATTTTATATTTATTCTAAGTGTATGTGTGTAAGAGAGTGTGTATGTAAGAGATACAAAAATTTTCAGATCAGCAAATCTGAATTATAATCATTTTTATTATTATAAGTGATTATTTTAAATTGTAATTTCCCAGAGACTTTTGCCTAATGAAAAAAATTTCCAAATTTTATAATATCATGCTAGTCTGACTGTTTCGTATTATTCAAATAAAGACTAATGCAAATGTCATTTTTCTGGCTGTATTTTTCCAAATAAATCTATGTTAGGAACGTAATTAAAAATTATGCTTTTTAAATTCCAGATTTGAAACTAAAGTACCAGTTTGACATGTTAAACATTTATCCATTTACATCTATAATATTTTGGGTTTTTTTTCTTGTTTATTTATTTTTATTTCACCATATTATGGAGGTACAAATGTTGTTAAGGTTACATATATTGCCCTTGCCTCCCCTCCCACCTTGAGTCAGATCTTCAAGCGTGTCCATACCCCAGGTGGTGCGCATCTTACTCATTATGTAAGTATATACCCATCCCCTTTCCCACTCCCACCTGCCCAACGTCCGATAAATGTTTTTTTGTTTTTTGACATTTTGGTTACATTTTATATCTTTGCCTCTAAGAACTCCATAATTCTAAGAAAACTATAATAGTTTTTGTAATATTTAAAATTGAATCCAATTTCATAGTTTTACAAGTTTTTGGAACAAAGGGACACTTGGCCTAGCACATTTAGTAAAACTCCTGGACTTATTATGTCCCAGATGATGAATAAAAATTTTGATACTCTTTGGGTTGTTTCCTAAGGGAATTTTAAAATTATTTTTTCATATTTTACTTTTCCCTACAGTAACATTAAATGGTGTGAATATCCTTTACTCAAAATGTTTTGTGTTTTTAAATTTAAAATAATTTACTGACTTTTCTCCCAAGGAAATTTAAGAAAACTTTGCTTATTTGTAGAAAGAAAGAAAGAAAGAAAGAAAGAAAGAAAGAAAGAAAGAAAGAAAGAAAAGAAGAGGGAAAGAGGGAGGGAAGAAAGGAAAGAAGAAAAAAGAGAGAGAAACACATGTGTATATTATTCTGTGCCTGTATTTGGTATAGTTTCATATTTCATGAGCTAACTTTCCAGATAGAACAAAACTCAGTATTTTTCATTATTGAGAAGAACTTTGAAGACTCATAGTTTATATTTGAGTCCAATAAAGAATTTAGGAAAGACATTGTAACAGTGTGCCCCAACAACAGTTAATATAAAATAGTAACTAAAATATTATGTTTATGAAATTAATTTATGAAAGATAAGTTTATAAAATATAGCATCCTGGAAAATGCAAATTTAAATATCTTTGCCAGCAAGTAGAAAATGATGAGAAAAATGTACTGATTTTAAGACAAGCAGCTAATATTTATTTTTATGCATTGCTATTAAGGGCCTAGTGAGGCTTATATATCATCAGTGTTTCTTTTCTTTAACTTAAATATGTAGTATTTGTGCCAGATTCTCATGTAATGTGAAGGAAATGAATTTGCTTCCAGATTGCCAAACTCCCTTACTTTGGGATTTCTTCTACAAAATATAGAAAATGAACCACACTGGGCAGCCTTTTATCATCATTTACAGCATTCTCACCAGAGAGAATTAGATGTAAGTTCAAACAAAAGAAAGGAAATTGGGTGGTCTATCTATTTGTGACTACTAGCTTCCTCGGGAAGCCTTCATAATCCTTTTTTAGACTTGGTGCCCTTTCTGTGATCTCTGAGCACTGTTACCCCTCCTTTACAAATGTTTAACAGAGTTTGGTTTATGTTTTAGAATTATTTGATTTCTCTATTTTCTGCACCAACCATACTGTGAAGTGAATGTAGGTGAGGACCCATGTTTGTTTCTGCTCACCATTCCATCAATAGGGGCTAGCACAATGTCTGTGTTAGAGTAATAAATAAATATTTATCACATGAACAAATGAAAAATGAATGAATGTGAGATATTTAAGAAAAAAAGAGTCTATAAAACCTAGCAAAGATTATTTATGAAGAATTTAGAAATAACCTATTTCAGACCAGGAAAAAATGATATCAATTTTTCACAAACTTTTCCAGGTAAAAGAAAAAGCGAATGCATCTCAACTCATTTTATAAGGTCAAAAAATTCTTGATAACAAAACTTTATTAGGACTTTATGACAAATCTCTCCCATTATAATATATATAAAAACCCTAACAGAAATATTAGCAAGAAAAATCCAGTAATTAAAAAGATTAATGTCTCATAAAATTTATATATTAATTCATAATATAACTTTGGTTTAGCATTTGATTATCATTGCAATTTATTTAGTAAAATATATTAATGAAATAAATAGAATCATCTCAATAGATGAATAAAATGCATTTGATAAAAATCAAGAAGTTTACAATTTTAAAAGGTACCAAACTAAAAATAGAAGGGAAAATAATTGATGTGATAACAATTTATTGCAGAAAACCTAAATAATCCTTAATGGTGATTATTGATAACTTTCCCCCTGAAATTAGTAACTATAAAGAAGTGACTGCTAATACTAGCACTGTTTAGTATTATACAAGAGGAGAGGCCTAACCTCTAAAATATGACAAGAAAAAGAAATAAAAATAGAGATCAAAAGAAAGAAAATTCTCATTTTGTACAATATTATAGTGTAAGTAGAAATTTAAATCAATTCACAAACCACTAGAACTAATATGTGGTTTTTAGTAAAGTCACTAGATATGAAGTAAATATATACAAGTATGTGTATTTTTACATTTTAGAAATAAATATTTATACCAAAAATATTGAATTTTAAAATACAATACAATTTTATCATGGTATCATATGTATCAAAATAGCTATAGCTATAACAGAAGATGAGTAAACTTACATTTTATAAGCCACAATATATTATTATAAGAAACTAAAGAGCATCTAAATAAATGAAAGAATATATCATGTCTTTATGGCTTATAAAGCTCAAAATTGTAAAATGACACTTGTGCCCTGATCAACCTATGTATTCAATAATCCCAGTTAAAACTTCAGAAGTTTATTTTGTGGAAATTGAGAAGTTGATTCTAACATCCATTTGGAAATGCCAAGAGTCAAAAAAAAAAAAAAAAAAGGAAAAAAGAAAAGAAAAAGCCAAGAAAAACTTTAAAAAGTAACAAAGTTATAAGAATTTTATTAATGAATATGAAAATGGTAAAAAGCTATAATAATTAAGACAAGAAGTTATTGGCACAAGAGTAGACAAATAGATCAATGGAAAAGAATCCAGAGACCAAACATAGACCCACATCTCTGTGGATTGGATTTATGACAGTTCAGTGTGGGGAATTATTTTTCTCTTTTTCAAATAAAGGTGATACCTCAATCATGTATTTATATGGAACTAAATGTTACAACACCTTATTAAAAATTCAGTCCCAAATAGAATGTTCACCCAAAATTATAAGATAAAACAATAAATCATCTGGATGGTAACTAATAAAAATCATTCATTACATTGCAGTAAACAAAGATTTTATAAACAGGATACCAAACATTAAGGTATCAAACATTCATTCATCAACCATGAATTAAGATATTTATCAACAGAACTTTATTAAACCTAAAAATTTCTGTTTGTGAGAAAGCATTATCAACAGAATGAAGTGCAAATCATAGCCTAGAAGAAGGTATTAACCATACACATATCCACTGAGTACTTATAAAGTCAAAAGTTGACAAGAAAAAGTCAACAGCATGATTTTTAAATAAAATGCTAAAAGACTTGAGAATGTACTTCATGAATGACAACATTCACATAGTCACTAATCATGTGGAATGTTCTTACATCATCAGCTATCAAGGAATTGCAAATTAAAACCACAATGGAAAACCACTACCCATAAGAATTATCATAGCAACATTATTTCTAATAGCTCAAAATTGAATGAATCCATTGTCTATAAACTAAAAATGGATGTATAAGTTTTGTCATAGTTACCATGTAACAATAACAATGAATGAACTGTTGCTACAGATGGGTGAATCTCATAAACAAAATGCTAAATTGAAAGAATTTGGCACAAAATAATATGTTCTGTATGATCTCATTTATAACAAACTCAAAAAGATTAAAACCTACTCATGGTAGAATCAGAATAGTGTTTACCTTTGAATAGAGTGGTAATGACAGGCAGAAGGTATGAAGGAAGCTTCTAGAATGCTAACAAGTTTCTATTATTTGATCTAGGTGGTGGCTACATGGGTGTATTCTTTTAAACAAGTCATTGAGCTGTATATGTTTCAATTTATTCACTTTAGGTGAAGCCATCAACATTGAATCTCATCATTTAAATAACCAGAAAACAGCCAATTGCTAGGCACTGTCTTACAAATACTATTCTCTATTCAGATATCTAGCTGTCAAGAAACTCTCAGATTAAGCAGGAGAATAGACATGATAAACAGAATATTACCACGATATAGTAATGTGTGCTCCCATGGAGGTACAAAGAGACCACAAGGGAGTATGAGAAGAAAAATGTTCCTCTGCTTGGTGGCTGAGAAGATATCATTAAAGAATAAGAACTTTTCAGTCACACACAAGAGCATAATAGCATGAACTGAGTCTATGAATTTCATAGTTTTCAGCAAACTATACATTAATCAGCTCTACTTGAAAGGAAATATGTTCCTCCAAAGGACAATATTTGTACAAATTCAATGAATCTTATTTAATTGTGGTGAAATAGTTTAGTTTATTATGGAGATTTTCAATGGGCATAAAATTTTTAAAATTTCCAGTAAATTCACTGTTTAATTACAATAAAATAAAGGAGGAAATTGTACATGTAACATATATAATTAAAATTTTAGCTTTTTTTCTCTAATCTTTTTTCTCTAATACAAGGAAACTTATCATCAAATACTAGTTGATTCATGTTTTAATTATTCAACCACACAAATTAAATTCTCTAGATATTTACTTGTCTTAGAAATCAATACTCATTAAAACAATTATGTTCAGATTATCAGAATGTCATTATCAAATATACCTCTTCTTAATGTAAATGAGGCATGAGTCTTAGCAAACAAATGATTTGTAAGCCCTTTTAACAAGTTTCATGATAGAGTAACCAATTTACACACACACACACACACATCCACCCCCCATGATCATTTTCTTGATGAGATCATCATTCAAAGTTATCTTTCTTGCATTTATAAAAATGTTTAATTTAAACATGTAACCAAAAAGATTCTCTGAGCCTGCTTCAAAATAGTGGACAATAACAACACAAAGATAATTGCTGGACTTGAGGGAAAAGAAAAGAAAATCCAACTTCTTCCTCTATCCTCTTTGAACACATTTCCATTTGCAAAAAGTTGGGACTTATAAAAACAGAATCAAGATAATTATTTTGCTATTCAAATGTCAACATGGAAAATGCAAGAAAGTACAACATATTTTAGAAGAAGGCTAAATTCAAATGTTGAGTTCCTCTTGTTAAATTTGTTTGTGAAAGCCAAATCTACTTTAAAATTTCTAATAATATTTGGCAACATAAAAGATCTTACCTCAGAGTCCCAGGTGTCCCACTGAGTTCTATTGCATAAAATCTAGAAAACAAACCCATACTCAAATGCATTTTATACTTTAAAATAAATTGTATATTGTAAGTCAAAAGAATTCTCAGACAAATATAATCATGTGAATCAAATATTTTATAAAAGTAATAATAAATTGAAATAAAAATAGAGAAATACATATAACATTTTATAAAAGTAGTTCTTCTACTAGTAAAAAAAAAAAAGGAAGATAACAGAATTTTTTTATTTTGGGTTTGACCACCTTGGGACTTTTCTGGCTTGATTACAACTTACTGTTTTCTTTCTCTCTTGATGTAAAACAATAGAGCAGGCAAAAGCATGTTATGTTAATCATAACAGAAGTTTGCTTGAGGACAGAAACATTGTGTTTCCTGTTTTATCATACATTAAGGTAGACAAACTGATCCTTACCCTATTCAATGTTGCTTTTAGCCATTGTTATTGATTTTTAAATAGTCAGTAGCTGTGTAAGAGAAATTTTCTGCAAGATCTTTTGTTTCCTTAAAAAGTGAAAAGGAAATAGGGAGAAGAGCATAGTGAAAAGGGATTTGATTTAACTTTGGACCAGGTGTGTGACCTTGGGGAAGTTAACTTTTCCCAGACTCAGTTTTAACAACAAAACTATAGTGATTTCACCTACCTTGTGAGAATACACAGCTATCGTACACACACACACAGACACACACACACCCCAGGCACAATGTAGACATTCAATAAATGGTAGCTATCATTTTACTATCCTTTTTTACTACATAAAATTCCCTTTCTGCACATGATGAATTTGTGGCTGAAATTAAAATACAAAGCATAAAACCACTGTTCACACATTTCTGATTACTAGTACCAAATCTTCAGTGAAGGTAACTGAAGAAGAATCATCAGCTCTTTGAACAATTTATTGTGTTTTCTACTTCTCCTTAGGACAGTAAAAAATCTGCTACTATGAAATCTGGGGAAATGAGATTAATAAAATTTAGAAAGTGAAGTACCTACAGATAAAGAATGAGATATGAGAACCATCCCACTATTCCCATGAAAAGCTATGGGAACAATGCAATGAAAAATTGAAATAAACAACTCAAACTGATTTTTCCTTGGTTGCTGTCCAAATAGAATGCACATTTCACAGGGCCCATATAAATAGAGGCAAGTTGCTTTATTATTCTGCTCCAGTCCTGTCATCAACTCTTAGCTTACAGTTATAGGACTGGAATACAAAGCTAGATAAAAAAAAAAATAGATTTGTGCCTATAAAAAGACAGAGGAAAAATAAGTTGGTGCAGAAATTATTTGAAAACGTTTGAAAACAAGAATAGGGTTTTGTGTATGTGCATGTGTGTGTGTGTATGTGTATGTGTGTTGTAAACAGGGATGTAGGGAGGATAATGAGAAAAATAATGCATCTACACTGTTTCCTGGTCAGTTTGTTTCTTTTTCATCTCTGATCCCATGCTTTGGTTAATTACTTTATTCTATATTTATTACACTGCATAATACTTTTAATGTATATGTTTCTTCACCAGTCTATGAGCTTCTTGGGGACAGAACTTACATCTTATTTATCTTTGTCTACGCAGTGATAAGAACATAGAGAACATTCAGTTAACGAATCTGGAGAGAATTAAAACTGTGATTTGATTAAAATACTTTACAACTGCCACAATGGATATGCATGCAGTCGTGTTTATGCCTGTACGTTGGGACATAAGAGGTGAATCTTATTCCATCCATTTGAAATTCTCAGGCTTGTTGGAGATGAAAATATATCTGTTCTCTCTGTGTTTGTGTGTATGGGTATATGAGTGAATATGTGTGTAAACCAAAGAAATGAAGGAAAAGATGAGGGAGTTAATTTGAAAATGATCAGTTACTAGTAATATTTTAGAACTGTGATGAAAGAAGTTTTATCTTTTAATGACTTAAAGCCTCAGACTCATCATAACAAAGGCATGTTTATCATCACACGATCATATAAACCCACGTGAAATATTAACACTTCCTGCCTCATCATAGAGTAGTAAAGAATTACTGTTTATGTTACAGTGCAAAACAATCTGCATTTTGTTTATTAATATTCTGTTGAAAACAATTTTACTTGAAAAGCTAGTGTATCAAAACTTTAGCAATGATATTGATGTGTATCAGAAAAACAAATATAATTATTCTAATGTTTCTGGAGTGTTCATTTTCCTTATTAATGTTAGTATTTTGCCTTTAATTTTATAAACACATAATATAATTTTGTTTTCTTTTCAGCTACCTTTAATTGCAAATGAAATATTTTAGGAAACATGCTCATTGCTACTCTTTCTACTTAAAATACTTCTGGGACCATTTACATTTTTCAAAATGCAGGTACTCCTATTGATATTTTTTATAGCTTCTATAATATGATATTCACCATATCATTTATTGCAGTCTTTAAAATTTTTTAGAGAATCAAAAGAAATGTTTAAATACAAAAAAATTATAATATTTTAATCTTTAATTTTCCTCTGAAAATAATATGATTATACATAATACACCTTAGGTAATGTCTGAATAGTATTGGCCTTTGCATGAAGAATTAACCCATATTTCTGGTACAAAGTCCTACGATAATGCTTCTATGAAAGGAGAAGTATTAATTACCCAAGTGCCTTCAGATTGTCTCTTGACAAAACCAGTTTATTTCAATTTAAATGGCTTATTTATTGAGACAAATGCTCTAAATTGAACAAATATTTTTGGCTAACAGTGCCCAAAGTCTGTTACTAAGAGAAAAGCCTAGAAAAAAGTGATTAATTGGTAAACAATAATTTGCACAGCTTGAAAAAAATTCCACCCTTCAAAAAAAGCATTGAAAAAATGTTTTTCACTGCTTTCCTAGAAATTTAAATAAAGTAAATACTCACTTTGTTTTTTAAAAGGAAAGCATGAATTTTGCTGCTTCAAGGAGCTTAAGGGAAACCCCTTTATATTTCTCATTGTATAAAAGATTATTTTTTCCTCCTTTTTTCCCTACTAATGAAAGGCACCACCATCTTTTCAGTTTGCATAAGCCAGCAATTTTGACTTCTCTTACTAAATATTCTTCATAATCTTCTATATCCAATCATTACCAAATCCTGTTCATTTTAACATTAAAAAGCTTTTATTTACATTCACTTTTCTCCATCTTACCCACCTTAGTCCAAATACTATCATATACTACCAAATACTACTCCTAGAGTACTGAAATAGATTTCCAGCCTCTCTCCCTCTCAATATTGTTCTCCACTCCACAACCAGAGAGATATTTTTATGTTTTTAATTTGATTATTGCACCTTTGCTGAAACCAGGGCAATTACTTTTCCATTATTCTTAGGCTTACATCCAAACTCCTTATCACAACTACACCAGTCTTCCCTCCTGGCCTTCCCTCTTCTAGCTTCCCCTCTCCTGGCCTCCCATTCCCTCCCCTCTTCTCTCTAACTTCCCCCTCCTCCATCCTCCCCTCCCATCCTCTTTCTTGGCTTTACATTTCCTGCCCTCCCCTCCTCCTCCCCTTTTCTCTTCCTCTCCAAGCTTCCTCTGCCTGGATTACCTGGATATCCCACTCCTCGTTCTAGCAGAGCTTGAATCTAGCAGAGCTTGAACCAAAATAATTCAACTTCCTTAGGGGGTCAGTCCTCTATTCCTATATGTTAATTCTTCAGAAGACTATTGCTTCCATGAAAACTGTAGAAGCATCAACTTAAACTAAAATATGTGTGCTCACATTTTAAAAATAGAAAATGCTCGATATATTCATTAGGGTTTTGATCTCTCTTTCTGCCTTTTTGTATTTTGCCTTATCTTGATTTATTCAAAAACATCAACTTGTGAGCTAAAATAAAATCTTAAGCTTCCCATCTGACTGAAGAGACCCCCTTTTGGCCAAGGGCACCCCAGAAATATCCTAAAGCTGAATGGCTGGCCATGCAAAGGGAAGTCAGACATGTCTTTCCATGCCCTCTTTCCCCTTTTGGAGTTATTATTTTTTTTTTTTGTAACAGTGAGATACAAAATCATGAACAAGCTGAAGGCCATGTAAGACAAAGGTTAAACAGCACCTGCAGGTCATCAATTCACTTAACAGATCTCTTGTGGCTGGGTGTATGTCCAGTGGCTTGTCTATAATTAGCAGACTTCCTTATCTTCACTTAAAATATTCTAGGCCTTCAGACAAAGCTTTATGTCTTTAATCAATTACAAATCAAAGAATCTTTAAATCCACCTATAACCTATCATCCCTTACTTTGAGATGTCCTGCCTTTTCAGCCCAAACCAATATAAGCCTTCCATGTATTGATTTATGACTTTAGGTGTAATTTCTATCTCCCTAAAATGTATAAAACCAAACTGTAACCAAACCAGGGCAAGACCACTTGTTAAAGAATTCTTGGGCATGGCTCTCTGGGCCATAATCACACATATTCAGCTCAGAATAAACCCCTTTAAATTATTTTACAGAGTTTAGGTTCGTTTCCATTGACAAACCTACTGAGTTCTCACTGTCTGAAAGACATAACTTCTGTTACAGAGGCCTTTAATGCTAATCTACAGAGAGACAATTCAAATTCACTATTGTTTTCTTAAAATGCTTTTCTATTACTTGAACTGAACCATGACATGAAAGTTGTTTCCTATGGCTTTATAGTGACCAAAATCTAGTAATCACATATAACCACAGTTTCTAAATGATTACAATGGCCAAGGACTTAAAAGTTAACTTTTCTCTGAAGGAGATGAGAATTAAATTTTGTCACAAAAAACATTTCAAAAAATTTAACACCTTTCATAAAGTAGAATTTTCAAAACAGAATCTCACTAAAAATCACTATCCTAAAAAACTCAGCCCTGTGGGGGAAGAAAATCACTAAATTTGCATGTAACAGAAGAGAGTCAACTTCATTCAGAAATTATTCAAAAGTGATGCAGAGTAAGATACGCTAATAATAGAGATTTTATTTTCTAGATTATTCAGGCAGATTAGAGGAACTTTTTCCTGAATTTTTCTAATGATATTGTAGAATTAAAAAACATGTTGGTGTTTTCTTGTTGTCGTTGTTGTATTTTTATTTTAATCAGGTATAAGTTGTATGTGTGAAACATAGCAACATTTGAACAGGGCTTACCACCTCTGAGTGTATTTATGCAAACAATTGTCCATTTTATGAAAGTGCTTTAGTGAGGGTGACAATGAACTTCTTTAGTTAAAAAAATAAAGAAAAGAATCAAATCTATCTGAAAAATATTTTTTTATAAAACAACTGCTCACTATCTCTTTCCAAATTTTTTGGTCTTATTAGGTTTTGTTTGTTTTTTGTCTTTCTCTAACCAACATCACCTGTACATAATGCAATCTGTACGTAATGTTAATCTATTCAAAGATTAACACTGTCTTCCAAATCTACCTCTAAATCTAAATTTTACTGAAAAATCATTATACAAGCTAAATTAAACATAACTAAAAGCAAGAAGTGGTAAAATAGAGTCATTTAAGATTTTTAAAGTACCTGTTGCTATATTTCCTTTTGTCTTTACTTCTATTGCCATCCAGTTTAGAGTTTTAAAAACAGTTCACCAACTCAGGTGAAATAAAAGCATAATAAAAGACACATAAACCAGCAAAAGCATGTAAAACAATGCATTTTGATGACCATTTTATTAAAAACATACACTCATATATACAATGAATGTTACTCATTTCTGCAAGTTGTTAAAGCAGGATAAGAATAAATATTTCTTAGTTTTTAGACCTTGAATTAATTCATGTAGTCATTCAAAAAATATTTATCAGATTTCTACTTTGTGTCCGGCACTCAATTCTAGGGGTTGAAAATGTACCAGTTCATAAATAAATTTAAATATCATGTCATTACAGATGAAATCTGATTCACAGAAATTCAAGTATATGTTTTAAAAAAAAAGTTTTCAAAAGATTCATTTGTAACAAGTTATCTAGATGCTCATACTTTTTAATGGAACTCAAATTATGTTATGAATGATTCAAAACATAGGTTTTTTAACATGATGGAAAAAACTAGAAAAAATACAATTCCATAAACTATAACACAAACTTAAACCTTAGTTTTAGAGTTTAACACTCCTGATTACTCTCCCAAATATAAATATTTACATGTTCAACTCTTCTTCCTTAATGGAAAATGAAGTAATTCTGGGATGAGAGTAAACTAAACTTTCTAAAATCTCTCAAAATATTTTAGACAGGAAAGCCAGCTGCCTCCACCTGCTCATGACAATGTGTTCAAAGTGCAATACTATAGGAGCTCATTTATGTCCTTGAATACGTTAGTCCTTGAATTATAGACTTAGTCCTTGAATTATATGCCTTTTATAATTAAATAATGTAATTGCAGAGGATATTGTAGAAATAAAATTATTAGTGAATATGATAATTTCTGAGTTGCATAATTATGTTTTTTTCTTAAAATACATGACTAATCTACCTTGAAATCACAAGGCTACCTACCTCTGAATAGGAATAGCATAGGTTTCAGAAAATATATTATACCTCTTGTGACATAAATAACAACATACAAAAGAAATATGTAAAATTGATTTTATGTGTAAATAAAGTGATATTCATTTGTGTATTATACAATAAAGATATTAAACCAATCATTTTCTGTTCCTAAGGAGCAGATTAATACTCAGAAAAAAATGAAATAAAAAGGTATAGAAAAGCAGGAAAAAAACCAATGGAATTATTCAAAACCAAATGTTTTTGTATTATATAACAAAAGATCAGAAATCATCTCACCACAAATTATCAGAACAGCAGCTAGCATTATGTTGATGTTTACACAAAATGTTGACTTCTTTGTCTCAGTCACTATAATTAGGTTTATAGCATCACTATATTTCTATGAATTTTTCTAGGATAATAATACATGCTTGTTCTAATGTTTTAAATCTTTTAATTTAAGGTCGTATAAAATACGATATTTCATTTGGAAATTCAAAATATGATGGGTGTACAATATGTAAGCTTTTTCTTATAATAATGAGATCCAAAATGTTGACTTCACTGGAAAAGTTTCATCTGTTAGACTTTGTAAGCTTAAGAAGGAAGAGACATGGAATCTTGGAAAACATAATTGTTAGATCTTGATTTGAAAATTAGTGTTTAAATGCTAGTGAAACTTTTTCCTAGTTTTAATCCCTGCCCAAACTTTCTCCATTTTAGCCAAAATGAATTATATTTTGTTTAGACATAGAATCCCCCAACTTTCCAATCATCTTTTTATGTGTTAATGTTTCTGGGTTTTGTCCTTGGACATAGGAGAAAATAGTACTAAAGAGAAAACCAATTTAACTATAAAGCAGAGTTCTTAACGTAATTGCCAATTGATCTGTAATCAGTTTTCATTTGTTCCTTTTATTTTGGCATAGTTGTTTTATTTCCTTAATAAAGATAAGGAAAGGAATTAGACTAAAAATGTCAAAATAATAGGAAATGAACAGCCAGTGTTTATATTTCTCAAAAGATCTGACTTTTCAGTCCCTGAAATAGAAAATGTAAGCCATGAACGAGAAAAGCTGCAGAGTTGAGGCCAGATTAAACTCCTAATTTTTGAAAACTTTCTTTGTTTTTATTTAGCCTCCCTATGATATAAATATTTTCTTTTCTTTAACTCTTTCCCAAGTAATTCCTCTAATGCCATATTTTAAGTCTTCCTTAAAAGCTCTCTTTGCTTTTTGTCTTAAATCTCTCATGTTTTCCCAGATTTGCATTTCCCAGATATTTCATTTAATTTATTAAAAGAAAAATCCCAAGAATTGTGAGGATTCCTAGATTGGGTTTCCACATTTTCATCATTGCTTGCTTTCATACCTACTAGCTTTTCTTATATTATTAGGATTTTTAGAATTATAGCAAGAAGAGAACATATTGGTACTAGTTATTCCTATGGTTACCATATTTTACATACTTCTCAGTATCGAAATAGCCTAAATATGTGAACATGACAACATCAGAATGGTATAGTGGAACCCAGAGAATACTGGTTCAGAACACCTGGGGTGAAGTCTGTTCCTTGGTACAATCATTCAAATTCATATGTGTTTACTTACAATAAGGAGATAAGTATGCCTTAAATATGATTTATGGTTGCTATAAGAATATTTTGTAGCTGTTTATATTTAGGAGGATTACACCTATCCAGTATGGTAGTCATCTACCAGATGCAGTTAGTGAACATTTGAAATGAGGGTAACCTGAATTGAGATGCTCTTTAAATATGAATTTGACATAATACAATAAGTAAGAGTATAACATATCTCATTAATAATTTTATATTTGCCACATTGTGGAATTATTAAAATTAATTTCACATTTATTTTTAAACTATTTTAATGTTGCTACTTTAAATTATAAATGTTACTTGTTATATTTCTATTGGAGAGCACAGCTCTAGAGCATCCAAAAAAATTTGGGTAGTTTTCCTTTTCACAAAGAATTTTACAGAAATAGAAAACGATGTTCTGATTTTTTAAAACATGCTCAGAAAGTTTTGGCAATATTTCTGCCTCTATCATATAAAGGTTTCCTAAATATACTTCAAATGAAAATGATTAGTAATAGATTACTTGTAATTATATTCCTGAAAAAATATTCTACCGATAATGAAAATACACACCAAAGTAACTGTGCTTGCCATTCAAATATAAGTGCTTGTACTACTCTCATTCTCTGCCACGTGGCCACATAATGCAGAAGAGGAGATGTGCAATAGTTATACCAAAATAAAGTGAACATTATCCAAAAAATTAAATATATCTGCTCAGTATTTAAGCTTTGAGAAGTCCCTTTAAAATATATTTAAAGTTATTTAGACAACATGGGAAAAATGATTATTAAATTTAAACATATATATAATTGTTAAAATATCAGTGTATTGTAAATCAAAGTCCAAGAATAATATCACTAATTCAATGTTTCCTGAACATTATTAATAAATATAATTTTATTTTATTTTATCCAATACTTTGGCAAAGTAATAGGTATCTAGAAAAATAGTGGGCTTACAATTGTTAGATGTCAAAAATTCTATGTCTTGATCTTATCTGTACCTGAAGACTGTTCTATCATACAGTTTGTAAGACCAATAAAATCACCATATAAACAGAGAGAAGGTAAGTGGATGAGATGACTGGCATAATGGTGTCTTGGTATGGGAATGAGTTTAACATTTATTTACTAAAACCAATTGTATTAATTGGTTATGTAGAGGAGGGGTTGAATGTGTTTTCAGGGACAAAAACTTAATTTAATGTCCAAAATATTTTCACATATAGTATTCTTCCCATATTTCCACGTCTCAGCTTCTATTTATTCTAATAATCTTATCTCTCTCACCCACTGGCTGGTTATTTACCTAGATGCCATTTTCATACTAGCATTTCTTCCCCATATCAATGATAAGCACCTCTCTGAATACCTTTTCCTATTGCCTTTCTTTGACACAACTTGGACTTCTTCTCAATTGACTCTTTTGCCTTTTGGTATCCACCCTGCCTTCCCTATTCTCTGCTCCACTTTTAACAAATTGCTCTCAGCTAACATGTCATTTTTTCCACCTTACTTGCTTAGACAACTCTAATGTTAGTGAATTCCAACTATCTGCTTTCTCATATCTGTACCCGAGCACATGATCATACTTAGAAAAAAACACATCCTTTGCTCTCTGGTCCTACTTCAAATTCTTGACTCTTTACTTCAAGTGAACCCTTAATACTACCAAGTAAACCTTACCATATTTTTCTGATCAATTCACTACTCATTCTACCGAACAAGTCCAAATATATTTTGTCTTCAAATTTTTCCTATCTTCCTCAACTCTTTCATATCTGTTGATGAGCTTGTTTTCTGTTTCACTTAGAAAAGTGAAATAATCTAAAGACAATTGCCATACACTGGTTCTACCATGCCTATCAGTCTCATGGATCTACACGGACTCTGCCAATCTCTATGGAGGGGTTGTCCATGCTCATAAAACCAAACTTCCTGTTTGTGTGCTCCATCTAGCCCCTATAAGCTGCTCAGGGACTTGGCTCCTGCAAATAGAGTTCTCTCTTTCCTATTTAATCAGTTTATACCTCTCTCTTAGATTATTACCATCAGCAAATGCACAGCTATAATACATCCAATCTTAAAATAGAGATCTTAATTCCCACCCAGCAGTTGTCCCATTTCTCTAGCATTTTTTAAATAACAAAAACATTTAAAAGACATTTTCATGTTTCCCACTCACTCTTGAAGTCACGGTATCATATTCCACCCCAGTTCTCTACAAAAACAGAAGATTAATGACTTCTACATTGTTAAATTTAATTAATGGTTAATTCCAGGTCTGAAATTCCTATTTTGCTTGACCAATCAATAGCATTTTATGTGATTATCCATTTCATCTTTCCAGAATCACTCACTTACTTGCCTTCTGAGAAATTCCTCTCTCATAGTTGTCCTCCTATCTCACTGGTTGCTGCTCCTCATTCTGTCTCAGCTTCACACCTCTGACTGTGGAAGTGTCCTGGCAATGAGCCTTCAGACCAGTGGTAATTGCTCCAGGTGAACTCATCAAGTCCCTTGCCTTTACATCCATTAATTTTATGATATTTTCTAAAATTCTCTCTCTGGACTCATGTATACAGCTGCCCACTTACCATCATGTCTTGGACATCTAATTAGCATCTCAAATTTCCTATGTTCAAAGCAAACTCTTGACGGCCCTCTCACACCTAAACCTGCTCCGCCACAGTCTTCCCTGTGTCAGTAAATCAATATTTCATTCCTCCACTTTCTCAGATGAAATTTAAGGATCATCCTTGATTCCTCTCTTTTTTCACACTGCATATAATTGTTGTTGGAAACTCTGTCAGCTCTGGCAGGAAATATGAAATATGGCATATCTATAATTTCAACTCCATCTCTAGTATCTATTCCAAACCCCCTTATCTCTTACCTAGAATTTGCATTTTACCTGGCTTCCCCGCTTCTACCTTTTCCCTATATCAATCTATTCTCCAAAGCACACCTTGCAGGATTCTTTGAAAACTCAACTGATATTTACAATATTTCTAGGACCCCAACACTTGAATGGCTTCCCATCAGACTTAGAATAAAAGAGAAAATAGTGGCTATAATCTGTGAAATTCTCATGATCTGAATACAGACTGCTTCTCCAAGATCTTCCTCAGTATCCAAGATTTACAGACCTCAAGCTCCTACAGCACTTTACTTCTACAGATTTAAAGCAGACACTATGATATGATGCATTATAAATTCTGCAATGAGCATCTGCTTTTTATTCAATCCTAAGGACATCTCTGTCTTAAGCCACCAAAAAAAAATCCTTCTGTCAGAATTTCAACACCAAATATCTTCGTCTTTACTACACATAACAGCAATTCTTAGGAAAATTATTAAATATAAATCAATCTAGATAATATGTATATAATAGTATTAATAATCCTCTGCAAAGCTATGGCTTTAATTAAAAGGCTTTGAGCACAATCCATCCTTTCTTTGCTAGCTAATTTCTTCCAATATAATAATCAGTTTTTCTTTTTACAACCAAGGTCTCAAGTTCACACTTAGCATCTACAATTGAGCATCTACAATGGGTCAGGGCATTGAGGACTGGGTAATAGGTATACAAAATGTCTCCTATGGAATATGGTCTTAGAATACAGCCTAGATCGGTTTAATAAAAATAAAATGTCATAAAATCAGTGACCAATCTTTGCATTTCAACTATCTTCATCTGTTTCAGTGTATAACAAAAAGGTATACCTCCAGTAAAGCTTACTTAAATGATAGTATGCTTATAAAATACTAATTAGTATATTTATAAAATGATAGCATGGACATTATGGTAGATAGATGGATAGATAGATCCAAAAAACTCATTATTATAACATAAACTAGATCGCTTATTTCATTGAAAGCACTGAAAATAACAAAGAATAAAATGAATGCTATTCCAGATACTACTCATATTCTACTTTGAGATGAAGTATAATTATGTGATTAAAGTATGGATATATGGGGAAAAAAGTGTTAATAAATAGTTTCTACTACTTTCACTATGAATATATTGTATTCAACATTACTCATTAGCAACATAAATTTTATATATACTTTTCACCTGTTGAAATATAACTGGTATGATGCTTTTCTTTGATAATAATTTAGTCTTTCTATAGTTTTAAAAGGAAGAATTCATTGATATCACATATCAAAAAGAAACAGATAGCCAATGTGTACCAATATGGTTTCCAGGCACCTCACATAATTCATCTGTAAGTAATATTAAATGAAAATCAGTGATGAAATTTCCTCTAGGAACCCAAAACATATCTTCTCTGAATACAGCATTTAAAAAAATAAAGAGAAAGAAAAGCAGAAGTGTTGAATATGAGAACAGCCAATTCAAATGTAAAAACTACTTCTTATTTGCAGTATCAATCTCTTCTCTCTATTCCCAAAGAAAAGAGTGGACCACCTGATAGAATTGTGATTAGTTTGGATCTATAGACCATTGGAATTGATCTTTGAATTGTTGTCTCATTGCTTCCTCTTGAATCCTACTACTCCACTGCCCATTTCAAACCATTCTTTTTAAATTCCTCCAGATTCACATTCCTAAAATACCAAGGCAGCATAGTGGAAATAGCTCTGGAGAGAGGAAGACATTGTTTGAAAATATTGTTCCAGCACTAACTACATCTGTGGTTTTAATAATTCATTGAATATTTCTAAACATCAGGTTCCTTCATGTGTAAAATAAAGATAACATGTAAAATAAGGTTCATTTTATTGCACAGCTATCACAATTTTAGGCATGAATATAAATCATCTTGCACACAGGAAATACTGTTAGTGTTGGCAGAATGATGATGATGATGATGGTCATGATAAAAAGAGGCACAAATACTCCCTCTTTTCTCAGAAACTTGCAGTTGCCACAATTGTATGATATATAAAGACAAAATTACTCTGTGTGAGTTTTATGATGTTTCGCAAATTTGTCCTGCCCTACCTATTCAGCACAATGTCTCTCATTTAAAAAGGTGTATTTTTTCTGCTCCAATCAGGCAAATTACTAACCATCATTCTCTGCTATATGCTAATTCCTGCCTCAAAACTCTTTGTGCCAATTACTTCTACAAAGTAGAATATTCCTCTTGCTTTCGGCAAATATCCAAGTTTGCCAATTTTTCAAGATAGCCCAGGAGGTTGAACCTCTTTTTCAAAGATTCCTGAATTCCTCTAGCACTAACATCCCTGCTAAAAAGGAAATTTTTAAAGGTCTTGGCATTATGGAAGAATTCAACTGACCTTGTAAAATCAGCATAAGAGAAATTATACTTCTTCAAATAAAGGTAGCCTGAGATTATTTTTCATATTTTTAAGAGTTATAGTCATTGACTTTGATTCTAATAATTAGATGAAACACTGATAAGTTATTTTGAAGCCACACCCATATGAGGCCCAAGAAGCTATGTCCCAGTGATCAAAGTAATTATTGCATCCTGTGATAACACATGAAGAATGTAAAAGAGAGACAATGAAATTATCTATTATTTCACAAAAATATATGTTTTGGGAAATGAAATAATTCACATAAAGTCTTTTATTAAATCTATTCAAACAGGTCACACAAAACTTACACAAATATTATATCACTAATTTGTCAAAATTCCTTTCTTATTTAATGTTTTCATGAAAACAAAAAAGTTAGAATTCAAGGGTATTTTACATATAAATAGGAATATTTATTGATAATAAAATGATTTATTAACAACAAAATATTTACTCAAAAGTTGTAATAACACCCTTTTTCACACACAAAAAAAAGATTAGCAAACATGTACTTAAATGATTTTAGAAAACAGAAAAACTGGTATTGATGTAAATAAGAATATCAAGAAATATTATGTATTTCCATGTCACATATTACTACATATTTCTAATTGTATTTTTTGCTTTAGGAATATATTCCTTATATTTATATTTAATAGACTTATCCACTTGACATTCATTTGATAATTAATCTTTCCAGAAAACATAAGCAAATACTTCCCAATGGTTTGCAGATTTTCTTTTACAGTCTTGTAATTTATTTCTATATAGTTAAACATCAATTTTCTTTGTATTATGTACAAAATTGTATTAGTTTATTCTGTGTCTCTATCTCCTCCACACTATGTAGGTAACTTATGTAAAGAAATCAATATTAATGCTCACTTTGAAGTATACTTTTCTGTTAACAATGACAGGAATTCAGCATTATAACTCACAAAATGAAAAGAACTCAAAGTCCATAAGGCATAGATATGAGGATTTGCATAACAATTTCACTTTTTTACTGTAAAAATATAGATTACTTCAAACACAATAACTAAGTCATATTCATTTGAAACTACAAAACAAAGTTTTAATATCAATATATTCTATTACTGTCTAAATTTAGAGTTGAAATTCTTACCTGAGTTTTGTTTAGTATACAGTTATTTTTTTTTTTTAAGACAGGAAATGTGTGACAAGTTGTCAGGAAAAATAAAACTCACAGTGGAAAAAAATAGAAAGGGAAGGGAAGAAATCAAGTCCACTTTAAAAAGAAACTTCATATCCTTCTGCTTCCCAGACCTACAGTAGTTTTGCTCTGCATCTTGTAAGCAACTGTCTTTTTCTTTTCTCCGAGAACAACACATGCTCTGCCCCAGCAGGAAAGTATAAAAATTAAATAGAAAACCACAAGGTTATTAAACACTCTTACCCTCCGGGCTTGCTGGGCTGCTCTAGCGTCTCAGTTGCAGCCACATGTATAAACAACAGAATTTCCTGCACCCTTTTCTCATCTGTACAGCTCTGGGTTCCTGGCCAACAGGATTACTTCCAGCATTAAGGGCATTCTACACTAACTCAAAAAGGATTCCCATTGGTTGTGAAGCTTTATCAAAACCAATACCACAACACCGTCTTCGGATCACAAGTGAGCTAACCAAAATAAAATCATTTTTAATGTCCCCTAAGTATGATTATCCAATGCCTTCCATATAACCCACTTGAAACTGTGTACTACAAGTGAGAAGAAAGTAAACACCCACACCTTCATCCACAAGTATACTTAATGTTTAATAATAATAGTATAACTTGAAATAATAATAGAAAAAACTAAAATGCCAAGGAAATAAAAATAACTAGTAAAACATTTTTCCATCAAATATTTAAAGGCAAATTATCCTACAGATCACAGGAACAATAGAAAATATCATTTGTCCAATCTAATTTGTACTAGATTGCCACTGAAAAGGAAAAGAAATCACATTTAATACAATATTTGAGTATACAAATCATGAAGTAAAAGCTGAATGTCAAAATCCTTGATCTCAGTCACACTGGCAGGAATTGTGAGCTGCAGTCTCCAGAGCCCCCAGTGAGAGCTTGCTTGCCCCTTTCCCTGGGGAAATTGAAAATGGAATAGCTTTCCAGTGACATGACTCAGCTGTCAGGAAGTGTTCTGATGAAGGGATGGTGGCAGACCACATAAAAGAGAGCTTCTCTAGTTGAAACTAACAACAGAAAATGCTCAAAGAAAAAGGGCAGAGGTAACAGAATAAACATGCTCTTTGTAAGTAGCACAAAAAAACAGCATTTGAAAGTTCGGGAGTAACTGTCTTCAGATTATTTTATTCTTCACCCTTCTTTAATTTGGAGGCTTATTATTGGTTCAACATCAGTTTTACTGTCTATTTCAACTGAACATTCTTTCCTTTTACTTCCTGACGTCATGGAAAGGTGATCATCCTCTTGTATATAAAGCCTACCAACCCTTTTCAGCTAAACTTAATCATGATTTTTCTCTCCTCTGTCTTTAAACTTTCCCTGTTGTCTGGAATTTCCCCTCAAGATGTTAAACACCATAAATTCTTTAGTCAATTTCACCTATGCCAATGAATTTTAAAACATATATTTTTTAATTATTATGAGTATATATTAGTTGTATATCTTTATAGGGCACATGTGACATTTTGATACAGGAATACAATGTGAATTAATCAAATCATGGTATCCATCACCTCAGGCATTTAACATTTCTTTGTGTTAGAAACATTCCAATCCCACTCTTTTTGATATTTTAAAAGTATATCCAACTTATTATTGCTTACAATCACTTTATTGTGATATCAAATATTCTTCATTCTAATTATCTAACTATATTTTGTACCCATTAACCACTCCCATTTTATCCCCCCTCCCTGCTACACTTCCCAGCCTCTACTAACTGTCATTCTACTCTCTGTTTCCATGAAATAAATTGTTTTTAATATTTAGCTCCCACATATGAGTGAGAACATCCTAGATTTGTCTTTCTGTGCTTGGCTTATGTCACTTAACATAATGTTTTCCAGTTCCATCCACATTGCCACAAGTGACAGGATTTCATTCTTTTTATGGTTATACAATATTCATTTGTATACATGTACCACAATTTTTTTTATCAATTTATCTCTTGATGGACACTTAGGTTAATTCCAATCCTGGCTACTGTGAATAGTCCTGCAATAAACATGGGAGTGAAGTTATCTTTTCAATATACTGAATTCCCCTCCTTTGGACATATACCCAACAGTGGGATTGCTGGGTTATATAGTAGTTGTATTTTTAGTGTTTTGAGGAACCTCCATACTGTTTTCCATAGTGGTTGCACTAATTTACATTCCTACCAATCATGTATAAGGGTTCCCCTTTCTCCACATCCTTGCCAGCATTCATTATTACCTGTCTTTTTGATAAAAGCTATGTTAACTGGGGCAGAATGATATCTCATTGTAGTTTTGATTTGCATTTCTCTGATGACTAATGATGTTGAGCATTTTTTCATATACCTAATAGCCATTTAAATGTCTTCTTTTGAGAAATGTTTATTCAGATCTTTATCCATTTTTAATCAGATTATTTGATTTTTTTCTTATATATTCTACCTATTAATCCTTTGTCAGATGGGTGGTTTGCAAATATTTTCTCCCATTCAGTGTGTTATCTCTATACTTCATTGATTGTTTCCTTTGATATGCAAAAGCTTTTTAGCTTGATGTGATCACATTTGCTCAATTTTGTTTTGGTTGCTTGTGCTATGGGGTTATTACTTAGGAAGTCCTTGCCCAGACCAATGTCCTGAAGTGTTTCCCCAATGTTTTCTTTCAGTAGTTTCAAAGTTTCAGGTCTTAGATTTAAGTTTTTAATCCATTTTAATTTGATTTTTGCATATGGTGAGAGATAAGGGTCTACATTCTTCCGCATATGGATATTTTGTTTTCCCAGCACCATTTATTGAAGAGACTATCCTTTCCTCACTGTATGTTCTTGTCATCCTTGTCAAAGAACATATGAAGAACTGTATGGGCGGATTTATTTCTGGGTCCTCTATTTTGTTCTGTTGGTCTATGTGTATTTTTATGCCAGTACGATGATGTTTTAATTACCACAGCTTTGGAGAATAATTTGAAGTCAGGTAATGTGATTCCTCCAGTTTTGTTCTTTTTGCTCAGGATGACTTTGGCTATTCTGTGTCTTTTGTGGTTCCATAGAAATTTTAGGATTATTTCTGTGAAGAATGTCACTGGTAATTTGAGGGTCTCCATTCTAATTGAGGGGTACATTGACACCATGGTTTCTAATACACCTGTGCATGCATACCTTCACTATTTTAACACTCCATATCCCATAACAATCACTGGAGGCATAAGAAAAATAGATGAGAAAATTCAACCTTGGGGTTTTCATAATTTGTTGGCAAGGTTACAATATTTTAAGCCACTCAGCACACATCACTGGGGGCTATTTTTTTTTTTTTGGCATAATCCAATTTCATTCTATATACTAGGTTTTCCCTATGGATTCTGATGTTTACCTATCCAGTACCATTTTCTACCTTCCTCCCTACAAAAAATATTTGTTATTTTTGTTTGGAGCAACAATATGGTCAATTAAAAAAAAAGTCTATGTTACCAAGCCTCCCATACAAATATATTTGGCTTTGTGGCACAGTTTTACCAAAGAAGGTGGAAGTTTAGGGAGCATTTTTAGAAAAGTTTTATCTGCCTTATGTAGATGCCAGTCCATTTCACTTCTTTTCTCCTGTTGCTTTTTTGAATATAGAAGGCTAGAGACAGAGAAGCCATCCTTAAATGATCTTGAGCCCCTGAGTTCATGACTCCAATGGAAGTCACTTACTGCAGAAAAACCCAGGGGTATGATTGGCCTCCAGTGGGCTTTCCGTGATGGAAAAGAGACTTAATATGGTTCAACCACTGTCATCAGGTTTCCCCTGTGGTCTTATTTATTAGATTGGGAACCTCAGGCCAATGGAAAATTGTAATAGTATCTCACTGGAGAAACAATGAGAAATAAATATTAACCAAAACTGATTTTATTCTAGACCTTTATCACCTAATTGGGAGATCCAGAAGAAATCATGAAACTGAAAACTCCCACAGCAACAATCACCCAATTTTACATCTATCTCTCACTATCTCAGTGAGGGGATTCCTGATTCCCACAGAAAGAGTTAATGCTACAGCCAAAAACCTTTGTAAAGTACTCATGTACTTATTTACATGTCTGTTTCCTCAACAAACCATGAATTTCTTAGATAATATTGTATGTGTCTTCGAATTTTCTCCAAATAAGCAAATAATGGGTAAGTGAATGAAAGCATAAATGGGTGAATGGATGTTCCATAAAAAAGCATCAAAGAAAATTAAAATAATGAGACTATCTCAGAATTTGACAAGTTGCAGAGAAAGTAAATTATAAGGCTTACCTTTAAACATTGAAAAAGTGTATGGTGATTTAAAATTTCTCCTAATTTTTTTTTACTTTTATAAATTAAAAGAACTAATATTGTCAACATCATACACATATATGCCTATCATTGACAAAGTAATATATATATATATATATATATATATATATATGCCAATGAAGTAAGAGAAATAGAATTTTCTATGGACCTTAGTAACAATTTGAATTCAGTTATATTTCCAAATCTTAACTGCTACAACTTTAATGGCTTTAGTAATATTTGCAGAATTATTCTAAAACAACATGTAACTGTGTCAGTAAGTGAAAAATTTCTTGTCAGGAAGTCAATTTAGGTTTTGATTGAAATACACTAGGTGAGTGGTAATCACAGATTGGAAGCATGCATTCATGAAATCACTGAGTACAGGTGTGACGTTACAAATGCACCCTTCATTAATCAAGAGAGAACAGCTGGGAAGCAACCATCTTTTATTAAACTAAGTTGCTACCCACATATATCAGTAACATAAATCTAATGATAATATGTGAATCTTATTGTAGTGTTATAGTAAATAATATTTTCTTCCTTCTCACTATTATAAAAATATGAATTTTTGCCTCTTAATATCCAGAATTTCTTTACAAACACAATGTGTGTTTTCTTTGAAATGTCTAAGGTGTCACACAAAACCAACTATATTCATATCTTGTCAATTAAAGAAAAAGTTAAGAGAAAATATTTAAGAAAAATAAGTCTAATCTACAATATCTAACACTCTGAAAAAAGAAGAGATATTGGTGCTAGAAGACCTAAGTTCTAGCATCAATTGTGTGTGCTTAGAGAGTTACATCTATGAGCTTCAGTTCATTCATTTATAAAAAGGAAAGATTCTGAAGGTTAAGAGGTAATCAATACATACTGCTTAAAACAGTACCTCATCCCAGAATAAATTAAAGTTATCATTATTAGTAATGATTGTTAAGAGTAGTTATGTTGACCTAATCAAATCTATCAAAATATTTTTAAAGCAATTTTTTCTATTCTATAATAATTATGATCATTAAATATAGGCATAGACAGTTTGATGATGTAACTTACTTTTCTACCTAAGTTGAAGCTTCATAATTGTGGTCTTGTTTTAGCACCCAACACTTAGGCTCTGACCAAAACAATTCGACATCTTACTTATAGTAAAAATATGAGTTAATCTTGTGAGACTTTAAACATTTTAGGAACTTTCCTTAGGAATATTTAATTAAGAGAAAGTGGCCTAAAAATAAATACTTTCTTTTAAAACTATCAGATATATTTTATACAATTAGGATTAAAATTTTAACCATTGGATTTTGATTGAGCTCTTAGCACAAATAAATGGTTAACTGTTCTTTCCTTGGTTAATAATGTTACATTGTTACCAAAGGATGTACTTGACTTTTTGGAAGGATCCCTCAAACTCAGCACTGTTAACATTTGGACTGGAGAATGCTTTGTCATGTGAGGCTGTCTTGTGCATTGAAGGGTGTTCAGCAGCATCCCTGGCCCCTACCCACGAGTTACCAGTAGCACATCCAACTGAGACAACTAAAAGTGTTTCTAGACATTGCCAAATGTCCCCTGAGGGGCAAAATCACCATCAGTTGAGATCCACTGTTCAGAGTGATGGAGTGGTGGAAAGATGAGACTACAATATGGCTCAGCTCTGCTAATAACTAGCTGTCAGCTTTGTGACCTTGAGTAAAGCGACTCCGCCATTCCAAGCCTTGTTTTCCCATATACATAGTCAGGAAATTAGACTAGATAATATTGAAAGTTTATCATTCAAAAACATTAAGTGCCTTAAAAACTCTCTGTCATTCTCACTCACCCCCCAACATTTCTATTACAGGGAAGTAGTCTGACAGTGTTATAATTAATTTTTCAAAGGAACTTCCACTCTACAATTACCACATACACAGAAATGAAAAAAAAAAGGCTTCCCCTTGATACATCTATAATAAATCAATATGGCTCAGCACTGTTTTTTCTCAAAAGAACTCAACATCACTATAATGATGAAAAGTGCTTTTACCACTCAGGAACGATATTAAATTACAATTCAATTTGACCTCACTGAGGAAAGACTGTCTATACACTAACAATGTAGAATATAACTTAACAAAAATATTAATTTCAGTAAGTTGATTTGGAAAATATATCTAATTTCCAAATCTTTAAACTATAACCATTTGGACATCCCTTACTAAATAATGACCTTCAAGACAGAACTAATCCATCTCAATGCAAAATTGTTCTGATTAATATTAATAAATATTCTTGGCAGCAATATTAAACTACTACTTGTTAAGGTTTATGGATGAATTTTCTCCACATGGCATGAATTCTCTTTCATTCCCTTGCAAATGCATTGTTGTTGTTTTTTTTTCTGATCTCTCCTTTTGATTTCTCACAAAAAATTACACTCAGTGAAAGGAAAACATGTCATTTCCTTATATTATAAGTGGTTGTCATTTTTTGGTCATATTTCCCACCTACAAACAAAACACAATACAATTTCCCCAAACAAAAATATGTTATAGCATAATCTACTGCATTAAAGAAAATTTGAACCAAGTCCTAAGAAATCTAGGTTTATTTTGACCCCAGCATGTTGCTTATGTTAGACCATATAATTAACTTTACTGAAGGAGAATTTAGGAAACAAAAATATATATATGTAGAAAATTATTATTTTTCATATAAGGATCTAAGTAATGGTTTAATGGTAAGCCATACCTTTAATAAAACAATATCAAGGTTATTATAAGGTCTGAATTCCTAAAATACTGCATTTGATTAGCCTTTAAGTTATTTGTACCATGTGTTATTATCACAACATTAACCAGATTTGGAATCTCTTAATAAATACTGAAAATTTAGAGAATATTCAAGATAAATTAATGCAGTTCAAGAATTTAAAAATTCTTATAAATGAGACAGAACAAAAATCATAATTTGACAAAGCACTTCTAGAATTGTTATAACGTTTCCTTTTGAGAAAGAGTAAAACACAGAATTTAGTTCTGAGTATCATTTTTTAAACATGAAACAGGAATTTCAAAAAATTCTATTAATAATTGTTATCAGACTTCAGTTAAATATAATGGGCTCCACATAGTATATATGTTTTTGTGTCCTGATATCCTATTTCTCATAACATGAAAGTACTGCTGCTATTATCCTAAAAATAAACCCATACAGTGCTGAGATCAAGAAAGAGTGCTTACATCAGACAAGATATTTTGGGAAATTTCTAAACACTAAAAGTGTACTGGAGAGGATGACAGGGAAACCAAAGCAGGAGAAACTACAACACACATGTAAAACAGAAGGCTGCTGCAAAGGTAAAAGTTAATCTTCCAGAGCACCTGGGAGAATATGCAAGCACAGAGAAAACCCAAACCAACGTGGTATTTACCATCAGGATTATCAATGTGCTATCCACCCAACCACAGGACTTGTGATGCATCTTCTATCTCCACTCAGACACACAGCAACTGCTTAGAAGACAGTTTGGTGCCTAAAAGAGCGACTTTTAGATAAAGCAGATCATTGCTCTGAGAAGGGTTTCTAACATGAACATAAGGGATAGGGAAAGACATATAAGAAAGCTTTAAGAAACTTCAAGACTACAAGAAATACTGAAGAATAAAGGAAAGAGACCCCTACTCAAAGTGAAACACACTAATGGAATCCACTCAACAATAAAAGACTTTCTTAACTTTTAGATTTAGGCACACATAGAACCTGGTTACCTGCTCTCTACCCACACAGCACAATGGGAAACCTGTCTGAAAACAGGTTTTGCCTCCTTCACAAACCAGGGGTCCAGTCCAGAGCCAAGTCTGCTGGGTAAATACATGTACCCATTACACTAACCTCCACTGGGCACCAGTTACCTCATCTGCAAAATGAGGCCATTATACTGCTGGAAGGATGATTCTGAATCTGCAAAATAGAATCCAGAATCTGGTACATAGTAAGCACTCATTAAGTGGCAGGTATAATAATAATAGCAGATTCAAATATACTGAAAAATAATGGCCTCATATACAGTTGAATTTTGGGGTTTTCAAGCTAATTCATCAACGCTGTAATTAAAATATAGTCCTTGTCTTTTAGGAACAGTGTTGAATATTTTTACTAATTTATAAAAGTCATGCTTTGCATGGTATCCTAAACATGAAAAAGTGAATGATAGTTTATATTCCAAACATTTAACAGGAACAAATTTCCCTCAGGATTTTATTTAATTCTGGTTAATCAATACTGCTTAATTCAATTCTCTTTTATCTCCAACTATTGAAAATTAAAGAGTTAAAATGGCATCTCTGAACAGTGGGAAAGGAATATACCTCTGGTCCAGATCAAGAATGACTGAGAATATTAAAATTCTAATGCAACAGCAACAAATATGAAAAAATCATCCATTTAGATTAAAAATATATGTAGTACCATTAGCTAAAAAAACAAAGGTACTAATATTTCCATTGCATATCTCTCTTTACCCAGACATAACTTACATTAACTTTAAAAACTTCTGGGAGAGAAGAGAAAAAGAAATCAAAGTTCATAATTTTCAAATTTGTAAAGATCATTTTATTTCAGTATATTTATTGGAGTATATTTCCACCCAGTAAGAACATAGAAATGCAGATGTTGATTTTCTTCGTGCATTTTAATATGCATTAACTCAACAAAAATTAAAACTTTTTGGTGATAAGCCCAATAAAAAATGTATAATTTCATCCAAATTATAGAAGTAAAAAAACAAAAATATGCCAAAATTGGGTCTATAAACATTATTAAACATCTTTCTAAAAGAATTCTATGATGATAGTGCAGTTGGTAAGATAATATAAGAAGACTACAATTGTTACTTCAGATAAAAATTGCATTCCTATTCATTGAAATCTGAGAAAATTTAAATTTCTGGTTAAGTAATAGAAATTGTTGCTTTGGTATTTATAATCTTTACCTATTGATTTCTAGAAGCCCTCAAAATATGCCACTATTATTATATTCATAATATATTTTAGATCTTAAAAAATTGAAAATAATGTGTATTATCACTTCAATTAATCTACAAAGGCTCAGAAATATATATTGTTTTAAAAACTTTTAAAATACTTATAACCCAATGATTTTGTCTTCAATTTATTCTCCAAATCATTAGACAAGCCAAACTCAGATAAGCTCTAGGCAATTCTAAAAAAACAAAATAATAATCACATTTTAATATTTTGACAGCATGGTAAAAATTAACCTAAGAAATTATTTACCACATTGAATTTCAAAATGTTGCAATGGAGAAATCCTTTCTTATAAGGATTTAAAAAACTATATATTACACAGAAGTTATGTATGTCAAAAGTGAAACTTTGCCTGTTAATGCTTGGAGGAGAGTTTGGATATCTGCCCACTTGGAAACTTTCCTCACATCTAATTTCCTCCAACAATGGCCCTTGGAGATCATCCATAGAATCCCCAGACTCTAAGGAGCTCTTTGGAAAACAACTAAAATAATAAAATCATTATTTTACAGAAATCTTGACTTCAGCAAGGAAATATTCTATGTCCAAATTTCTTTCAGTCCACCCACTCGTTCTTCTCTTATTAATTTTCTGAGAACTTAAATATTTTTTGTTTAAAATTAACATTTATTACATAAGTCACAGATGTTTATTTTAAAGAGATCAGGGAATATAAATAAGCACAAAGAAGACTACCACCTATGGTCTCCATGATCAACTAATAATGAAGGCATTTTGTTTTATACCTTTCATGAAATTGTTAGCTTATTACTATAGGTAATACCTACACAGAGAGATAAGTTATGCTTATCTATGCTCATTGGTTGCAAGATGTACTTATCCTGAATACCTAAAACTTTTACTGATGTGGTAGGGTTTTTCTATCACCCTTGGTAGAGCATTTGTCTTAGCAAGGCCTCCAACAGACAAGCCACCTCTTGCTCCCGTGGTATGATTACCATTTTGTCATTGTTCTGACACTGATTCAGGTCTCTTCAGACCATAGTTTGACAAAGGATGGATGAGTTAATATAGACCTTTGCTAAGACTGTCCATTCCTAGTGAATGTAAAATGTTTCTGATGCAAGTAACATCAGTGAAAATGGTGGAGCAATGAACTCTGGGGCTCAGAAACACTGAAAAGATTGATAAAAAATATCATGCTACAACATTGAAGAAGCTTGAAAACATTATAAGTTAAAGTCAGTCAAACAAGACAACATATTGTGTGATTCCATTTGAATGAAACTGTATTTATATGAAATGTCCTGAATATATAGAAATATATATAAACAGATACTATATATCTGTTAAATATATATCTGTTTATATATATTTAACAGATATAAACAGATAATACAAATATATAGAAACAGAAAACAGATTATTGTTTGCCTGCATTTGATGTTGCAGAAAAGTGGGGAGTGACTGCTAAGGGGTGCAGAGTTTCTGCCTTGGTTTTCTTTTACCTTAGCTCATATAAATATTCTAAAACTGATTGTGATGATGGCTGCACAACTCTGTGAATATACAAAAAAATTATTGAATTATACATTTTAAATGGGTGAATTACATGGCCTGTGAGTTATAGCATAGTAAAACTTTTCCTGTGAAAACTTACACATGAAAACACTCATGTGTAAGGTAGCAAGATTGCCTAAGTTATCAGAGCTCTTATAATCAATAGCAAGGCTCTATAGAATTACTAATATAATTCATCTCTATAGTCAGCTATGTTTTATACCGCTTTTTTCCTTCCCTCACTGCATGATTTTCTGCTTCTCTATTTTAGTGGTCTCCAAACATTTTTGATTATACAACCATTATCAAATCATTTTTATAATAGTATAAACTCACAATATAAGTGAATGTATGTATTGATTCATAAAATATATTCATGTGCTACTGGGCCAATATGTGATACCCATTATTGAATTGCTATGAAAATACAAATTTAAGTACAGTGAGATTTTAAAAGATAAATAAATTTTCATTATTTCCTTTAGACTTTTCAATTGTCTTAAGCAATTCAGCCACACAGTATGTAGAAAAGATATAATTCCCAGCATGCTCTGCTACTAGATTTCCTACTGTTATATTCCCTTAATTTTTTTTTTCTTTTGAGGGCTATACATTTCATAATTTCCTGATGTACTGCCAGTTCATGCACCTATGTAAAGACAATTTTTGTGTATGCACAAAAATTTCCTGCAGGAGTAAATTTTTGGCAATTTTTATTCTTTGTTTCCCAAGGTACTGGGGAATAAGGGCAAGCATTTGGTAAACTTTGTCATCCTCATAGAAAACCCCTGAGGATGGCTGTCCAGTTCTCTGGGTGCTGTATGTCATTAAATAGGAATGCATAGTCTTCTTACTATTATTTAAAGTAATCTGTAGGCAAATTTAGAGTAAGTCAGGTGCTGAGGCTCATTTTTCACATACCCACCCTATCTATTTTATAATGGTAAATTCTTGAAAATATTGCCACTAGGTTTTCTGAGTTTTTATTTTGCTATTTTCTTGAGTTTTCTCCTTTTCCATCACTGGAGTGAGAAACTTGGAAAGGATACATTGAAGGCTATAACTAGAAATGATTCTGACCAGAAGTCATGACTATTTCTTTATAGTTATACTTTCCTTAGTCTGAATTCCTTCAGAGCAGTTCCCATGCCCTCTTCACCTTTTCATTCCAAGTTCCCAGAACATGAGCTTGATAAGTATTTGATTTACAATAAACATATGATTTATTCAATCACTTAGGCATTAGGGATTTAGATATTTTTAACATAAACATATTCCTATTAATTGAGTGACTTTGGGGAAGGTTTCCCAAGTCACTGTGATTTGGTCTTTGCATGTTAAAAAAAATAGGTTTGGCCTGATGGTTTTCATAATTTTGTTCATCTCTGAATCAGCAATGTCTGATGAGAGAGCAAACTAAACCTGGGTATGCCTTATACCAAATGGCATGGAGGCTACTCAGGTATAAACACAACATTGTCAAAGGTAAGAAAGAGCATTTCTGGCTATCAGATTTATACAGAAATGGTAGATATTCAATATGTACAAATAAAGAGTAAATTGGTAGATGAAAAAGAAATGATCATCCTTAGAAAAAACTGAATAATGTTATATTTGGAAATTTCATCAAGAAACTTCCTGTGCTGACAAATAGAGATTTGGGGCCCAGTAACCAGTAACTTTCACCATTAATAAAAAGAAATATTCTACCACAGTTAGGAATGTGGGGAGGGGAAAAGTTGATTGTCCTTAAAGGAGTCCCAAGTACACCAAACTATCATAAAGTTGTTTTTTCTTCTCTTAGATTGCATTGGTTAGTCTTGGGGTATATCTCTCATCTCTTGGCCTGAAAGTGCTACCTCACTTTTTAAACATATGGATCAGTCATGTAATTGATACCATTATGCAAGTTCTGTAGTTTCTAAACTAATTTGTAATCTAGTACCTGTAACATGCCAGCAAGTGATAATTTAGTACTGAGAATCTTCATTTTAAAGATCAAATAAATTTTTTATTTAATTTATTGCCATATGCCTATCAACCTTGAATCTTTCTTTTGTCCCTTGAGTATTAGACAATTGCAATATTGTGTTTGACATATTTAGGAAACTGTTCTTAGTTTTTGTTGTTTGTCTGTTCACTTCCAAGCAAGGTATTCTTAAATCTGCTTAATTTGAGGCACATAACATTGCGAGTCCTTTATTTGGATACTTTACCCTAACTTTAATATTCTATACAATATAGAATAGTTTTCTTTTCCTGGCAGCATGGTGACACAAATACCCCTTCAGGCCTTCATTCCTACCAATGAAATGGTTTTAAGAAGCTACAATTAAAAAGAAAAAGAAACTAGAAAAAAATGAATAAATGTTTTTGTTGAACTGTAAAGAAACTGAGAACTATTAGACCAAACATGCAGTGAAAGTTAGAAATCAAGGAGAAAAATAGTACTAAAGTCAGATTTCATCTTGAGAGTATTTGCCTAAAATTGATAACTTTGATCCTCCATTTTGAGGATTGGAAATATTCCCTGAAAATCGGGAAACACAAGCTAGACCTGTTAGGAGTTTGCAGCTCTACTTCATGCTACCTGCTTAGTCTAAAAATTCTCAGCAAATTTATTTTTAAATAGTTCCGAGCTGAAAATTCCCCCATGAAACTGAAGAAAATAAATTCAGCCAAAATCTCAAACAGTTGCTACCAATTAAGTTCTGAGAAAAATGATCTGCACACATACATACACACACACACACACACACACACACACACACACACACACGGCACAATACATGAGTCCTACACAGGATGTAATGAGTGAAATGAAAGAGAAAAAATAGAGTATATTAAAAACTACAAAGTTTTTACAAAGTTTTACAAACTCTAATACCTTATGTATTAGAGTTATTTGAGACAGACCAAAAAGAATTATTTTCAATGTATAGCAATCTCTTAGTTTTTAAATAAAGAGAAATTCTAAATATAAAAAATAAATGATTGAAATTTTAAAAATTCATTGGAAGTTGTTAACGAGGAGATTATACTTAGCTAAGGTTACAATTAATAAATTTGAAAACAGAAGCCAAATAAAAATTTGAATCCAGAATTCACTCCACAGATAAAAGAGATGGAAATTATGAAATAGAGATGAGGAAATACATAGGATGATGTGTAAATATAAAACATACATCTAATCACGATTCCCAAAAAAGGACACAGAAAGAATGGGGAGAGTAAATAATCAAAAATATATTACAATGGAATTAGAGTTTCATCACTCTGTTTATCAATAACTAATAATGAATTCAGGAAATAGTTGTCAATGGCTATTAACCTCACATAATGATAGTGACCCAGTTTTTATATGTCTCCTGATGGAGGTACCAACACTTCTTGTACAGTATTCTTGACAAAAACAACAACAACAAAAACCTAAATAAGATCAAACTTCTAAATCTAGCATTAAGTTTATAAGAAATACAAAGAGAATAAATTAAATTCTATACTAAGTTATAACAATAAATAAATTTCAAAGGAAAAGAGAGACCTAATGATTAAAAGAGAGAAAATATATATCAACCAAATACAATGTATGGGTCGTATATAAATCTGTTTCTAACTAAACATCTTAAAAACGACCTCACATATAATAAAGGGAATTTGGCACTATCTAGCAAAATTAAATATACCTATTAGCTTTTGATGTAGTGGTATTGCCACCTTTACAAATATTAAATAGATACTAAAAATAAGTATGTTTTTTGGTCTGGTGAAAAGACAAAAGGATATATAATAAGACCACTAATTGCAAGAATAATTGAAAAAGAATACATCAGAAATAGCACAAATATCTGTCAATATTAGAATGAATAAATAAATAGTAAAATATCAACACAACAATGTCCAGTTATAAAAAGGAATGAGGGATATTTCCATACAGGACTAGAAAGTGATATCTAGAATACAGAGTGAAAAAAACAAGCAAAAAATAGAAAAAAAATATAGTATACTATAATTTCTTCAGAAAAGACAATATATGAATATATATAAATATATATAGTATATAGTTTAATATATTTAATGTATAATTTATCAAACTGAAGTGATAAACAATAATATTTAAAGAGAAAGTCCACATTTTTACAAATGTTTTTTCTCTTGAGCATAAGCAAGATTTAAATTTGGGGCAAAATTCATGACAATTAATATAAATATTTGACTAGAATAATTATGACATTATTATTGTTTTAATTGTTCAAGAAAAAGAGTGAATGTTTGGAGAAGGGGATAATAGTCAAAAGTCAGTGCTAAACTAATGTGAAAATCGGCTATGCCATATTGATATTTTGCCACACAAATGTTATTAATAATAAATATCAGTCAACATCAAACATGTATACTTCTCAGACAACTATTTTTTAAAATTATGGAATATTTTTACATCTAGAAATCTTCACCCTTAATGATAGCCAGTAAGTAATATATTATGCCTTGCATTTTATAAACTTGAAAACATAGCTTTTATGAAAAATAAAAATTGTATGTGATCTCAAATGAAATTGTTTTGAGCAGAGAAGCTAAAAACAATCATTTAAGTACTAATTTACAGTTAATAAAAATTTATATTGAGTGCTACAGAGCAAGGGATTTTAGTCATTTAATTTTTTATAAATTCCAGTAGGTAAAATAAATAAAAATGTTATGAAAAAAATTAAGATGTAGAAGATTAACTTTTAAAATTTTTATTTTGGATAAGTTTTATCTTCTCTTTACCATGTGTGAAGTAAACTAACTTGTTGGATGCTGCAGGACATATCAAATTAACCTTCCGTTTCTCCTGGGCTCCTCTCCCATGTTTCTAATATTTCACTCCAACTCATTGTTATAACTTTTGGAGTGCAAATTATTTACAGCTGTAGACATTTCCAACAGAAGAAACTCAATCTGATTCCTTTGTCTTGACTTTTTTTTTTTCCTAGTTTTGAAGAAGTTGCTTCCAAGAATGAAAATATATCTCTTTGGAAGAAATCCTTATAGCTAATGATATATTTTTGAATGCATGCTGATATTGATGCAGCCCTTTTTTTTCACTTTTCAACTTTTCTTTTATATTCCAATTTCCATGGTTCATGTCCCAGGAATCAAAACTTGGTAAAATTCATTTGTCCTTTTTCCACTTATCAGAAAGCTTTAACTCCCTTTTGCAGACTCATGTTGGTTCTCTGGCTCTCTCTCTTTTCATATTTTTCATCTCCTTTATATTCCTTCAGCCTGAATTTTTTCTGTTAAACTATAGAGACCTCTGGGAATGTGTGCCAGCTAACTCTCCCAAAGAAAATATGAAAGCTATTCTTTTAATTAGTCTGTTTAGAATAATGGAGGAACATCTGGCTATACTCCACCATTAACATTCCTCCTTTCATTGAGCTACACAAGTTATTTCTAAATTTCCATTTAGAAATAAACATGAAACTAGTATTTTGATTATTATATAATTTATCAAGAGATAGTATATATCAATGAATAATTGTTTAAACTCATTAAATTGTTCAGCTCTATTTTGCAAAATTAAGAGCTAAAATTATCAAGTTTCTTAGGAGTACAGATTTTGCCCAAACCTGTAAAGTTCAAAGCAAAATGGAAAGTTGGCCATGGAGCTTATAGAGAGAGCCAAGCCAGACAGTTTGGGTCAAAAAGTAAAAATTTCACCCAGGCTTCACTATTAGAAGTTACTCACAGCTGCAGATAATTTGTACTCCACACATTCTAAGAATATAGTGCTGAGTATGATTTTGTCCTAATTATCTGGTTTGGCTGCCTACGCTACCAGCTTTCAGGATTTTTTCCAACTTTCCATTTCACCTTGTGCTGGCAATGAAACAAGATTTCAGTAAAATAAATTAATTTGAGTGCACAAATCTTCATTCTGTTGAATGGTACTAGATTGTGTACAAGGCCCTGGCAAGCTCTGATTTTGCTCAACAATCCCAGGTGTGCAAACATGGGATGGAGAACTCTTGGATCTTTGGCTGATATCATGGGAGAATGTGATTCTGCTCTTCATTATATTTGATTTTGCACACTCCATTACATTTATCACTCATCTTGAAAATGTACAGAACTGCAACAATAAATATTTTTTAAAACTGCACGATGAACAATTATTCTAAAACAGTTTGAAACAGAAGATACACATTTACCTCAGGTATATACCATAGAGTACTACTTAGCCACAAAAAATAGTGGTAGTCTAGCACTTCTTGTATTATGCTGGATAGAGCTGGAGCCCATTCTACTAAGTGAAGTATCACAAGAATGGAAAAACAAGTACCACATGTACTCACCATCAAATTAGTATTAACTGATCAACACTTATGTACACATATAGTAGTAACATTCATTGGGTGTCAGGCAGGTGGAGGGGAGAGGAGGTGATGGATATATTCACACCTAATGGGTACAGTGTGCACCTTCTGGAGGATGGACACACTTGAAGCTCTGAGTTAGGTGTAACAAAGGCAATATATGTAACCTAAATATTTGTACCCCCTGTAATATGCTGAAATAAAAATATAAATAAATAAAATTATTATCTTCCAAAGGCCTCCCCTACCAATACCACCCCATATTAGGAGTTAAGGCTTTAACATATGAGTTTGGGGAAGACACAAACTTTCAGTCCATAATGCTACAACAAAATGAACTTTTGAGCTTCAACAAATTAACAGCAAAACAGAAACAGAATGCAAAGTTTTACATAACAATGGATTTTAGCCTGGTACAGATTATATCCTGCTAGTAAGAGATAAGACAGTCTTGAAAGTTATTTCAAGGAGCATATTACATTTCTATTTCTATAATTTTATCAAACATAATATGGATTTTAATTTAATATCTCTGTTTTAACATTCTTACCCATCAAAGAGGAAAAAAACAGTATTTATCTCTGCCAATCCAGTCAGTATTATGTAGAATAATAAAACAATGCATGTATTAGATTTTACAAAAGAACAAATACAAAAGTTCAAAATATTATCATTTTCTTTTAATTCTCAAACCCATCATTTTGCTGTATATCTGAGCTATCATCCTTTGACTAACCATTCCCATGAACATGTCAGTTTCTCTTGAGGCCCCCATGACAAACCAGTAAGACTCACACCTTTTGATTTCTTTCGAAATATATTTCTCAACTGGCTAAACAAAGTATCCAAAGCGAAAAGATAAGGAAAGGAGGCACCGCAACTTACTCCGGCTCAGAACAGTACTTGGAAGTTCATGTGCTGTGTGATCTGCTGCCAGTTACTTCAGATTTGAAAGGCAGCACCTCATTAAGGGCTAACGATGGTTTTCTATGGATTTTGTGGACTAGGTGTTAATATAAAGAACACTTAAGCTCTGTCCACCCATTGCCAACCTATTGTCCTAATCTACATTGGATGTGGGTAAGAATTTCAACTTCTTAAAGCTACACATTCCTAAAGAATTTTTGAAAGATTAAAAACTATAAGACTTTGTTCTTAGGGAATCATGCATGTACATATCACTTGGTTACATGCAGATACTTTACTTTGCTTGAATTTGAATAATGTAGTCCTGACAGTACTTTTATTATACATAACTTTGTCTGCAGATGACTGTAGAACCAGAAGTGGCTTAATTTATAATCTTGCTTCCCTGTCCTAGGAGTTATTTAAGTACCTACCACTATTTTATTGCATTATTTTAAGAAAATACAAAGATAAATTTTATATTTAAAAATAACCGTATGCATTGTAAAACTAGGAATCAAAATAATTGGCTCCTCAAATTGCTGCCAAAATATATCTCTGATTAATCCTTTCCTTGATGAGTAAATATATTTTAAAAACTTTTTTAAAGCAAAGTGTTGTCCAATCCACCCTTCAGGTTTTTTTGTTTTTTTGTTTGTTTTTTTTTTTGTTTTGCTAACCAGCTGAAACTGCTACGTTCTTAATAAATACAGCATTCCATATAGTGATTACATATGTACATCTCATTAGCAATATGAGAGTCATGCATGTGCATCAGGTGAGACTAAAAAACTGAAAAATGGATAAAGTATTAGTTACATCAGAATAACTCTAAGAATCACATATGTTACATGAACTAGTTAATAGATATTAATAGAACATAGTTAATAGAACATAGGTAATAGAACATTAATGACCTGACCATGAAGCATCATGACACATGTTTTTTTCCACTTTTTCCAATGTTAATTAATTTTCCTTCTTGCTAAATGTCACTGATGTATATAATGGTACTAGTAAATGTACAGAATGATTCTAAAAGGAAACAGATTATGTCAATTTAAAAATCACTATAGGGCTCTTGGCTTGAGTATATTTTTTTATTGTATCATTGCCAAACAGATTTTAGGCTAAAAAGTATTGAGGGATATTTTCAAATTTAGTTATAATAAAGTATTTACACCAAAACAATAATAAATGTAAGGCAAATATTTTTTTCATAAATATTTGAAAGACAAAAAGCTATAAGAGATATGTTAGCCTTCTTTACAAGAGTCTTTACAAATAATTGAGAATTTCCTAGCCTGGTGCCTTATGTACCTAAGTAAATATTTTTGTTTTATGTTTTTGTTTTTATGATAAATGGCTATTATGGAATAAATAACTTTGGAATTTAAATCAGAATACAAGTTCACTCTGCTCTATACTAATTGGTAACCTTGAAAAAATGTGTTATTATCTCTGAGCCTAAGTTTTTTATCTGAAAAATTGGATGTCATGCATACTTTCCTCATAGAGTAGTTACACAGATAAACTGGAATAATCCAGGTGAAAAACTACAAGTTTCAATTGTAGTGCACTCCGATAGAGTAATTAAGCATAATGTTATTATTAGTAGTAATAGTAGTATTCTATGAGGCATCTGGAATAAATTCCATAGGAAGGTGGTAGACAGAAGGGAAATATTAGAAAGGAAATGGCAGCAAGAAACTTTGCTGGTTGGAGAAAAGAGTGTAATGGATCAAATTTCAAAGAGTATTTAAGATCAATGGCTTTTGAATGTGAGATTTTGAATCTAAGCCCAGCTCTGATCTTCCTTATCTGTTTGATCTTGAGCAAATTATCTGTTTCTTAGTATTAAAAAGTGAGGGCAATAGCATTCTAATGAAGATATAAAGATTGAAAGCAATGTTTGTGAACACTTCCATGCAGTACTTAGGCACATGACATTCAACAAAGGGTAATTATTATATGCTCATAAGGGGAAAAGACTACTTTATTCAGACAGTTACTCTATTATTACACTTACATGGAAGTCTAAAGTTTAACACGAGGAAAGATAAGCTAAGTTTTAGTATTGTGTTGAGAAATACTAGTAGTGTTATATTTTTTACAGTTACTGAGTATACGGGGAGACAATCGACCTCACTCCTCTGTGTTGGTATGTCCTAGTATTCTCAGGACAGAAAATCTTTAACTGTTCAGATTAGATTGTCATGCTATTATTCAGGAAGCATCATGTTGTTTCGTTCTTAATTGTAAGAATACAAAGACTCTTTTTTGCCAATAGACAGAATATATCTATTGTGCTTGAACTCCATCATCCTTTCCTCTAGGGAGGAATGTGAAAAGGACACAACAGAGAAAAGGGGGCAACTACGGAGGGCCATAACAAGTCCATCCAGCTTCTTTTACAAATAAACTTAAACATAGTAAGTGCCCTTTCCTGTGCCTACCTTACAGTTTATATCTAAGAGTGGTTATGTCACAGCAACTGTCAATGCAGTTGTATGAAAGACAAGGAGATGATTCAATAAAAACAAGGGTTTCCCATGTTTACAATGTAGTAACCATGAATACCCCTGGTATTCTAATTTAAAGCTCATAGTCTAATTTAAACTCAACCACATTGCAGGTAGTGAAGGTGTGAATTTTGTATACTAATATTACTTCCTTATTTTATTTTTCTTTTCATTTGTCTCAGGCTACTTTACTTAGTTTAAGTAACTATTATTTTAAGGAGGTATTACATGTAAATAGTTTAAAATCAATCAATGTTAATGGCTGTTAGAAGATTAAAACTCGGAGGTAGAAATTAGTGTGCAGGAGGTTTATTATGAAGTGCACTTGGGATCAATACCTATGAAATGGAGGGGAAGTAGAATTTGGCAGAGGGAGAAATTGAAGTGCAATGCCCCAGTCTACCCCAAAACGAGTTCTGGCATTGACATAGTCCTTCAGAGTTGAGGTGAAGCGATGATACCTTTATATCCCCTCAATAATCAGTCTTTTGATTCAGCCTGTCCCTGGAACTCAGGGCTAGGCAGTTTTCTTCAGCAAATGCAATCCTCAAACATAGCTGGTGCCTGAGGGCTAAGTTTCTATAGAACTTTCCAGAAGCTGTGGCATCAGGGTAGACAGCATGAATGCTCCCTAGGTCTACTGTCCAGCTACCTCCTGAGGCTTCCCTAAGTCTCTGGTATATTTTTCTCTTTCCTCTCTTGGTTACTCCCACATTTGGGCAAAATATACCTTCTAGAGAAGGGAAAAATAAAAGTAAATGAAGGCTTTACAAATCTAAAACATCTTTAGTCTATTCTAACTCCTGATGGACACATTAGATGTGTGTGGAATTCTAGACTTAGCATCATCTTCCAAAAATTTAAGGTATTATTCCATTGTCTTTTGGCCTCCAATAAGTCTGTTTAGAAGTCTGATGTCATTCTTAATCTCTGTCCTTTGATATGTGTCTGTCACTTGTTTCTTCCACCTCTTCTTTCTTTGCCCACTAGAAGCTGTTAGGTTCTTCTACTGATGCTGGTAAACCAATATATCATGGTGTCTTGGTAGGCCTTTATCTCCATTCTTTGAGTTGAACAGTTGGTGAGTCATTTAAATTTGGAAACACATGTCTTTCAGTTCCTAGGAAATGTCCTTGATTATTTATTAAAGACATCCTTTTTTCTGTTATCTCAGTTAGCAGCTCTAGAAGTCTTATTTTTTAAGATGTTAGACATCCCAGACTAGTAATAAATTTTTTTTCCAATATTTTTCATACATTTTTTCTTTTTTTGTTATACTTTGTAAGTTTTCCTAAATATTATTTTCAATCCTTCTCTTGAACTTTTCATATTTGGTTCCATAGTTTTAATTTCTAAGAGCTCTTCTTCAAACTGGAGTGTATCTTTTGTTTTGACATCTTTTTGTTTTTTTCTTATTCAAAAAGATTATCTCATATTTCTTTTTGATTTTTAGTTTATTTGCTTCAGTTTTCTTCTCTCTTCATAGACTTTGCTTTCTTCGAGTTGCTGTCTTTCTATTTGTTTGTTTTGGTCATTTGTTACCAGATTTTTATGGCCTACTTAGTACCAGTCAGCAACTTTCATATTCAATTTTTTTGGTGGATATTATTTATTTATTTTTAATTTATGATTGACACATAATTGTACATATTTATTGAATATACCATGTTTTTATACACATATAAATTGTGTGATGATCAATTCAGAGTAATTAGCATATCCATTCCCTTAAACGTTTATCATTTCTTTCTTTCTTTTTTTTTTTTTATTGGGGTGGGAAGGAGTTTGGCATCTAAAGAACTATCAGGTCTTAAACAGACTTTCAAATAACCCATCTACCTCATCTCCATAAAACAAGTATTAATCTTCCTGGGTCCCAGCAAGAAGCCTGAAGCTATTTCTCAAAATGATAATAGTTACTTATAAAAATTAATTTTAAAGTCATGACTTAGTTTTAAATCTGTAGTTGTCAAGGCCATTTTTCTCCTACCAAGGCTTATCACAGGCTCCATTTAGCATTCTAATCTTCCCCAGATATCTCTAGCACCACTGCGTCTGTGGGGGCCATAACCACCAAGGCACAGTGATGGTTACTTTATAGATTATACCAGGTACAGAGGCTTTCTCTCTTTGTGGGAATCACTGGGATTTATATGATAGAGTTTTCCAGCATGCTATCCTTATATAGATTGATTTAAACAGTCTATTGCCACTCTTTTGAGTACTAATAAAAATATCTGAAATGATACTGATTCTTATAGCACCATAATCCTGTTTAATTGGACAATTTTAAGATCATATCTTGTTTGTTAAAGTGATATCCTAATTGAAACCAAACCAAATTCTTTTTTCTTGATTTGCCTTCAGCTTTGAGTATCAGAATCAATTCTGTTCACCTTGAATAAAAGGGAAATTTATTTGATGGATGTTGATGCTTCTGGAATCTAAGGAAAATGGGGGACTGGCTTGGAACATATGGAGGACTCAGACATCACCATAGAGCCAAGAAGTAGGGGGTGCAAAGACCACCTTTAGTACAAAGTCTGTGTAACATAGCTAACACTGTTGTTGCTGTTGATGAATCCTAACCACTTTTATGTCTTTCTGCTATTTGGTCAAGAGCAAGAATTCCAGTTTGGAGCTTGTCCAGGCACAAATCATCTATTCATTTATTCATTTGCTGACTTCAGAGTCAGAGTGATGCATAGGATAATGCTTCCTCTTCAGAACAATAAATGTACACAATAACAAATTCCTCTAAAATAGAAGATTAGATTAAAAGCTATATAGCAAAAAGAGAAATGCCAATTGAAATCATATTCATGTTATTGTTTTATTTTTTAAAATTTAATTAAATAATATCCAATATATAATTTGTGTGGAAATAAATACAGCATAATACAATAGAAGGAAAAAGGAAATATTAATACCAGAAACACTTAATATGAAGCAATAATTTTACTCATTTAATATAATTTTTCTTCACACCAGCAAATATGTTAAAAAATAACATTATCTGCTTTTTAAGAGAAACTTCCACCTGCGTGACCTGATCATTACATATAATTTTGCCCAATAAAATTATTCCTCCTTTCCCCACTCTGCAGTTTGGGGTCAATTGCAACAGCTGTTTTAGATTAATTCTATTTTTAAAATAATTTTACCAAGAGAAATGAGTCATTTCATCTCCTAAGAATTCCTTAGAGAGGGAAGAATGTCAACAGTCACACATAAAATCATAGCTTTCACTGGAAATTACAATCTCACTGAAGACAATAAGGCTATTTTCTTCATCCAAGCTAATACCACATTCTCATTATGTAAGCAAGCATGGAATGTTCTTTAAAAAGCCAAGGATAAGGAGAAAAAATTTTCAGGGCATAATGCAAGTATAATACAACAGGAATTATTCCAGTTGAAGGGCCATAAGCAGATTTTCTGGTAATAGTTAATTTTTTTTCAATGGAAGGGGCACAATTTTAGGTAGAGAAGTTGTAGAAAGGCCACTTTAAGGAGTCAACATTGGAGCAGACTTGATCACCAATTAGTTCTCATTAGCACTCAGTGCACTCTAATGGAAAGGTTATACGAACATGCAAGGACATGCTCATACACATTTTAGATACAGCATTCTGAGCTGTGCAATGCTGCATTAACAAGACATGCACATAACTTGGCCTCTGAAATACTGGGGACATCTATCTGACTTGTCCCTTACTATTGTGTTGACTTCTCTGGCTTCGGAGTTTTCTTTGGAGGTAATACTTGGATACTTTTTTCATTTCTTTCTTGACAATTGTTAGTGGTACCAAATATAGCTGGTAAGTTATGTAGCATACTGCAAATCTCCAGGCAGAGCCATTTAGACATACAGCCTACATTGGGCATGGCACTTTTTACTTTTTAGAAGTTTTCAACTAGCATTGCCTACCATCTGTGTTAGATCTGGTCATCTCTCTTATTGAATCAATGTTGGCAATTTGAATTTTAAAACCTTACTGAAATTTGCAAATTTACTAGAATTAATAGAGTATTACGTTCTCTTAAAGAATTTTTAAATCTGTTATCTACTGTTACATTGCCTTTCTTATTTCAATTTGTATGTGTGTGTGTTTTCTTTTTCTTGACACAATATTTCAGGGAACCATGTATTTTATTGTTTTAGGGATTTTGCTATATTTCTTTTAGAAGCTATTAAATACTATTAGATTAATTTACTATTGATTTATTTTATTTATCTAGATAAATTCAACTGTTTTTAATGTCTTAAGTAATTTTACTCTTCATCTTCATTTTCTATTTCCCATATTATTTTCTCTTATTTCTTTGCCTGAATTGATTTGACTAAAAAATATTCATTAAAAACCTTTCCTGAACCATATATGATAATTTGCTTGATATTTTATTGCTTAATAATGTTTAATGCTTAAATGTTTAAAAATAATACTATTTAAAGTTTTGCATTTATTGCTATTTAAATATTTAGCTAAATCCTATGTATTTTTATATTTAGAATTATTATATTTTCCTATTTCTTACAGTGATAATTGAATAATTGATTTATTCTACAGTGCATTAGTTATTTAAAACTGAATGTGAAATATTTCAAGTGATTGAGTTTTATATGAAAGTTTGACATTAATACTTAGTTTTATTTCAGAGGTAGTTGTAAAATATTTATACCTAGAATTGCTACATAGAGTACAGGAAATTTGATAGTGATAAATGCTGATAAATGAATTATAAATGTTATACATCTGAAATTCAGTTCTAACTGAATTTTATTTTGATTTGCTAAATATAGCAACCCCATATACTATTTCTATTATTTGTAAGTTAAAGATTCTTATTGGTCTTCTCAATGATTGGTTCTTATAATTTTTACATGGCTATTTGTAAGAAAATTGAATTCCCAAACATTAGGTTCAAATTTGATTTATGTTCACTAATATAATTTCTATCAATATTTTTCAAATATTAGTTTTCTCTTAAATATATCATGGATAAGTATATGGATATGTTACATCTACTGTTTCAATTACTTTTCTCACAAATGTGTGGCAGTTTTTGCTATACATCTTTCATGCTATGTGAACCAAAATAGGTTTGTAATTTTCACATTGGTACTTTACATTGCTTTTTAAATGTAAAATATCCCTTTAAATGTAAAATATTACTTTTCTTGTAATAAAATTATTTAGAGAGGAAGACAAATATTTTTCATGTTTATAGAAATGGGGATTACCTTCTTTTGAAGCATGAAATTTTTCATAGACTCCATGACTGTTCTCTGTTTAGTCACAACTTTTCAGGGCTTGAGTTGGCTCTGTCAGAGATCAACATGAAGCCCTGCCCACATCAGTCACAGCAGGACCACCTCTATCTCCAACCCAGAGGCCCAGCAGTCTAAGGTAAATCATGATGGATCTAGATTCTCCTGAAAACTGTAGCCAGGAGTTTAGTTCCTACAATAGATATAAAGGTTTCCTCAGAAAATCCCATCCCATAAGCCTATTCCTCTGCTTGTGGTAGTTCTTTGAAGGAGAGCAGGTTTGAGGCTTTCTCCACTTCTATATCCTTCATAGTTTTCTAAATTCAATGTCTGTAAGGTACTTGCATTTTTCAATCAATTCAGGACACAGAATAGAGGAAAAACCTAAGAGGTAGATTACCTGATTGTCTCCATCTTATTCCATTCAGGTTGCTAAAACAGAGTACAAGAGCCTGGGTAGCTTAATAACAACAGAAGTTTATTTCTCACAGTTCTAGAGGCTGGGAAGTCCAAAGTCAAAGATTCAGTGTCCAATGAGGACATTACATTAATAATCCCATTACAAAGTGGGCAAAGGACAGGAATAGACACTTTTCAAAAGAAGACAAGCAAATAGCCAAAAAGCATATGGAAAAAAGCCCAACATCACTAATCATATAAGAAATGCAAATTAAAACCACAAGACACCCTCTTACACCAGTCAGAGTTACTATTATTAAAAAGACAAAAAATAACAGATGTTGGCAAGGATACAGAGAAAAGGGTATGCTTACACTGTTAGTGGGGTTGTAAATTAGTACAACCTTATGAAAAACAGTATAGAGATTTCTCAAAGAACTAAAAATAGAACTACCATTCAATCTACCAATCCTACTACTGGGTATCTACCCAAAGGAAAAGACTTCCTTATTCATAGACTTCCGTCTCCTACCTGTGTCCTCACATAGAGGAAGGAGGTTGGGACCTTTCTTAGGCCTATTTTTATGAGGACACAAATCCCATTCATAAAAGTTCTACTTTCATGATCTAATTACCTACCCATGGCCCCACCTCCTGATACCATCACATTGGGTTTGGTATTTCGTTTATTATTATTATTATTTTAAAAAGCACTTTTTTGCACAAATTTATGGGGTATGTGTGTCATTTGTTACAAGCATAGATTGAGTAGTGATCAAGTCAGAGATTTTAGGGTAGCCATCACGCAAATAAGGTACATTGTGCCCATTAACTAATTTCTTATCATTCTCTCTCTTCACCACCTCACACTTCCGAATATCCATTATCTATCATTCCACTTTCTGCATCCAGGTATACACATTTTTTATCACCCTCTCATGAGTGAGAACATGTGTTATTTGACTTTCTCTGCCTGACTTGTTTCACTTAAAATAATGGCCCCCAGATCCATCCATATTGCTGCAAAAGACATGATTTCATTCTTTTTTTATGGCCAAATAGTATTCCATTGTATAAATATTCCACATTTGTATTCAATCATTGGGTGATGAACCCTTAGTTTGATTCCATATCTTTGATATTGTTAACTGTGCTGTGATGAACAAGTATCTTTTTGATATGTTGATTTCTTTTCCTTTGGGTAGATACCCAGTAGTAGGATTGGTAGATTGAATGGTAGTTCTATTTTTAGTTCTTTGAGAAATCTCTATACTGTTTTTCATAAGGTTGTACTAATTTACAACCCCACTAACAGTGTAAGCATACCCTTTTCTCTGTATCCTTGCCAACATCTGTTATTTTTTGTCTTTTTAATAATAGTAACTCTGACTGGTGTAAGAGGGTGTCTTGTGGTTTTAATTTGCATTTCTTATATGATTAGTGATGTTGGGCTTTTTTCCATATGCTTTTTGGCTATTTGCTTGTCTTCTTTTGAAAAGTGTCTATTCCTGTCCTTTGCCCACTTTGTAATGGGATTATTAGATGTTTTTGTTGTCATTGAGTTGTTTGAGCTCCTTGTATATTCTGGACATTAGTTCCCTGTCAGATTAATAGTTTGCAAATATTTTCTCCCATTATACAGTTGGTTCACTCTATAGATTATTTCTTTCACTGTGAAAAAGCTTTTTAGTTTGTGTAATTTGTCTATTTTTGGTTTTGCTGCCTGTGCTTTTGAGGTCTTAGTCATAAATTTTTTGCTTACATCAATGTCCAGAAGAATTTTCCCTAGGTTTTTTTTCCTAGTATTTTTACAGTTTTAGGTCCTATGTTTAAGTCTTTAATCCATCTTGAGTTGATTTTTGTATATGGTGACAGATAAGAGTCCAGTTGCATTCTCCTGCATGTGGCAATTTAATTTGACCAGAACCAGTTATTGAAAAGGGTGTCCTTTCCCTGATACATATTCTTGTTGGCTGTATCACAGACCAAGTGGCTATAAATATGTGGCTTTATTTCGGGATTCTCTATTTGCTCTATTGGTCTATATTTCTATTTTAGTATCAGTATTTCAACTTATGAGTTTTGGGGAGACACAAACATTCAGGCCATAACAGTCTCCTCAGCTCATCTTTGTTTCCAGTCCCTTCCCCTCAATTTCTTGACTGGTTATGGCGCTTAACTCATCACTTTTGTCTGCCCATCCATGACTCAGAAAAGGGATTTTTATGTCACTTTTATGTGGCCTTGTTCAATCCAGTCAGATTCATACTAAATTTAGCAGCAATTTCTCTGGTTCTCTAAAATGCAAAATATACCCACCTATTACTGATTTCCAGTGACATGCAGAATTTTTGTTTTCTTTGCTAATCTGCTGGCTGCTTGAATAAGACTTCCAAAGACAGAGAGGGAGTTGTCTATGTTCAATCCATTTTGTCAAAAGTTTTTCTGTTGTTATCATTGTCATCATCATTTTGGCAGTAAGCCTTCTCAAATCATTTGTAGAATAAACAGTTTACACCCAACTAAACAATAACTCTTCCAAAAAATATTTAAAAATAAATTTTATATATGTTTTTCTGTTTTCCAAATTAAGGTACTGCTACACAGTAGCATTAACAGGTTTATCTACAATCAAAAGGATTTAAGGAGGAGAGAGGAATTGAATTTTAACCAAAGTTTGCATATAAACTATGACCTAGTGCTTAAAAAACAAAACAGAATATTTGAATCATGTTCAAAATTTAAAAAGTAATTCACTATTTTTTTATAAAGCTTAGGGATGCAGATATTAATATAAACCATGTATAAAGAGAACTCTATATTTCTTATCTTTGTGTATATGGTGAATGTATGTTGTGTGTGAAGGGGTATGTGTATGTGTCAGTGTGAGTGTACATATGTGTAGAGGTGGTTATTTGAGACTGTGTGTTAACTGGTACTTATCTCTCAACTTCTTACCTCCCAGACTGGAAATACTCAAGTTCTTACACAAGATCATCAGAAGAAAATGAAGATCTAGCCTTTCCTTTAATCAGGAAAACACACCCACAAAGCCTTAAAAATGCCCAGTTGGATAATTTTAAAGAAAATATTTCTTACATACAAAAAGTGTAAACACTAATATAATGAATACCCAGGTACTCACTAATCATTTAAGAAATAAAAAATGACTACTACTATATTGATCCACACTACGCATTCTTATCCCATCACCCTCCCTCTGTGCTCTTCTCTCCCTACCACTTCGCTAGTGATGACCATTATCCTGAAATTGGAATTTGTCATTTCTATGCATGTCATTATACTTCTACAACATAAATAATTTGCCAGTTAGTGTTTCATCACAAAAAAACAGACTGTGCTCTAGGTAGGCTGAAAAAGGGATTTATTAATTTACTTGCAAAATAGGAAAGGCTAAAGAACTAGGCTTTAGGCTATGCTTCCAGGAATGACTCCATAACATATTGCCTGCACAGCGTTTGGGGAATCTGCTATCACTGCTGCCAGAAGTTGCTGATACAGGACGTTGCTACCACCACTGCTGATTAAAGAACTGCAAATTACTCAACTGGGAAAACAGCTGTATGAAGCTGCCAAATTAGGAAATTTCTGCCACCACTGCTTACTGCAAAACTGCCAGTTAGCATAACAAAGGCCTAGCACTCAGCCTGTTGCCCGTTTGTTCATGTTATAGATTCTACATTCAGAAAGTCTAGTCTTATCACAGTGCAGGATTTTTTCCCCTATACAACTAGGGAAACCTTCAGTCATACCTGCAACTCCAGTTCAGGCAATCAGATAAAGGGTTAATATCCAAAATATACGAGGGACTTCTACAACTCAATAGCAAAAAACAAAACAAAACAATTTAAAAACGGGAAAACTACTTAAATAGAAATTTCTCAAAAGACATACAAATAGCCATCAGGTATATGAAAATGTGCTCAATATCACTAATAACCACAGAAAGGCATATCAAAACCACAATGAGAAATCACCCACCTCACCTCACATCACCTCACTATGATCAAAATCCAAAAAGATAACAATGTTGGTGAGGATATGGAGAAATTGGAACCCTTGTACATCATTGGAAATTTAAAATGATATGACCACTATGGAAAACACTATAGGGGTTCCTCAAAAAATTAAAAATATTATAGAACCACCATATGCTCCAGCAATCCCATTGCTGTGTATATATGTAAAAGAATTAAAATCAGGATGTTGAAGAGATATCTGTACTTCCATGTTCATTGCAGCATTGTTCACCATAGCTGACATGTGGAAACAACCTTATGTCCATTGACAGATGAATAATTAAAGAAAACATGGTATATACATACAAAGGAGTATTTCTATAATCAGCCTTGAAAAAGAAGAAAATCATGCCAAAGAAAATGAATGAACTTGGAGGAAATTATCCTAAGTGAAATAAAAAAGTCACAAAAGGAGAAATACTATGTGATTTCACTTACATGAAGTTATCTAAAATAGTCAAACTCATACAAGTGGAAAGTAGAATGGTTGCCAGGGAAAGGTGAGGGAAGGAAAAATAGGGAATTGCTGTTGAATATGTACAAGGTTTCAGTTATGCAAGATGAATAAGTTCTAGAGATCATCCGTAAAACACAGCACCTATGGTTAACAATAATGTATTGTGCACTTAAAAAATATATGGAGAAGATATGAGCCAGGAGAATATAATGTTAAGTGAAATGAGTCAGGAACAGAAAGACAATTGCCACATATTCTCACTTAAATGTGGGAGCTAAAAAAAAGTTGATCTCATAGAAGGAGTACAATACTGTTTACTAAAGGAAGAGAAAGAGTGAGAGGGGCAGGGAGAAGATAGTTAATAGATGTAAAATTACAGCTGGATATAAGGAATGAGATCTAGTACTCCATAGCATTGTAGGATGACTACAGTTAATAATAATTAGTTGTATATCTTCAAATAGCCAGAAGAAAGAATTTTGAATATTCTCAACACACAAAAAATAATAGATGTTTGATGTGATGGATATGCTACCTACCCTGAATTGATCATTACATATTGTATACATATGCTGAAATATCACTTTGTACCCATAAATATGTACAATTATTATATGTCACTTAAAAACAAATAAGTGAATAAATGAATAAGTAAATACAGAAGACAGATTTTATGTCACTTGTTCTTACCATAAAAGGGGAGGAAGTATGAGGTGATGGATGAGTTTATTACCTTGAATATGGTGATGATTTTATGGGTATATTCATATGTCTAAACTTACTAAGTTGTATATATTAAATGTATGCAGTTTTTATATCAATTATATTGCAATAAATTTGTTAATATTTTTTTAAAAGATTAGCTAGTAATGATATAAAATATGTATGGCTAAAGAGAAAAAAAAACACAAGCAACTAATTTAGGGGGAAATATTTGTAGCACTGGGGTATAAAACCTAACACTCAAAAGGAGAATTTCAGGAGCAAATTTTTGCCTGTAGAGATAAATGTTAGAGATTATATTTTCCTTAAGATGAAAGAAGATATGGGACTATTGCTAGCTCTGAAGCCATTATATCACTTTCATCAAGAACTCTATGACTAGTGATTCTGTGCAATCTCAGTATGATTTGGATTATGAAAAAAGCATATTACCTTGAGTAACAAACTGTTTAAGATTTCTTTCTGAGAAAAAGTTAATAAATCTTCTAATGACCCTTTGAAATTTCTTTTTGGTAAAAGAGGATTCCCAGCTGAAAATACTTGAACTGTCTTTGTTAGTAATCTACAAAAGTTTTATCATCTCCTCACATGATGGATTGTATTCAGAAATAGGTAAAGTAAGAGAAACTCTAAGGGCCCAGTAATTATACAAAGTTCAGTTCTTTTGAAAGAAGCTCTTAATGTGGTAGTAATATATTGAAAGATTGGTTTCAGGCATACATCTGGAGTCTATTTCTAAAGATTAGGATAAGATGTCATGCATTGTATATATATTTTTAATTTGCTATAAGTTAGTAATAACATTAAAGGTCTACTCTGCCTGTAGTTAGATAATTCACATGACAATGTAAATCTTATGATTGAGTGTCTGATATAAATACAGAGGAATTTTCTTGGCATCTTAAGGAAGCCCAATAAATGGTACCCTTCATCCCCACCTGAGTTCTGAATGTCATAAAAATTAGGTTAGAAAAGAACCCATTGGACGACATGGATGGTCCTGGAGAACATTATATTAAATGAAATAAACCAGCAACAGAAAGATAAATACTCATGAGGAAGCTAAAAATAATGATCTCATAGAAGTAGAATAGCCGTTACTAGAAGCTGGGAAGTGAGAGAGAATAAGAGAAGTTGGTTAATGGGTACAAAGGAATTAAAGGGAATAAGTTATAGCATTCAATAGCACAGTAGGGTGACTATAAAGTTAAACAAACTTTATAGTATATTTCAAAATAGCTAGAAGAGAGGATTTTGAATGTTCTCAGTGCAGGATGATAATTTTTGTGTTAGTAGACATGATAATAACCCCAATTTGATCATTATACATGATATGTATTGAACCATCATATGTACCTAATATGTACCATATATACATAAATATGTTTAATTATTATGTGTCAATTAAAAATAATTTTAAAAATAAAGTGAGGCTGTGGGAGGACAAAAACATCATTATTATCCATAAACTAAGTTGTAAGAGGTATTATAAAATGTGCAGGATGGAGGAATAACCTCCCTAGCTGACTCACAGATTTAGTCCTAGTCACAGAAGAAGCTAAACATCACATGCTTTCCCTATATGACCTGGGTCCCCTAAGTATATGGCATGGCCAACTGAAGCAAAGAATGTGTGTTCTCTATGGCTAGCTGGCTCCGAGGAGGAAAGCAGAAGGATGTGAGCTGAACCAAACACATCCTGTTTCTTCTCAAATTTCCAACTGCATCGTTTGCACTGCCTTCCCTCCCTGCCTCTTTGGAGAATGACTGAGAAGGTAAAGAGACAAGGAATGTTTAAGGAAAGACTCTCCTCCACCTTCTCCTAGTAAGGAAGACTAGGTCTGCCCCAACATTGCTCAGCTTTTCATTCTCTTAGCTCATTGGGCTAAACCCATGATCTGAGGAAAGAAACCCAATGCAATCAGGTTGTCCAACATCAGCGTTGATTGGATTACATCCTCAGTGCTAACTACTACTCTTTTGGATGGACTTCTAAGACCATGCTCTGGTTATATTTGCTGCATAAATAATTACTCAAAACAAAGGAGTGCACAACAATGATTTTTTTAATGCTCATAGGATGAAACAATGTGGATGTCTTGTCTCTGCTGTACCATCTCTGGGGCATTGGCCAGAGTCATTTGACAGCTGAGGGTAACTGGATAGCTGGGGAATCAATTGGAGGCATCTTCATGCACTTGTCTGGTGATTGATCTAGGTGGTTGAATCTGTCAGATGGATCCTCAACTACTGCTATCCGCTGGAGCACCTACACATCGTCACTCCATGTGGTTGGACTTCTTACCTAGCAACTTACCTAGAGCTCTAAAACAAGTGTCCCAAGAGAACCAGGAGGAAGCTGTATGGTCTTTTCTAATCTAGCCTGAGAAGCTAAGTACTTCACTTCTGCTGTAGTCTATGCTTTACAAGCAAGTCAATGAAAGGGACCAAATTCAAGGTAAAACACATAATACCCCAACTCTTACAAGAGGAGTATCAAAGAATTTTCAGAAATGTTTTAAAATCTCCATAATACAATAGTTGTTAGTGTTAATTTTTTTTCCTATAAGGATTTGAAACTAGTATGAACAATACATTAATTAGCTCCACCAAAACTGAAAATTATTTCTGTTTCATTTCCTATGCAAACTATGTTCAGTTAAGAATTTCAACAAGGCATATCAGAAGATCCTCAGTGAGATTAAATGATAACAATAAGAAATCCAAATAAGTTGTCTAAAGATGCTACAATAATACAATAAAATCCCAACTACACAAAAAACATCCCATACATTGAATATAGTTTCTTATTAATAATATTTCCAGGAATAAATTAAATGAAAATTCTAAAAGTGTTCAAGTCCAAAAACGTAAAAATCCAAAGGAATTAATATCCAAAATAAAAATTAATTTCTCCCCAATTTCCTTTTCTGCCCACTCTCAGCTAAAAATTGTTTTTAATAGATTTGAGGTTCTTTCAGCAGCTGCAGGCTGGCAAATTGCTCAAATGAAATGACTAAAGTTTCCTCAGACCTCAAACTTTTTGTTAATTTAGTCCCAAGTCTTCCATCAGCCTCTGCAAAGGATTTGCAAATTCAGATATTTAAAAGGAAAAGATTCCACAGAGCTTACTCCTGAAAGGCTTTTGTTTAAAGGCAACAGCTAGATCCATTTAGAGAAAGAGAATGGAGTGTAGGTGAGCATTTGAGGGTTTGAAAGACATCCCAGTGCTAACTCCCCAGGGTCCTTATTCACACACTAATGTGCTTTGTGGATTGAACCACCAAAATGTGTACAATGAATCTAAGCTTTCAGAGAGCTCAAGACAAAAAGAAGTTCTAGGTGAGGTTTTTAATGTACCTCTGATCTGTACTCAGGTCAGGTTGTTAACCATTATGCCAGTTGGAAATCATAAGTTTAAAAACTGGCCCTAAGGGTGAGAATTTAAACAGAACATTATAAATTCCATTACTCTTATCCTGGCCAGGAGTTAAAACCAGGCATCCAGGCATCCCCAGAAATAAAGCTAGAGCTATTACAGACCAGTTGTAAATTATCTTATAGTGTCTTTTATAAAGAATTCAAAGATCATCACTACACTGTCTCTATACCCAGTAAATTTAGAAAACAAATCAATCTACAGCCCCTAATGAAGTTAATTAAGCAAAATTTTGTTCTTATTACCTAGTGATGGTAAAAAAAAAAAAAAAAAAAAAAAAAAAAAACAACAAATCATGGCAGAAACAATGGCATTGAGAGAAGGAGGTAAATGGAGAAACTTACTGCTTTCAGCTTTACCAGACATCCATCATATTGTGCTAGTGGTCCATGAACAATTCACTTAACAATTCACTTCTCATAGAAAGAGAAATTAGCTAATGAGAAGTTATGTCTGCCATTACGTTTACCTTATATCTGAGTTTTAATCACTTCTGATAAGAGAGTGGCATATGAAACTTAATAGCCTATCGTGGGTTAAATTATGTCTCCCAAAAAGATATGTTGAAATTCCAACCGCTGGTATGTGAGCTTATTTGGAAATAGGGTCTTTGCGGAAGTAATTAAGATGTAAGTTAAGATGAGATCATATTGGAGTAGGGTGGGCCTTTAATTAAATATGTCTGGGATCCTTATAGGAGGAGGATAAGAGACACAGAGACAGACACACAAGGAGACAGAGACAGAGACTGGAGTGATGCTTCTCTAAGCCAAGTATGCCAAGGATTGCCAGCCATCATCAGAAGCTAGAAAGGAGACATGAAACCCATTCTTCCTCAGAGCCTTGAGATGGAATCAACCTGGCAGGCACATTCATATCAGATGTCCAGCCTCCAAAACTGTGACGCAGTAAATTTCTGTCATTTTAAGCCATCTAGTTGGCGGAAATTTATTACAGCAGCCCCAGGAAACTAATGCACAATCTGCCTCCATTTTTTGATGTTTGACCACTGACAAGCTTTAATCCTCACCTCTCCCTATTTCCTTTCTACTGTATATCTGGGAAAGTTGATAAAAATGTCCAGGTGCTCCCTCCATTGGTACCAGTGGGAATTTTCAAACTACCTGCAGAAACCCTCAGCCCAGTCCCATCCACTGTCACAGTAAAAACCTCAGTCCAGTCTGCTTTCCTTGTTCTCTCAAACCACTTTTGGACCTGCTAGGGAGCCACCATGTTCTCATCAGAAAGCCTTATTATGCTACTAATAAATCTTTTATGCCTTCTTGGGGTGTGTGTGTGTGGGGGGGGAGTGTCATCAGTCTTAACATCTGAGCCCAATTTTAGGTAAGGAATCTTTCTCTTTCTTCAGGATGGCCAAACATGGAATATATTTGCCATATTGCAAAGCTGATAAATTTTCAACATAGGCAATCATATTCTTGAGTCTTATTTGTGGCATAATTCTATCCCATTCAGCATATTCAAAGTTCTTCATTTTCCTTTCCTCTTACAGACCCATGTTTCAGCTATGCCAGTGTTACATTGAGAGTGGGCTCTGTTTGGTGACAGCAACATCCAGTTTGTGAAGAGAAAATATAGTCCCCGGCTCAATCATGCCTATTCAGAAAAGTTGCATCTCATTGGCTCAGCACAAGCATGCTTGCAAAAGCTATCTTGATCTCTGACCTGCCCTAAACAACCTGATTGAAGTTGTCCATAAGTGCAAACTTGATAGCAATGGCAAATCACCTGTGAGTAAAGCTTTCATAAGCCCCAGTCACTGGCCTAGGTTAAAGCTACTTGTGATGTATGTAAGGCACAATGCCATATGCCCATATGTAATTCCTAGTGCCTGTGTTATGTATCTATATAAAGGGCTACCAGAGGAGTGGCTCATAGACTGGCCCCAACACAAATTCTCCAACTTGTTACAAATTTTCACTCTTTTACTTTATTTCTCAATATTCCCAGTACATACACCAGTCATTGAGGTCTGTGAGCAATTTTCTTCCCTTCTCAGTGCTGAGCAAACTGATATATAAGGTACTTCTAAAGCAAGCAGAAGTCAGTATTACTTAGAAGTCAGTATTACTCAATTACTTTATATATACTTAAACACTTTATAAGTACACACACACCCACACACACACACTCAAGTGTTTTTTTATTATTGACACAGGCAGAAATGAGGCTTAGATCAGTGTGAGGGGCCAAGAGGCTTGAGGCAGTTTTAGACACACTTATCCGTCTCGCCATAGACAGTGTGGATCACTGCAGATCACTCCACCACCTCTGATTCCAACAACAGCCAGGACTCCCACTGTTCCACTGACAGATTTTCCTCGTGCAAAAACTAAGGTTTCACCAACAGCCTATTCTATAATATGTCAATCTGACATTAATGGTAGCAATCACATGAATGATCTAATTATGGTAAAGTAACAATCATACAAAACCAAAACAAAACCTTATGTGAGTTGTAAATTTTTCATATAGAAACTATCAGAGGAAATTTAAGTTTTAGGATAATTTTTATTTTATTTACAACTTGATGAAACAAAGACTTTGTGACTACTTTGAAAGTAAGATCAATGTTGGAAAATTCTTTTCTATAAGATTACAGCACACACTCATTTTATCAGTACTGAAGAAATTCTAGAGAATCATATAACTTACATAAGTCGTTCTCGCCTGAGCTCGTTTGGCCCCCACTTGGCAATATTTGGAGACATTTTTGGTTTTCTTCACTGGTGTGGGTGCAGCTGGAATCTAGTGGGTAAAAGCTAGGGATGCTTTAAACATCCTCAGGACACCTCCTTGCAGCAAAGAACCATCTGGCCCAATATGTCAATGGTGCTGAGGGTGAAAAATCCTACCTTAAGAGATACCAAGAGAATGTGTGTCAATATATATTTAACAATTGCATTTGTAATTAATATTTTTAGAACATCATTTAATTGAGCATATGTCACACTGGTAATGCTACCACAATCCAATTTTCTTGTGACAACAAGGGCTGCTTGTTCTGAGTACAGCACACAAGAAAGCTCTGTGGCAGTTCTAGGCTGTGTGGCAGCAATCTTGCTGCTTGGGCATATTTCTAGAAGTGTCTTTAGCAGAGACAGATACCATGTGAAGCCTTGGGTAAGCTACAGCAGGAGAGTTGTACCTAGACCTCTAAGGTTTAGAACAAGCCATGTCATCTGCAACAAAGTACTAAATGGAGCATTTGTAAAGCAGTTCCTAATACTCTACTGGGTCATAGCAGAGTCTGAGCATCTGACTGTGGGTCATCAAGTCTCCACAGATAAAAATACTCATCATGTGTACTCTCAGATACACCAAGTCAAAGGTGGGCCTAGCTATAATCCACAGTAAAGCAGACTGGGTACACCCAGTATCAAACATGAGCAGGTCCGTAGGTCACAAGTAAGTTGCATGAGCTGATGGACTGTACTCTCATGTCACCTGCCATTGGTGAACATATACCTTTCCTTCACCTCACACCTGTAGCCTCATGGCAGCAGAGGGTGGGTGGGCAAAAGCAAAGGCAAATAAAGAAAGCTCCAGCTTTGTCCATGAATGAGTCTGCTAGGAATTTGGGTACACACCAAACATGAATGGCTGCTTCTCTGTAGTCCAATGGACAGAGATTCAGGTAACATATCTGGCCATCCACTTTGTGTGGAAAGAGATGTGGCTTGAGGTAAGGGTACACCATGGGTAATGCTGAATTGTTGGGCAGAGGCCTGGAAAGAACAAGATTGCTATGTTGGATTCAAAGCGGTTTGGGGAGAGGCAAGTGGATGAGATGCATGGGAGAAGGCATGAGAGTTAAAACAAAGTGCAAATATCTTTCTAAAACATGTTAATGCCCGCCAGAAGCATCTGCTGCCAAAGAGACACCCATCAAGCAAGTAGACAAGATGATTTTGCTTGGTGCCCTCTCTTCGAAAAAAAAAAAAAACGTAAATGTTAGTCAGGTTCTGTCCTCAGTTGACCCAGTGTTTATGTGATGTGTTCATATGGAGTAGCCACAATGCCAGAGATGGAAACTATCAATGGGCCCAATAGCACAAGATTCCTCTTGTCAAAAGTGACTTCGCTATAGCTGCTGCCAAATGTCTGTCACACCGTCATCAGGGACCAATGCGGATACTATCTCCCAGAAGGTCTGTATCAGCTAGTAGCTGCTGAAAAACTGGTCATATCAGATCCCTTCCATTCTTCCAACTAATATGTAATCTTGGACAGGATAGACACATATTCCAAGTTAGCACCTGCCTTTCCTGTCTGTAGTATTTCAGCAAGTACTATTACCAAAAACTCAAAGAATTTCTACACTATTAGGATCCTGCATAACAGCACCTCATTCCCAGGAATCCATTGTACAGCAAAGGAGGTAAAGCAGTGGGCATATGACCAAGAAATCTCTTAGTCCTACCACCTCCCACAGTATGCAGAACCATGAAATGTGATAAAATAGTGCTTTGTAAATGCAGTGAGTCATGAGCTTAAATGTGACACCCTGCAAGGGGATGGAGTACTATCCTTCAATATGCAATATATACTTAAATGGCCATTACATGGTGCTGAGTCCTTAATATGTGAAATATATGTGTCTAATGCAGACAACTGGAAGCAGCAACTCATTATCATTCACATTCAGGGAATTGATACTTTCCATGTGCACAACTTTAGACTCTGTGGGTGTAGAGTTCTGGTTGGGGACCACTGCTCTATAGTGTGCCCTTGGATATGGTCTTCATTAGCTGCACGTGACTGTTGAGCATGTGAAATGAGATATGCTGTTCACACACTGGATCTCAGATTTGGTACATAGGAAGAACATAAGATATCTCATCAATATGTTTAACATTGATATATGCTTAAATGACAATATTTTGGATGCATTGGTTCAAATAAAATGTGTCTAAACCATCTGTTTCTTTTTACCTTTTTAAATGTGGCTACTAGAAAATTTAAAATTACCTATATGGCATGCAATATATTTCTATTGGACAGGGTTGCCCTAGAACTGTTTTGTGGGATCAGTTGGAAGCTTGTCTCCAGCTAAGACACACCCTTGCTGAGCTGGATCCCCTGTCCTGTCCTAATGACTCCAGGCTCTTCTCCTGAGGACACTTGCTCACTAAATCACTCCACAAGGATCTAATCTCAGGCTCTGCTAGAAATCAAAACTAAAACACTTGATGTTTTGTATAGGTTTGGTCTTCAATGCTCTATAAAAACTGGATATGTTGTAAATCAACAAAATAAAAACATACGAAGAAAACATAGTGCAAACACAATAACACTATTGCATCAAAAAAAGTTTAAAAGAACCATGTGTTTAATGCATAGCATCAGAATACGATGATACAAAGATGAACATGATGTAATAACTAACATTAATAATTATTTAGATCAGAATACTAGAAAAACAAAATTTGAATCATAAAGGTCTTTCAGTAGCTCATACTCAGTTAATGTTAATTCACTGTCAAGTTGGGCAGAGATGTTTATATTTCATAGATGCTACTCCTGGGCTCAATATTTAAGGTTACTATTCCTGTTTTTGATAAGCAAATAAAAATTCATACTTTTTTAAAAATGTGGGTCCTCATAGCACAGGATGTGATTAGGATTCAAATGTTAATGACTTCAAATTTAAGTTATTCTCAAAAATGACATCCACTGGGGAGTTTTATAGTTTTGATCACTGTATGTACTAAGACAGCCTTTTAGAATTGTTATTCCCTTTATTTATTTCAAACACATATTTCTTTAAAATCTTGAAAGCTCAATTTCATTCAAATAATTTAGTAGATTACACAGTGATAAAATATTTTGGTATAAAAATATATGATGTTTGCCAATAGAAAAAGTGCATCCTGTAACTGAAGAGTTGATCTCTTAAAAGTGATTCTATAAGAATGTTACTGACAAGCCTGCCTGCATAACCTTATATTACCACATGATGTCCCTCTAACGTAAGGTTCTAAGGATGGAACAAAACCTTTGAAAGAAATTGTCAAAAGACATACATACTTTGCAGATAAAAGAAATATATATATTCAGTTAGAAGAACAAACCAACATGGATCTTACAAGATACGGTGTTTTTAATGGGTGAATTTATACTGGTTCTTACATATCACTTAGCAAATAATGGACCTCTGGCTGAAGAGTCCTGGACATATTCTAAGGCAGTTTGGTGAGAACCCCTGGCAAGAAGTGTGAGCAGTTCAAGAAAGCCACGAGTGTGTGTGCACTTGAGTTTTCTTGCCTGATTTATCTTAACACCAAATAGCATATACAAAGAAAAACCTATGCCTGGAAATGCTAGAATGAAATTTAAGAACATCAAAGGCATAGAGAAATTTATAAAGCTTACAATGAGTTAGAGCAGATCAGTAGCAAAGAAAGTATTTAAGAAAAAGAATGTTGGATATAAAGTTATATACCTAAGCAAATGTCCTTTTAAAATGTTGTGATCATAAAAAGGTTATCTCAGCAATATAAAGTTTCAGAAATTTTTCTAGCTAAAGAAATCCTTTATAAACATTCATGAGGGAAATACTGAAATCTCTACAAGAGATATGGGGAGTAAGGCTGATCTAATGATATCTTAAAGCATTTTGTGGTCTAAAAAACTAATTGCTAAAGAAATTCAAAAGGAGGAATTATTCATAAAAACTCAATTCTAAATTTCTAAAAAAATATGAGCAGGTTGAGAAGAGAGAAGTTAAAAGAACTACTCAAATCTGTCACATATTTTGTCTTCATCCTGACAAGTTGCAAAAAAAATACGATTTAGAGAATGGTAACTCTAAGACAGTGGTATCAAGTATTTTCTTCAAGGAATGAATTTAAATGGTTGTGATCTCTAGCCTGAAAAAAAAAATCTGAAAATGTTGACATTTATAAAAGTATGAAAGGAATAAATAGGGGAAGTCATTTTCAGAATACTGAATTAGGAGACAGTGCTTTTAAATCAGAAAGAAATTTAAAATTGTAACATTTGAGTCACTACACATAAAACTCTTGGCATTTATGGATTTCTATTTGTGGTTTAAACATATGTGATGAGTAAAATTTCTCCCTCAGCAAGACAATGACCATAATCCCTTGCTATTGTCATATTGTGGCTTTCAAAACACATTGCAATGCTGACTGTAAAATGCTGTTTGGATTTTAAAATAATACAGATATTGGTAACCTGCTATGTTGGCTAATCTCTACACCCCAGATACCACAGCTTCTGATAATAAAAGAATTTACAGACAGGTGTTTCTCTAGCCATTTGTCTTTTCAGAATTAGGTATCTCCTGTCACTTATATCTCTTAATGAGCCCTAGAACCAATCCCCTGGAGGTAGCTAACTATTCTCTTCTGTTCTTCCCACAGGACAGGTTTACATTTGCTACTATAGCAACCACTGCTAACTGCCTTCTTTCTGACTTTTTAAGCTTCTTCATAGTGTGGGTTTCCTTGAGAAGATATTATTCTAGAAGCTTTCAGATCTTGTAATCTTGTCTTAAAAAGCTTGGCTTTGTCCATAATAAGCCTTCATTCTAAATAAAACATGGATGTTGTTATTTCTCCATTGTGTATCTCTCTCCTGGGAAAATGCAGGCATGACATGGATGAAAGGCAATTGTTCCGATCTTGCTCTTTGATGCTGAAACACGTGGCCCCAGCAGATGTCGCTATTCTTACCACTAGCAAAACATTGGAACCTAAATAAAGGTCTTTCCAGGCTGATAAAAACAATCTTAGCTTTTATAAGTCAAAAATCATCACAATGTGGAATAAGTAAAAACATGCAATCAAGCGTAAAACTTTATTTTTAACAGTTGAAGTTATAGAGGAATGTGGAAGGTCTCTTAGGTAAATTCTCATTTTAGGCAAGTCATTGCTGGTTTATTTCCTAAATCTCAGTTTACTCATCTATAAGGAAGGATTACCAATTTATAGCACTTGAGGTTGTTATGAGGGTTTACTGCAACAAATGCAAAATGCCCCTCAGCACTCCTTAAATGAAAGCAAATTATCTTTGCTTCGAAAGTATAAACAAGCCAAATTATGAAGACTTCATTCCTTAGGTGGTCAGTAGTTTGAGCAAGGTAGAATCTCAACAAAATGGTGGGTCCTTAACATGAAAGAAAGAAAGAAAGAAAGAAAGAAAGAAAGAAAGAAAGAAAGAAAGAAAGAAAGAAAGAAAGAAAGAAAGAAAGAAAGAAAGAAAGAAAGAAAGAGAGAGAGAGAAAGAAAGACTATAACTGCATTGTAATCTATATTTCTGGTGCCCTTTTCAAAGAGCTTTCCAAAGTTTTCGAAGGCTTCCTTTCTATCTCTTGTTGAGGATTAGAGTGTCTTTTCATCCCTGTCTACTCCCCATCAACCACAATTTTCAAAGGGACTTATGATTTGCAATTTTGATATATTGAGAAACTAAAATGTGATGTTCATTCCTCCCACTCCTTTAATTTTTTAAATTGGCTTTTAGTAAACAACACTTATTTTTAATTCTGAATCTTTTGTCTTATTTCTCAGAACAAAGATAGAGGGTGTGGAAGTCATGAGTCATTGATAAGTTCTTTTCAGACGATCTCATCAACTCCCCTTCACTGCCTGGTGCTGATCTGGCTGGGTTTGTCTCCATTTCTGAGCTGTTTTAGTTCATAAAGACTTGTTAATTCACATAAAATCATAAACTGAGTCTATTTAGCTTATGAGTCTCTCTAGTCTTCACATAACCTTTTCTCCTAGCTCCAATATTTTTTCTATATAGTTCTCCTTACACATTGGATATCTTCCTTTTGTCCTAGGCTAAATGAATCTATGGGAGGTCCCCAGTCCAAAGATCTGGAAGGGAGTTCCACCCCTCTCCCACTGATGTTCAACCATCATGGTCCCTGGTCTGTAAATTGGTAGTATGGCACAGTTGACTCAAAATTACAGTTTTCCATATATAGTTTTGGGAACCATGGTTTTGTGGGGGTGAGAGGAAACTTCCCATCTCCCTGATGGTTCACCACAAGGTCAACTCACAATAAAGTAGATTAATAAGAGAAAGAGGTTTATTTATCCTGCACCTGCACACAGGGAGAATCAAAGAGTATTTACCCAATATCTCAGTGGGGTCCAGAACTTGATATACTCTCCTTTTAGAGGAGAGAAAATGAGGAATATAGGCATTTCTGTTTAGGGCCAACAAATATAGGGAGGAAGAATGAGTGGATGGGGGTAAACAGATTTACTTGTAAGTTAATCTGAGAGACAGGTATTATGTTTAAAATTATTTGGGCCAGGTCTGGTTGCATTGTTGAACTTCCTTACTGCAATATATTGAGATAACAGGGAGGGGAAGGGAAGTCAATTGTTTTTCTTGATGGGTCCATCTGGTTTACGCAGAGAGAGAGAGAGAGAACATGCCTTCTAAAGTCTGTTGATCTTTAAAAGCCTTTAATTCAAAATACTCTTTCTACCAAGGAGTTATATTTTGGGATAAAATTTCCTGAGCTCCTTCATTCTCTCTGTCTGGAACTTCACTAGAAGGTTCACACATTAAAAGCTTAGTCAGTAGCTGTGGAACAAGAAATCAGGTTAGTAGTCCAGCAGCAAGATATCTGAAAAAGTGGGGCAAGACATAGACTAGAATGAGAATGAATAAGTAGAAAAGAACAGAGTGAAGCACATTTCCCCACACCCCATTAAACCAGTCTCCCACTCCTGGGAATTCGTCTTCATTAATCTAATAGAAAAGAGGTGTAGATAAGTCTCTACTTGCTCTGAGCAGTTTACATAGAAACAGCATTTTTTTTGCCAATAATCACACAAGTTCCTCCCTGTTGGACTGTCAGGGCATCCAGGGCATGGCAGTGTTCAAATACAACAGAGGCTTGACTTTTGACTTCTAACTGAAGTGCTCCCAGTGCTTACATGGTGATGTTGAACTTTTGTTCTATTACCATGGAGAGATTCAAAACTGCCTTTCAACCTCACAAGTTCCAAATACTGGGAAAAGAGTCCTCAGCACTTAGAATTGTAATATACAAGTAGGGTTGGTTTTTTTCATATATATATATAATATCACATCTAGTATTTTTGTGTGGTACCACTTTATGAATGAAAAAGCCCAAGTTTGTAATTTGGCTGGCATTTAAAGTAAAGTACTTGGTAACAGAGGGTGTCAGATAACCAAGTCCACAGAATCTTGACCATCTAGATGGGAGCCACTTGTATACTTTATCACCACACAAGATAAAAAGACCAGTGTCATTTACAGATAGGGTCAGATTGGAACCTGTGACCTCCCAGCCTGGAGTTTGCTGTGCCTTTTCTTCCTCATTGGCACTTCCACATCTCCAGTTTCTGTGTGTCCCTGCCAGTCTGTGGTAACAGAACAGGTTGTGAAATATTTGAAATAAAAGGCTTTCAGTTCAGTTCTGGCAGTTATAGGGCTTGGTTTTGTCACCTAACCAATCAGTCCAGAATTTTGCTCTATCTATATGCATCTTTAGTGTCTAGTAACTTTACAAGGGAAGCAAGTGAGTTACCCTAAGTTGCACAGGCCAGCTGTGAGCCATCCATCTTGTAATTTGACAAATGTTGACGTCATGAAGGTTAGTGTCAGTGCCATTTATGATTTTTGTGAGAGGTACAAGGATGCCATCTGTGGAATCAAATCATAGGGTTTGATCACAATATTTCCCTAGGATGTCACCCAGAAAAGACAAAAATATTCTTCCTAGAAACTTTATCTGAGCAAAATACAGTTTTTGAGCTCCCAGAGGTTTCTCTTTGTCCACTTGACTCACCAACAGGAGAAACGGTATGACCGGTTTTTTCTCCTCTGGCTGTGGATGACACATCTTGTCATACATAGATCTTCCAGACTGGTTCCACCAGGCACTCACACTGGCAGAAACAAAATGAGTTCAGGTTTCTTTGCATGGTCTAGATGTTGGTGTAACCAGCAATTAGATTGATTAATTAATGTGGCTGAGTTTGAAAGACTGGTGCAAAAGGATACTAGATCTGTGCCTAACCTGCTGGAAAAGCAGTAAGGGTTAGTAAGAGCAAGCCATAGTTTGAAAGGAGAGTCATAGTGAAAGATTAAAGAGAATAGTATACATTGATGTTATTTCCACTCAGCTTCCAATGTACAATCCTTGAAGGGGAAGGCTTAAAAGAAGAAGTGTTTTTAAAGGACCCTTTTGAGGGTGCAGTAAAATGGGGGGGGGGAGGAGTTTTAAAATGAAAAATGTGTTTCTTGATTCATAACCTTGGGAAAAAGCTGTCTACTTCATGAAGTTGTCTGCTTCAGGGTCCTGGAAAATGGCCCCAGAAATCCTTACTTTCAGGTCACCTATAGGGTGATCCTCCAGTTGTTGCAGTATAGTTTGGCATGGCTCACGTGAATCCAGGAAGATTTTTCTTTTATTTTGATGGTGGTGAACATCAGGTTAACAGAACTTCATAAGGGCCTTCCCAGCAAGGTGACAGTGCATATCTTTTTCTAAAAACTTTGATATACACATGATCTCTTAGTCAAACAGAATGGCAGAGCTTGTCAGTTGGCGGAGGCCATGCTCCTTTCACCTGTTCGTGATATGCTCCAAGCATATTAGTTATCGTCTGTATGTATCTAGTCACAGTATCAAATTGTTCTCTTAAATTCCCATAGTGTTCAGTCAGTCCAGGAATAGAAGGTTTAGAGGTGCCAGTAAGCATGGGGTGACTGACCACTATTTCAAAAGGGGTTAATCCATGTGTTCTAATTGGAGCATTTCAGATTTTTATCAGAGCCAGAAGTAATGCTTCTGGCCACTTAAGTCCAGTATCTTGACAGACTTTTCCCAAAGTTTTTCTTATGTCTAGATTTTTATATTCCACTTGCCCTGAGGCTTGTGGATGATATAGGGTATGAAACTATAATAAGTACCCCTGAGCTTTTGCAGACAAGTGGTTCATTTCCACTATACAATGAATCCCTTGATCTGACTCAATCCATAAAGGAATACCAAAAATGAGAAATAATCTCAGTTACTTATTTCTTTACCACTGTTGTAGCATTAGTATGCCTAGTTGGATAGCATTCAAATTCTAACCAAACAGTAAGAAGAGCCTAAAGCTAGAGTAAATCTATAAAATTAATTTGGAGTGCTGCAAAGTACAGTCTGGGCCTTTGGGGGCTTCCTGGAGAGTATGTTTTCCTTAGACACTCGGTGAGATTTATAAACAGTGCACTGGGAAATACTTTGGTCAGAGATATTGTAGATCCCAGGGGAGTACCAACTACACGTATATATATATATTTTTCTTAATTATCCTTTGTTTGCACTTATGTCCCATCTGATGGTATATAAGTACCAGTCAAAAGGTTAAGAAAAGAGGCCATAGGGAGTCTGTTTGGCCAAATATACAATCCATGTGATAATTATTTAGTATCATTTTGTATCCACCTATCCTTTTCAGATGTGGTACATTAGCCTGATGATCAATAATATCAAACAGGGATAAGGACGGAGTGATAAACTGAGTGGAAAAAAGATAGGGCGGGCCATATTTGGCTGCATATTTTCTAGAGATACAGTTTCCATTTCCTTAGCATGGGCTGGGCAATGAACAACAACAATCTTAGGAGGAAGGTTGATAGCTTGTAATAGGACAGCAATTATAGGCTGATTGGCAATAGGAGTATCAGAAAAAGTTAAGAAACTACTAGATTTCCAAATTGTGCAGGGCAGACTACAAAAGCATATTTGGAGTCTGTGTAAATAGTGGCAGCTTTTCCTTTTGCCAATCTGCAGGTTCCAGTGAGGGCTATTACAAAATCAACTCAAGGCATTTTGTGGTGAGCTTTTGAGTACCCTGAGATATTTTGTGTCCTAAGTAAGCAACAGTTGTCTGTACTCACTGGAGTTTAGACCTAGAGGCTTTAAGGCTTTGTTCAGCTAGAGTCTTTAAAAGAATGAGGGAGTCCAAGAGGGCACCCTGTTTACAGAGAAAAAAATCATCATCATATTGAACAACAGTGGATTCTCGGGTAAAGATTACAGTCTAAATTAGCTTTGAGAATTTGAGAGAATAATGAAGGAGACTCACAGCATCTGAGTTATTCGGATCCATGTTAATTATCTCCCTTAAAAGGTGGATGTAAAGAGAAATTGTGAATCAGGGTACAAAAGAATTGAAAAGAAAGTTGAGCAGAGGTCAGTTACTATATTACTAAAGTCACATGAACTAAAAAGCATTTGAGTTAGTTTCTATCTTCTTAATGAAATATTTGATTTAGACATAGAGTAAGCTAGGAATTCTGCACTTCTAAGGGATATTATGTCTATTATCAAGTCAGCAATGCCAAAGAATTCTCGTGGGCACCACACAAACTTTAGTCTGGAACAACTCAAAGTACTGAAAGTGGAGTTCAAAAAGACCATGTTCCCAAACTGGGTTACCATGGGGAAACTGGCTTCAAGGCTCCACTTTGATGAATCAGTGATAAAGACTTGGTGCCAAATGGAAGAAGGGGAAGCAGCAGCAGCAACAAACTCAGCCAAGTTTGTCGCCAGGAGCATCAAACCAGACTACATCAGTGAAAGCGGAGGAGACCACCTTACTCATAAGTGCGGCAAACACTCATCCAGTGAGTCCTGGAAGCCCAGATGCATCTTACCATGATCCACACAAGCCTTCTAGTATCAACAGACCTAGAGGGACTAGTGCTTCTGTGTGGAATTCATCATGGGATTCTCAGCCTTTTGATATTCAACAGATATGTCTGGGGGAATTTGATCCTCCTTGGGCCTCCATTCCTTATGAAATAGGTAAGTCTGTACACTTATGTGACCTACCTGGTGAAGAGGATCCCAGCAGCCTAGATCAATATCTCTTCCCATGGTGTCTTGCTTGAGGGAGTATGGCCAGTACTGATTTTCAGTGCAAATCCTGCTACACCCACAGCTCCTGAGAAAGATCTGTGATCTAAATCCTGACCAACTCCAGTTTAAACAGATCAGAAACCAGGGATGTATCTTTTTCTGTAGGAAAAAAATAAAATCCTCTTACCTTTCATGATTGCCTGCATTTTCTGCATTCCATATGAGTGCTTCCTCACCCAAATTTCAGTATTAAAGATAGTCATCAGAGGAGTGACGTCAACAACATGGCAAAATAGGAACTTCTTGATTCTCCCTTCACTCACAGATGCACTCAATAAACATCTATACATGAAAAACAAAATTGATTTAAGTGCTTATTTTTAAGCCAATTAACATACATATGACATACATAGACATATAGACATACAGACAGAAGCAGATCTTATAGCATTTATAAAGAATTTTTATTTTCTGGCTCTTAAATATTATTTTTATCCAGACTATCAATCTTTTAATTACCTATTTTATTATTTTAAGCAATTATTAGCTAGGCAACAATTTGCCTTTAGTACGATTTTGCCATTTCTGTAAGCGTTTGCTGCTTCCAGGGCCTAATACTTATTATACATGTATAGATCTGTACCCATAGCCAGAAGGTAGAATACTAAGTTCTTGAGAAATTAAAGATCCTATTTTTACCTTGAACCTTGGCTTTGGCTCTCAGATCTCCATGATCAACTTAGGCAATGGTTTTTCCTTACACAAGCACACAAGAAAAAGGAACAAAAGGATAGAACACAGAAATCTCAGTGAATCCCTGAGAGCTGGAGTTCACACCCACTGTAGTATTGCCAATTACTGTTAGCGCCTGCCTAACTTGGTCAGACATTTGAAGCCTCTAACGGGCCATGAAATATAAGCTAATTAATTATCATATCCAACTGATCCTGGGCTTATTTTAGTTTCTGTTGTGACTTCTGAACCCAGTTTGGATAAAAAAATTGCTCAAACACACACACAGAGCTCAAAACACAACCATATGAAGTTTTGGAGTCTGAGAGAGAACTTACCATGAGCCCCAGTTGCCCTGAGAGAGAAAGCAACGGACATGATGGGTCCAGCAAGTACCTTGCTTGGACTCTGGGTTCTCTATTTCAGAACCCACCTCTGACAAATTAAATTTAACAGAATTTAATTGAGCAAAGAATGGTTCATGAATTGGACAGCTGAACCAGAACAGGTTCCGAGAGACTCCAAAGCTGTAGCATGTTAGAAGAAAAATCAAGGACAGAAAAAAGAAAGTGACATACAGAAAATGGAAATGAGGCATAGAAACAGCTGGATGGTTACAGCTCAGCATTTGCCTAACTTAAACAGAATTTGAACAGTTGGCCACCTTTGATTGGTCAAAAATCCATGATCAGCAAAGAGGAAGGAGAAGAGAGGAGTGAAGATGAGTAGAGCTGACTTTAGCTGGGACAAACAGTTGACATTTTTAATTTTCCACTTTTTATCCAAAGTACCCTTTTAAGTGAAACTAATAAGCCTTAACTAAGGTTATAACTTAAAGTAAGAAGTGTCTACAAAGAGGTGAACAGATTTTACTATATCTAAAAAAGCCTCCAAAACAGCTCAAAGAAAGAAAAGTCTCTTTAGTCATAAACAGGGTGTAACCCATACTTTTTGTCTAGACATACTTTCTAGGGTCCCAGTTTTTCAGCTGACCATTTATACATACAGGTCTAAAAGCCCCATATGCTCTCACAGAATACAGGAAATCAAAAGCTGTCCGTGGAAGTAAATAGAATCAATAAATGGTGAAAGTGTATATGGTGTACATTTATACACAAATATAAACCAGAACAGGCTGCAGTGAAAGCACAGATCTTTAACCATTAGGCTACAAGATAAATTTGCCTCTGCCATTATTCCCACAGGGGTAGTGTTCAAAGGATTTTAATCTTTGTTTTAGATCAGATACTTGGTCTTCAAATGCTGCCAAGAGAATTTTTAAAGCTAGCCGCAGCACTTTGTGTTTCTTTTAACGTCATTTCTCTAGCAACACAAAGTAATTGTTTAGAATAAGAAATATGTAAAATAATTTTTTTTTTAAATTTAGAACTCTGTTAATTTAAAGGATCCGCCTTTTGGCCATTAAAAATTAGAATTCTCAATGGTATATTTATTCCAAAAGTGACTCAATCCGACGCCTCTTCATAGAAAGCCCAGGAGGGAACTTCTCGGGTTTAGTGAGGAGAGGGCACAGACAAGGCAGTTTCCCTGAGTCCCCAAAAATCACTGTCAGAAGTAGACAAGATAAGACAAAGATAGTAGAACTTTTTAAGACAAAGACCCCCCCCCCTAGAGCTTGATACCTGGGGTACAAAGAGTGTGCTGCTTAGAATCGTATGTGTCTGCACCCCGACTCTTTTTTTTTTTTTTTGAGACAGAGTCTCACTTTGTTGCCCAGGCTAGAGTGAGTGCCAAGGCGTCAGCCTAGCTCACAGCAACCTCAAACTCCTGGGCTCAAGCAATACTACTGCCTCAGCCTCCCGAGTAGCTGGGACTACAGGCATGCGCCACCATGCCCGGCTAATTTTTTCTATATATATTAGTTGGCCAATTAATTTCTTTCTATTTATAGTAGAGACGGGTCTCGCTCTTGCTCAGGCTGGTTTTGAACTCCTGACCTCGAGCAATCCGCCCGCCTTGGCCTCCCAGGCGTGAGCCACCGCGCCCGGCCACGACTCTTTTTTCACATTGGCTGCCTGACATGTTCTCAAAAAACACGCCGCCACCGCTGAGGAGACTGAGGAGAAAATTCCCGCTCAGTCACAAGGGACGTGCAGCCGGACCAGAGGGGAACCTCGTATGTTTTTTTCTTCCGGGGACCTGCCGCAAAGTTTGTCTTTGAAAGACGCCACCGGTCTAGTCAGAACCACGAAACCGGCTCGGCCGCAGGGCAGGCGCTCCACGAGCGGCTTGCAGGGGTTCCCGCCCGTGTTCTGCCCTGTGGTGACCCTCTTCGTGACAGGACGACACAGAAAGACAATGACAAAAGAAAGCAGCAACAACAACAACAAAAAGGCTATTTTTGAGAGAAGAGGGATCAGACAATATGAATATTCATACCACAAAATACCAAAAAATATACCACAGTCGCTATACCCAGACTGGCCCCAGGCAAAAATTTTTCCCTCATCAATCTTAAATTTGGAAAGGCAAAAGAGACAATGATCTTTACCATCTGCTCCACCGGAGCCCACCGAGAGACGGAGGAAAGCCAGGAGTCTGACAGGGAAGTTAAGGTATTTTCCCATGTCCCGCTGGGAGAGTCCAGATTCTCTCCACACTGCGGCTCTCAAAACAGCAGAGAGGCTTGGAAGCTCCTGCTGGCTACCCAAATTGTGGGGGTGAAGGGAAACTTCCCCTTTCCCTCCCAGAAGTTGCCTGAAGGGTCAACTCAACTCGCCATGAAGTAGATTGAGAAGAGAGAAATTTATCGCCTATGCGCCTGCGCGCGAGGGGAATCCCAACAGTGATTACCCGAGATCCCACTGTCGGGGACATTCCTATAGAAAGCCTTCAAAAAATATACCAATACCTATTTCGAGGAGTCAGACTTCAAGATATGATTATTATTTCTTGAGCCCTTAGTAGGGTGCACCATAGAAATAACAGAAATACATAAAATACACAGAGTACTCAAAAAAAAAAAAAGCCCTGTAACTCCTATAAATGCTGTCTGGCCCACCTAAAAGAGAGTCAAGATTCTTTCCTTGAAACAGTATATTTTATTGGAACTAGCTCCCCCACTTTTTGAACTTAAATGTTTGAGAACTGAAAATATATCAACATGGATAAAGTTTGCCAGAGTGATCTTATAGTACGAAAGCCAGAGAATTGAGAAATTATTTTGTACTTGAAAGAAAAATAGCAGGAAGTATTTAGTACATTCTAAAACTTAAATATGAAGAACTGTAAACCATTCTTTGATAAGAGAGGTAATCACAGTTTCATAAAAATAAATAAAAATGTTTGTTTCCTCCATAAAGAGCTGGGACTGCACTGATTCATATACTCTCCTGTACTTTTGTTGAAGTAGAAATGGTGTTGGAGATTTCACCATTTCAAAAACAATTGCCTGTTTGAAGAGTCTTCACTGACTTATATCTGAATTAGCATTACAATGTAACAGATATCTATCTATCTATAAAACATTGCTTTTTCCTCTGTCACTGAAATGTCCTAGAGGCAATGGCATCTCAGATAGGACCAACCTAATATATACAGCCCAGATTATAGTTCCTAAAATTAATTTTTCCATGATATGGAACAAGGTTTTTTTGGAAGGTTTTTTTCCAGATCTGGGAAAGGAAGGTACAAGAGAATTTGAAAATTCTTATCTAAAACGCCACAGTTTCATTCAAGGGTTAATGGAATCAAATCAAAGGACACAGGAACCAGATTATAGGTGTTTGTGATATTATGAGCACTTTTATGAAACTGCACTCAAATCATGGGGATTTTATTTGTGTCCAGATCTATTACTGCCAGGAACAAAGCCTGTAATTTAGCTCAGTTGGCTGCCGACCTGGCCTATTCTTCTTCCATGAAGAATTTACTATCTGTTGGACATAGAAAAGTGCTTTCCATATTGAGCCATGCCACTCTATTTTGGAACTGTCACCTGTGAACCAAGCCCATTGCCATGTATCCTTGGGGCAATGGGTAGAAAGGTGAAGTCTGCAAGTAACACAAGTGGCCAAGTCTTCACATAGCATTTTAGAAAGTCATAGGGGAAAATAAGCCACTTGCACATGAATACATTTAATCCCACTGTGCAATATCATAACAAAATGCTTCTGTAATATTATTTCTATTTTATGATGAACCTTCTATGATCATTTTCCTCCATGTTGTGATGCTTTTTTGACATTATTCATGACATAAGGGGTAATTTAGGAGTTAATATAATTTTATGTCCTTCAGTTATTGGGGCTGTCTCAGTAAATGCCCAATGACTAGTAATTGTCTTTAAAATAAATATACCAGAGAACAGTTAGGTTCTTTGGTTATTAGGTTATTTTCTATTAGGTTATTTAGGTTATTAGGATATTTTCTATTAGGCTATTTAGGTTATTAGGTTATTTTCTATTCCAAAAACACAGATATCACTGTTGACCATGGTTACAAGCTCTTGTCAGAGACTTGAGTTAGCATGAGTGCATGTGGCTGACACTTTGAGTAACATTTCAGCATTGTCACCATATGGCCCAGGACAGCATAAACTACAGGTTCCAAGAAGGCTTTTTGCTTATTTTGTTCAAGCTTCCAATAAAATAAGGACTTTTCCCAGGTATTTTAATGGAGTAGGCCCAGTAAGTAGCCTAAGTGAAGGGTAAGATTTTTCTAAAATCCAAATAGGTCTACAAGGCATTAGATCTCTCACTTAGTCTGAGGGGAAGGGAGCAAGAACATTTATTCCTAGTGGTCTGCAGTGTCTCATAGGGCACTCCAACCCATGGAATCATCACCAATTTTACAGTCTGAGCAGGGTCTTGGATTTTTTTTTCAGGGTTCATTAACCATCCTCAATCAGATCCCCAATCAAATATATGATCAAAGTTGCTTTTAGCTTGATTCTCAGTTTCAGAGATAATCATAGGATGATCAATATAGTGCAACAGGATACTGTATTACCTGTAGATATAGTAGCTGCATTGAAAAATAAAAAAACAGTTCAGATTCACTCTAATATATTTTATTAATCCATTACATCTAAAATATTATCATTTCAAGATATAAGAAAATATTGAGACATTTTATACATTTATATTTTCAAAATTTAGTGTGTATTTTATGTTTACGGTACAGTACATCTCATTACAGCCTCTAAGATTCCATCAGAAATACTTAATCAGTATTTAGATTTCATATTTATTGACTCCACTTAAAAGTTTTACAATAACCAAAGGGTTAGTTTTTAAGTGTACTAAAACTAACTAAATATTCAGTTACTTCATTACACTAGCCATATTTTAAGAACTCAACAGCTATAGGTATAGGTCAAGAGTAGATTTTGTTTTTCTTCACATGCTAATTTAAGCTATAATGAAAATTCTAAAAGAAATTATTTTATTTTACATGCTGTGGAAGACAGAGAATTTTGAAATAGATGACAATGAAAAACAAAATTGATGGGTCAGAGACCTTGCCATGAAAGTAGGAAAGCTTTTGCATAAGAGTATCAAGTCTAGGCACGAAATATAAAGCTGTCCTGCTACCGCTGATAGAACATTCCCATGACCTTAATATTCCTCTAATTATTTAGCCTATTTTGTTTTCCATTCAAAAAGTATTTGAATTTGTAGAGGGCCTAAACTGGATACCGTGCTATGTGCACAAAAGGGGTGAAATCTAGGGTTTACCCTCAATCAGAAGGTAATTAAAGCTTCTAGTCACTATGCATAACAATATTTTGTAAGATTTCTGCCTGTTGGAATTTTGAATAAAAGATGAACCAGCTGACATCATAATCCACTTCTGAAGTTCTCATACGACTTCAAGAATTGGTTTAATCTAAATCCTCTGGTACCTTATGGCCTACAAAAATGTCACCTACGTCAAGTGCAGTGACTGCTGCAGGCACAGTCATACAAAAACAAACTGTTCTTAAACATCACTGTCATATAGGAAAAAGTAGCAATACAAATATTTTATATTATTTTATTTAGCCACCAAATAATCAGAAAACAGTCATCACAAAATAACTATGCCGACCAGCCGTGGTGGCTCACGCCTGTAAACCCAGCACTTTGGGAGGCCCAAGCGGGAGGATCACTTGAGATCTGGAGCTTGAGACCTGCTCCCTACAAAAACAAGTAAATCACTAATTAGCCAGCGGGAAAGCATGCGCCTGTTGTCCCAGCTATTCTGCAGGCTGAGGCACCAGGATCACTGGAGCCAGGAGTTTGAGGTTGCAGTGAGCTATGAAAACACCACTGCACTCCAGCCCAGGCAACAGAGCAAGACCCCATCTCAAAACAAACCACGAACCAACAGAAAAATCTCCTTATACTTAACTTCATTTTTTTCAGGCTTCAAGAGAAAGTTTTAAAGAGAGACTCCTTCAGTTGGCAAAAAAAAAAAAAAAAACCAATGCATTCAAGGAGCTTACTGCTGTAAGAGAGGTGCCCTGTTTTGTAAAATTTCAAATAAGATTCCAAATACATTTTGGTAATATGTGGAGCGTCGCATAGCTCAACAATCCATAACCTTCCACTTTTCACCCACTGCTAACACATGACTCTCTCCGTGAATCTGACCCATCATTCAAACTCACAGGTGCGTTCACTGCACAGGTGTAGCAAGCAAATGATCTGCCAAAATTCAAAATTCAACCTTGAAGAGCGTTTTCGGAATCTACCTCCCCTTCAGTACTAAATTCAACCGGTATTTGGCTTCTTTCAAACGCCCCCCAAAGCACACACACCGCTCCGCCCCCAAATGAAAGCTCCCAAGACGCGGTTCCCACGCTCCCTGAGACCACCGAGGTTCGCAAAGGATTTGTGGAACGCGACTGCGCATGCGCTGCCTTTTCGCGCATGCGTCGCAACCCCCGCGCATGCGCAGAGGCAGAGGCCGGAGAAGTATGAGAGGGTAACTGAGGCCGACCTGCCCCGCCCCCGCTCTCAGCGCGGAGCTTCTCTGCCGCGCTGGGTCGGCCTCCGCTTCCCTTTCCGGGCGGAGAGGCGGCAGGCGCTGGTGTTTCTTTCTCTTCCCTACGCGGAGTAGCCTTCTGGAGCTTCCCATGGCGAGCGTGGCAGCTCGGATGAGCCGGGCCGCCCTGCAGCTCTGCGCCACAGGTAATGGGCGCGCGGAGGCGATTCCGACGGCGCGCGGGGACCCGGCCCTGAAGTGGGGGCCGGGATGGAAGCAGGCCCGGGGCCTGGGGTAACCGGCCAGGGATGGAGCGAGGCCTGTGGGGTCCGCGGAAATACTCACCTGGTCTCTTCCTGCCGGACCTGCCGCGCCGTCCTGCAGCGACCTGACTTAACGGACGCTTTCGAGTCCTTCCCTGACCTAGGCTTTGCTGGATACCCTGTACCAGATGTGGAAAAGATGTGGCTGCCTTCTGTTTGGTTATTTTCTTATGGCAGGAAGTTTCAGTAGCGCTTACTCCATTGATAGGCGAGGATGGCACCATCCTAACTTAGGGCTAAATGTTGCCTTGGCTTTAGGTTCCGAGTCCTGTCACATTTGAAGGATTTTTACCACCGGGGCTAAGCGAGGTCTGGTCAAGGACAGATCATGGCTAGACTGCCCGGGATTGTGCATTGTGAAAAGTGACCTGAGTATGTGTCAGCCTTTCTCGGCCTCCTGTCAGCATGGGGTACTCTGGTTCTCATTGTGGTTTACTCACTTACTCAGCAACCTTTGGGAGCCCACTATGAGCTAGACACTGTTCTGTAAATAGTGTTAGAATTGTAGCTCGACTTTCTATCTTTTCTTTCTTTCTTTTCTTATTTTTCCACCTATTTGGGAGAAGAAAAACTAATATTAGTAGCATTTTGAATGGCATTTGGAGCTTTTATTGAAGAGGTAATTCTTACTAGAGAAACAAATATAGGGAAGTCATTTCTATCTCTAGTCCAAAAAAGATAGAATGTTAAAAAGGAAGAATAGATGAGGGTGAAAATGTGTAGAAAAAGGAACCCTGTGTATTTTATTTATTAACGTACATAGAACTTGCCAGTCATGGTATAGTTGCAGGCAGAGTATTCATTCAACGAATGAACTGCTTATACTTTTGCATCACTTGTACCGTGGGATGGATCGATGATTAATTTTTGAGTAAGAAATCAAAAGTACTTTGTAGGTGACTAAACATCTAGTACAGGACAAATGATAAGTCCACATTTATTGTCTACATTTGTCTTCTCTTTTTTTCCAGTTCTTTTACTTGATGTGGCCCTCTGTAAAGGATTTGTAGAAGATTTAGATGAATCGTGAGTATATATTTTAAATAATTTTTTAAAATATTAAGTTAAAGTTAAAAGTTAAACTTTTAAAAAATCAGATTTTAAAAAACTTTTAAAATCATTTAACCTTGTATTTGTTGTATCTTTTTCCTTTAATTATACTGAGTGCTAGAATTCAATAACCACACTATATTTACCTTTGTAGTATTAGATGATTAATCACAAGGACTTGCTTACGATAGGTGAGGAGTCCAGGTGCGGAGTCCAGCTCCAGACCAAAATCCTATGTGTGATCTTTCAGGCATTACCGGGGAATTACAAGGCCTTTCCTGGCAGGCCACAGGGGGGAAGGTGCCCTCCCCACACCAAACTTGGTGCACAACTAGTTCATTGCAGTCTCTGGAGAGAGTTGTTGTCAAGGACTCAGGACTCCCAGGCCAGCCATGCTAATATGTATATTTGCACTCCTAGCCCAGTGGCATCTATTTGGAGGCCTCCTTGTTGGAGCCTCATGCAAGGCATTTCCCAAGGCCAAAACATCCTTATTAAGGGCCTCAGGTGAGGCGCTTTTCCACTCCTAGTCCTTTTTCCTCTTGTCCCCCTCATAAAGAGGCAGAAGGCTTTTTGTTTACTGTTCCTCTGCAGTGGGATGATTTCTTCTGTTAGTACTTCATCCACCTGGCCCTAGCCTGGTGCTGTTTCATGGGGAACAATGGAACACTGAGGAGCTGGTGCCTCCTTTGTGCCTCTTGGCTTGCACTGTCACAAGTGGAAAAAGGCTTGATTGTTACTTATAGTGTAGCTGATTGTTTTAATTGACCACCTGGATACCTTAATTGACCACCTGGATACCTGACTAAATTGGGACAGTGAGAGGATAATTGGTGAATACAGTGTTGTTCTAGAAGAGCAAAAAGCCTGACCCTGGCTGCCCCATGGAAGCACTTAGCCATTCTTACTAATGGGTCTTGTAGAGTGCTAGTGGTCTGTTTACAGAAACTTTGATTCTGAGGGAACCGTTGTTAACAAGGGGCAGTCTTGCTAAACTTCGTGGTGCCTGTGGGTGCATCACTACAGACCACCTCCTTCGGTGTGCCCTAAGAGTGGCAACTCTGCCTGAGGACGAGGAAGGGGTTTTGATCCTAATAATTGTTTTGTTACCCACGTGGATGCTCACTGAAAAGGACCTTACACTAACAAAGGGTCCTTACCATGCTTGTCAGCTAAATGTGGAAACTGAATTGTTCCTCACTCTAGTGCTAGCAGATATAACACCAATTGCCTCTTGAATCCACAAGAGGATGGCCCATGGAAATTCAAGACATAATCCTACACTGGGGAAGAACACATGGACTTGCCACAGTTGTGAGAAGACACCAAAACAGCTTGAAAAAGCTTTCCTGCTTGTCGGATCCCGATTAAGACTAAAAATACTGCCTAGAAACAGATCTGTCAAGCCAATGGGCCCTTTATCCAGTCTGTAGTGTTTCTTTTCATCCTGTCTGCAGTTGACATGTCTCTGGGTTTAGCTTAGCTATCTTCCTGTGTTTACTGACTTGGCCCACACTTTACAGGACCATCCTTGTTTCCTATTCAGGTACCCCGAGAACATTGCATCTGAAAAATGGCCCTGGATATTTGGCCCAAGCTACACATCAATGGGCTCAATCATGGGGCATACAATGGACTTTCCATTATCATCCCTAATTCACAGGGTTGGTTGAATATTTTAATAGAGTTAAAGGACAAACCTAACTGACTGATGGTGGGATAGAAGATTACCCCAGCCTAGATTACACATTTCAGGCAAACGATCTGGGATCTCAATGCAGCAATTCCCCAGTTGGGTACTTTTCACAAACATTTAATGAACGTGGAGCCATCATTACCAGGAAATGGTGGGAAACCTTCTATAATTCAAGGTCACAGATGCCAACCAAGGACAATCTTAGAAATGGGTCTTTCTAATCATAGCAGCCTCAGGCCTGCTATGTTAACTTTTCTGCATAGGTGTAAAATAGAAGTGTGAGGGGCGTATATTTGTGTTTCTACTACGTCCTACTTAAATTCTTTTTGTTGATTTCCTTACTGCAGTTATCTTTGACCAAGTAATTAGATTTTATTGTTAAGATGTTTAGTGGATGAAATATGCTTTAGAGATCACTGAACAAAAATTTTACATACAAATTTATAGAAAGTATTTGCTTCATGCTCCCTTATTTATCAGTTTATTATCCCTACCTACCTAACGAATCGTAAAGTGGATATAACATACAAAGATTTATTTTTCTTTTTGTTTCTTTAGGTTTAAAGATAATCGAAAAGATGACATTTGGCTTGTAGATGTGAGTATGTAAATCTTTTATGCTAATTACCCACTCTTACCATTTTAAGTATTATTTTCTATTCATTTAAAGATGGCAGTATACAGTTAGTGCTTATGTATATGCTCAATTTGTTTTCTCAAATATTATATTTGGGTTTTTATATTAAAATGAGTATGTTTTAAGTAGGTATCAATAGTCATTTAAAATGGTCTTCACATCTTATCAGTTTTGGGATATATGCTAGGAGTTAACCTATCTAGGTTTATGTGTGTTTTATCTTTTGTTATGTAACTACTTTAAAAATTAAACTTTTTGTCTAAAACAGATTATTAGCAGATCATTTAGTCAAAGAGATTCTTTAAATATTAAGATTGATATTCACAGTAGCACACGATTTTAATGGTTATCTTTTTTTTTTTTTAACAAGTTCTATGCACCATGGTGTGGCCATTGTAAAAAACTGGAGCCAATTTGGAATGAAGTTGGTCTTGAAATGAAAAGCATTGGTTCTCCAGTTAAAGTTGGAAAAATGGATGCTACATCCTATTCTAGTAAGCCTTTCCTTAGTTTATTATTTTACTGTTCTCATAGGAAAATGATTTAATTATATGCAGCAGTATTCAGTGTGGGAGGAAGAAATTATTTTTGCTCATGTAAAATCAAAATTATCTTAATAATTTAAGACTGTATACTTTATGAGTTAAATGAATTAGCCATTGAATAATAAATATGCAGTATATGTGAATCTTATGCCTGACACATGTTTTTTCCTACTTTGAGCCCACTTCAGATAATCAGTTTACCTGAGGCAGCTACAGAAAGTAGAGTGTTAAACTATTGATATTGCTGTGTGAGTAAAGAAAAAACTTTGTTGTCTGAGTACTCTGAGATGGCAGGTAGAGGAATAAATAGGAACTTGAAGAATGAGTTGACTTAGTTAGATAAGTACAAGTGAGGATCAGGAAAGTATTCACATTGGAAAAAATATTAAGTAAAATCATAGAGTTAAAAATGAGTTTAATGAGTACCAGAGAATAGAATGAAGCTGAGATGGGCAAATTATGACCCATAGGTTAAATCTGTCCAGTCTATTCAGGAAATCAGCATTATACTGTGGATTGTACTTTGGAGCAAGACAGACCTATGTTTTAATCTCAACTTTCTTATCCCCTAATTTTTTGGCTTTAGAGAAGTACTTAACTAATTCTGTTAATTTTAGTTTCTGTATCTGTAAGGGAAAGTGATAATCCTCAAGGTTGTGAAGATTGTATTAATATTTTATATTTCATACCCCCAGCAAAATGGCTTGCACATATATGGTGCAAGAGCTTACCAGGTCAAAGTGTTTTGGATTTTCTCAATTGTCAATAGGGAGTTAATGCACAATTTTGAGACGGTAAATGAATTTATAAAAATATATTTGTCAGCAACTAGTAGGATGAAAAAGAACAGAGAAAGGAAGTTCATCTAAGTTGACTCTTTATTAGTCCAGTGTAGGATGCTGGGATCCCAGGGTTGGATGGTAGCAGTAGAATGAAGTGGAAATAGTAATTCTTAGAAACATTTTCAGGAGTAAAACCGCAGATATAATAGATTGGCTTTGCACTATATATATAAAAAAAAGAACAATAAAAACAATGGTATAAGATTCTTGGTATAGTTGCTGAACAATATAACCATTGGTTATGTGGAAAAGAATCAGCTTAATTTTGTTTGTGTTTTCAAGTTATTAGCTGTTTTTAATTTGTGGTCTTTCGCTTTACTGATGTTTGTGAATAGGGAATCTAAGGTGTAGGTAAGATGTTAGAGCTGGAATTAATTGAGTCACACAAATGAATTTTTGAAATTTTGACAGAAGAAGAGACAAATGGCAGGCAATTGTTAGAGAAAGGCTAATTAGCTTGAGTTGATATTTCTTGAAATAAGCTTTTAACAGTGTTTAGGAAGTTACTGTTTAAGCTATTGCTCATGAAAGTAAGTTCTTGTGTCTAGATAAATATGTTGATTAGACCTGCATACACATATTCATTCATAGATACATTTACTTATTTATTCATTTAATCAGTATTTATTTTCTAACTTGTGTTTGTCAAGCCCTGTGCTAATCTCTAGAGATTAAAGAAAGACCCAAACAAATCCTGTCTGTCCTAGAAGTGCTTACAGCCTAATAGAAGAAGAAAGATAAATACACCAATAAGTACAATAAAGTCTTAAAAATGGCAGATTCTTTTGATCACTTGAATCATTCAGTGAAGTAATAGAGTCATGTGTAAAGGAGTTTGGGGATATAAAGAAAAATAATGAGAAAAGTAATTTATATAAATCAGTAAAAATTTTAGTGGTAAACTGGTCTTGTGATGATTTGATGATAACTAACAATTTACATTAAGTCAAATTTTTTGTTATAGATCTAGTTTATTAGTTTATTATTCAATATTTATTAAGTGTGATTATGGAAAAAGGAAGCAAGATTTTTTTTCCTACATAGCCTAAAGAAGAAAATGGTTTAAATGCTATGACTAAAAGGTTATATTCTTATAAGTCTTTAGATGTCATATCCAATTTGCAACTTTTTAGGTACTTAATGATGGGGCTTTTTAAATTTAATTTTTCATAAACTATTCAGTGGTTACTGTTTGCTTCTGTGCCATGACTGTTTATACATTTTATTTTTTGTTCACTTAGCATTGTATTATGTTGAATTAATAGGAGAAAGAAACCTCTGTAGAGGTTGCAGTGTAGGAAACATACATGTATCTCAAGTAAACCATCTAGTCTTTGGAAAAGTAAAAGGTGAACTGGTATTTACTGAGGACCACCTTCTGCTAGGCATTGTCATAAGTGCTTTTATGCACTGTGTATAATTTACTCTTCAGATATGAAATACTAAACCTCTCCACCCCCCTCTCACAACTTATATCCCAACCTGCATGGTGATGCTTGCTTGTAAATCCTTGTGGCTGCTTGAATCATCCAAATGTGGTTTATTGAAAAAAATTATCCCTTTGTAAAAAGGGAAGAATAGAGTGAGCATTCATTCATTTAGCAGATGTTTAATGTACTTATCATATGTTAGGTTGGATGCATCACCGAGCAAAACATGCAAAAATTTCTGCTCTCATAGAACTTACATTCTTGTCTGGAGAGACATACAATAATCTATAAACATAAGCAAATTATCTATTGTTATTTAAAGTTTATTGTCAGTGATGGATTATCCACTTAAATGTAGCATCAAGGAGATATTTTATGTGCTGTGGAGAAAAAGTTGATAAGTATTCAAAAACAACCGGTAAGAAATTACAAATAGATTTTTGGTTATAAATTCTCAAAGTTTTCTTAAATTCTTTATGCAGCTCAAATACAGACATTTTAGTAGAACTTGGAATCAAACAGGTAAAGAAATTGAAATTTTCTTTCAAGCCATCTGTCAGTATTATTCTGTGCCTACCTATAGAATACTGAAGGGTTGGCTTTTTTATAGATACCGCTTCCATCCTCATATGTTGCTTTTTAAGCAGTCAGATATCAGTGTTTCTCAGCATGTAGTCTGTAGACTATCTGCATTAGGATCACCTGGATGGGCATTAGTAATTTAGATTCTGAAGTCCTGCATCAGTCCTACCAAATGAAAATCATTGAGATTGGGTCATGAGAGTTTGCATTTTTAACTACACTTCAAATGATCCCACTGCACACTTAGATTGGAGAACTACAAAGTAGAATTTTTTTTTTTTTGATGAATAAGTAGTTATAGGATTTTGGTTCAGAATGGGGTAAGATTATTCAAAGTGATAACGTGTATAAAATCTTTAGGAGTCTTTGATGGTAGCTTATTTCTCAATCATGTAATTGCAGTACTTGGAAGCAAATGTCATCAGACTCAGTCCAACAAACATCTGTGTATTGAGATTTTCGACTGGAGAAATTTGAACTATGACTTATCCTATTTTGTGTTTGGAATTGTACCCAAGATTTTGATGCATGATTTTTAACTAATAATACCATAATCAAATAACATGAAAAGAGTTAGATAATGTCCATTGTAAATTTAGATATATGTTTTAGCCTTTTTGTACCTACACTTTCAGATATACGTACTAAAAATGTTTCTCATTCAGAAGTTAAAATATGACATAATGCTGTGTGTAATGGTATATACTGATTATTATTATGGAACCATTGAAATTCTGTTTACCCTCCAACCTAAATGTTGACATCATTTTATGGTAAAGATCATATTTTACCAATTTGATGTATAAATTTTCAGTGACATTTGGCTAATAGCATTCTTTGTCTGACTTCTTGTTCACAGATTATAGTTACAAATTAATTTTACCTCTCTAGGTTATAAACTGTGGTAAATGACTGTATTTCAGGGTTTTTCAACCTTGTATTACTGAAATTTTGGGCTGGAAAATTCTGTTTTGTTTTTTTCCTTTGGGGGTGGTTAGTGACTGTTTTCCAGAGTTTAGCAACCTTGCACTATTGGGCCAGGTAATCTGGTCTTATTTTGTGGAGGGGAGTGTTCCTGTGCATTGTAGGCTATTTAGGAGCATCCCTGACCTTTTCATGTTAAACATGTAATGGCACTCAGTAAATTCTAAGAAAAATAGTATTTTTGAGCTGAAAAGGAGTTCAGAGATAACTGTTCACTCCTTTCCCCACCTCCATTTTATAGATAAGTAACAATGTAAACTATAGGTGAAATGACCTTGAATAATTTAATTTCACACACCAAAGTTAGAAATGGAATTAAGGCCTGGAGTCCAAGATCACCATGGTTCACATCCATACTTAATCTCTATCATCAAGCTGTTACCATTTCAAGAAGAAAACAAATGAAGTAGCGGGCTTCCTTCATGTTTAATCTCGTTTTATAGACATTTAAAATTGCAGAACTTCAAGGAAGTTACTCATGTTGCAAATAGGTTCTTCAGTTTGTAAAGTAATTGATCTCAGGTTTCTATATAAATCATTCTTCTCTAATATGCAAAAATAAAGAATAAAAACTGAGTCAGACTGAGTTTTAGTCTCAGCTTTGTTATGTGATCAATGCTTGCTCTCAAACAAATTACTAAGTCTTCCTAAGTTTTAGTTTCTTTATCTGAATTAGTACCATTTTGCCTCCTAACAAAATTGAGGTGTAAGTTGGAGAATATTAAAGTAGTTATAAAATATTCTACAAATTAGTTTTTATTAATATCTGCACATTGATGTGTCAGCACATAATTACTTAACAGTGAAATCAGACTCAAGAGTAAACAGAAATGGATTTAGCATTTAAAAATCTCTTATATGCCAGACTCTGTTTAGATTCTTTTCCACAGATTTTCTCATTTTAAAATCCCTACCCATAACTCTATAAGATGAGTAGTATTCAGGAGAGGAATAGGATTAGAGAAGTTGAAAAACTTACCTAGAGTTGCATAGATGATAAATGATGTTGGAATCCTAACTCAATCATTGTATGTTTTTGTGGTAGTTGTTTTTAGTATTGGACTGCCATTCCTCTTTAGGAGAAGCTAAGGCCAAAATTTTAGGAGTCACTGTCAATTAAAATTCTATTAGAAACGAAGGTTAGTGGTCAAGAAGTCAAGAGGCTATAGGTTGGGTGATACCTCCATTTTCTGAATATAAAGACTGAGGTCAAGCAAATTAAGTAATAGGGCTGAGTATGGAACTGGGGTTTTTCTTTCTGAAACCTATTAACACACAATATCAGGCTATGAAATACCAGTATATTTTTTCATTGCATACTTCATTTTCTTTATTTGATTTGTATATATGTAAATTTTAAGATAATTTAAATTATGTGAAGGGATTGCTGTTGGGCTATAATTCCCTCCTCCAATCAATTATATTAGTCTTTATGTTTTGGCAGTTTTTAATGAGTTTTAGTTGAAGGTATTAAAGGCTTGTATTTACTTGCCTCCTTAATTTGGGAAGGGGGCATTAAAATCAGGCTTTACTGACATAATCTACCCATCATTTTGTGTTTTTGCTTGGAAGAAGGCAAAACTTTTCAGAGAAAGGACCTGTATCTTTGGAACTTGAGTTCTTGTTATCTCTTCTGTCTGTGCCACCTCTTATGAAAATAAGTATTGGTCATTAGTCACTATATGGACTCTTTCAGTTTACCTCTCTCCATATGTGTAAGGTAGAAGCACTAGAGTTGACAAAGAAAGGCTGAGAGATTTGGGATATTATTTTGTCACAAATTCACTTTGTTACTATTCTTGTGAATTGGTGAGAAATGATAAAAACCAAAGATTAATGAAGATTACCAAAGTGATTCTTAAAAAGGATCCAGATATAGGAGTTTCCTTGTACCCAACTGTGATAAGAAAATATCCTGGAAATAAAGAAAATTCCAAAGGAAGAGATCATATAATGCAGTGTACTTTGCAATATACTGTTGTAGTTTTTTTAATGTATTGTGTAAAGTGTATTAACTGAGAATTTTTTGTTTCTTTTTTCCTGTTCTAGTTGCCTTTAGTCTTCAAAGAAGTATATTATTAATTCGCTGTGTGATTTCCATACTCTTTAAAAGCCTCATTCCCTGTTGACCTTTGCTTGATTTTGTTACTGTTTCTTCTTTCCCCTCAAAAGATGCCATTGTAGCAACTATTTTTCATTTCAATTAATGTGAGGATTTCAGAATAATCTTTGAGATAATTGGAATTATTCTAGGTTATCACAAAAGCAGAAACACCTAAAACAAGTAGGTAAATTGCTTTTTGATTGTTAACTGTAGTAATTAAGAAATTTTGCAAATACAATTTTATGTTTTTAGAATTAGAATACACTGCAATTCCTTGAAGTCTCAGAAAACACTGATGGAAGAAATGGGCTTTTTTTTTTTTTTTTTAGAAGAATAAATGAGGCCTAGAAGAAGTATTTGTCCTAGAAATGCAGTCAAATGAGAATTACTTTATTTTTTATCATAATGTCTTTTAAAATAAGTATAGATACATTTTTAACTGTTCTTTTGGCATTTATTTCTAATTTTGTCATAGAATTTTGTGTAGACTATAGGTTGGATGACTAATGTTTCATATGAGAATGTCATGTTTTTTTCTTTTTGTGTGTGTGAGTTTATATTTTTTCTTAAGACTTAAAAACATATCTTTATGGGTCTCTGTAAATAAATCTGTATTTTTTAAGTAAAAGGCTCATTTGTTACCTAGTTTCTCATTTAAAAAAAATTTAGAATTATTTATTCTTTTTCTTATCAAGGCATTGCTTCAGAGTTTGGAGTTCGAGGTTATCCAACAATTAAGCTGTAAGTTGAGTGTTGTATGTTTATATGTATATTTTTATTAGTTCACTCTACTTACATTTTATTACATTAATTTCCAGTAACTTCCTTGGAGGATTGAAGATTTGGGTTCAGCCATTCTGTTTAGGTGAAGTATGTGATCAAAGAAGGCAAACTGCATTTTTATGATTTTCTTCATGTTTAAGCAATTGTGTTGTTTATGGCTAATTCAGTAAACATTTTTTGAGTGCTTACTGTTTGACATGCACTGTGCAGGACAAGGTATACAGTCATAAATTATGAAAGGTCTTTGACCCTTGAGGAGCACATATATATATTCTGCTTTATCATTGAAAATCCTGTCTCTTAACAGATTTAACTTTTATGTAATTAAAATAGACTTATTTCATAAGAGATAAAAGAAGAATCAAAGTTGATGGATGTTAATTCTAATCTGTTAGTGTTGATCAAGTCTCATAGAGTATACAAATAGGAAGAAATGGCTTAATTGTAAAGGATTTGTTTTCTAATCATGACTATTGAATTTTCTTATGATTTTCATTAACCTTATTTTGATAATGTGAGGAGCTAAGGAATTGTTTTGGAAGTTATTTTTATAATAAAGCATTTTTATTCAATTTTTAAAATCTTAAATTTCAAATTTTGAGTAATTTAAATTTATATCTTAGGTTTTGTGTTGACCTTTCTTCTTCCCTAACATTTTAAAAATGTTTGCTGTGCCTTTTTTACTTTTTGTGTTAAGTTATCCTTTTCTTCCTATTTAATTATAGCTATTCTGTTATCCTTCCCAATTTTTCTTTTTTTAAAGTTTCATTTAATTAGACACATAAATGAATTCATTGGTTGGCTTGGCTTTTAGAGAATTCTCTAATTTTCTGGTGGAGTTGTTTTATCATTGTTTTACTCCATTTTGGAGCATCTTGAAGTGTCTGTGATACTGGATTGCTTAAAATTTATTTTGCCACTACCAAAATACCCTTAATTCCTTGTCATTTTATTGACCTTTTGACAGGCAAAATGGTGATAATTATAGTGCTTTAATTTTCCAAGCTCTTAACCATGAATGTGTAGAATATTTACTTTTCAGAAAGTGTAGACACAATTACAGAGTAAAATATCAATTACAGAGTAAAATATTTTTATATAATTTTAATAGAAAACAGACATTTTCTTTCATTTTTGAATTGTTGGTCCTCTGAAAACAAATGCTTATTGTATTTTCTGAGTATGCTATTTGTAAAACTCCTATACATTTACTACTTTATATATGGTACTTTTGTTCAATAGAGTGATGATTAACAGTAAATATTAAAACAGCTAAGATAATTCAAGTTTGTATCTCTTTTTCTTTTTAAGATTAAAAGGGGACTTGGCATATAATTATAGAGGACCACGAACTAAAGATGATATTATTGAGTTTGCTCACAGAGTATCTGGGTAAGTTCTTATTATTCTTATTAGGAAAGGCCTTTGCTATATGCTATTAATATTTGAAAATTAAATATATTTTAATAAACAATATTGAACACACATAGTTTAGGAACTTGCAGTACCGAAATAAAAATGTATTTATGAGAAAAGGTAAGGTTTACATTGCATAGCCAAAGAAATGTTTGAAGAAAGAAACAGAGATAATGATTTGTATTATAATATGTACTTCACATTTAAATTCATTTTATGTATAAAATAATTTCCCCCATGAATTTTTAATATATTTTCAAAATTTTGATTACTTATAGCAACTTAGTGAATCTTAATTTTTGTTTTATGACAATTTTGCTTTTGGACTGGCTGGTTCTGAATTTTAAGAGAAGCCATAGAATATTATTGTTCTGAATAGAGAGAGTCGGACATTCCTACCTAGCCCCTGATACTAGAAGCTGAAATACTTATCTATCATGTGCTGCTTTATGCCAACTGTGAAATATTGCATTTTATCCATAGAATATGACATAATTAAAGCCTACAGATCTATTTGACTTACAGATCTTTGAGGTTTTACTGATAAAAAATCAAATTCCTTTATAAGTATTGCCTGTTGATTTGAATGTGGTGATGTTTTTTAAAAGCTATATCTTGCTTAGGTATAAAGAAAATTAGTGCTTATAATTTGATGTTATTATGTTTAACTTCTTGAAGAGAACACTCATCAAGATACATTAATCTATTAGCTTTAAAATATAGGCACTTACGAGTTTAACAGGATATATTGATAGCTTTATGCAACTTTAAGGTAAATTAAAGTGGGATGGATTTGTTGGGTGGTGCGGTGCTTGCTGTCTCAAATTATTTCAGAAAATATAAAGAATTAGGAATGATCATAATATATTAAAGTTCCTAATACTGATATAATTTTTGGTAGATTTTCTTATTGATTGCATGCTTATTTTATGAATAAATACATTTTGAGATAACTTTATATTATATGAGGGGGGTGCTAGTAGGAGGTACTTTATTCCCTCAGGATTTCCATTAGTCTTTCTGTTGTGCTACTTTTTAATGAGTTTTGTTTTAAGCTTAAGAAGAGATTCTCCTGATGTAATAAGAGATGACTGTATTGCAATTGGAATTTCAAGAGTCACTTCTGGAGTTGCATCACTTACATGTTAATTACTAAGTATTAAAATAGAGGCTAGTATAGAGTGAGTGATGCAATTACATCCTAAGAATTGTGCATTATGAAAATGTTGGCCTTTGCTAAATATGTTCTGTTCTTTTTACAAATTTTGTAGAGTGAAAATTCCATAATATATACCATATTTTAGAGAAGACTGTTTCTTCTTTTAGTTTTTAATGACATTTTATAAGTGACATGTTTTATAATCTTTGATGTAATTCATGTATCAGTCTATTTGGCTTTGAAAAATGCTTCTATAATAAAACTTTTTATTGAGTTTTGTGTTTCTCTTTATGAGGTTCTTATGTATTATGACTATCATTTCCATTTTAATTTTTCTGAAAATAATATATTTTTGAAAGTTTTCAGGCTTTTACCTTCATAGAGTACTTAAAAACTATATAGTATTTAAATTGACAGTAAGATATAAATTACTTAATATAGTACCATATTCTCTTGGGATAGTATTTCACAGTGTGTTTTTGTGAATGATCTTAATTATCTCGTGAGTTGTTTTGTTTTTAGCCAAGGACTCTAAATGAATGATTGTCCCTTTTTTGCCTGTCAAAATATGGGCAATGATGGTACTCTCTGAAGGGATGTATTTAAAATTTATTTTGAAACTGGTAGATTAAAATACGGGTACTATATTAATTTTTAATATGTGAGTACAGTAATAGTCATGGGCTACAATTTTATTAGAATTATGTGGATTTTGAGATACACTTAAAATGCAGCTAAAATGTTATTAAAACTTTATAACTTGAGACATGATCAGCTATAGCATACATAGGAGTAAAATATGTACTATCTTTAGTTCATAATGCAAGTTTATTTTGTGTTTGTTTTTAAACAGGGCTCTAATTCGACCACTTCCAAGTCAACAAATGTTTGAACATGTGCAGAAGAGACATCGTGTATTTTTCGTTTATATAGGTGGAGAATCACCTTTGAAAGTATGAAATTATTTTTTATCCACAAAAACAAATGTATTATATGCTAATTTTCTGTCTAGCCAAACCTTCACCAGAAACTCAAAGCTGACTCCACTCCTATTGGAAATATTTTAGTTTAATCTAAGTATTTTTTATAATAAAAACACATTCTTGTATACCCTGTATAGTCTTTGCCTTTATGAAACAGAAGTGAGTAAACTGTGTGGATAGATGTTGCCTGCCTTAATTCTTCTCCTTTTATTAACCCAGTTATTTAAATTTTGTATTGCTTTTTCAAAATTTTCAGTCACTGAGACTCCAAACTGGTATGAGTGTAAACTTTTTAAAGACAAAAGACCATTGTCTTCAGCTTATTTTGTGTGTGTATATGTATACCTCTTATAACCATCACTATCATTATTACTTAACATTTTTCATCTAATTTAAGATTAAATTAATAGATATGGATTGAGCTTGTGTTATATTTAATGAACTGTATTTGGAGGAAGATACAGGCACCTAGTTATAATTATCTTTTGGCTTATAAAGAGTTTATTTGCTTATTATATTCCATATTTTCACCTAAAATACCATAAGATAGTAAATTGTGAAGATATATTTACCACATAAGGTGACTTTAATTATTTAATGATGAATGGATATTTTGGTCTTTAATTAAGATTTTAAAATGGCATTTTTTCTGTTTGTATCTTCACAGGAGAAATACATAGATGCTGCTTCAGAATTGATTGTATATACATACTTTTTTTCTGCCTCAGAAGATGTAGTTCCTGAGGTAATATTTAAAATTAGATTTTAATGACAAGATTTCATTTTTTGAATTATTTGATTTTACTATCAAATTATTTACTGTGATTTGTGTGGAAAGAGTAAACCTGTTAATCTGTTACTGGTATTAGGTTGCTTGTTACTAATAGCAAATACTAGATTCATAGCATTTAGGGGATTATGATTATTACATTAGTGCTTTTTTTTCTCTTTAAAATAATATCAATAGTGACAAGTGTTACATTAAATTGGTTTACAGTGGTGGATTAATGTGTGTGTGTGTGTGTGTGTGTGTGTGTGTGTGTGTGTTGCAGATGAGATCCTTTGTTAGATGCTCAGACTGAGGTATCTTACGGTCCTCAGTAAACAAATCTATGAACAGAATATAAGTGATATGAAAAAAAAAAGAGGCAGTGTGATAGTTGGAGCATATAAAGGTGGGATGGATGCTCTGATTAATTGATTGATCAAGAAATGTCTGAGAAGAAAATATTTAAACTGGAACTTCTGTGAAGGAGCTGTGTAAAGTTCTATAGACCAAGTATACCAGAAACAGGGAACAGATAATACAAATGCCCAAATCATGGATAATGTAGGAACAGAACAGCAGGCCAATGTGACTATAGTGTAGTGAGATAGGAAGTGATCAGAGGTCAGTGTAGTCATGTAAGTCATGACAATCAATGTATGTGTTGAGGTTAAAGCTGGTAAAGAGTATGGTCTGATGTTCATGTTAAGGGTATTAGTCTGTGGTAAGTACAGGATGAATTGGATAGATATGAGAGTAGTTCCAGGGAGCTCTGTGGAACTTTTGCAGTAATCTAGGAAATTTGGGCTTGATGGTTAGTAAAAAACATTGGGGAGAATTGAAAGGATTGTGATGTTCAGGAGATAGAATTGTCATAGCTTGCTTGTGTGAGGAAAAGGGATGACCTAAGGATGACTCCTAGGTTTTTGATTTGAATAGCCAGGAAGATGTTGGTGTTATATTTATGAACTAAGGGAATATTGGAAGAGGAACAGGTTGGGAAATGGGGAAGTGATTAAGAACTTTGAATTGTTCATTTTACTTTGATTCAGTTTTGTTTCATATTAGATATCCAAATACAAGCATCAAAATAAGCAGCTGGATATAAGGGTCTAGAATTAAGTAAAATCTATATAAACTTCTTAGGCACGGAATGCAATTTTTTAATGAAATGAGCACAAACAAAAGTTGCTACATAAGATGGTAGGTTATTATGTATTATTATTTTTATTAGCCTTCTCAGCTAGTTTCTTTAAGCATTCTTTATTTCTGAAAATATCAATATTTGTCATTTCTCTCTTTTTTTTTTTTTTTTTAGCTGTGAGTATGCAGGTACAAAAGTCTGCTAGGGGATATCATTATTTTAGAATAATATGGAGAGTTTTACTCCTATAGAAAATTCTCCAGGATAAAGCCCATGATTTTATGGTCTTCTCATATCTTAAATATTAATGTTTTCCTTCAGAGCTTCATTAGCTTTACAGCTAGTATTTATGGAAACTCCTGTAGGTGTAATAAGGTGATACAAGGATGGATTTAGACAGTTTCTGACTTCAGAATATTTAGAGATAAATGGAGAAAATTGACATGTGAACAAATAACTGTATAATGTAAGATAGTTTAAAGAAACACAAGGGAGAGGAGAAGAGATTCAGAATATGTGGAACTAGATGGCTACAAAGTTTCAGACTATCTCATTTGTGTTATAATAATGACCATGAGGGATATATTTGAAAGAGAGATGTTGAATGTTGAAAAATTCTCAAGCATCTTTGTGGATGAGTTACCAAGATAAGGTGAATAGAAGCATGCTTGATTATAGAGCCTTACATAAGAGCTCTACCTCTGCCTTTAAAATAGTTATTTTTATGGTGCTTTATCATATTTCAGTAGTAATATAATCAGATCATTCTTTATTATCTTCTCTGTCCTTAGATGTGCCACCCTACCTTTTTAATCTTTTCAAGACAGCTGTCTTTATTTTTATTTTGCCTCCTTATTCATCTACTCATTTAGTTAATATATTTGTCATTATTTTTAGTATTACCATTTTCATGTAATAATTCTTTGTGGCTTACCCAAATTATTTGTCTTCTGATCTGATACTGATTTTTAACTATAACGTTATTTTTACAGAATAAGTACAACACAGGTATAAGCAGCAGATACTTTCTGAATAAATCCCTTATTAATTACCATCAAAGTTGTTTATAATGCAGTTGACAGCTTAAGCAATACTTTCACTTATGTTATCTACTATAACTCTCATAACTACCCTGTGAGGTAGGCGATCTAAGTGTCCTTATTTCACAGATGAGGAAGTAGTGTTTGGCTCATTATCACACAGCTGGTGAGCAGTAGAGATGGACTCAAACCTACATAGGCTGTTTGATACCTTAGCCCTGCTGTTTTGTTACTCCTAGTACCTCCCATTCTTCTTATGATGGTATCTTTAGGTCTTGTTATCAGGTCTAAGAATAATCCTTGTTTTTTACCATAGCAAACAGAGCACTGTGCTAGGGATATATAAAGAGATACAGATCTGATCCTTAGATGAGTTTGGGACTGACTGTTGTCTTTTTAACTGTAATAGTTTTTTTGTTAGTAGGGTGTGTGTGTTTTGATATCTTTGAATACTTTCAAACTTATAGCTACCAATTACAATCTTTTAATAAGTCATTTAAACTTACAATTTTTTGCAGTATGTGAAACTAAAAGAGATGCCTGCTGTACTTGTTTTCAAAGATGGCACGTACTTTGTTTATGATGGTAAGTTCCAAAGTTTTAACTCACAACATTTTAATTTTAAAGTTTTTATATCTATTGTAGGACTTACATGTAAAGATTTTGTAAATGCTGCTACTTCTTACGATTCCTCATTAATTGAATGATTGGTTGGGTTTTTTTACCCTTCCAATGCAGTTTTTCCATCTAGTGTTCTTTCATTTTTAGTTTTATCTACAGTAAATTATTTTGTCAAATTATTTGCCTTTTGAAAAGTAAACTCTATGCAGTGTTTATGCATTACTTTAAAATGTTCAAAATTAATTTTTTTAAAAGTATCTAACATTTCAGACACACAAAAAGATAAATAAAACATGCTTAATAATGTTGAAGCACCTGTGTATTCCTCCCTAGCTGCATTTCTCCCTTCTTCTCAGAAGTAACCACTTACTTAAAGGGATTCATCATTTCTTTATTGATATAAATACTTGGTCTGTTTTTTAAATATTTTAAATAAAACCCTATATATCCATCACCTAGGTTAAATAAATACCAAGATCTTACCACATTTGCTTCATCTTCAACTCTTTTCTTGTTAAAGCAAATCCCAGTGGCATTTTATCACTGTGTGCTGTATTAAGACTCTTTTAAAAAAATGTAGACTTTTTTTTAGTAAACACATGCTGTTATGACATCTAATTAACAGTAATCTCTTGGTATTATCAAATACCTCCTCCCATGGTTCCCAAACTGTGTTCTGAGGTACTCAAGGGCAGTGCAACACACTCACAGGGGCACCAGGAGATATTTTAAATTTCAAGGGAAACGATAAAACTTGACATTTGTCAGACACCACACAGCCACTCAAAAGCAAAAGTGAATGCCAACTCTCATCTAACAGCAGTATTAGTAATACTATAAACTGCAATTTAATAAAATAAAAAATTCAGTTTCTCATTTTTACTAGCCACATTTTAAATGTTCGGTGGCTTTATGTGCTTGTGCTTACCATGTTGGAGAGCTCAGATATAGAACATTCCATTTATTGCAGAAATATTCTAGAGTGTGATTATTTTTCTTGTTGTATCTAATATATAACAGAAAGGAAACTAGGACTAGTTGAGCAGTGGACTTCGAATTGCTTAAATGATTCAGATAAATAGAAGACTATCCAATAAAGGGAACATTTGATTGTTTTGTTTTAGTAAAAGGAGCATTTTAATTGTTTAGTTATGTTGTGAAAACCAAACATTTCTTATCTTTATTGTATTTAAATGTGAGAACTGAATTTAATTTCTTGACATAGAATAACTACCATTTATACTGTCATTATATGGAAGGTACTATCTATGTACTTGACATTTTCATTTTATTTTCAGAGTCATCTGTGAGGTAATAAGGCAGATAGATTAATATCCTAAGATTACAAAAGAGGCAACTGAGACTGTTAAATAAGGAGACAGATGTGTAACTAAATAGCATGTTTAATTCATATGCTCTCTTAGTCATTTATTCCTTGGATGTTTATTGAATGTCTGAATTAGACATTGAGCTTAAAAAGGAACTTAAGAGGAACTTACATATGAAAATATGAGAAGGAAAAGAAGGAAGTTAAGAAGGGAAAATAGTTCATATCTATACTTATTCTATCACCTGCTCTTACAGTACTCTTCATATTTTAAGCACTTAATGTATATTATTTTATTTGATCATCACAACAGTCCTTTAAGATCAGTATTCTTGCTATTTTACAGATAAACAGGATTAAAGAGATTTTTTTTTCTAAGTTAAAATACTTAAGTCAATGGTATCAAACTTCTAGCCTTCAAATCTTTTATTCTTTTTCTATTATGAGTTTCTTAACAATTTAGAGAGCCACTTTGTTTCTTTTTTGGAAAAAAAAAATTGATCATATCTGTTTAGATTTAAATGTATTCCTTGAGCTTGTGTAAGAAAGTACCCTTTCCTTGTCTTTCCATGTTTCAGGTGTGGTCTCCCTTGCTTAAGAAAGACAGGAATAATATGTTAAGTTTCTATGGGTATTGTAAAAGCCAAATTTTTCTAACATTCAGTTGTTGGTATTTAGAAGCTGCCTAAAGCCTTCAGATAAAACAAAGGCTTTACTTGAATTGTCATTCTAATAGTTAATTGTTGTTAATAAGCTCAGAAGCACTGAGGTAGGAATTTAGGATGATAGTTAATTTTCTAATGAGTTTAAAGTTGGTTACTTTGTGCAATCTTTAGAAAATTTGCTTTTGACATGGAGTGGAGATTGTGGCCCAGGAATCAACTTCTAGTTTTATGTTTATTTTTCTATTCCAAATCCATAATTACTTTCAGATTTGCATTATATCACTTATTTTATAGGTTTGATAACTTGAAAATGTTTTGTTTAGCAATGCAAGTGACAGAAAAAGCACACCTTTCAAGAAATGAGTAAAACCCAGTCTTCAATATTGGTAGGCTTTTAAAGACATTTTGCTTTACATCAGCTTCTTTTTCATGCAATTGTAATGATTTTTCAGAACTACTTCAGAATTATATTTCTAATCAGGACATACAATTTTTCTTAGATACTGTATTTTCTATCTGCTTAGCAGAGGAAGTATCTGATATTGGAAGAAAGCTAATGTATTATGGTTTTATATGTATTTGTGTTATACATATGGGAAAGAGTTGTAAACTAAGGAAGAATATCATAAATAGAGAAGAGCAAAGAAATTGTAATAAAATTTACCCACAGTGTCAGGATCCAAGTATAATCATCAATCTAGGATAACCATTTAGGACTATATGCCTTCATTTTATTACTCTATCATTTTATCTTTCCTTTGTATTTTTTACAGAGTTACAGTCTTATTGTAATATTGTTTTGTAATGTGTTTTACAATTTGTTTATTATAAGTTTTTTCTTTAATTTGTAAATGGTCTTTCTTAACATTATTAGAATTTATTTAAATTATTTCCTATTTAGGACATTTTGATTATTTCTTTTATTTTTATTTATTTTTTACTATTTTTAATTATGCTATATTGAAGAATTGCTTTGTTCATTAATCCATTTGTACATCTGATTGCTTAAAATAAATTCCTAAAGATAAAATTTATTGATCTAAGATTATGATTCTCTGTCAGGCATTTTATACATATTACCAGATTAAAACATTATAACTGTCTTAAACTTATATTTATACTATAATTTATCAATGTTTTGTTTTTAAGAGTATGAAGATGGTGATCTGTCATCATGGATCAATAGGGAGAGGTTTCAGAGTTATCTCACTATGGATGGCTTCCTCCTGTATGAACTTGGAGACACAGGTAACAAGATACATACAACTTTCTGTCACTACAGAATTTTTCATTGGTTGATCACTTAAATATTATTCTATAAGAAATGAATTTAAGCACTATTTTATAACTTAATTTTTTTGTTAGACCTGAATGCCAGTTCTCTTATGAGAATATGGACTGATATTACCAAAGAGTATACTTTTGTATGTGGGCCAAAGATTATAGCTCAAGAGATGTTTTACTAGTAGAACTGGAGGTGTCAGGGGGAAAATTGTTGTCTTTTACAACCCCAAGGAAGTATAAAACCTGTGTTGAGCAATAGTAACAGTTGATCCATCCAAAGTAATTGAATAATATATATTTTCCTTTTGAAGTATTGCATGAAGGCATTCTGTTAAGTTGAAGGTTAATTCATGTTGCCAATCAGTTATTTTTCTCCTTGAAAGAGGCAGTTGTTTGTACTTTGAAACGTTATTGGGGTCTAAGCATCCTACAGCTTTGACAATGCCTTTTTTCACAATTTCTACATCACTGCATGCTTCCCTTTTTTCCCCAAGTATATGAGGTCTGTCTGGAAAATATCCAGCCATGTAATATGTTCTCATTATATTAATAATGGCTGGATACTTTCCAGAGAGACCTCATATAAGCTACTTTATTATCACTTCTGTGGCATTATTTCTAGGTCTTATTGCTGCTTGGAAAGAGTTTTCTTTGCTTTGCTTTTCATGTTTTAATTTCTGTTTGTGGTCCTTATGAATGTTATAAAGCTGATGAGCATTGAATTTCTTTAATGTTAATATTGCAGTATCACAAAGCAAGCAAATCATCTTATCTTTAGCAGAAACAAGATACTATTGCAATTCCCAGTCCTCATTAAAAAAAATCTGTGCTTTTTATTCAGCATTCTCTTGGTCTTCTTTGACATGATGGGCTATTAAGCAGATAGAATTAAAAAATACTCTCGAGCTGTGTAACCATTCACAAATTCCACTTCAAACAGAAACACAGTTTACTGTTGTCAAAAGCTAGTAACAGACTGGCATACTTGACCACCCATAAACTCTAATCAACCATGCCTCATGCCGTAGTGGCATCAGTCAGGCAGAGGAAGTTAGAACTAAATTATGAGCGTAGCAGCCATCAATTTAGCCCTTATGACTAACCGATGTTCTAATTGGTCAATCTGGGAGGGTTGTTTTGTTGAAACTTATTTTATTCTTTGGTGTTTTAAATACATTAATTTGAAAAATTAAAATATAAAAAAATCAAAATATATTAATAAAAATAAATGGATTTCTTTTATGTAAAATTTGGATTCAGTCAAAAGGCCACACTTAAGGACCTGGAAGGCTGCATGTGGCCTTAAGGCTGCAGGTTCTTCACCCCTGGCCTAGAACATAATAGATTGCTAGATTGCATTGTCTGGTTTTCTTACTCGAACCCCACTGGTCTGGTTATGACATCATGCTGTCTTCTTAAAGGATATCAGATGCATATGACTGATGTTCTATTTAGGGTTAAGTAAATGCAAGTCAATTAAATCCTGGCAAATAGTGATGTGTGATAATGAAGGGAATGGGATGTAAAAGTCATTTTATTACTGTTATATACTGTTGTTTTAGAGCTAAGGTAATTCTTAGTAAACTTCTTTTGTCGACTGTTTCTCATGGATAAAATAGTTATCTTCGTCAGTTTGTGGGATGTGTGAAAAAAATATAATTTGAGCATATAAATTGTTATTAAATTACAACTTGAGTATATATTAAATAAATTGCTATATGTTTACTATTATTTACATTTTGGGGGTAGGAAATGGAAGGGAATTTATCATCTGCAGTTGACTAATTCACTCTACAAACATATTTTACCATAATATGTGGGTATAATTCAGTGTAACATGTGTAGGATAATTGGAATTAATTCTGGAAACATTTTACTGATTCCCTGTTCACAACTAAAGTGATTATTGAAAAGTACATGAAGATTATTGAATTTAGATATATTATTCTTAATTTCAGGAAAGCTTGTGGCTATTGCTGTTATTGATGAGAAAAATACATCAGTTGAACATACCAGGTATAGTGCCTTGAAATAGTTTTAAGCCTCAAACGTCATCCAGTTCATGGCTTTAGATAGATTTGGTATTGTTATCTTACTTTTCCTGTAGCACTTAGATAAGGCACCATATAATTGAATAATTATAGTTTTCAAGTGAAGAGATGAAATACTCATGTGTTTATTTCTACAGATTAAAGTCAATTATTCAGGAAGTTGCTAGAGATTATAGAGACCATTTCCACAGGTAGGTGCTTGTATTCTAGAAGATTCCTTCATCTTTATTTATGTTTTGTAATATAGTAAAAGCAAAAGTAGTAGTATTTCTTACTTTCCAAGGTGAATTAAAGAACTGAAGTAAATTATAGTAGTTTCCCCTTATCCACAGGGGATACATTCCAAGACACCCACTGGATACCTGAAACCACAGATAGAACCGAACTCTCTCTGTGTTTATTCCTATGCATACATACCTCTGATAATGTTTAGTTTATAAATTAGGTATAGTAAGAGATTAACAACAATAACCAATAAAATAGAACAATTATAAAAATGTACTATAATAAATGTTATGTGAATATTTATTTCTAGAATTTCATGGTTAACCATGGCTAACTAAAAATCAGTGGCCAAGTGGGGAGTACTGTAATATAGCATATTGAATTTCAGCATGAATTGTTTGAATCTTGAATTTTTTTATGGGATATCCTACAAGTTAAAAAAAAATAAACTTTTATTTAAAATTTGTATTATACCTGCATCTTGAGAGAATTTGAGGTAAATTTTATGAAGAGAAAATATGCAAATATACTCACAAATTTGAGGTAGTTAAACGAGCAATCAGAAATCAGAGATAGATAATGATTATAATAGGAATTGAAAGAATAACTTAATATAAAAATGGCATCAGCAATAAATATATTTTTGCTATGTGCTAAACTGCCATAAGAGACAGCCAATATAAATTTGTAATATTTGATTATTTCCTTCTTATTTTGAATTTTTTAATGATGTGGTTAGTCCTTTTTTAAGGAAATGGATAATTTTTCTAAACATACTTCAGCTAAAAATGCCTATATTTTTCTGCATTTTAAACGTGCATACATGAAATAGAAAAGTATTTGAATTTGCTTAATTTTACTCATGTATTTTTATCTCAAAAGCCAGTACAAGTTACATTCTTTTCTATATTTATGGTTTACAATTTACATGTCAAATGTTTACAGTGTTTATATGCTTAAAAAGCCCTAAAGTTCAATTTGTTATATTGTTTACTTTTTTATTTTGTATTTAATATTATGCTCTTTCTTATTTTTGTTTGTTTTTTGGTTATTGTTGGTTAGAGATTTTCAGTTTGGCCATATGGATGGAAATGACTATATAAATACCTTGCTGATGGAGTAAGTAAAGTGATGAATAATTTTGTTATCAAATCTATCAATTTTTTTTATTTCTGTTGCTGAGAAACATGCAGAAGGGTTAAATAGCTGAAAAAAGCTTATGGTATATTCTGATACAGATATTCCATTAAATATTATACTTGAGTTTTTAAATTGTGTATTTGAAATTTACTGAATTTTAATATTGCTCTATCCTAAAAAAAAACAAAACACTTATCTCCCAATTCAATGTTATATAACAATGTTATATAGTATTATAAAAAGAGTATTGGAAAAAGTATTGGAAAAAGAGGAAATTATTTAAAATCTTGTAAATTTTGTAGTTTCTGCATAATACACACTTTTTGGAATTTTTTTGAGACTTGCAGCAATTTGAAAACTTACAGGTAAACTGCATAGCCTAGAATTATTGAAAAATGTGTTAGCTATGTCATGAATGCATAAAATATATGTAGACACTAGCCTATTTTATTATTTACTACCATAAAAATACACAAATCTATTATAAAAAGTTAAAATTTATCAAAATTTACACAAACACTTATAGACCATACATGATGCCATTTGCACTTGAGAGCAATGCAAACAAACATAAAGATGCAGTATTAAATCATGAATGTATAAAATTAATTTTTTTACTAATGTAATAATCTTGTTGCCATCTCATGTTCTTGTTACCCTGAGCTCAGTGTTGCAAGTATCCACTTAAAAGGCTGTGCAATGCTAATCATCTTTGTGTGAGTAGTTCAGTAGAGGCAGAATGGTTCCCCAAAGTAATCTATGCCCCAGTTCCTAGAATTTTTGCATGTGTTGCATTACAGAGCAAAAGGGACTTTGCAGAAACAATTAAATTTATGGACCTTAAAATAGGAGAATATCCTGGATTATCTGTGAGGGTTCGATCTAATCATATGAGGCTTTAAAAGTAGAGAATTTTCTCCAATAAAAGCTGAGAAAATATAGGACAGAAAGGTCTGTAAGGGAGATTCCAAGTGTAAGAAAGACCTCTCGTTGTTGGCTATGAATATGAAGGAGACCAAGAACCAGGGAATGTGGGTGGTTGATAAGCTGGTTGATAGCCAGCAAGGAAACAAGGACCTTAATCCTACAGTTGCATGGACCTAAGTTCTGCCAAAACAGAGTGAGTCTGGAAATGGATTATCTCTCAAAGTCGTCAGTAAGGAACACAGCCCCACTGAGACCTTGATTGATTTTCACCTTGTGAACAAAGGACCCAGCCAAGCTTGCTGGACTTCTGGCCCACAAAACTGTGAGATAGTAAATGTGTGCTGTCCTAAGCAGCTACATTTGTGTTTGTTAGGGCAGCAATAGAAAACTAATACATGTATTTAACATATTTTGTGTTGGACTTTTTTTCCCTCCAAAGGACAGGCATTTTAAAGATTATTTTATTAAAAGAAAATGACTTGACATGCTAAAAATGCTATTATAGTGTTGCAGCCATGTGAATGATTTCACATGAGAAATAATACTGATTTTTACATCTCTTAGGGAACAGAAGATAATTGTTTTCTTAGAACTCTTTTTAAAGTAAGAGTTTATTATATATCACTGTGTATAACTATTTTAAAGCATGTGAGGAAGGTGTGAAAGGTGATTTGAAATTAAAGCACTTAGGACATCAACAATAATCTTCCCCCTCTGCCACCCACCCTTTCTTTTGGGTGGTTTTGTGTTGTTCTTTGATTAATACTCTGCTCTTATTTATTTTTTTAAATTTAATTTTATTTATTTGAGAGAAGAGGGAAGGCATATAATGTTGGTTATGTGAAAGTCTTTATTGAGTACTTACCCTGTGCCAATATTGGACTAAGTGGTCCTGTGTATTTTTTAATTTTTGTGGTAACTCAGACAGGCATAAGTACTATTATTTCCTTTTTATATTGCTGAGAAAATTAAAATTTTTTATAAGAAACTCAAGGAAGTTTATTAAATAATATGCCAGAGGATGCCCAACAAATAAAGAAGTCTAGTCCTCAAATTCATCTCTCTCTTACTTCAAATCTCTTAACTATAACATTAATACTTATAGACAAATTAGTGGAATAGAAATTGATTCCTAAAATGTTTTTAAGTTAAGGCAAATGCATGATATTATATAACATAAAATTATTATAGCATTGACTCTGCTTTTACTTTTTGTCAAGATGGGGAACTATCAGACCTTTGAGCTGTTATATTGTATTGGTTTTTTGTGAGTATAATTAAGAGGGAATAGGATATCTTATTTTCCACTGTTATTCAGATTGAATTATTTTAAGACAGACATTTGCTTCCTAGTTCAATTGTGTATTTAGCTTTTTCATGAAATGTATTTTGTAGGAAGAACAGGTTCCAATCCATTTTATTAATGTAAAAATAGAATTTTTTGCTGTTCATGCATTATAATAATAACAGCTACAAATTAAAAAGCTGCCTCTTACTTTTATGAACAAGAGTGGAGCTAAGGTTTTTTTTAAGTACTCAGTTATTTTATTGCCTAATACTTGGCAATAAACTGCCCTAATACCCAGTGGCTTAAAATAGTAATCATGTATTCTTCTTTACTTGTCTGGGGTTGGTTGACCTTGGCTGGGCACAACTAGATATGGCTTCCATTTGGGTTTAGGTCTACTCCCTGTGTTTTTTATGTCCTTGACTCTGGTAGGACATTTTCTTGGGGGACGTTCTTATGGCAATTGCAGAAACCCAGGCAGGCCAGCCCAGCCATCAAGCACACTTCAAGCCTCTGCTGAAATCACATCTCTCACCTTCCCATTGACCAAATAACAATGACTGGGCCCAACGTCAGCGGTCAGGTGGCATGGAAATTGTGTGGTATTGTAAGGGAAAAAGAATTATGAACAAGAAGGCCACCTACTGGCCTCAGTTACTTAATGTGGTGATAATAGAGTGATGTAAATTATTTCTACTGTGAAGTTTTATACTTTTATATAATATGCTCATATAGACATAGACATACAAATAATCGTAGATATTAAGACAATTAAATGACTCACATTGGTAGTATTATATAGTTATCCTATCTATGAACAGAATTGATGTCTAATATATCACTAAAGTACTTTCTGAGGATGTGGTGAAATATATAGTGTGATAGTGGGAGTTGAGAGAATTTGCAGTAGTTTTAATTGAACGTGTATTGTGTATAAGGTGTAGTGCTGAATATTTAACATGAATTTTCTAATGTAATTTTTGTAGTGAGAGAGGTGCCATTGCCCTCCCCATTTATAAGTGAAAAGCATTATGCATACAAAGCTAAATTACTTGCCTAAAAACTTGCAACTTTAAGAGAAAGCTCTAGATTTGAATATAAGCAGTATGACTTCAGAGACCATGCCCTTACCTGTCTCATTGCCTGAGTACCATTTAACTAGTGGGATTGTATATGATTAAAAGTAAGGGTATTAAAAATAAATTTGTGGCAAGGAATAATATTGTCCAGAAATTGATGGCCTCACCCATCATAATTTTTGTCTTTAAGTTTAATTGTGATTACTCAGTTATTATGTATTAAAATGTTTTTCATGTAATCTTAACTAGTTTTAAAATAGATGGATAATTTGAAATTTTCCTTATATAGGCAAAGGGTGGCAAACCTATTAATATAGCTCCTCCTGTCATTGTAGCTACTGTGATATAAATAAATATCAGAATAAACTTATTGCTATGTTTAATGCATATTTTGATTTGTTTTTATTTTTCAGTGAATTGACAATACCAACTGTAGTTGTTCTGAATACTTCAAATCAACAATACTTTTTGCTAGATAGACAGATTAAGAATACCGAAGACATGGTCCAATTCATTAATAACATTTTGGATGGCACAGTAGAAGTATGTTGTTCACTTTCATTTCAGAGGGGTCCTGGGGTAAGGTGGAGGAGAACCACTCTTAGTCATCACATAGTAGTAGGAATTTTATGTTTGTGAAAATATAATTTTGTTGAAATGAAACTTGTACGAGTGAGAACCCTTCTGTTTGTAAGTTAGTGAAACCCAACTCAAGCTATTTAACAACAAAGAGATTTTACTGGCTTATAGAGCTTAGAAGTTCAAGGAATGAGCCAGATTTCAGGGATGAATGAATTCAGAGATTTGATTGATTTTCATCAGGAATTTTTCCCTCTCTGCTTATCAGCACTTTCTTATTGAGCTTCATTCTCGGAGATTCTCCCTACACAATAACAAAGATATCCTGCTGCAGCTCTAGTTTGGCAATCTCAGCTAAATTAAAAAATGAGGCAGGCCTAGACTCGGGGTAGGTCACCTTCAGCCAAGCTGCATGGATTATGAATCCAGGAGGATGGCTTCTTCAGAGCAGAATCAGGGTGGGTTAACACAAGAAGGCAAAAGGAATACAGGACAGGAAAACATCAGTAAATGTTTTATTATACAGCCTACAGTTGAATTACTTAGTATTTTGAAGTCAACCCTTTGACTGCAATTGTATGATTATACAACATAGTAAAGCATGTAAATAATAATTTAAATTTTTTTCCTGTTAAACTGAAGGCCCAAGGAGGTGATAGCATTTTGCAGAGATTGAAAAGAATAGTATTTGATGCCAAATCTACTATTGTGGTAAGTTGTGACAGTTTGTTTTGTGCCATTGGTAATTAAGAGTGTACAGGGTCTTTATGTCTAACTGTTGTAAAAATCTGAATTTCAAGGATTAGGTCAAAATACGCCTTTTTAATTTGCAGAGTATGAACTAGTCAGTATTTACATTAAGAAAATATTTCCATCAGATGGAAATTAAGTTTCTCTAATTATTCATTTTTTATGATTGGTGAATTAACTGAAATTCAGAATCACTTAATAGAATGACTTAAAGATTTTATTTCCTGAAACTACTATGTAAAGTTCTTATTTAATTTCATGAAAGTGTAGATAATATGAAATTTTTAGTTCTACTAAGTGTCATCTTGTTTCTGTGAATTAATCATTTCTGTTGAAGAAAATGATGTATCTTGGGAAGTCATTCCTGTTTTTATTTTTGCAGTAGTCATAATAATTGATCTTAAAGTTTTAAACATCTCTGTTAATTCTATGCTACCCATAAGTTGATGAATAACTCGAATCATTTATAGATGTTTTTCCTTCCTTCTTCCTGCCTTCCTTCTCTCCCTTTTTTTTGTTCTTTCTTTCATTCTTTCTTTAAAAAGCAGGCATTAAATGTAGAATTAAAATGTGATAGGTCAAATCCTTTCCAACAGTGTTTTTTTGTTTTTTTTTTTTTAATTTGTTTGTCCCCGTGTGTATCTGCAGATGTTAGGCATGGGTAGAATATTGTCAATGGTGAATGGATGACTTGAATTGACATGTCTGCCCCTGATTATACTTTTATTTATTTATTTTTATAATTACAGTTTCTAAATGTTTCCTTGATTTCCTTCACTATCACCTCTCACCTGATTATCTCTGCCATTCTAATTTGCTCTTCTTTTTACTCTAAAAAATGCCCAGTCTCATAGTTGCCTACTAGTTAGTAGATCTTTTACGATATTTCCTCTGGATGTCTTCAAAGCATCCATTTCTTGGTATTCTCCATTCTCATGTTGCTGTGGTAATCGCTGTTCCTCCCACGCATGACCCATCACTCCAGTTGGTCAGTGTTTTTCAGTGCCTCTTTCCTTTTTCTGTGGTTGGTTCCTCTTTTCAGTGGTTGGATCTTAACCTTCTTGCTTGGAACTCTGAGAAATCATTCTTATTCTCCCAGCTTTAACTCTCAGTTACCCGAACAGTAAAAGCATTCCTAAATTTTGGGGGGCCCTAAACTCAGTTCCTATTGTCTGTCTTGAGCTACTCCATGGGCATTTTCATTCATTGTGGCAAAAGCAATCATGAAAATGTAACTGTCTTCATTAGAAGTAAATTCTGAGAATCTTTGTCTCATTCCATGCATGATGTCCTTCAGCTTATCAGTAATATTTCTTTATTTTCCTCCTGCCCCCAGCATAGATTGGGCTCTTATCACAGTATGTTTAGCTGCTACTCTCACTTTCACCTGCTTTCCACACTTCCTCTTGCCTGTTATCCAGTACATTCTATATACTGTTGCACAATTAATATTACTGAAATAATTGATTTTGATCATTTTCCTACTCTATCTATCCAAAATATTTTCCTTATTGGTTTTTGAATATTATATAAGCTTTCTTGGACCTAATTGCTAGTGTTCACACTGTACCTTGTCCTGCTTCATTCTTTACTCATCCTTATATTTCCCCCTCAAAACTCACCTTTATTCTCTGATGCCTTCTTCCATTATCTCAATCCAAAATGATCTTTCTCTCCTCTGAAGTTGTCTACATTGTTCTCCAGAGTTGTAAACATAGCCTCTAGAAAAACCTGTTCAGTAAAATTACTTTTAATTTTCTGGGAGCTGAGGAGATACTATGTAGATTAAGGGTAATTAGTAAGTTAATGAGGCTTTACTACTAACCAGATGAGTGAAAAATGTTTAAAATGTCATGTGAAGAGAATGAATATATATATACACACACACACACACACACACACACACACACACTTTCTTCATAAAAATAACCCAACCTTCTTCATGAGCAGATTCCTGTAGTTCAGGAAACAATTCTAAGACCATTGGACACATAGTAACCATCTCAAAGAGACCTTTGTGGTTAATGTGAGAAAAGTAAGTGTCTTCAGGAATGGTTGTAGGATATTTGGTGCCTTTTCTGCTTCCTGTAGCTGATTCTACACAGACTCACCTGTGTGCATGTGTATAGAATGTGTATCTTTTATGTTGTCTTTAACATAATAGTTACTGCTTAAGTACGGAATCTCTTTCATTTGAACTTGAAGCAAGTTGAATAGCTACAAGTGAAGGGAATCTGTAGTGGTTTTAAATTCATGTTATGTAAATCTGAAGGGAACTGAGTTTTAATTATCTTTCCACAGTCTATTTTCAAGAGCTCACCACTTATGGGCTGCTTTCTCTTTGGCCTGCCACTGGGTGTCATCAGTATCATGTGCTATGGAATCTACACAGCTGACACAGATGGTGGTTATATAGAAGAACGATATGAAGTATCTAAAAGTGAAATGGAAAGCCAAGAACAGATAGACGAGAGCAAAGAACAACAGGGGCCCAGCAGTGGAGGATCTCTAGTGCCTACAGTGCAAGAGCCCAAGGATGTATTGGAAAAGAAGAAAGATTGAGACTTTTAACATTATAAAATATTTGATAGGATTTCAAATTATTAAAGAGTCTATTTATTGAATTTAGACATTTAATCATGATCTTTACAGAAGAGAACATGTTATTTGTATTTTGCTAATATCAATTGCATGGATTTAAAGTAGTCCTTCCATAAATGGGGAGATGTTTGGAGCAAAGAGATGGTTTGTCTAAAACAAACAAAGCACTCCAAAAAAGCTAACCTTGAGATGTTATAACAGATCAGTTATATTTGTATGTTTCTCTATCTGAATATTCTGTGAGAAAGTTAAGATTCTTTGGCAGAGTACTTTAATTGGCCAGTCAGGTAGAAGATACATTTACGATATAGAAAAATAATACCTCCACCTGCTACCAACCATTCTCCTTATATATTTTGGACAAGATTTATATGAACAAAAATTAGGTCTTTAAAATTAGGCACTTTAAAGAGACCTAATAACTTTTTCCATGTATCAAATTAAGATTATGAGGTTAAAAAAATAATGTGGTTTTATATAGCATAGTGGTTTTATTTTGTTATTATTTTTAAAGGAGAGGAAATGTTACTTTTTAACTTTATACTCAGTTGCATTATTATAAAATTTTCATGTGAGCCTGTAGTCTTGTCTTTGAAAAAATAGTCTTGTGATTGACCTTTGTAAAATAAATAGTATTTACTGGGAACAATAGTTTCAGCCCATGCCCTGGAATACTCTTAATAGATGTCTTATGGTCATTGCAGAAAGAGAAATTTCTCTGTTAATTCTATCCTGCCTTAGCCAGAACAGCCTAGTATTTTTGTTTTGTTTCATTTATATTTTATATATTGATATTTCTTCTAAAATTTTCTTTAATAAAAATATGCTTCTTGAAAAGTAATATATATTTGTTTATGGTATGCAAACTGATAACGTACAGTTCAGAATATACATATGTAAGTAGATACAAAATTTATTGACACATCTATATATAATACTGTGTGAGTGTGTCTGTTTTCATAAATGAGTGATGAGGGACATAATCAGCATGTCCAATGACAAAACTCACAGCCAATGAAGAGATTGGTCTGTAACCTCTATTCTTGCAATTCTGTCACCCATTTCAGTGAGTGACTTTTCATCTTCTATCTATAGTGAAATAATATAGGAATTCTATCCTAGGTAATGCCTAAAAATTGTGGTTTCTTGATAATAGTTTGGTTTGCTTATTGTAAATTAGTTATTTTTGAGGCCTTTATTTTAGCTAAGTTTAGAATTTTTGTTAGGTAACTATTTAAGTGGTTATTTGAGTAATTTAGTTATCCATTATAAAAGATGCTATTGGACATTTAAAAATGTTTAATCTTTTTTTTTAAAGTTTGTAATCTATGGTCCTGACACTGGTCACCAGATTGTTTCTGATGCCATATTGATCAGGACTAAATGGAATTACTAGCAATTGTTTTATTGTATCCATGTGCTTTTTTACTATTTAATAATTAAACACCTATTCTTTATTTTTGGCTCTCCATTATTGTTGTTGTTGTTATTATTATTATTATTATTATTTTTCTGAGACAGAGTCTCACTCTGTTGCCCTTACTGGAGTGCCGCGGAATCAGCCTCGCTGACAGCAACCTCAAACTCCTGGGCTTAGGTGATCCTCCTGCCTCAGCCTCCCTAGTAGCTGGGGGCTACAGGCAGGCACCACCAGGCCCGGCTAATTTTTTCTATATATTTTTAGTTGACCAATTTCTTTCTTTCTATTTTAGTAGAGACAGGGCCTCGCTCTTGCTTAGGCTGGTTTCAAACTCCTGACCTTGAGCCATCCACCTGCCCTGGCCTCCCAGAGTGCTAGGATTACAGGTGTGAGCCACCATGCCCGGCCCATTATTTTTTTAATAATGAAACAAATATTTCATTAGGAAATTTTAGGAAATACTAGAATGAAATGTTCTTAAGTGGACACCGGAGATATCTTTTGCACAGAATAATGAGAGATTCTTTTGGGGAAGATAAATATTAATGTTTCCAATGGGGAGGCTTGTTTTAAGTAGTGAAAGGTATGGGTATATACAGATACCTAATTGGAGACAGTCCAGCAAAGAAATGAAAACTTAATGGTTGGTGACATGAAGAAATAGTTATAGAAAATGTCATTGATTTTTTTTTTCTTCAGGTTTATCACTATCAAATGTTAGTCTTCTGCATATTTTTGTCATCTTCATCATCACATGTAAATACAAAAGACCTCAATAGAAAAAAAGGAGCATAGCTCAATGTCTACCAGCAAACAAAAATCCAGTGATCTTCCTTTGTATTCTGTGATGTCCTTTAAAAATGAATGCCTTAGTTCTGTTACCCTTTCATAGCTTCGTACTATTGCTTCATATTCTGTTTGTGCTTTTAAAGTATGTCTATTGGGAAAAGAAAATGTAGGTGGTTTATAATTGAATAATTTTATTTCTTTTTATATTAGAATTTTACATTTGTCATTATTTGGGGAGATTTTTATTTATATTGTAAGACTGTTCACAAAACAAATTTTAAAATTTGTTATCTCGTATGCTTTTCCCTTCAATGTGATATCAGCTTACTATGAACATTATTTTCATTTCAGAAAAAAATACTTCAAAATAAAGGCAGATTTTTAAATAATTGAATCTAGTAGAACATAGGTATCATTCTGATTCAGTGATGAGTCTTATGATCACATATTAATGATGAGGTCCTTCAGCAAGTTGAAGTTTTGCCTTCTCTTTCGGTTACAAGGAAGTTCTACTTCTAACTTGTAAAATTCAAAATTCTCCATCTTTGCTATTGCTGCATCTGGTGCTCAGACAACATTTAAGGATATTTCGGAGGCAAAGTGCATGTTTTTATCAAGTAACCTATGCACCCATTAGCTTGCAATTCTTTTTTTTTTTTTTTAATTTCATTGTGTGCTTCAATATTTTCCTAGCTACTAGTATCCGAAGCTTGTTTGGGGTGCGTGAGGCCTGTAATTTTCATTTTCTTCCTCACTCATACTGCTTCCAATATCTGGTTTAGAAATAACATTAAGATGCCAAATGTCTAGGGATTGGAGGGTCTTATATTTGTGCTTAAAACAATTAGCTGTATTTTTTATTTAGTAGATTTTGTTAATGATGTTTCTCGTTTTTTGCTTTGGTGCCTTTTTAGTTTTGGTTTTGCAAAATAATTTAAATATTATTATCATTGCTTGATATGACATTGGGGTTAGGACAGGGAAAAATTCACTCAGCCATTCTTATGCAGAAATTGTTCAAATAAACCAGTGTGGTGACTATCAATTGGGGAGATTAGGTTTGCTGTTTTATTTTTATAAATATATATTTTTTCTGAATGTGTTTGAGTCCAAGAGTGGGCAAAAAATAATTTTCTACTTTGGACTAATCTGTAGTGGTTTTTGAAAGTCTGTATTACTAACTTGTTGAATTTCTGATATCCTGCCTTAGGGCTGTAAACCGTTGTTTTTCTAAAATAAAGTAATTGAAAACCTCTAATTGTTTCTGCGATGTATCATTTGGTTGTTTGTGATATGGATAGTTCTCTGTACAAGCAGACGGGAGCAAAGACTGATATTCTTAAAATTATAAGTTATTTGTAATTATAGAAACATAGACTTGTAGAGTTTAAACAGACTTGAGAAAGATTGTAATCTGATTCCATTATATAATAGATGAACCTGAGAGTCATAGGTTTTATATATTTTGTATTTATAAAACCTAATAATTTTTCAATATTAATTTTTCCAAAAAGGTATCTCATCTCTTTTTACAGAGTTTAAAGTTAGAAGAACTGGATTTGAATTCTTAATGCTAAATTACAATGTTGGCTACAACCTTGACCCCTCACTTTCATTGTCAATAAACTGGGAATTTAAAGACTCAAGTTATGTTTTGTTTCTGTTGTTTTTTGGGTTGTTTTTTTTTTTTTAATAGCATCAAGAGTATTGTGGGAAAGCAAAGCTGTACACAGATGTTACTTTTTAAAATAATTTCTTTTTTATATTTTTACCAAGGGCATGCCTTTTAATGCAAATAAGTGGCACAGGAATAAGCCCAAAACATAGACCTACAAATTTGTGAATTTGCACAGACTGGCTGGTTAGGATGGGCTGCTTCTGTTGGAGTGACAAAGCACATTCAGCTGTTTTTAAATTCCAAAGGACTGTGACAGAGGCTTCTCATCATCTCTGTTGAGCAGCTGTATTGCCCTGTATATATGAAGGCTCTCGTGTCACACTCCCTGGTTCAAATTTTTGCTCCATCACTTACCTGTGTGAAGTTGAGTAAGCCACTTAGCCTCTCTGCTCCCAAGTTGGCTGTAATTTGAGTATGATTTCACCTATCTCATTAGATGGTGTAAATGAGTTACATATGAAGCATATTTAGAACAGTGACTGGCACATAGTAACAGTTCAAACTTAACATTAGATTTTTTTATTTGTGTAAATTTACGGGGTGCAAGTGTAATTTTGTTATGTGGATATATTGCATAGTGGTGAAATTAGGGCTTTTAGTGTATTCATCACCCAAATAATGTAAGTTGTACCAGCACCCATTAAGTAATTCCTTATACATCCCCCCATGCCTCCACCCTTCCGAGCCTTCACTGCCCATCATTCTACACTCTACATCCATTTGTATGCATTACTTAGCTCCCATTTGTGAGAACATGTAGTATTTGTCCTGTGTACATTACACTTAAGATAATGGCTGCCAGTTCCATCTATGTTGCTGCAAAAGACATCATTTCATTCTTTTTTATGGCTGACTAATACAGTACCATTGTGTGTTTATACCACATTTTCTTTATCTAGTCATTCGTTGATGGGCACTTACATTGAGTCCATATCTTTGCTATTGTGAATAGTGCTGTGACAGACATACTAATGCAGGTATCTTTTTGATGTATTGATTTCTTTTTCTTTGGGTAGATCCTCAGTAGTGGGATTATTGCATCAAATGATAGGTCTATTTTTAGTTTTTGGAGAAGTCCCCATACTGTTTTTCATAGAGGTTGTACTAATTTACATCCCCACCAGCAGTATGTAAGTGTTCCCCCACCAGCAGTATATAAGTGCTCCCTTTTCTCTGCATCCTTGCCAACATCTGTTATTTTTGTCTTTTTAATAGTAGTCACTGGTGTAATATGGTATCTCATTGTGATTTAAATTTGCATTTCTCATATGAATAGTGATGTTGAGCCTTTCTTCATGTGCTTGTTGGCCACTTGCCTGTCTTGTTTAGAGGAGTGTTCATGTCCCCTTTGCCCACTTTTCAACTGGATTATTAGTTTGTTGTTGAGTTGTTGGAGTTCTTTGTGTATTCTGGATATTAGTTTCCTGTCAAATGAATAGTTTCCAAATATTTTCTTCCATTTTGTAGATTGTTCACTCTGTTGATTATTTTTTTCACTGTGCAGAAGCTTTTTAGTTTAATTAAGTCCCATTTGTCTATTTTTGTTTTTGCTGCCTATACTTTTGAGGCCTTAGCATAAATTCTCTGCCTATACCAATGTCCAGAACAGTTTTCCCTAGGTTTTCTTCTATTATTTTTATAGTTTTAGGTCTTGCATTTAAGTCTTTAATCCATCTTGAGTTGATTTTTGTACATGGTAAAAGATAAGAGTCCAGTTTCATTCTTCTGTATACGGCAGTTTAATTTTCCCAGCATCTTTTATTGAAAATAATGTCCATTCCCCAGTGTATGTTCTTGTCATCTTTGTGAAAGATCAGTTGGCTGTAAATATATGGCTTTATTCTAGATTCTCTATTCTCTTCCATTGATCTATGTGTCTACTTTTATACCATTACCATACTGTTTGGGTTACTATAGCCTTGTAGTATGATTGGAAGTCAGGTAATGTGATGCCTCCACTTTGTTCTTCTTTTTACTTAAGATTACTTTGGCTATTTGACATCTTTTTTGGTTTCATATGACTTTTAGGATTTTTTTTTTCTAATTCTGTGTAAAATGATGTTGGTATTTTGATAAGGATTACATTGACTTTGTATCAGATTTAACTGATTTCTTGTCTCACTTCATTTAAAATTTATATAATCATTTACCACAGAAAAAGCCAAAAAATTAGGAATGTGAAATCCTAATATGTTTAAGTTTGCTTGGCTACTTTCTGCAATTTAGATTTTAATATTTTGGATAGAAATGAAAAAACTTATTTCTTTAACATTGAAATCAAACTTAATTACAAATATTTATGATCAGACATCTCTGAAAGTCTTCTGGTTTTTGTGCCTTTAGTGACAACAAATAAACTGGATGTAAGCATCCAGTAGGATTATTGATTGATATGTGTGAATAGTTTAAGTAGATATAAATGGGCTTTAGGCAGATTTAAAATAATGGCTATTGAATATAGATGGGAAAATTACTTTATGCTGCATTCATTCCTGACTGTATATTCAAGTCCTCAACTTTTCTCTTAGTTCATCTCCTGTAAATTGAAAAGGACCATTAATCAACTAGTGAAAAAGTGGCAATTATTTTCTTGTGATTTATTCTTTCAACAAATGTTTATTAAATGTCTTCTCTCTACTACTGAGGATACAGCAGTAAAAAACAGTCCTAGTGTCAGTCCTTATGGAGTTTTTAGGCTACTGTAATTGATAATCAGTTTGTGCTTAAAACATTCAATTGTAAGTTCTTAAAATTTTTTTTTTATCTTAGTTTCTCTTCTTACATAATCTGTTATTCAACATATAAGCATCTTTGGGACTCAAGAGGGTTAGTGACCAGTATAAAACAGAAGACATACCAATTTTCAACTGTACAAAGGGATCAGAGTTAGTCAGCATGTCCTCACCTGTGGTAGTAGTAAGGGTGGAGATAACAGGTGGATTGGATACAGTTCAAGGTGAGGAAATATTCAACAAATGGAATATCCAGGGATAGAATGGGTTGCTGGAAATTGTGAGTTCCCACATTGAAAATGTTTTTCAAGCCAGACAACTCTTTGGTATTATTGCCTTCAAGACTGACCTTCTGTGACTCCATAAATGAAAGCACACAAGCTACACTCTACGGAGATCATGTGCATGACAGTCTCTTCTTTCCAAGAATAAGACAGTTTTTAGCCAACTGTAACATATCCAGTTTTAGTCGGGTGGATGAAAAAGTCCAGCAATGCTGAAGAATTTATAGTAGAAACAATACACTCATATTTTTTACATGAATCTGCATCTTCATAATTGATTATGGTCACTTATTGATTTATGTAACAATGGTTTTCTTTCATCAACATTGATACACCACAGTTTCTGAATGCTATCACTGGAAATTCTATTCTAAATCCTAAGAATCTAGTCAAAAATACAGTAAATGGTTAGATTTTTGACTCATACATTGACATTTAATAGTTAAAATTGTAAGGATATACACACAGACATAATCTGTGTAATAAATCTATGTAAAATTCTTGTCTCCTCAAACTGTCAGGAAATCTTTATAAACATTTTGAATGGCATTGAGGTTTTAAGATATGACTTTTCTGAATAACACATTCTATATCTAATAATTGAGAGAGTAATGTAAAATCTGAAAGATTTATGTAAGGACTTAAGTAAATAACTGACTCCTTTTTCTCAAGGGATAACTTTGGAAGAAGTAAATTCACAAAATTCACCTTACATTCGGACATGGGTTAATTCTCATTTTTCATTAAAGACTAATTTAGTAGCTTAGTTTCTAAGATTATCATATAAACTTTCACCCAAATTATCCAACATGTCTGATATAATCACAACTTTGAAAGGATAGAGGTACTATTAGCCATGCATAATATGTTTAATTTACATTAAAAATATTTAACAGTGTATAGTATTTTGTGAATGGGAACACTTCTTTTTTTTTTCCTTTTATTTTATCATATTATGGGGGTACAAATATTGTTAGGGTTACATATATTGCCCCTGCCATTCCTCCCCCTGCCCCCCTGCCTTACCAAAACATCAAGCATGTCCTACCCCCAGGTGGTACGCATCTACTCGCCATCAAATTGGTACTGACTGATTAAAACTATGGTGCTCAAATGGTGGTAGTGCTCACCAGGGTTTGGGGGAGGGGGAGGTACACATCTGAAGGAACATTTCTGAATGCCAATGCTTTGGTGATATAATTGCAATACAAGTTCACTGATTTTATAGGATGAACATATGAATTTCACACACTCTTAATTCAAGGTTATAAAATTGCTTAGGAAAACCAGAAGAGAATGTACACTTTGCTAAGAAAGAGGGTTCTGCCTGGAGACAACAATATAGCATGACTGAGAGGTGACCATTTTCCTTCTGTTTTTTTACATGCAAACAACAAATTCCTTGCTACAAGCTTAATTTAAGGAAGAGAGGGAAGTCAGCAACCTAAAATTGATGCCCCTTAGGAGCTAGAAAACTGAAGACAGCCCCCCATCACCTTCTACATGTTGCCTTTCTTATAAGCTGCCTCCACCAACACAGAGACTGTGTGGGGAGGGCACCTGTGTCATCTTCCTGACCTATGATTGATTTCATTTTATGTGCAAAGGTCAGATTAGAAGTAGTTAAAGAGATAGGTGACAGCAGAGTGTTGAGAAGTAGAACCTATTGTAAAGATGATATACAGATTTAATGACCAAGACCACATAAAATCCAAGGCTTTGGTCATTAGCCCATGAATTCCCTAGGAATCTTATAAACAAATATTCAAAATATTTTGTGGAAGCTGTATTGCCAGAGAATCTTCTAAAATTCAGCATAAAAGATCAAATAATTCCTCAACACTGACAGTAGTTCTCAGTCACTGATAATCTCTTCTGGAATCTTCCCATGCTCATATATGACCAGGGGGAAGAGATAAGTCAATGAGAGTCTCCTAACTACATAGCTCACTCTACTGCCAAGGAATGAGCTCCGAGCTATCTCAGTCTGGTGAAATATGGTATTTCCAGGAAGTAGTAACCATCATGTTGCTTTCTTATCTAAATTTCTGTGGGGAAAAGGATTTCAGTTAATGGTATTGGTTTAATTGGCTGTCTCTGCGGGGGAAAAAAAGTGAACGTTGACCTCTAGCTAACATCATACGAAAATTAACTTAAAATGGATAATAGACCTAACTATGTAAAATAAAACAATAACTTTTCTTGTAGAAAACCTTACCAGGATATCTTCATGACCTTTAGTAGAAAACAGTTGCTTAACGAGGCCACAAATAACATGACTATGGAAGAAAAGTATCAATTGGATTTCATTAAAATAAAGAATTTCTGTTTATCAAAAGGCGCCATTAAGAGAGTGAGAAGTGGGCTGGGTCCAGTGACCCATGTCTATAATCCCAGGTTTAGGGATGCCCAGGCTGTTAGGATCACTTGAGGACAGGAGCTCAAGACCAGCTTGAGTAACATGGAGAGACCCTGTCTTGACAAACAGTTTTAAAAAATAAATTAGGTGCTGTGGTGCATGCCTATAGTCTCAGCTACCCAGCAGGCTGAGGCAAGAGGATTGAGCCCAGGAGTTCAAGGCTGCAATGAGATGATCATGCCACTTGTACCACTCCAGCCTTGGTAACAGAGCTAAACCCCATCTCTTAAAAAAAAAAAAAAAGTGAAAAGGAAAGACACAGACCGAGAGATCCATAATACAACCCAACGAAAACAATGTGCGAATGACACGAATAGGAACTTTACAAAAGAGAATATTCAAACAGGCAATAAGCCTATTAACAGGTGTTCAACCTCATTACTCATTCAGTTTCTTGGTTCTAAAAATCTGTGTATGTATATTTCACAAATTTGTATCTCCCACTTAAATTCCAAACTTGTATATCCAACATGACATCTCTCCACTTAGGTACTTAATAGATAATTTAAAAAACATGCCCAAAACGCTTTTAATTTCTCCACTAGATGCTTGCTCCTACTCAGTCTTTCTCATCTCAGTAAATGGTAAGTTCATTATTTTAATCACCCAGGTTGGATCTCTGACTTATTTCATTCAACATCACTTATCTGTGAGAAATGCCCATCAGTTATATCTTTAGGGTCGGAAGCTACATTTTGCACCACTTTCAAGATTAGCATCCTGGTTCAGGCCACTTGTAAATTTTACCAGGCTCTGCGCTTCCAGCATTGCCCAACTGCAGTCTACTATCTAAAGAGCAGCTAAAGTGATCTTTTCACAGTGTAAGGCAGATTGTACTATTTTTCAGCTCAAAACATTTCTGTCTTATTCCTGTCATTGTAATAGCCAAGGTCTTTATTTTTACCGGCGCCTCTATTCCAGGTTGAATTGTGTCCTCCTAAAACATGTGTGGAAGTCCTAACCTCCCCTGCCTTGGAATGTGACCTTATTTGGAAATAGGGATGTCATTTGTTAAGATGAAGTCCTATTATGGTGGGCCCTAATCCCATGACTGGTGTCCTTATATTAATATAAATAGAAAAGCTGGAGACAGACATTCCCACAGGGAGAACACCATGTGAAGATAAAGGCAGAGATTGGGTAATGCTTCTACAAGCCAAAGAATTGCAAAGACTGCCAGCAAATCACCGGAAGCTAGAGGAGAGGCCTGGGACAGATTTCTTCCCCACACCCTTCAGAAAGAACCAATCCTGCCAGTACCTTGATCTTGGACTTCTAGTCTCGAAAACTGTGAGACCGTACATTTCTGTTAAGTCATCCAGTTTGTGGTACTTTGTGAGGGCAGCCCTAGCAAACTCGTATAGCCTATGACGCTTTCTAATAACCTACCCACTTCCCACCCACTACCTCCTTCCCAGACTTCCCCCAACCTCTGTCTGCCTTGCTCATTGCAGCTCTCTGCCTCCCTGCTGCGCCTGGAACACACCAAGCATGCTCTTGTACTTGCTGATGCCTCTGACTAGAATAATGTTCTCCTGGATGTCCACAGGACAGACTTCCTTACTTCAGATCAGCAGTCTCCAACCTTTTTGGCACCAGGGACCATTTTCATGGAAGACAATTTTTCCATAGACAGGGGACCTGGGGGATGGGGGGGGGGATGCTTTCAGCATGATTCAAGCACATTACATTTATTGTGCACTTTATTTCTATTATTATTACATTGTAACACATAATGAAATAATTATATAACTCATCATAAGTTGGGGAACCCTGCTTTAGATCTCATCATTAATGCCTTTATGAACCACTCTATATAAATTAGACCTCCTGGCCTCTAGTTCTTCCTAACCCTTTACACAACTGCTTTATTTTTTATAAGCACTTCTTTATAATATTGTATATTAGCTATTTGTTTACCGACTGCTTCCCTCCTCAAATGCACTTGAACTGTAAGTTCTAAATTGTCTGAGACGTTGCTTGTTTTTTCCCCCCAATGCTATATATTCCCAGTCCTTTTTTTTTTTTTTTTTTGAGACAGAGTCTCGCTTTGTTGTCCAAGCTAGAGTGAGTGCCGTGGCGTCAGCCTAGCTCACAGCAACCTCAAACTCCTGGGCTCAAGCAATCCTCCTGCCTCAGCCTCCCGAGTAGCTGGGACTACAGGCACGTGCCACCATGCCCGGCTAATTTTTTCTATATATATTAGTTGGCCAATTAATTTCTTTCTATTGATAATAGAGATGGGGTCTCGCTCTTGCTCAGGCTGGTTTTGAACTCCTGACCTCGAGCAATCCGCCCGCCTCGGCCTCCCAGAGTGCTAGGATTACAGGCGTGAGCCACCGCGCTCGGCCTTAAGTTTTAATATGAAAGACTTCTTACGTTAGCTTGGGATCTGAAATCTTAAAATTTATGTAGCCATTGAAAATAAGAACAAATTTGATGTCAGGTACTATGTTATGTAGACTCTTATGTGAGCAGATAATTCTCTATCCCTCAAATCTTACGAAACAATGAATAATTATCTCTTTTGCTAATAACATCAGTCTAAAATTGTTAGCCTTTGTGGTAATAATTGCTGTATTTTAAGTCAGAGATTCTTAACCAGTGGTGCTTATCAGAGTTACATGAGCGTCACCTCAGAGGAGTTTTGAAAATACAGGTACATCTTAAAAATATCTATTTGGTTGGTCTTGGATGAGCTTCTGCTTGAAGCCAGAAAAGAGAGAAAGAACCTTCCCCTGTGGATTTTGATGTGTACTCCAAATTGTGAACCGATGGTTTAAATGATTATTAGGAGGAGAAAAAATGTCAGTGCCTTTGAGAGAAGTTGTATTTTTTGTGATTTCCTTCTGCGTGCTCAGAGGTCAGATGAGCACAATAGCGTGATACGCTTCACCAGCCTCATCATGACACCTCAGCCTCGGCCGACAGCGAGGAAACTTGCTAGCACAACAGTAGCATCTCCAGGAGAATGATCTTTATTCTTGTAAACAAGAAAGCAGGTTATGTCCAGCTGGGATTATTTACTTCTCTTTTTATTCTACCATCCTTCCTCCTCTAGTGATGAGCAAGAGCTCAACTGACTTAAATCAGCCTTTGCCATTGAGGACGTCCTGGGTAGAAGGAGCCCTGGTGAGGTGTGTACACCAATCGAAGTTTCATGCTTTCCGGCTTCATTCTCATGAGTCATTTGTATAGAAAAAAAAATTTTAAACACAAAAATACATTCACGGTTTGCATCTTTATTTTACAATATCTAACATAAAACAGCTTTTTATAGTAACTGCTCCCAAATATAAAATGTGTAGCAGGATACCTACTTAGTATAGGATAAACTATAAGGAAAAACCCAGAACTCAACAAAGCACATCTGTGTAAGAGGGCGTTTCTGCTCACGTTTTAGTTTGTTATCAGGTGGCAATTTATTTCCAGATAATTGGACTTTTGTGATTAAAAGCATTCTCTTCCCTAGGAAACTGGCTTGAATAACTTCAGATTGCAGAAGAAGAAAATAAGAAAGGAAGTAAAATTCCCAGCTCCTAGCTGGGGTGATACATGTTGCAAAGAAAGGCAGGAAGGTACCATGGTTTTGACCACAGTTGTTCTGCTTTTAGTCAGTTGTGTATGTTCTATTTAATAGTTAAAAAAAAACATTATATAAAGACATTTTATTGTGCATATTTAGACAAATAGGCAAAGCAGTTGTGGCTAAATGTTTACAATACCTATGTACCCTTCACCTAGAATCATGAATTGTATTCTTGCAGCTTTTATGTAGGCTTGAAAAGTTTTAAAATAAATTCGTGGGGGGGAGTAAATATAGTTAAGCAATATAATAAGTTCTTTTTTATTATGATAATCTTGAATATATACCTAGAAAATTTTTAAAATATTAAACATAATAGAAACATACATTGTGGCTTTAGATAAAATGTACTATGGCAGCATTGTATATGGATTCATAAAAATACTGTATTAAAAGACATAGATGCAAGATAGCTTTATGTGAGAGGTAAATCTTGATATCAAAGATGCATCTGAAAAGTTTGCACAAATTGGCTCATGGATACTTTCAAAGGGCTTTTGATATTAATAATAAATGAATAAATTATGTTCAAAAGCCCTGAACACAGATTAAAAATTTTATCCCTTTCACTCAACTTGGAAAATAACCAATATATAATTAGACAACTTATTTTTTTTCAGGAATTTTTTTCAAAAATGTCTGACTACTATTGCTTAGTACATATTAGAGTATCACTACTCTTAACAAAAAATAATTCAGCTCAATTTATAAATCAACACCTCTTTGAAGTACTCATTGACTGCTGAAGAGGTGTTAATTTTACCCTCCATCTTGGCTATGCAGGGCATTGTATAAACTTATGTGTGATCCTTTAAGGGACAGAATTTCACTATTAATGAATAAAATCAATTTATTTTTTATATGGTGCAAATCTAATGGCATTTTTAGGAATTGAAGTTGTGTTACCTGGGCTCAATGTTCATAAGAGTTTGAACAAAACATGATTGAATCAATTCAGTGGATAGATAGATGAGACTGAATTTTCAAAACATCAAAAAAAAAAAGATTATAGATACCAAAATCACATTACCTCTCCCAAACATTCAAATACAATCTACTGTCTTCATTGGCAGTCACTGAGGAATGACTGCACACACATACACACAGACCAAAAAAAAGTCACTTTTTCGTATGTCAGTAATGACAAGGCAACATTTCCACCATGTTTCCATAAAAATAGAAAACAGAAAAATGTCATGTGTGTGCAGACAGCTAAATAAATACAGTGTGTCTCTGAAGCAGAACCACTAGGAGATATGTCACACACACACAGATTTATTATAGGACTTGAGATTTACACAATGGGGGGAGCAGGTTGAACATAACTCTCTAAGCCTGTGGTCTTTAACTTAAAGTCTACAGTCCTGGCTCTCAGAAAGAGAGGATGTATGTAACATGTCGGTTGGAGAGAGCAGGAAGTTGTAGGCCACAAGGATGAACTGAAAGCTGTCTCAGTTCTCGCCTCTGACCTTGGTGCTTCCAAGCCTTCTCAATGAGAGTCCTTCCGAAGCCTTCTCCATGGTGCTAACCACAAACACCTGGGTCACAAGTCAGAGAGGAAGGAGGACTGAGGTGAAGGTGGAGCCTTCTGAGGCCCAGCCATTGCCTCATGCCAAGGAGGTGAGTGACAGGTCAGCCATATGTGTGTGAGCTATAAATGTCTGCGGCTTCACTTCTGCCCTCCATGTCTCTCTTGAGATTCCTCTTGTGGGTCATCTTCACAGGAAACATGCAAGAGAGGGAATTTTGGAAGTGTTCTGCGCAGCCAAATCATGAAGCCACAAATGGCCACCTGCTGTCATTGACACTTATAGGCTCAGTGCCATATTCCTAAACCATACTTAATCACCAAATCAAGATAGTGTCTAAGGCACGATACTACTTTTATTCATACAACCGATACTATGATATTGCTTATGCCAAAAGGGGCTCCAAAGTTCCTTTTTCATCTTTGGGCGATGTTCATTCTCTTCTCCCTCAGCAACTCCCAGCTGGGCACTGCTCTTTGCTTCGTGGGCTGATGTAAATATTTTTTCCTGAAAAGTTTTACCTCAATTGGATTGTTACAGTTTTCCATTGACATCAATCACAAAAAAAATTTGAGAGCTAGCAAGCACCCTAAAGGACAAGCTGTATTCCAGACACACTTTCCCTGCTGTAAGAAGCCACCGGATTTCTCCCTGATGTTCTAGATCAAACACCACAGCCAGTGAAGCAACCTCTTCTTTGGTTGTGAATTGAATGACATGGAGAATCCAAAGTGGTCAGCTGGCCCCCCTGTGGAAGCATTTCTTTCTTTAGAATAAAATCTCTAGACCAGAAGAGGCTGAGGTTGCAGAGGCTGGAAGAAAGAATTTTGCTCATGGATCCCTAGGATAATAATGCAAGGAGGCTTCTCTCATTCTTACCCCTTGATGCTCAGATTCACCAGTCTTTACTGTAAGAGATCCAGCACAATTATTGGTTACTGATACACAGTGTCTTAGAATATTCAGTTTGAGCCCTACAGGACTGAGCCTAGGGTACAGCTGTAACTTGAGTCTCCAAAATGCCATTCCACTGTTGAGGCTGCCTCAGGGGGGTGGGGAGACTAACATGGTGAGACTAATGAATTGCATGGCAGGCCAACTGCTGTATTTCATTTGAGGTGAAATGAGTTCCATGGTCAGAAATGATGGTTGATAAGGCATTCTGTAAGTCTGTAATGACAGGTGGCAGAAGCACTGCAGGCAGGGAAGGTAAATCCATACTCAAAGGGTCTTTTCAAATGTTTTTTAAAGCGCTGCTTCTTTTTCATGATAGAAATGATTCAATGTAATTTACCTGCCTTCAGATCACGGGCTGATTCCCACAGGGAATGGTGTCAGATTAAGGGCTTAGTGTTGGTCTCAGCTATTGACTAACAATACATTTTGCAGTAGCCATAGCTGGAATGGCCTTAGTGAGTGAAATTTTCATGTCAAAACCTGTGCCTAACCCCCATTCCTGCTACTACTGTGTTCACTAGCTTATCAAGCAATGGTAGGAGTAGCTCAGCAAGGCACTGATTGATATCCATCGAGCAGGTTATGTTACCTACCCAATTGTATTATCTTTTCTTGTTAAGATCACTCTTTACTAAGCATTCTAACGAAACAAATATTTTTATGCTCTCGAAACATTATGAGAAGTCTGATCTCATTCCTTATCCCTGACCCCCTACGCCACACTTTTCTATCCATTTGTCTTTCTCAGGCCTGAACATCCTGCCAAACCTTTAGCAAATGCTGGTGGTTCATAGACCTGAACCTCTAGATGTCTCTCCTTCCTGGCAAAATGAACAACCCAATTCTTGAAGTTCTGTCCACTGGAGAGATTTTCCTTTATCCCTGTCCTCAAGGCCACCTCCTGCCTGGGTGGCATATGGCCACTATTGGTACCTACATATTGTACATAACTGTCTGTAAACCACACCTGAGCTTTTTCTTCTCAAGACACTTTTGGTAGAGACCTTTTCGTGAGGCCATGCTGAGGGAGAGAAGGGAATGTAGCAGAAGTAAAGGTCAGCAGCATCTAGGGCAATCATGCAATTTGCTTCTTCCCTTGAGCCCTACTTATTCCCAGTCTCATATACACAATTTCCATTTGGCAATGGAGTGCTCCATTGCATGTCCAAATTTATAGCTTGCTGGACCAGCCAACACCTAGTCCATGGTGAAAAGCTTAGCTCCCATGGCAAGTTGGTGGCCCAAGTTCAAGCATTCAGCTACTAACGCCCAGGAGCAAGCCAAAACCTACCTGCTCCTCAAAAGACGCATAGATATCTACAGAGGACAGTATGGCTTGCTCCCAAATCCTAACGGTTTGTGCTGTGTTTCACTTGTCAACTTGCCACAAACTCCAAACATCATCTTGACCTGGTTCATAGATAAACACTGGCACATCTCCTGAGTCACACGGCCCACGTCGTAGCTGGTACCTACTGTAGAGCCTTCTCTTTCTCTGGGCTCCACTCAAAACTGGCTTTGAGGTCACTTGGTAAATGGGTTGAAATAGTGTGCCCACATGAAGTATATGTTGCCTCCACATCCAGAGAAATGTATTAGACACCAATGCACCTATCTTAGTGTTTGAGGCCAGATTCCACAAGTTGATCCCTTCTTGTTGCAAGTATTATCTTGGCATGTGTCAGACCCCTGGGCCATCAGCAATTTTGCCAAGATGAAAGTCCTCTAATTGTTTGTGAGACTAAATTCCTACCCTCTGAAACACAATGTCTCACCAATGTGTCTAGCGTAGCTGCTCCTTCCTGCTTCCTGCAGGATTAGTCTGTTTTGGGTGACTTGTGCCACTGAAATTCATATGTTGACGGCCTAATTCCCAGAACCTCAGCATGGGACTATATTTGGAGATAGGACCTTTAAAGAGGTAACTGAGTTAAAATGAAGTCATGAGAATGGGCCCTAATCCAATATGACTAGTATGTTTATAGAAGAAGAAATTTGGACACAGACACTTAACAGAGGGAAAACAATTTTGAAGACACAGGAAGAAGGCAGCATCTACAAGCCAAAGAGAGAGGACTCGGAAGGAACCAACACTGCCAGCACCTTGATCTCAGACTTCTAGCATCCAGAATTGTGAGAAAATAAATTTCCACTGTTTAAGCCACCCCGTTGGTAATAGTTTGTTATGGCAGCCCTAGAAAACTGATACAATCAGCATAATATCATTAGAGTTCCCTCTGGCTAGAGACTGGTATAGGGCTGAAGAACTGAGGGGCAGTGCAAGAGTATTGCTGGCTTTGCCAGCTTAAAGCAAATATTTGCTCATGATCTTTACTTACAGATATGAAGCAAGAGTCTTACGTTTTTAATATTCATATTTATCAATTTTCTCCTGAATGCATCCATAGGTCTCTAGAGCAGAATGGATAAATCATTATTTATTTTACAGTAAACAATAATTTGGGGGCTGCCCTGTGCCCAGATTCTCACCCCTGGGGCAGTGTGATAAAAGCCTGAAGCAACGCTGCACATACAGAGTTTATACTGTAGGCAAGAAACCTGCAAAAATGAATCCAGGTGCTTGAGTACAAACTGCCCAGCTCCCCTCCTTAAAGAAAGGGGAAAACTTTCTCTCCTTCAAAAGGATCCTGAGTTCTCATTCTAGTCCTTTGGGATGTAAATAGATCTCCCCAGGGGAAAGACAACTCGGAAGTCTCCAGCTCAGCAACCCAGTGATGTCTCCAAGCCCAGGTCTCAGCATCCCCTTGAAATGAAGACAAATACCTCCAGGAGGTAAATCTCTCTGAAGATTTATGTAAACAGTCAAAAATTATTTTCCAAGGCTTGTCTTTACTCCAGGTACTCTTTCAGCAAAATTTGCTCATAAAGTCCTCTCAGTGCTGCAGAAACATAAAAATATTTTCTCTAAGGCGCCACAAGGGGTCAGCAAACTTTTTTCTGTAAAGGACATGGGCGCCTCTTAGGGATTCTGTCACATTTTCTTTCTTTGTTTTAACTCTTTAGAAATGTAAAAAACACTTTTTGGCTCAAGACCCCTTCAGTGAGATATCATCTCATCCTAGTTAGAATGACTATCATCAGAAAGGCAAAAAGTAACAGATGCTGACAAGGACTCAGAGAAAAAGGAAACTTACATATTGTTGGTGGGAATGTAAATTAGTACAGCAATTTCTTAAATAACTAAAAATAGAATTAACATTTGATCTAGAAATCCCACTACTGTGTAGCAATCCAAGGGAAAAGAAAATAAATATATCACAGGGATATATGCACTTGCATGTTTACTGCAGCACTATTCACAATAGCAAAGATAGGAAATAAAACTAAGTACTCATCAATGGATGAATGGATAAAGAAAATGTGGTGCATATACACAGTGGAATGCTACTTGGCCATAAAAACGAATGAAGTCCTGTCACTTGCAGCACTGTGGATCAAACTGCAGGTCACTATGTTAAGTGAAATATGCCAGGCACAGAAAGGCAAATATCACATGTTCTCACTTATATGTGGAAGCTTAAAAAGTTAATCTCATGGAAGTAGAGAGCAGAATGATAATTAACAGAGGCTGGGAAGGGTATGTATGTGTATTTGGGGGCAGGAAATGAAGAGAGGGTGGTTAATGGGCATAAACAGAGAGAAAAAAATAAGTTCTAGTGTTCCATAGCACACTAGGGTGACTGTATTTAAATATATATTGTATATTTCAAAATAGCTAGGAGAGAAGATGTGAAATGTTCCCAACACAAAGAAATGATAAACATTCCAGGTGATGGATATTCCAAATAGCCTGACTTGATCATTACACATCCTATGCATGCATCAAAATATCACATGTACCACATATATATTAATATGTACAAACATTATATATCAATAAAAGCATTTTTAAACCTAAGGGAATCTGAATAAAGTATGAACTTTAGTTAATAATAATGCTATCAGTGTTTGCTATTTTACTGTGGCCAATGTACCACACCAATGTAAGGTATTAACAATATGGGAAATAGTGTGGGGTCTATGGAAGCCCCTGACTATCTTGTAAATTTTTTGTACATCTAAAACTATTCTAAATTAAAACATTTATTTTAAAAGTTATATATTATTGTTTTTCAAGTATGCTTGTTCTTTTTTCCATTATACTGGGATTTTTTCCAGTTTGTTTTTTGTTTTGAGATGGACTCTCACCCTGTCTCCCAGGCTGTAGTGCAGTGACACAATCATAGCTCATCACTGCAGCCTCAAACTCCTGGGCTCAAGTGGTCCCCCTGCCTCAGCCTCCTGACTAGCTAGAACAACAGGCACATGCCATCATGCCCAGATAATTTTTAAAATTCTTTTTGTAGAGATGGGGTCTCACTATGTTGCCCACGCTGGATCTCAAACTCCTGGCCTCAAGCGATTCTCTCTCCTTTACCTCCCAAAGTACTGGAATTAGAGACTCAAGTCACCATGCCCAGCTTATTTCTTAATTATGGTTTCCATTTCTTTTTAAATCTTTATAAACACTTTTTAAGGTCTATTTTATATTCTGTTTTTCTTGGGTTTTGGTCATCGCTTCTTCAATTTTTGCTCTCATAACATTTTCTTCATGGTGCTTTATTTTCCTGTGTATTTAGTATTTTTCACTGTGAACTTATATTTGATAATTGAATTTTGTATTCTGGACCTGTAGAACTGTTTTTATATATTACTTCTTATAAAGATTTCAGTTGGTTCATGTGTAGAGAAGTGTTTTTATAATAAACTAATTTTGACACTTATGGTTAGCATATTCTGCCAGTAAATATTCTTAATTGCTAACAACTGAGATCCAATCTGGCTAACTTAAACAAAAATCAGTTTATTCAAGGGTGTTGTATCTTGGGAGGACTGGAGAACCAGGCTTGAGTGCTGCAGAACCAGAACAGTATCCAAATCATGCTGCACGATTGGTTCCATTAAGATCACAGACAATTCCACTTCAACCACCAACACCACTCATGCTTGACATTAGGTGCTACTGCTAGGTTTGGATCACCATTAGCTATGGAAAGTAGATTTGCACTGCTGCTGCTACCATCCTTGCTAAAGGGGATTCAAGGCAACATCAGATACTCTTTCCATACCTCCTTCTAGGCAAGTCTGGCAGAAGTGCATCTATTTGGGAGAGGTAGGTCATATGGCTGCATGTGTCCACCAGCTGCAAAGACTGAATGGCCAGGAAATTGAATAGTTATCTTCTTCAAGATTCCTTCATTCTTGAAGATATAAATTAATCTTTCTTTATAGACAGCCCATCCCTGGTTTTGTCAGGAACATGTTCTTCATGACAGAAGAGGTGTTAGGGGTATTTCCAGGTGATAATATAGGAGTGTGCAGGAAATATGGCAAATGATGCATGGCCTACATTGTTTCACTTGTTACATTGTTTCATTGTTCACATTGTTTCACTTCCTATCCTTATGGGAAGGAATCTCTACCTCCTACCCAGGCTGCCACTGGTACAGTTTCCAAAACATGGGAATGGGATTCACATTCTGGGTAACCCATAAAAATAACAAATGTCCAGAACATATGAGATCTGTATGCATCATGTAATATGAAAAATGGAGACATCTATTGAAGAAGATACAAGAAACATTGTACATAGGACAATGATGCCTCAGATTCCTTCAAAGCGGGCACCTCGGGACCTTTGTTGACGGCAGGTCACACACATTCAACATTCTCAGGTGTTCTGCTTGTTGCTGGCCTTCCAGAACCTGGATTGCTTTCAACAGATTCTCAACCATCTTTGAAGCCTTCGTGCCACACTTTTATTTGCGCTGCACTCGTTGCATCATCCCCAAAAGATTTCTGAATCATCTGAATAGTTTCCATGTAGGAATGTTCAAGCTTAATGCACAATTATATGCAGACTCATTGCTGTACTCGCTCAGTCGTTTTGAATGCGACAGCTACGTGTACACATACTCACTCAGTGGTGTCTAGCGCCCCACTGACTATTGATAGTACAGTGAAGTTGTCATTGTTCACGCGTGTGCATTCCAGTCCACACTCCTTGGCTGCCAGGTTACACTGGTGTCGGGCTAACTGTTCTCGTTATATTAACAATGGCTGTATACTTGCCAGACAGGCCTCATATACTATAGGGCAGCATGAATTTGGTAGAGTCTTATGATTAAAATTCTTACAGGAGACTTTTTTTCCCTTTCTCCTAGAGTTTTATATGATTTTAATTTGTAGTTCAGCGTATATATGTTTGTAGGGGGAGGGACACATGAATTGGATCAATCTGCCATGTTTCTGGAAAATGGACAGAGGTAATTATACTGATAAGATTGATGCTAAAGACACGACCCACAATTCGTGTGTCCTTTCCGGTAGCCAAAGTGAGAGGAAACCTTGTTACCTCGGCACATAAGCAACGTTCAACCATACCCCTTTCTGACTCTTCAAACTACCTGCTAAGGAAGAGATAGGTGTGTCGCTTTGGGGAAGTTTTGTGCAAAACTTGAATATAGTTCTAGGCCGTAGCCTTCAGAAAGTCGCGGCATTTGGACCGGTGCTGCTGGCACAGTCTCTTGGCAGACGTCGTTGGCAGTGTGGACCCAGGAGGCCAACCACCATCACATCCCAGCTTTGCCACAGACTAGTTGTGTCACCCTCGAGAAATTCCTTAGGCTTTCTGTTGGTCTCAATGTTCTCATGTGTAAAATGAAAGTAGTCATGTCATCTGCAAAAGATGGGCATTGTGAGAACAAGTGAAACAATGTAGGCTATGCATCATTTGCCATATTTCCTTCACCCTCCTATATTATCACCTGGAAATACCCCTAACACCTCTTCTGTCATGAAGAACATGTTCCTGACAAAACCAGGGACGGGCTGTCTATAAAGAAAGATTAATTTATATCTTCAAGAAGGAAGCTTGAGTGGTTAGGAAAATCTTAGCTTTAAACACCCCTTTAGTGTTTGCAGTAAAGGTACGAAGTAGTCAAGGAGAGTGATTTGGAAAAATGAAAATGAAATACCCAGGGTCTCTGTGGTGGAGAAGCTCCCCTGTAAGGTGTCGTGACTCTGGAAACAAATGTCATCATTCTCTTTACTTAGCCACATATATTCTTTTTTTTTTTTTTTTTTTTTTTTTTTTTTTTTTTTTTTGAGACAGAGTCTCACTTTGTTGTCCAGGCTAGAGTGAGTGCCGTGGCGTCAGCCTAGCTCACAGCAACCTCAAACTCCTGGGCTTGAGTGATCCTTCTGCCTCAGCCTCCCGAGTAGCTGGGACTACAGGCATGCGCCACCATGCCCGGCTAATTTTTTTATATATATATCAGTTGGCCAATTAATTTCTTTCTATTTATAGTAGAGACGGGGTCTCGCTCTTGCTCAGGCTGGTTTTGAACTTCTGACCTTGAGCAATCCGCCCGCCTCGGCCTCCCAAGAGCTAGGATTACAGGCGTGAGCCACAGCGCCCGGCCCACATATATTCTTATAGTTATGTTTTTGTCTTAACTGTATGGTTTAAAGTCCTAAAGCTCCATATCTTTGGGGACAAATATAAAATTTCTAGTGATAAATTCTTGATAGTGAAAATCACTTTTTAATTTTTATAATATGGCTACAACTTCAATCTTCTGGGTGCCATATTTGGAATAAAACCCTCAATTATAAATTTTTCATGATAGTTCTATATAATTTGTATCATTTGGGGGCATAGTAGCCTGATTTAGTATAAAAATTTAATTTTAATATGCGTTACATATTTAACAGATGAAGTCTACACTTTTTTAAACATAATTATTAAGTTGTTTTTCTGTTAAAAATTGGAAAAGATGTGATTATTTACAGGAATTGAAAAATGCATTTTGGAAATCTTTTATCGATTAGAGCACCAACAAAAGAATTGTATCTATGGATTCCTACTAGATAAAGTCATATTTTGTGGGAATAACTCCTTGTTCAATTACTTCCTAGATTTATAACCTTGGGGGGTTACTTAACTTCTCTAGTTTTCTGTTTTCTTATCTGTAAAGCAGAAGCAAGTCATACTAATTGACTTGAAGATTAAATGACATACTATTTTGCATTAGCTGGTGCATATTTTAAAATACTTATTATATATTAGCTATTAGTGTCAACATCATTATCATTAAAGTTTCCAAAACTAATCAGTTTGACTTAAAATGATAAATTTATTCTATTTTCCTAGAGAATTTAAGAGAAGATATAAAAATGATAATTTAACATCTTATATTTTTCATTGTCTGCCTTTGATATTTAATAAAAAATTTAATGTGATTAAGTATTTCAAGCAATAATTCACTCATACTTTTCTTAATCTCATATTCCTTTCTATCCCTTAACCATCTTGCTTCATTTGACTTGACTTGTTTTATAATTAAGTTACACATGAAAATAGAATCAAGATATTAGGAATAAAAGCACTTTTTGTGTGTGTTAACTTCTCATATTTATTTTCATTACACCTTGTCAAGGCGAAGCTAGTGATTAAGAATTAAATATTTTACTTTCCCTAAATGATGTAGAATTGCAATGTGGTAAGCAATATTGTGTATAATTTTTAAGTTGATGAATTTCACTCCTAAAACCAGTATTTTGATACTTCCATTTTAGGGAAATTTCTGTTGGTCACATTTTCTACATCCCTAGGAAGTAGAAGACAGCTGCTACACATTTGTATGTGTGAAGAAATTAAATTTAATCAATGTTCACTTCTTTGTTGCTCAATTTAGTTATTATATTTGCAGAGACCAAAAAAAATGCTCAATAAATTAAATTACACAAAAGAAAAGGACACACAGAACCAAGAACCAAATTACTTTAAAATCAAAGTGACTTAAACCATAATTTCATTTGTACAGATATCTTAATTGACTCACTTGTTCAGACATGAGAGACATGAAAGAAAGTAAATGTCTCAGTGATTTTCACTTATAACAAGTGTGTTAAAATCAGATGAATGCTGGTGTTGCGGGTTGTTGGTAAGGTTGCTGGATTTGGTAAAAACAAAACAGACTACCTGGATAAATTTGACTTTCATACCATCATCAAATAATATTTACTGTAAATATGTCATTTGAACACACTAAGAATACAAAAAATATATATCCCGTTGTCTAAAATACATACATAAGACACATAAATAAAATGGCCATTACCAGATTAAGGTGAAAGGGACGCACTAGGGACATAATTGTATTAAAATATTATTCACTGCTTATCTAAAATGAGGACTTAACCGAGTACCCTGTATTTATACTGTCAATCTTAGTCAATGAGCAGGTCTGTGTGCTCCTGATGTTTTGACTCTCTTTTGACAGCGTCCATCTGGAAATGTTAAGGCATAAAAAGTCATATCTATGTTATTCATTTATTTTAGCCCATTGGGTTTTTGTTGTTATTATTCTTGACTTAATGTATTCATTTTAAAATTATGTATTGTTCCATTCATATGAATGAATATGTGCTAGTCCACTTGTAAGTGATAAGGCACAAGGATAAAGAAACACAATGCACTGCACCTATAAAGGAGCTAGGACATTCCCAACAGCACTAAAGCCCTGTGTCCTCCCAGAGGGATGGCTCCACCTGCCCTTTCCACAGGGCGCCACTCTCCTAAATTGTGGGTATGTCAATTCCTTCACTCTTCTTTGTTTCATGATTTATCACATGTATATATCCCTACAAAATATTTCGTTTAGTTCTACGTGTCTCATACCTTATGTATTGGTATTATACTCTATGAAATTCTTCTGCAACCTGCTTTTTTCCCCCACTGGAAACTGTTTCTGAGATTTGCTGTGTCCTAGTTTTGGTTCTCCCCAAAGGAAACCCTGGAATAGGGATTTGAGTGAAAGTAGTTCTTGTGGAAAGTTCTGAGAGTACCAAGAGATAAATGTGGGAGTGATATAAGAAGGGTGAGGCAGCCAATAAGGGGTGCACACTGAGGCCCCGAGCACAGTGGGATTCTGCAGGGAACTGCTGGGAAATGATGCAGAGCACGTGCCTGAAAACTTCCATCAGAGGAAGAAAGGGGTTGGGATAGCCATACACCAGCTCTCCAGAGTAGCTGGGTTACCTGGGGCTCTCCATTCCTTGGCACTGCCAACCCGGCGTGGCTTCCTGCAGCTCTGGGGGAGGAGGGAGAGTCCTCCCGCATGGAGGGGAAGACACTGCCTGTTAGAAATTGGCTGAAGCAAATCACTCTGAAAGGTTGAGAGAACTTCTTGTGAAGAATTGTGAGGTATGAACGGTTAAGAATTATTTCTCATCAGAGAATCAAGTGGTATAACAAAAAAAAAAAACACTAAAATAAAATTTGGAAATTTTGACTCCAGGTTTCAGTGCTTACTGTAAAGCACTTTGACTAACCTATTTGACTGTGCCCTTTTTCTCATATACAATATGGGGGTATTAGTCATATTTATATAGTGGCCACTACGAGAATTAAACATGGTCATCTATGTATAACATGATACACACGTGTCAAAGAGTCCGTCTATATCTGTGTTATCTTCTTGCTGTTAGAAAACCAGCCCTCCTTCCCAGCCACGCCCTGTGGTTAGCTGTGACTGTACAATTGAGTCTTAGTCAATGGGATGTGAGAGAAAATGACATGGCATTTCTAAGCCTGGGACGTAAGATACTTCCAAGCCATGTGCCTATTCCAACTGGCTGGAAGAGAGATAAACCCTTGGAGGAATTTGGAGATTGAAGATGGAAGAAACTTTCGTACCCTTGGTTCAGAAATGACTGCATGAAAGTAAGCCACACTTCTGATAATACCTGAGCCAAGGGTCCTCAAACTTTTTAAACAGGGGGCCAGTTCACTGTCCCTCAGACCGCTGGAGGGCCAGACTATAGTTTAAAAAAAACTATGAACAAATTCCTATGCACACTGCACATATCTTATTTTGAAGTAAAAAAACAAACTGGCAAAAACACCCGCATGTGGCCTGCGGGCAGTAGTTTGAGGACACCTGACTAAGCAAGAAATAAACTACTGTGTGTTTTCTTATATTTTTAACATTATATATTGGGGACTAATTGTTACAGTTACTTGCGTTAACCTAAACAAAACACTATTTGTTACTTTGAAGTTCATGACTGGAGACAGGATTCTTATGTGAAACCCTAGATAGATCATTACAATGTGATGAATTATAAAAAGTGTTTATTGTGTATCTACTTTGTGTATACTTAAAATAGGTAAAGATGTAAATAAGTTATCTTCAAAATAAAGGATTTCAGCAGTTAGTATCTGAAACCAAACATATAAAGAACACATAAAATTAATGGCATGTGTTAAAGAACAATTACGTGATTTATCTCAACTGTTTATTACAATTTGGTTCTCAGTTTCAGAACTGCAGGATATATTCCTAGGAAAAGATGACCTATTCTGAAATCCACCTTCTTCAGATGTGTTCCTATGTACATCGTGCCAATCCCATTTCCCTTGCTAGCAATTGATTTAGAAATGGGCATGCGACAACTCTGCCCCCAAGGCACTTACTCTGAAAATGAAAGAAACACAAGAAGATATTTCATCTCTTTCTGCTAACTGTTGTGAGGGAGGTATGTGACAGCTGGAACTCTGGCATCCCTTTTGTGGAGGTTTGTGACAGCTGGAACTCTGGCATCCCTTTTGTGAGCATGAGAAACTAAGCTGAGGGCCAAGCAGGTGGTGTGGAAGGATGAAGAGAATCCAAGGTCTAGACCAGGAGTCCTCAAACTATGGCCTGCGGGCCACATGAGGGTGTTTTTACCAGTTTGTTTTTTTACTTCAGAATAAAATATGTGCAGTATGCATAGGAATTTGTTCATAGTTTTTTTAAAACTATAGTCTGGCCTTCCATCGGTCTGAGGGACAGTGAACTGGTCCCCTGTTTAAAAAGTTTGAGGACCCCTGGTCTAGACGATGGGTTTAAGCTTAAGCTGCTGCATCATCAATCCTAGAACTTCTCAGGATTTCTTGTTATATGGGATAGCACATTTTTCTTATTACACTGGCTTGGGCACTGGTTTTCTGTTACTAGCAGCTGTATTCATCTCAGGTCTTCTCCCATTTTCAACATGCTTATGAAGAACATTCAGTAACAAATAAAACTCAGACACTTTTCCTTGAAATTTTCCAAACTGCTTCTTACTTATTCTCTATTTCCTAATAGCAGTATTTAAATAGAGAGAGGGGAAAAGTCTTTGAAGCATGGCATGTTTAAGAAAATAAAGCTTTTATGCTGGTGTTCTTAATTTAGTGTGATAAGGATGGGTAGTAAAAAAATTGCTTCACAGGATGAAAGTCTAAGCAATCACTGTCATATTGATCAAATGAGATACTAAGCTATGTACTCACAGGTATGTTTCTGCTTTGTGATTCTCCTAGATAAACTGACAAGCTTAGAATTCTTGACAACTGAGTCAAAGCTGAGCAATCCTCTTGATTTGCATATGTATGCTACCAGTCACTTTTCATGGAAAAATCCAATATTAACATACTTACTAAATGTCTAACGTTATTTTTCCTAACAGATCTTTCCAAAGTTAACTTTCAAACAGATCATCACTTGGCTGGGTCTTAGTGGAAGGCAGAAATAAAAACCATAATGCGTATGTGTGGGAATGTGTGTATCTCATTGCTACTGTTATTGTTTCTATTAATTGATTATCATTATTTGGATATGTATAGATCAACAGTGTAAATTAGACAATATATAATCTCCCAACAGTTCTGAAGTATATTTTAATAATGAGTCACTTTTATAATTTAACATACTATCCACAGTAATTGTTGAAAATAAGACATAAACCTGGAAGTATATAGAGATGTTATAAATTTAATGCTTTGGGGATAATACATCAGCACCATTTGGGTACACATTTGCCATAGTCTGGTTTATGCCAAGTGAGCGGGCAGGATTTGTATGGCTGTGTTCCTTGGAGTTAAACACAGACAAGATACAGTCAGAAACCAAAGCCAGAGCAATAAGAGAAGGAGTTATCATGAATTGGAATCAGGTTAAGTTGGGTCTGGAAGTAAGGAATTTGAAAACAGATTTCAAATAACTGCAAAGAGGAACAAGTTCAGTTACAAGCAAGGTTGGACAAAGGAGGGCTCAGGAAATTCAAGTTTCATATTTACAGAGTGAAACTGGAAGGGCCATACAGAACCTTGAGAGTCTGAGTGCAGCCATTCTGCTCTCCTTCTCTGGACTCAAGCTCAAATGTAAACTTCTAGCATAACTGGTTTGGAAATTATTTTAAAAGCAATTAACATTTTATAATTACTTGTGTCCTATGGATGTCCTAATAAAAGTCTTTTTTTTTTAAATAAACTTTATTTTTTAGAGTAGTTTTAGGTTTGCAGCAAAATCAGGCGGTAAGTACAGAGAGCTCCCATAGACCCTCCCCACCCCCACACATGCACAGCCTGCCTCGTTATTAACATCCCCCTCCAGAAAGGTGCATTTGTTATAACGGACAAACCTACACTGACACATCCTTACAACCCAAAGTCCAGAGTTTACATTAGGGCTCATCTTGATGTTGTATATGCTTTGGCTCGGACAAAGATGAAAGGTCATGTAGTTACCATTGTAGTATAATAATACACAGTAGTCTCCCTGCCCTAAAAATCCTCTGTGCTCTGCCTACCTGTCCCTCTCACCTGCCTGTCCCTGTTGATCTTTTTACTGTCTCCATAGTTTTGTCTCGTCCAGGGTATTATATAGATGAAATCATACAATATGTAGCCTTTTCCAATTGGCTTCTTTTACTTATTAATTTCAATTTACTTATACATTTCAATTTCTTTCATGCCTTCTTCATGGCTTGATGGTTCATTTCGTTTTAGTGCTGAATAAGATTCTGGATGTACTACAGTTTATTTACCCATTCACTTCTCAGACATCTTGGTTGCTTCCAAATTTTGGCAACTATGAATAAAGTCACTATGAACATTAATGCTCAGGTTTTTGTATGGACATATTGTCAACCCATTTGTGTAAATACCAAAGAGTTTGATTGCTTGGTCATATGATAAGAGTACGTTAAATTTTGTAAGAAACAGCCAAATTGTCTTCTAAATATTCTGTACCATTTTGCATTCCTTTCAGCAATGAGTGGGAGTTAGTGTTGTTTGACATCTTCTCCAGAATTTGGTGTCCGTATTCTGGATTCTATATTCTGATAGGTGGTAGTGGTATCTTATTGTTTTAATTTGTAATTCTCTAATGACATAAGATATGGAGCATCTTTTCATATGCCTATCTTCTTTGGTGAGAGGTCTGTTCAGATTTTTGCCCATTTTTTAATCAGGTTGTTTTCTTATTGTTGAGTTTTGAGTTCTTTGAACATTTTAGATGCAAGTCCTTTAAGACATAGGTGTTTTGCAAACATTTTCTCCCAGTTTATATCTTGTTTTGCCATTTCATTATTGAAAAGTATCTTTAGCAGAACAGAAGTTTTAAATTTTAATGAAGCTTAACTTATCAATTCTTTCTGTCATAGATTGCGTCTGCCTTTGGCGTTGTATCTAAAAAGTCATTGCCAACGCTAAGGTCATCTAGAATTTCTCCTATGTTATCATTTAGAAATTTTATAGTTTTGCATTTTATCTTTAGATCTATGACCTATTTTGACTTAATTTTTGTGAAAGATCTAAACTAATAGTTTTACAGAATTTTTAAAAATTTTATTACGTGAAATTTTTATAGATGGTTGAATGGTTTATTTAGTGCTAAAAATTGTTTTTGAAAATACATGCCACATAAGTAGGAGATAAAGGTTTAGTTTTCAGTTAATCATGAAGAAAAAGCCAAGACCGAGTACCTGCTTAATTATGTCAGCTAATTACTGACTCTGAATTGACTATTGTAGCTCACTCTTCCTAAACTACTTAATGTTTTAGAGGGGATTCAGCAAAATTAGAGAATCAATCAGAGAGCTTGCTTTTTGATAAAATTAATAACTGCTAAAATTATTTTCTACCTTTATGATCTGGAGGTTATTACTCCCCATTTTGTAGATGAGGAAATCTGTAATTAGAGAGTTTAACCTACTTGCCAAGGTCTTAAAGCAAGAATGTGATAGTCACCCAAGCCCGTAGTTTTTCCACTTCTTCCCAACCCCTCTCAGTGTAGCAGGAACTTGGAGTTGTCTTGAGCAGACTATTTTCAAATTTTCTTACTTCCTTTATTGGCTAACTCCTACTAAGCTGTAGTTTATCTAAACAAGTTTCTTTTCAATGACTTTTATCCTAAAGCACTACTTAATTCCCATCACAAAAAAGTATGATTTATGGTTGTTTTTTTTACTTCCTATGTTTTGTTCCATAAAGAAACTCTTTAACAAATAACACAAATGTTTTAATGATTTTTGGGAACAAAAGAGATAATGAAATGACAAATGAGATGCATCAAGTTAAATTCATTTGTTAATCTATTCAGTCATCAGCTGAATGAATAAGAGATGAATAATGATATCCCATTAGATCTCTATTTCTCCTCCTTAGCAACATACAGAAGCAATCAGAAGGTAATAAAGTACATTTAATATGTGGTTTCTTATCAAAAGTATGATAGCCAATCTATCTATAATCAAATTTTATTGACCCAGATGTGTGACCAGCATTGTACAACACGCCATGCATCTAATAAAATTACTGTACATGTTTTTAGGCCTCACAAAGATTGCAATCTATTCTGAAAGTTAAAACAAACAGCATACAACATGTTATTTAATTGTCAGGTAGTTAGCATAGACTCCAAATGTGGAAGTAGTATCTAAAAATTTAAAACCAATTTATGTGTTATAACTTTTGATGATTATTTTTTCTTGAATTGTTTCATCTTAGAATAATTATAAATTTGAAAATAAGGTATACTTCTTACATACTTTTACAAATGAGGAAAATGAGGTTAAGTGAAATAAATTATGTGCCTATTGTTACATTTAAGTCAGGACTTAAACTCAAGACTTCCCACTATTTTTTCATTGAACACCCCTGAAAAAATCTGTGGGATTACAACAGTTGGGGTAGGTTCATGAAGTGAATAGTTCCTATGTTGGATATTAAATTATTTGGGGGATTAAAAGAAGCATTGATAATAGAGAAAGAAATCTAATATAAGAGAATAGAATTAAGGCAGATGATGAATCCATGTGTTGGTAATAATAAGGGAATTAGCACTCTCTGAGGGGTTTATGATTGAGAACAATAATGAATAGTATTGTTTTGTACAACAATGATCAATACTGGTTGTTGATTTGCAGTTTCAGTTTGTAGTATTGTTTATTGCTTCCAAAATCTTGCGATATATTGATACGTAATCTGGGTATATATAAGCAAATGATGCTGAAAAATGTAAAGTCATCACGATTCATAACTGATATATTTCTGAAACAGTGTACTTACAGAGAACCCAGCAAAACTTAAATGTATCCTCTATGCACCTAGGTTTTTATTCTTTTTAGTTGAAATATGATTATCTCAAGAGACCCAGAATCCATGATGTGATATAAAAAATAGCACAGTGTCTGGAAAGTCATCAGTGATTTACTAACAAATCTGATTCAGCAGAAAGTTAGTTTTAGAAAGTTGAGTGCCCTGGAGACGGCTCACCAGTTTCACATGAGTAATAAATAAATCTAAATTATAGGGAAGTAATGGTGGTTTAATTCACAGGATGCTATTTATTCGAAAGTTTTCCACTTGGTTGAAATATTAAAACTCTGAATAAAACTCTCAAGCTAATATTGTGCAAGGATATCCCACTAGATCCCTATTTCTCCTCCTTAGTGATGTACAGAAGCATTTAGAAGGTAATAAAGTATATCTGAAATATGGTTGCTCATCAAAACTATGATAGCCAAGAGAATAAAAATTAATATAAAGCACTTAGCAAATCCAAAGTGCTGTATGAATGCTAAATAATGGGCAAAGCTTGCCAGGTGGGCAACATATAATCTATTAAGTAACTCAGAATGTATTTCACTCTTTAAGGGAGGACCAGCTGGATTTCAGTAGTAAATTCGAAAAAGAACCAGTATGATATGAAGAGCTGGTACAAAGTGTGTGTGTGCACGGCTATGCCTATGATAATGCACAGAAAGGTAATAGAAAAATAATTTCAGCTACCTTCTTTAAAAAGTCTATGTCATACAAAGTGGGTGGTTTTATTTGAATTCAATGAAAGTAGAGTTTATTTGTCATTCACTGTACACTAAATACTATGTTTGGTAACTAGAATTAAAAAAAAGAGAGACAGAAATTTAGACATATGGTCCCTCTCAGCCTTGAGGGGAAAGACAAATACATACCTGGGAATACTATAATAGAATGTGTTAAGATTGTGTCTTGCTCAATTTTGTGCCACTTATAACAAAATGCCTAAGACCAAGTAGTTTATAATGAACGGAAATTTATGTCCCACAGTTCTGGAGGCTGGAAAATCCAAGATTGAGGGTTCAGCACAGGGTGGGGCCTTCTTACACTGTCACACAATGGCAGAAAGGCAAAGAGAGGGCAAGAGATAGAAAGGGGTCAAGTTATCCTTTTATAACTGACAGACTCCCAAGACAATGACATTAATCCATTCATGAGGGTGGAGCCCTCATGGTTTAATCACCTTCCATTGAGTCCCAACTCCAAACACTGTTACATTAGGGACTAAGTTTCTAGCACAGGCTTTTTAGGGGACAAGTTTAAAGCATAGCAAACTGTAAGACAATTCTTCAGCTGTGGAAGCATAGAAACCAGCGCAACCACCGTAACCTACACCTGTGCCCTCCCTGAGGGCAAGAGCTGGGACTGCGCGATGAATTCGGATTTGCTGTTATTGCTGGGGTCCTGTATTAGTGATCTCTTTAAATTCTTAAATTGTCTTTAGTTGAGATGGCTGAAATTGTGCCATATTGATAATTTGAGGGTATGAAAATAACTTTTTGCAATTAGAATAAATTGTGAGAATCTTACATTTACAAACTACATATACAGCTCCAAGAAAATCAGGATTTTTAACTATTAATACTCTGATTTTTTGTATAACTTAGAGTGCACATCTTCTCAGAACTAAGCATTTTTTTAAATAGGAAGGACCCACTAGTACTCCTTTTATATGCATATTAGAGGATTTTTTTCTTTGCCACATTATATAATAGAATTTTTTTTTCTAATTACATCTTCTGCAGATTGGTACATTGACATATTGCATGTTATGATTCTGGCTATCAAAATAGGATAAATAGAAGTTCTTCAACCTTCTAAAAATCAAAAGAAAACTCTTCAAGGTGATTGCTTAAAATTTAACTAAAGATCTCCTGATTGGTAATAAATAAGGGCTATTTAGAGCTTGCCATATTTTTCTCCCTGCATCTAGCATCCTGACTTTATATTAATAATAAACGAGATTGTTTTTATCTTATATTCCAACTAATAAATATATCATTTAATTTTTAGGCTTTTATCAATAAAAACTATCAAATTTGATACCACTGGCATTGGTTTTAAATTATAAAGAAATTCAGTCTGATCACTTCCTTCCATTATTCTATGTAATTATTTCAGTCTTAGTACTTGCCACTCATTTTGATCCTACTTGAAATTTTAGGATCAATTCTTGGCAACTGATTAATTAAAAAACAGAGATGCAGCTTATGCAATTTTCAGGAGGAAAGGTACTCTCTGGTGTGCTAAACTTTTCCTCCTGTTATTTATACTTATTTTTAAAAATGGAATCCTGGCAGCAAATAATACCACAATCTGTAAGTAATAACCTGTTGGGATGGCTGTAGGGGCAGCAAATTGATGACAATGACTATAATCAATAGTGTGGGAGTCAGTAATGTTACATGAATTATTTAGTTTTATGTTTCTTCCTTAGGAAAAAAAAAATCCAGTGGTTGAGCAAACAAATGTTCTCATTACATCCTGTCACTCATCTCTAACCACACATTATTGGGTGGTTATTTAGAGAAAGATTATATCTGGAGGAACAAGTACGAACTCTGTGACTCTGTAATGAAACACCACAAAACTTTTAAAGACCAGGTTTCCAGGGGCAAATGAACCCCCTTGGCTCCTCAGTAAAGCTTATTATCTGTAGGCCATGCTGAGCGGCGTTTCTTAAATAAAATGGTGGCTTTTCACAGATCCTCTTAAAAGAGTAGTCAGAGTTAGTGGAAAGATATTAGGCCAAAGGGTGACAAGCTCTATGCAAGATTGGGAATTCATTATAAACAATGAGCAAACCCGAGATGGCCCCCGTCCAGCTGTTCCTCCCCGGCCCTCCAACCAGATCAGAATATTCTATTGAGAAACAAAAAGAAACATGAAAAACAAATAAGAAAAACTACTCTCCTTTCTTTTTACAAGGCTCTGCTCTCACCTACTCTGTCCAAGATTAAACCACAAGAAAAACAAACAAACAGGCATCGAGTTAACAGCAGAGGAGAGGTTCCTGAGAATGGAAAGATAGCATTTCCAGGGTTTGAAAAATAAGAGTTTTTATATTGTTGGGTGCATCTCTTGTAAAAGCACTAAAATAAAATACAATGGGAAATGGCATTGAGGATCAAAAACAAAAAATACAACTAGCTGCATCAAGCTCTCAACTCTGTCTGCAGAACTATAGGATGACCACATTCTTATGTAGAAATATGGGTGTCTGCAACTACAAACTGAACCTCAAGTCAAAAAAAGTCAGCAACACAGGACACTGTTGCAGAAGAAAGTTTCCTTTTTAATGCCAACTGGTGCCCATAAAAGGCTGAAGATAACTTCACTACAACAGGATCTTCATTTCCATCTTCAAATAAATGTGTTGTTATGAAAGAAAAAGAAGTGCAGGTACCTTTCATAGCTGTTCCATCAGTCTGACCCATTTCTCCCAACCAAATTGTGGTCCCCAGTTCTCCTCATCATAGAAATTCTGGAGCCGCCACTGCTCCAAATTGGATGTGTTATATTCGAGATTCACAGGGCCACAGGACAGAGAGACAGAGTCACCGAGGCTGTCATTATCAAAAGGAGTTTTATTGTCTAGCTTGAGCTAGGGTCTGAGCCCCCAGAGTGCCAGCACAGTGGCCTCTTCTTCGGGCAGGGACCCCCTTTGTGTGCTAGTGACCCTTTTATAGCTAAGTTGTTTACATACTGATCATGCATACTTCATCCTGCCCCCGATAGGCTCTAACCTGTTCCAGGTCCTAGCTGAGAGACTCCGGTTTCCGCATTCTTTGTCTTTCTCCTCTGCATCCCATAATGTACTCATAATGCCTTGCGGTTAGCAAACAAGCAGTAAACAGAAGCTGGAAGGTGCCCATTGTCCTTATAGTCCAGTATCTTACAGATGCCATACTAAGAATTGAATCGGTGTCATGCTAGGAGCATGGAATAGTGAGTTAAATATTTCAGAATTCTGGGATCAAGCAGCCACTCAACAAATTCAATTTGAGAGTGTAGGGTAAAAGGGGTTATCTGTAAAGGTGCAGATTCGAGTACAAAGCCCAAAGCGTGCTGCCTCTCTCCTGACCCCACATGTTAGCTAAGTGAAAACCGGTAAAATAAAAATCAAGCAGCAATCGTAATGAAAAGATCACCAAAAAGCAGCCCAGAGGATATCCATGATAGGAAAGATGAGCAGCCTGTCTATTCTGTGTGGGAACTGTGATAGAATAAAGAGCTGTGTGTGTAAGAGTAGGGTGTGGGAGGCAGCGGGAGGGACTCCTGACAAATTGCAGGAATTTCAGTCATGACATCCTAGCACAGCCTCTCCCCCCAGCTGCCTTATCAAACTGCTGCCTAAGGAGAGGTAAAGGTGCAACCTTCGTCCACTGAGTTAAAGTCAGCTCTGTCTGGAGAAGCAAAACACGTTGATCAGGGTTTAGTGAAAGAGACTGGATGTACGACTCAGGTTTTCTGCATTTAGATGAGATCTGCTCTCTGGCACAGTAAAATTTACATATCGCCCTATTTCTGTAGATTAGATCCAAATGACATTGTTATTAGGCATGGAATCCTTTTTCCAACTCACCTCCTGCTGACATATCTTGTAACAGCATGTGTATTCTGTGATTAAGAACTAGTACATAGCCAGGCACAGTGGCTTGTATCTATAACCTCAGCTCTTTGGGAAGCTGAGGAGGGAGGATCACTTGAGGCCAGGAGTTGAAACCAGCCTGGGCAACAAAGCAAGACCCTGTCTCAATAAAAAATTAAAAAACCTAGCTGTTTGAGGTGGAGCATGCCTAGAGTCCCAGTTACTCTGGAGGGTGACTCAGGAGGGTGGCTTGAGCCTAGGTATTCGAAGATGCAGTGAACTATGATCGCGCCACTGCACACCAGCCTGGGCAACAGAGCGAAACTCTGTCTCTAAAAAGCAACAAAAACAATAACAAAAACTAGCAAATGATTTCAATTTTCTTTCACCTAAAAAAATCAATCTTTGCTATTATTCACAAATTCTTAGTTAAAAGTCAGGGTATTTTTTTTTTATTTTGGCATATTATGGGGGTACAGATTTTAAGGTTTCAATAAATGCCCATTTCCCCCCCTCCCCCCAAAAGTCTGAGTCTCCATCATGACCATCCCCCAGATGGTGCACATCTCACTCATTGTGTATGTATATACCCGCCCCCCTCCCCCTCCCACCTCCCCAATACCCTATTACTGTAGCACCTATGTGTCCACTTAGGTGCTACTCAGTTAATAAAAGTCAGGGTATTTTTAATATTCCAATATAATATGGTTGATAACAAATGGATAGGAGCTATTTTTCTGTGACAGTTGGCAGAGACAATTGTGAAAATCTTAGTTCAAATGCTAAGATAAATATTTCCACTATTTTCCTGTAAAAATAGCAACTATCAGGGCTTATCCTAAAAGGCAACTGGGCAAATCATTTTCATATTTAGAAACCAAACAACAGTGGCTTTAAGAGAAACTGAGAACTGCATACGAATTAATTCTAATCTATTTAGCCCATGCCATAGCATTTCTTAATTTGCATATTGTTGAAAATAATAAGGGTTGCGTTTTGATACAAGAGGGAATAGCTGAAAGATAAGCTAATTATGCATTAGAAGCTGTGAAACTTTATATAAAAAGCTTTCACTCTCTTTCATATGACTTGATTGTTTTTATTTCTTCTTAGTGGCACCTGTCTTGGGATAGGCAGATCCATGGAAACACATTTCTTAAATAATCTGTTAACTAAGGCAGCATATATGCAATTGCTTTATAGACTATTAACATATCTTACTTAGTGAAAGGGCCTGTGGTCAAACAAATTGAGAAAGAAGTTAAACATATCACAAAAGATTTTTTACTGCAAATTTCATAGACTTTAATAGGTTAATGTGTATTATAAGTACATAAGGTATATACATATACTCTTTAGATTTTATTTTATAATAATTTATTAGGGAGCTACTTTTCCCACAGTTTTGTTTTCATGCTATTTTTTAAAATTTTTTAATCTAATGGGAGAAAAGTAAATCCCATTGTTTGATTTTGCAAGTTAGGTTAAATGCCACTTATTATGCTAATTAACTATCTTATTTCCTTTTTGGTAAACTGTTCAATTTTCTACTTGCTTGTTTCTGCTTATGTGTTTCAACTCCATTATTTTCAACCTTATTATGTCCTTCCAATTTGATGCATCACTTGTGAAGGAAATCTGACTGTTTTAACCCTGTATGAGATAGTCTATGTTATTTGATATGCTAATTTGATACTTTATTAAATTAATGATAATGATCATTGCCATTATTATTGATACTCACTTGATGTTTTCTGTTCCAAACACTTTCTTGTTTCATGTTTTTCCTTTCATTTCAGCTTTCTGCTTGATTGTTAGAACTTCCTCTGTTCTTTTTGATTCTTCTAGTGATATGGGCTACTCTTCATCCTATTTCAATTATTTTAGCAGATGTTTTAAAAAGCTTTTTAAAAAATAAGCTTAAGTATCAAATCAAGAGTTTTCTATGAGTTTAAACTAATGTCTATTTTTTTCATGAGGTGGGGTGGCATATTTCTGTAGCCCCAGCTACTTGGGAAGCTGAGGTGGGAGGATGGCGTGACTGCAGGAGTTCTGGGCTACAGTGTGCTGTACCAGTTAGTGGTCACACTAAGGTCGACATCAACACAGTCACCTCCCAGTAGTAGGGGCCCATCAGATTGCATAAGGAAGGGTGAAATGGCTCAGGTGGGAAATGGAGCAGGTCAAGACTCTACTAATCAGCAAGAGAGTATTGAATATTTACTCAATAATCTTATGAAGTAAGTACTATTATAACAAATGTTTATTATTCAAGATTTTTCTTATGTCTCAATAACAAATCAAACTCAACTCCCACTGGCTTTATACAAGAGTTTTATCTCTTTATACAAGAGATAACTCTTTATCAAGATTTAGCAAGATAAAACAAGATAAAACTTTTTATACAAGAGTTTTATCTCTTGCTTAAAGTACATATCCAGCTTGAGTCATAAAGTAGAGGACTCTGACGTACACAGTTACTCAGCCACCCGACCCAGACACACAGAGATTCTGACATCTTGTACCTAATAGGGAGTCTCCTAGGTTGCCAAAGCATTTTATGTTCATAGCCAGTTGACCAAGATTGGTTACACGGTTCTACCCTACTTTAGGGGTGGAGGAAAAAATAATCTGACTACATAACAAAACGAGAGGAGAATTGGCCTGGATGAGCACTAGAAGCTTCTGCACAGTCCGTTTTGCAGTTTTAGAAATGAATTTTAGCAAGACTTGGTGATTTTCCAAAGTCCACATGTCCAGCCAATCATGGTCTTGGGATTTGAACATGCGTCTATCTGAATTTAAGGTGAGAATATTTAATAGGGTTTAGGGAAAAATAAAATAGGAGAGTTTTTAAGAATGGGATGTCTACTGAATAATTTAAGATGAGTCAACTAGTACTTTTATATATTTTGAGAGGGAGTAATGAAAATGATGAAGTTTTTACTCACGAATGATACTATCAAATCACAATGATACCCATCCAAGGTTTTAAAATTACTTCCAGCGAGAAGTATATTTTTTTGTTCAGTTGTAGCGCATACCTTGGTATAAAACATAGTTGTTTGTAGTTATTTCAATATCAGATCAATTAAAGGCCACAGATTTAGTTTGTAGCAAGTGCTTTCATGTAAAAAATTGAGGATATTTTTGATACACTGTGGCTAAACTAAAGTGATAGCTCCTTCTGGAAATAATAGCTTCCTTCTAAGATATACTTTTATGGCAGATAACTCATGATTGCTTGTGCATTCATGCATTCAATTTGTTTATTTAACAAATATTTAGTGAGCTACACATATGTGCATCACATTTCTCAGCTCTTTGAGTATAGTAGTGAGCACAAAGGGCTTCCATCATTGAAGGCACATTCAGGTGGGAACAGACAAAAAATAAGATAAATATTATAAAATTATAGTACATTAATGAGAGCTAATGATAAAAAAAAAATAAAAGCTGGAAAGAGGGATGAGGAATTTGGAGCTGGTATGTCCAGGGATAGTTTGCATTTCTCGGGTAGCTGTCTGCAAGTCAAATTGCCCAGTAAGGTGCTAACATTTATTGCTTTTCTTTCAGGCCCGTGAACAAGAATATGGTCCTCCAAAGCCAACACGATGGCACAGTTATGCGTAAAGTCATTCACCTAGTTAAAAACAACAACAAAAAAATCCCTTTAGAGGCTTGCGTTCATTAAAACTAGGCTAATATCACCATAGAGGTATTTATTAAATCCCTAGTCAACAGATAAAAAAATAATGTTAATTAGTTTCATGTTCTAGTAGATACTTGTATTGTTGAGAAGTAAACTGTTGGTGTTACAGTGTCACTTAACATTGTGTAGCAAAGCATCACTGCAAAGATATAGTGATTTGTTTATCATAAGTATCTCAGACTTAGATATCAATCATCACTGCAAAGAGATAATGATTTGTTTATCATAAGTATCTCAGACTTAGATATCAATCACTGTTCAATATACCATGCTGCAGAGATTAATGCCTCCGGTTGCACTTCTTTCCTGAAAGGTGATATGATTCACCAGCAATGATGTCGTTTTGGTGGAAATGGACACTATAAAAACTGAATACGTTCCTAGAAGTCCCAAGGTTCTTTTACTTTCCTATTTTGTGCTTTCCTTATGTTGAGTAACATAATATTATGTTTCCTTATTATGTTAAGTAACATAATAATGTTACTTTTTATTTTTAGGATAGATATTAAGTGCTATATGTATAATTTTAAAGAATAATTATAAAATTATTTATTTTGAATCTTTGTATGGATGTATAGAAATGGATGTGATTCAATCAATGCTTTCATTACAAGAGTTATTATTACTTGAGAAATTCCTCTCAAGAAGAAAGATTATGAATAACATTGGAGAAGGATAGTCAGTTCATGACTATTAAAACTAGACATGTCTGCTGACTCCTTATGAAAAATGAGGAAACCAATATTCTTACACCTCCTCCTACCTCCATTCTCCTACACTATTGATTCTGTTATATTTTTATTTTTAATATGGTTTTTAATTTTTATATTCTGTTTAGGAAACATAGTTCCCGGAGTTGTTTGATTATGGTTTTATTTGTAAATCAATTTAACACTCATCCCCAAACTCCTTACTACAGATTCCTTTCCTGAGTTATTTGCTTTATATCTACTCTGGGTTGACTGGATTTCACCTTTAGATAGATTATTTTTTTTAAGAAGAGCTCATGGGTGCTATATTCCTCGAGTGATATTTTAGGAAATAATATGCTATAGTTATATATATTTTTTTTAATTTTTCTTGTTTTTTTTTTTTGGCATATTATGGGGGTACAGATTTTAAGGTTTCAATAAATGCCCATTTCCCCCCCTCCCCCCACAAGTCTGAGTCTCCATCATGACCATCCCCCAGATGGTGCACATCTCACTCACTATGTATGTATATACCCGCCCCCCTCCCCCCTCCCACCTCCCCAATACCATATTACTGTAGCACCTATGTGTCCACTTAGGTGCTACTCAGTTAATACCAGTTTGCTGGAGAATATATCTGGTGCTTGTTTTTCCATTCTTGGGATACTTCACTTAGTAGTATGGGTTCCAGCTCTAACCAGGAAAATATAAGGTGTGCTATATCACCATTGTTTCTTAGAGCTGAATAGTACTCCATGGTATACATATACCACATTTTATTAATCCATTCTTGGATTGATGGGCACTTGGGCTGTTTCCACAGCCTTGCAATTATGAATTGTGCTGCTATAAACATTCGAGTGCAGGTGTCTTTTTTGTAGAGTGTCACTGGATCATTTGGGTAGATGCCCAGCAATGGGATTGCTGGATCAAATGGTAGATTCACTTGTATCACTTTAAGGTATCTCCATATTGCTTTCCACAGAGGTTGAACTAGTTTGCAGTCCCACCAGCAGTGTAGGAGTGTTCCTCTCTCTCCGCAACCACGCCAGCATTTATTGTTTGGAGATTTTTTGATAAAGGCCATTCTCACTGGGGTTAAGTGATATCTCATTGTGGTTTTGATTTGCATTTCCCTGATGATTAGAGATGTTGAGCATTTCTTCATATGTTTGTTGGCCATTCTTCTGTCTTCTTTAGAAAAATTTCTGTTCAAGTCCTTTGCCCACTTTTTAATGGGGTTATTTGATTTTTTCTTCCTAATTTTCGTGAGTTCTAAGTATATTCTAGTTATCAGTCCCTTATCGGATGCATAGGATGCAAAAATTTTCTCCCATTCTGTAGGTTGTCTGTTTACTTTCATGACTATTTCTTTGGCTGTGCAGAAGCTTTGTAGTTTGATCATGTCCCATTTATTTATTTTTGTTGCTGCTGTGATTGCCTTTGGGGACTTCTTCATAAACTCTTTGCCCAGGCCGATGTCTAGGAGAGTGTTTCCAACTTTTTCCTCTAGAGTTCTAATAGTTTCATATCTTAGGTTTAAGTCTGTTATCCAGCGTGAGTTGGTTTTTGTGAGAGGTGAAAGGTGTGGGTCCTGTTTTAGCCTTCTACAGGTGGCTATCCAGTTTTCCCAGCACCATTTATTGAAGAGGGATTCTTTTCCCCAGCGTATGTTTTTGTCTGCTTTGTCAAAGATTAGATGGCTATATGAGGATGGTTTTATATCAGGATTCTCACATCTGTTCCACTGGTCCATATTCCTGTTTTTGTGCCAATACCATATTGTTTTAATTACTACAGCTTTGTAGTATAGTTTGATATCTGGCATATTAATGCCTCCCATTTTGTTTTTGTTGCCTAGAATTGCTCTTGATATTCGGGGTCTTCTTTGGTTCCATACGAAGCGTAAAATTATTTTTTCTATATCTGTGAAGAATGCTGATGGGATTTTAATAGGTATTGCATTGAATCTGTAGATCAGTTTGGGTAGTATAGACATTTTGATGATATTGAGTCTGCCGATCCACGAGCATGGTATGGATTTCCATCTGTTTACATCCTCTGCTATTTCCTTCCTCAGTGTTTCATAGTTCTCCCTGTAGAGGTCTTTTACCTCTTTGGTTAAATATATTCCTAGGTACTTTAATTTCTTTGTTGCTATTGTGAAGGGAATTGAGTCTTTGATTTGGTTCTCAATTAGATTGTTGTTGGCGTATATGAATGCCTCTGATTTCTGTGTATTGATTTTGTATCCTGAGACTTTACTAAATTCATTGATCAGTTCCAGGAGTTTCTTGGTTGAATCCTTGGGGTTTTCTAGATACACTATCATATCATCAGCAAACAGTGAAAGTTTGATCTCTTCTGCCCCTATTTGGATACCTTTGATTCCATTTTCCTGTCTGATTGCTGTAGCCAAGACTTCCAGCACTATGTTGAATAGAAGTGGAGATAGTGGGCAGCCTTGTCTGGTTCCAGTTCTAAGTGGGAATGATTTCAATCTTTCCCCATTCAGTATGATGTTGGCTATGGGTCTGTCATATATGGCTTGTATCATTTTTAGGTATGTCCCTTCTATGCCTATTTTCTTAAGTGTTCGTATCATGAAAGGGTGTTGAATTTTGTCAAAAGCTTTTTCTGCATCTATTGAAAGAATCATGTGGTCTTTGTTTTTGCTTCTGTTTATGTGGTGAATTGCATTTATAGATTTACGTATGTTGAACCATCCCTGCATCCCTGGGATGAAGCCCACTTGGTCGTGGTGGATTATTTTTTTGATAAGTGTCTGGATTCGGTTAGCTAAGATTTTGTTGAAAATTTTTGCATCTATATTCATTAGGGATATTGGTCTGTAGTTTTCTTTTTTTGTTGCATCCTTTCCTGGTTTTGGTATCAGAGTAATATTCGCTTCATAAAAGGTGTCGGGGAGGTTTCCGTTCTTCTCGATGTTGTGGAATAGTTTCTGCAAGATAGGTACTAGTTCTTCTTTGTAAGTATGGTAAAATTCAGGTGTGAAGCCATCTGGACCGGGACTTTTCTTTTTAGGGAGATTTTTAATTGCTGTTTCTATTTCAGCTGTTGAGATTGGTCTGTTGAGGGAATCTATTTCTTCCTGGTTGAGCCTAGGGAGGCTGTGTGTTTCTAGAAATTTGTCCATTTCCTCCACATTTTCCAGTTTGTGTGCATAAAGATTTTTGTAGTATTCATAAATTGTATCTTGTATCTCTTTGGGATCAGTTGTGATATCTCCTTTTTTGTTCCTGATGGAGCTTATTAGAGATTTCTCTTTTCTGCTTTTCGTTAGCTTAGCCAATGGCGTGTCAATCTTGTTTAGTTTTTCAAAGAACCAACTTTTTGTTTTATTAATCTCCTGAATAGCTTTCCTGTTTTCAATTTCGTTTAGTTCTGATTTGATCTTGTTGATTTCACTTCTTCTGCTGGGTTTGGGGTTGGTCTGTTCTTCTTTTTCCAGCTCTTTGAGTCGTTTCATTACATTGTCTATTTGTGATCTTCTTGCCTTTTGGTTATAGGCATTTATGGAGATAAACTTTCCTCTCAGAACTGCTTTAGCTGTGTCCCAGAGGAGTTGATAACTTGTCTCTCCATTGTCGTTTTCTTCATAGAAGTTTTTTATTTCCGTCTTGATTTCTTCATTTACGAAGTAATCATTTAGTAGGAGGTTGTTTAATTTCCACGTTTTTGTGTAGAAATGTGAGTTTCTGTTAGGGTTGATTTCTAGTTTTATTCCACTGTGATCTGAGAAGGTACATGGTATGATTTCTATTTTTTTAAATTTCTTGAGATTTTCTTTGTGTCCTAGGATATGGTCAATCTTAGAGAATGTCCCGTGAGCTGATGAGAAGAACGTATATTCAGTGGATTTTGGGTAGAATGTTCTGTAGATGTCTGTCAGACCCAATTGTTCTAGAGTTTTGTTTAAGTCCATTATTTCTTTATTAATTTTCTGTTTGGAGGATCTGTCTCGTGCCGTCAGTGGGGTGTTGAAATCCCCGGCGATTATGGAGTTGCTATTAATCCATTTGCTTAGCTCCAGTAAGGTTTGCTTTATGAATCTGGGTGCACCTAAGTTGGGTGCATATATATTTAAAATTGTTATCTCTTCTTGTTGGACTGTGCCCTTCACCATTATATAATGACCCTCTTTGTCTTTTACTACTTTTGTTGGTTTAAAAACTAAATCGTCTGAAATTAGAACTGCCACACCAGCCTTCTTTTGGCTTCTATTTGCTTGGAATATTGATCTCCACCCTTTTATTTTTAGTCTATGTGCATCCTTGCAGGTTAAATGTGTTTCCTGAAGACAGCATATACTTGGCCTGTATTTTCTTATCCATTCAGCCAGCCTATGTCTCTTGAGTGGAGAGTTTAAGCCATTCACATTTATTGAGAGAACTGATAGGTAAGGTAGATTACTGATCATTCTGTTGGGTTGGATGTTGTTGCTATGATTTCTGTCTTGAGCCATTGTAATATCTGGCCTTTAATATCTTTGGGTTTTGGTTGTTTTTATATTCGTGGGTTATTATTATGATGTTCCGTGCATAACGCTGTTTTAAGTACTTCTTGTAGGGCTGGTCTTGTCTTGGTGAATTCTCTGAGCCTTTGCTTGTCTGAGAATGTTTTTATTTCTCCTTCATATATGAAGCTTAGTTTTGCAGGGAATAATATTCTAGGCTGGGCATTGTTTTGTTTCAAAAGAGTGAGAATGGGGCCCCAGTCTCTCCTTGCTTGTAAAGTCTCATTAGAGAAGTCTGATGTTATTCGAATTGGCTTTCCCTTGTATGTCACTTGCTTCTTTTGTCTTATAGCTCTTAGAAGGGCCTCTTTAGTTGATACTTTGGTCAGTCTGATGACTGCATGACGTGACGTCTTCCTGTTTGCATTGAATCTCCCAGGGGTCCTCTGGGCTTCTTGAACTTGTATATCAAGATTTTGAGCAAGGCCTGGGAAGTTTTCCTCTATTATATCTTCAAAAAGCTTGTCCAGCCCTTGAGTGTCGTCTTCCTCCCCTTCGGCTAAACCTATGACCCTCACGTTAGGTTTTTTCACATAATCCCACAGCTCTTGTAGGCTTTGGTCTTTTCTCTTGTTTCTCTGCTGTATTTCTGTGACTGATTTATTTAATTGGAAGGTGTTATCTTCAAGCTCTGAGATTCTTTCTTCTGCTTGATCTACCCTGTTCTTGAGACTTTCCACAGTATTTTGTAGTTCTCTGAGTTGATTCTTCATCTCCAGGACTTCGGTTAAAGTTTTCTTCACTGTGTCAATCTCTTTGTTGAACCTTTGTTCCATTTCTTGGAGGTTTTTTGTGTTTTCTTGGTGTTGGTTATTGAGTTGTTGTTGCAGCTGGGTGAGTGTTCTTATGATCCACATACGAAATTCCTTTTCTGTCATATTGGTTGCCTGATTTTGGTCGGTGTCCGTTTCTAGGGGGCTGGTACCCCTCCTTGGGGGTGTGTTTTCCGTTTGGTTCTTCATATTTCCTGAGTTCTTTCGCTGATTTCTTCCCATGTCGATCAGTTGTTGTTTCTTTCCTTAGGTTATTGTTTGGGTATTCACACACCTTGTTTAGTTTCTGAGGCGTTAGGTGGTGCCTGTGGGTGAAATTGGACCACTCCCTGTATATTGAGTCAGTGGATGCCGTGGAAAGGCTGTGCAAGATGCCGTCCCTGTCAGTAGGTGGCGTTTGCTTGGAGGAACAGGCTATGGTGTTGATTTTGAGTCCTGTTATCAGCTCTCGTTCTGGGCGGAGCTGGGTTGGATAAGCCTGCCCTCAAGGCGTTAGCAGGGGTCAAAGTTCTCTTCTCAGCTTCCAGGGAAAGCTGTCAGGGCGGGGCTGGAATGGTCCCGCTCAGCCAGAAAGTCTGGGTGTGGGGGTGGGGCTGTCTGAGACCTGCAGTCTGCAGCAGGCCTCGCTTCTTTCCACCCTCCCCAACTCTGCAGCTACTCCTGGGCCTCTGCCAGCAGGCCAGACCACAAGCCACCAGGCCTCCCCGGACTGTGGTGCCGGCAGGGAGTTTCCCTGCACAGGAATGCCACCTGGGTTGGGCGCACGGCCTACTCCTGGGAGGAGGGTTGTCCTCTAGGGCGCCGATCCGCCCCTGGAGGCACACAGCCCTCAGTAGGCTGTTCACCTATAACCCTTCTGTGCCCCGGGCAATGCTAGCCCTTGGTGCAGGGGATCTGGTCTGCAGGTCCGACCTCTGGGTCCCAGAGTTCAAACTGTATCCCCACCAGGGAGAGGATTTCCGGTCCTAATTCACCCACAGGGAGCCCAAGCTGGGTCTATGTCTCTCAGCCTCTGAGTCGGCACCGTTTTCCTGGGAACAAGGTGCCAGCAGCACCTGGGAGGGTGGGCGGGGTCCCAAACGGGAAGGTCCCGTTCCCTGGAGGTGCCTCCGGCTGGTGGCTGTATTGTCTCTCTGGGCAGCCGCGGGTAGGGTCGCTGGAGGGGGGGAGCAGGCAATATGGCGCCTGCCGCGCGGCTCGGGTCCGTGCACACGGAGGTGCCCGGAGGAAGTTGGGAACCTGGTGCCACGTCTGCTACAGGCTCACCATTGGCAGGCGGCGGCAGTCTCTGGGCTGATGTCCGCAGGTCTCTCCACCCACTGGGGAGCCCACCAGCAGTCCCGAATGCAGGGGAGGGGAAACAGCAGATCCACCTACCCTTGCCGCTGGTCTCCGGGCTGCTCCGGTGGTCTCAGCCTCCAGTTCTCCTCCGCAGCCTCCTCCCGTGGAGTCTCCCGGGGTCTCAGGTACCCCTCCTTCCGGCCCTTGTCCGCTGTATGCTCGTCTTCTTGCTTCTTTCCTCTAGTTTCTGCTAGAATCGGTCTTTTCTGCAGAGACCCTCTGTCTGGCGGTGTTATTCGTCCGCCATCTTGCTCCGCCCTCCTATAGTTATATTTTAATTTTTAGTTATTTATTTTAATGAATTTAAATTAACTTTATGAATTTAACAATTTTATAAAATTTTATTTGTTGTATTTACTTATTTAGTTATTTTTATTTATTAGTTATATTTTATACTTATATTTTAGGACATTATATGCTTGAAAATGACTATTTTCTTGATACTTTTAGAAAAAAATAATGATAAACAGAAATAAAATTATCTTTCTACACTTTCTTTTCATCAAAATATTGCTGAACTTGGAAGTTTAGTAGAAAACTCTGAAAAACCTGATTTTTGCTTCTCATAAGGATTATATTTTTCCTTCTCCACCTTAATATCAGTAAGTATATGTCTGAAATTAGTCATGATTTATCAGTTTTTAATCTGCAAATTCAAAACTTTATTTCAGAAAGTTTATTTTTCTATTACATATCTGAGACGTTCAAGGAAATGATTTCAGTAGAATAATTAGAATTTGCATTAAAATAATACTAGATGCTGTAAGAAACAAACTCCAATGTGTATCATGGCTCCAAATGATAGAAATTTATTTATTTTTCTCATTTAAAATACAACTTGGGTGTTTCTAGTTTGCAGGAATTCTCCAAGTGGTGATTTAAGAACCTAGGCTCCTTCTACCTTGCAGCTTCTACAACTACAACATATGACTTCCAAGGCGTTTGTCTGGATCAAACCAACAGAGAGGGTATCAAGTGAGGAGGATCTTCAATGGGAGGACTTACTGGGGCAGATCTGGAGAGGCTTCCTGGTGTGTTATTTATCTTTTGCTAGAGCTCATTTCATGGCCACGCCATCTGTAAAGGAGGCTGGGGAAAAAAGAGTTCTGTATACAGGAGGAAAAAAACTTGTTTGACGATCAGTCAGCTAGTCTCTGCCAAATTGCAGTGAGCTTAGGTGAGACTAGAAATAGAATATTATAGTCAAATGAACCAAGTAATCAGTAAATATTTGTTTCAGGAATAAGTGAATATCTATTACATCCTCAATTTTTATATAAGGCATGTTATATAAAGCATGTTATATCATCTCTGATATAACGCCTTATCTTTGTTTGGTACTTTGCAGTTTATCAAGCAGTTTTTGTTCAGTTCTTTAATCCTCTAAAGTACATAGGGCAGGAGCAATAGTTAATTAATGTGAGACTTGGAGAAATTAAATTACTTCCCTAAGATGTAATTCCCAGCCCAATTCACTTTCCGTTGAAACATATTACTACATGCATAGACTATCTGTAACAGTTTGCCTAAGTTGTAGAATTCTAAGAATTGAAAACAGGACCAGGTCTTTTCTTATTATCATATTCAGGGCCTTGCCACATATACAAGTCAATAATACCTTTGTATATCTAAATTAGGTTAGATAAAATAATAGAGAAAGTTGCAATAGGCTCTTTTAACTCACACGGAAAAAAAAATATATATATATTTAAGTCACCTTAGATAACATGGGTTTACTGCTGTAAGGATAAATTGGGGAGTAAAAAAAGTATAGGGAATTATTTCAGTGATCCCTACCCCACAGGTCTCCTAGAACTAGAATGCCTTTTGGGATATAACAGTAGCCTTCGTGGTCCAATTACTTGTGCACCTCAGAACTGGATAGCTTTTGCTCGCTTTAGTGAATGCTTTATGTAAAATTCACTTTTCCCTCTCGTTTTCTTTTTGTAACAATCTCTGTTTTTGGTTTTATTCGGTTTTTACCCACTACTTCTCTTATTTCCTGCACTGCTCTTAGTATGTCCTGCACAGTAATTTAATCATCTGTCAACATGAAGTGCTTTTATTGTGCAGTTTTGTATGGGTTCATATCGCACAGTCTAATTTGTGCAGACTAGGTGGACTGTTGCCAAGTCCAGGGAGCCCAGTGTGTGGGTGCAATCAGATAACACAGCGTGTACAATTCACAAAGCAGGATCCTTAGGGCGGGGTGGCCTAAGAGTCTCACAGACTCCTCTACAAAGGTTTTTTTCATACACCATATAAATTGCCCTTTGAAATATTTTAGACTCAAGCCCTTTTAGTCATCCTTCTTTAATGCCTGGTTTTTTCTTTCTTTTTTCATCCTACTACAAAGACCAAGAGGGGGCAGCAAACCCTCTTGAGAGAGGAAACCTGCACCAAATTGTGCAGGATGTGTGATAGCAGTTTATGGGTTTGCCCTTACTGCCCTTATTTTCTGACATTTTCATTCCTTTCTCATTTTTAGAAATAAGTTTTGAATTTTTAAAACGATCAACTTTGTCCCTTTCCATACATGCTTACTTTCAAATCTGCAATGTTAAAAATTCTGTCCCTATTTTCTACAGAGTAGAGGTGGAAGAATTGACAGATTTTGATTTGAAATTTCATTAAGATAGAAAAAGTATGAGATAGTTTAGATAATTTTTGTAAAATGATCTTCATTTTATAAGAAGGCTTTGAATCATAGTTGAAACTCTTCTAAAATAATAATACTTGGATAAAATTTTATAGATTCATAATTTAGGTATCTAGAGAAATATTTTAAATAAATTTAAGATAGAAAAGATATTTTGATTTGTTAAAAAGAAGAAACTCATTCATCTTTCATTTTCCCTTTAGCACAATTGGATTTTTTCCATGTCTTTTTTTACTATTATTTTATGAAAAGAAAAAGAAGACTGACAGTGAGAAAGCAAAAGAGAAACAGAGAGAGAGAGAGGAAAGAAAAATAATCCCTGGCAAATACTTAAAATTAGTGATTTGACAATATTCTTTCCCAGCATAGAATTTGATATTAAAAGTACCTAGAGGGAATTTACAGATAAATATTTCATATTGATAAAATATGAAATCCAACAAGGAAGTATAAAAGTCCTGAATGTTCATGCATATTACAAATTTAAAATATTTGAAACAGAAATCGATAAAAGTATAAGAATATGAAAACAAAGGGATCAGAGTGAGAAACTTTAAAAATTTTCTAGACAATAGGTAGACCATGCAGAGAAGAAATAAATAAGGAAGGAAACTAAAACTTGAATCACGCAATTAAGAAACTTGAACATTCATAAAAACAAACATCCAAGAGAGATTTTGTATTATTTTCAAACATGTATAAACAATCACAGGAATTGACCTTATATAAGCCATAAAGACTAGCACATCAAGTCCTCAAAGAAACAATCATACAGTTATTCTTCTGTGACTATTATGAAATCAAAATAAGGCCTATGTGCTATACTTAAAATATATTTCTAAAAATATTGTTTATAGAGTTTATCAAATTCAAAACTGAAGGTATTTACAGAGCACTGTGATAGGATTACAAGTTAAGTACTATGGAAAGTAATCACACCAGTACTGAGAACAAATTGTATAGCTTTAAATACGTTTTTTAGGAAAGAAAAAAGGTAAAAGTAATTAAGTATTCAGTTCAAAAAACAAATAAAAGAACAAAAACCCTAATGTAAATAGAAGTCAATATTAGTATGGAGATAAGAAATGAATAAAATAGAAAATAGACAATTACAAAAATGTAAGTAGCATATTTACCTACTTAAATCAAGAGCCAACTCTCTGAAAAAAGAAATTCTTGGCAAAAACAATCAAGGGTGGAGAGGTGAGGGGGGTGGGGAAGAAATGCAATGTTTGAAAAAAGAAAAATAATTAAAAATATGCTTACTTAAAAAAATGATTAGAGACTGGTTTCGCCAATATTTTATATATCAATTTAGAATTCTAGAGTTTTAGATGAAATTGATAATTTCTAAAAATACATAAAATGTCAAAATAGAATAAAAAGATGTTAAGTTAAAGGAGACAAAAATCATATAAGATATTTCAAAATATTCCAGGTTTAATCTGTAATTATGGAAATTGGCACAGTTGACTTAAAGGGAAAGTTTTAACTACTTTATTAAAACATTTTGTCCAATTCCTATGCCACCTACTCAATAATTCCTTCTTTTTTGTCAGATAATCCATATGTGTGCTTGTTCTCATGTCATTTTGTTTACCTATAAATGGTAAGTGGGAGAACTTACCATTATTTATTATATTTTACATGATATATATATATATATATATATGTATTTGCCTTCCAGCAAAACTGTGTTCTACTTGAGGATGAAGATACATATTTTATTTGCTTCTATATCACTTGCAGTACTCAGCATGGAGCCTTGTATATAGCAGGTGCTTAAGTAATGCTTGCTGCATTCAACTGAATTAAATATTTGCAAGGGAAAATATACTTAAAAAATAGGTCATGCAAATAAAAAACAGGATGAGGGAAAGAGTACATAATGATAAATCTCCAAAGGAGATGGGTCATAGGTTTGCATCCTCAGTGCCTGAAATGTCATAAATGCCTAAGTGAGTAAGTAAATACTATTCAGGAGTTAAGGTAATTATTTCCTTTTTTGTCATTGTGTGTGAAACATTCACTATAACTAATGACATTGTAATTTTGTATATATATTTTATTACACGATTTTTTCCCATTGTTTCCTAACAATATGGAAACGAAGAAGATGCAACATGTAAAAATGGCTGGACAATAACAACTATTCCTTTAATTTCTGAATGTCATTAAAGATGTCTACTAAGTAAAAATGGGTAGGAATCTATATACAAAAGACAATTGGCATACGTTGATTTCTCATAAAGAAAATGATTCTTGCTTTTGGTTCTAATCTTAAACAGTATTTCTTTCCATGTGCTGTGATGCTGTGTTGTTTTTTTTAAAAATATTTTATTTTCTGAGCAGTTTTAGCATTATAGAAAAATTGCACAGAAAGTACAGAGAGCTCTCAGGTACCTCTGAATGCCTCTTCCAGTTCTTCCTATTATTAACCTCTTGCATTAATGTAGTACATTTGTTACAATTGGTAGTAAATATTGATACATTATTAACTAATGGCCATAGTTTGCATTAGGGTTCCCTCTTTGTGTTGTACATTCTATGGGTTTGGACAAATGTATAAGGACATGTATCCACTGTTACATGTCACACAGAGTAGTTTCACTGCCCTGAGAGTCCCTGTGCTCTGCCTACTTTACTTCCTCACTATGCTAAGATTTCCTGCCTTTTTACTTCCTCTCTATGCTAAAAAAAAAAAAAAAAAAAAAAAAAAAAAAAAAAAAAGCTAAGATTTTGGGGAGGAAAAAAATCTCGCTATGTCACTAATGTGTATTTTCCAAACTACAGTATGTACATGCCAGTACTTTATTCTCAATATCCTGCAATCTCCAAACCCTTGGTACCTACTGATTCTTTTTCTGTCTCTATAGTTTTTTGTTTTCCAGAATGTCACATAGCTGAAATCATACAGTATGTAGCCTTTTCAGATTGGGTTATTTCACTTGGCAATGTGCATTTAAATTGCATTCATGTCTTCTTTTAATGAGCTCATTTCTTTTTAGTGCTGAATAGTATTCCATTGCATGGATGCACTACAGTTTATAGTCCATCAACTTATCAAAGTGTATTTAGTTGCTTCTGAATTTTGGCGATTATGAATAAAGCTGTTATAAAATTTCAGATTTTTTGATAAAGGCCATTCTCACTGGGGTTAAGTGATATCTCATTGTGGTTTTGATTTGCATTTCCCTGATGATTAGAGATGTTGAGCATTTCTTCATATGTTTGTTGGCCATTCTTCTGTCTTCTTTAGAAAAATTTCTGTTCAAGTCCTTTGCCCACTTTTTAATGGGGTTATTTGATTTTTTCTTCCTAATTTTCGTGAGTTCTAAGTATATTCTAGTTATCAGTCCCTTATCGGATGCATAGGATGCAAAAATTTTCTCCCATTCTGTAGGTTGTCTGTTTACTTTCATGACTATTTCTTTGGCTGTGCAGAAGCTTTGTAGTTTGATCATGTCCCATGCACCATCTGGGGGATGGTCATGATGGAGACTCAGACTTTTGGGGGGAGGGGGGGAAATGGGCATTTATTGAAACCTTAAAATCTGTACCCCCATAATATGCCAAAATAAAAAAAAAAAAAAGAAAAGAAAAGGAAAAAAAAAATTTCAGTGCAGGCTTGATTTGTAAGAAATTGCCAAATTGTTTTCCAAAGTGTGCCATTTTGTATTCCTGCCAGTAATGAATCAGAATTCCCATCACTCATTATCCTCAACAGCATTTGGTTTCACCAATGTTTTTGACTTTAGCCACCAATGCAATAGTATTTCATTGTTGTTTTAATTTGCAATTTCCTAATAATATATGGTGTTGAGCATCTTTCAGTATGTTTCTTTGCCATCTGTATGTCTTCTTTGGTGAGATAGCTGTTTAGATCTTTTGCCAATTTGTAAATTAGGTTGCTCATTTTCTCATTTTTGAGATTTAAGAATCCTTTGTTTATTTTGGATACTAGTCCTTTATCTGATATTTGTTGTGCAAATATTTTCTCCCAGTCTGTGGCTTGTCTTTTCATTCTCTCACCACTGACTTTTGCAGGATAAAACTGTGTATTTTTAAATAATGCAATTTATGGAAGAATAAGGTATAGACCCAAGGTCATATCTCAGAGCCATGTGATGAGGTACAGCAAAGGCACTAGGGTGCTGTTGACAGAACCAGTGACCTCAGTGACCTCAGGTTAGTGGTTTTTGCACGTCTGTCTGTTTTTCTCTTGTTTGGGTTTTCTCTTGTCAGCAAAATGAACTTGTTAGGGTCTTACTCCAAAACTGGCTTCAAGCCCAAATTTGTTAGACATTTTTACTTTCAAATTTAATCTTTCATTTTTCTGTTTGTTTCAATTCTGAGAGAACTTTTTATATTCAGTAACTTGGGCGTGACTGGAAGCAGGAAAAACTTTTAGGAAAAAGGAAAAGATCCATTGGTTTCCTTACTGTTCTGCCATTAGCAGAAAGTGTCCTATCACGAGGCAAACTTGAGAACTCGAATAAGGTCAAGGGAAGATACTTACTGAGGTGTATCAATGTAATTGCACCTGCATCTTATCAAGGAAACCAAAGATTAAACCATCTAACTCTTAAGTATTAAAAACATGCAAAATAGATCCAGCAACACAAGCCAGTCCCTTCCAGTCGAATGCATTTGATTTGCAAAGTGCATAAAATGTTTTCACACTCTGAAATCATTTTCAGTTATTAGATTCAACAATTTCCTGAAATGGTTAGCAGTTCTTTTAAATGAGATAATCACCAGCCCTTGAGCTGTAATGCATAAAAATATGTGCATACAAGGACTATTTTGAAAGGGCAGAATACAAATACATCTGCTTGTGTCCCACACATCATCAAACAATTCCTTTTTCCTAATACATATTCTGTTGCTGGAGAAAAGGAACACAGCTCTAGTCTCTTCTACTATATATTTGAGATGATTCACTCTCCTCTCAACTTAAAGCTTCTTAAGTAAATAACACATTTAAAGGCAAATACAGAAGTAAATATATATTTGTACCATTTAATTTTGGTTACAAATAATGTTGAGCTTTCTATTTAGAAATGGCATGAAATGGAGTCCTTTAGATGCATGCAATAACTAAACTCCTTGTTTTCTAACATAAAGATGGCAAAAGTTCCCAGAAGTTTCCAGGAAAAATACATCTGCATGCATAGAGAAAATCCATAAGATGTGATCTTGTTACAAAATGTTTTCTTTTGTTGTTGTTTCCACTTTTATATTTACTCTTAATAATTAAATAATTTTCCCATACCTCGTTACTTCTACATTTAGTAACTATTTTAGTCCTATGTGTGGAAGCTGTCTCTGCCAAAGTTCCAGGCATTAATCATGGGTCCTAAGAAATTGGCATTTGAGCTAAGATGTGGTTCAGCCCTTGCATTAGTTTGCTAGGACTGCTGGGAGAAAGTACCACAGACTAGGTGGCTTAAACAAGATATATTTTTTTGTTTCACAGTTCTAGAGGCTGGAAGTTCTAGATCAAGCTATTGGCGGGAGCTGTGGAGGAAGGATCTCCTCCTGCCTTCTCTCTTTGGCCTGTCTTGTCAACTCGTCTTCTCTCTGTGAATTCACATCATCATTCCTCTGTCTGTATGTGTCCACATACACCTCCTCTAAGAACACCACGTATGTTGGATTAAGGCCCACCCTAAAGACCTTGTTTTAACTTTATTATCTCTACAAAGCTCCTATCTCCAAACATTGTCATATTCTGAGGAACTGGTGGCTAGAATTTCAACATACGAATTACACAAATTCAACAAATATGAATTAAATATATTAATTATGTTAGATGTAATTCATATGTGAACATATGGGGGAGCACAATTTAGTCCATAACAACTATTTTACAAATGCCTTGGAAAAACGTAAGGTAAATGAAAGGTGACTTTTCCATGTTTCTACTCCCCATTCATTTTCCAGGCATTTAACAAAGTTAGGATACACAAAACAATATTAGAGATTGCAGGATATTGAGAATAAATCACTGGCATGTACATCCTGTAGTTTCCCTTGGAAACACACATTGGTGACATAGTGAGATTTTTTTCCTCCCCCAAATCTTAGCTTTTTTTCTGAAGGTAAACATTTGTTTTATCATTATTCTCTTATGAATACTCATTTAACTTTGCAAAAGCAAAATAAAATGATGGAACAGTATTTATATATATATATATTTTTTTTTTCCACAGAACATTGTCAGTTGGATCCATTGTAAATTTTCTCATCTGTGGGCTGCCTTAATGAAACCGTGATGCCTTCGGTTGCCTTTCCTTTTTCTTCTGCCTCCTGTTTCTTCCACCACAATCAGTGTCTTCCAGGTTTCTCATATTTTCCTCATCAAAATTGACTCTTAGGAAGGATATGATGAATTCCTTTACACTGAAATATCTGAAATATCATACCAGGACTTATAATGCCATTTAATCCAGGAGTATTCTGACTTTAATTTGAAATCACCTCAGTTAAGGAATGAAACACTTATTTCAACCCATGGACTTATAAGCTTGATGGGCTCTGTGAAGCCTCCCTGGCTAGACTGTAGATCCTTCATGTGGTTCTGTGAAGGTTAAATCAACTTATACAAGCAAGCACTTAACAATCATGCCTGGCACATAGCAAACTTTTAATAAGTCTTAGCTTTACCCTAGTAGCCAAACATTGCAAAAAATATCTAGAGAATTGAGTCTATTTAATGATGAAGAATCTATATAAAACTTTTCCAGAGAATTGAAAAGGCATTTTGTTAGACCATCCTAGGGATGGGGAACCTTTTCTTGTTGGAAAGCAGAATTAATTTAGCTATAGTCAAATAAGGCCACATTCAAGAAACTTCAGATAGATATACTTAAAAATATATATTATTTTGTAAAAAATCTAATCACTGTGTACTTAATAATTTCAAGAAAAAAACTATTTGTTAATTTTAAAGTTAACTAACCTTTAATGACTATGTTGTGTCTGGTTTTTGTTGGAAAGCATTTGAATATTTGGTTGTAGTATGGAGGTCCACAGTTTCAGTTGATCATGTAGATGGGTATTAGTCATTTGTGACCTTAAGGGAATCTTGATTTGGGTTTGGTAGGAGAATGTAGAATGGCAGCAATAAGTGGTTGAAAAGCAAGAAAGCATTTTTTGAGCATGTTGCTGAAGGCAAGGGTGTTCTGCATTTACACGTATTTTAATTGGATCTTTCTTAGCATCAAACAATGACTGTAAAATGTCATCTACTGAGAACATAATCTATTCCATCTGTAGTTCTGTAGGTGCCTTGGTGATATCAACTAGGTGAGGCTGAAATGCTAATTTGAGTGTTATGTCATGTTTCTAAAAGTTGTTGGACTTTTCATTGTATTTTACAATTAATAGGTCCATAACAGCTGCATATTCTTCAAATGATTCACATATATTATCCTGCTCATCAATGACCTTTGCTAACTGGAGAAAATGTTCACCAAATTTCCTTTTAAAGAAGTGTTTTGAAAAGGGATAGCTTTTTTCAAAATGCTTAGATTTTTTTGGTCACATATCATAGGCAGACTTAGTTTAACCTTGCAAAGAAGTATACAAGTTGTTTTGATTTGACAGGATCACACAGAAATGTTGCATTACTATAGAAATCTTCTTTCAATAATTCACATTGCTGATTCTGTTCTTCATAAAATTTACCTATCTGTCCTTATAGAGATAAAATTTTGGCTAACACCTGTCCCTGGGGTAGCCAACACACTTTAGAATGATATGGCAAATCCACACTGAATACCTCATAGTTCAACTTTTGTGAGTTATGAAACTGATGATACGGTGTTGCATTTGCACAAATATAGTTAACAATACTTACAACTTGTTGCAAAGTGTCACTCAAAACAGTAGCTTTAGCACAGAGATTTTTTCGTTGCAAGATACAATGAAAAGAAATGAGACCATTTGAATTTGTTAATGCATTTTTTAATCTGTGCAATGAGCCCTTTATGATTTCCTGTCATGGTACATGCACCATCTGTACATATGCTCACCAAATTTGCCAAATTCAGTCCAACTTCACCATATCTATCTTGAAAGTTGTTGAAGATATCTACTCCCCGTGTTCTGTTCACAAGAGTGCCCTCAGAGAGTAACTCTTCGTAGCAAAGAAAATCTTCTGTTATGACCCCAATGAAGTATAAAACCTGTGCTGAGTCAGTAGTATTAGTTGATTCATCAAAAGGGATTGAATAATAAATATATATTTTCCTTGTGAAGTATTGCATGAAGTTGTTCTGTTAAGTTAAAGGCCAATTCATGCTGTCAATTAGCTATGGTTCTCCTTGAAAGTGGCAGTTGTTTGTATTTTAAAATGTTATTGGGGTGTAAGCATCCTATAAAACAACTTAGACAATGCAATTTTCACAATTTCTACATCACTAAATGGCTTCCCTTTTGTCCTGAGTATATAAGCTACTTTATATAAGTTGCTTCAGTGGCATAATTTTCAGGTCTTATTGCGCTTGAAAGAATTATCTTTGCTTTTGCTTTTCATCTTTTAATTTCTACGGTACAACTTTTCGTACCCTTCCCTCTAATTTAAAATATTTGTGGTCCTTATGTGTGCTATAATGCTGATGATCATTGAATGTCTTAAATGTTGATATAGCAGTATCACAAAGCAAGCAAATCATCTTTAGCAGACATAAGATACTATTGCAATTCCCAATCATCATTAAAAATCTGTGTTCTTCCTTCAGCATTCTCTGGTCTTCTTTGACATGATGGACTATTAAGCAGACAGAATTAAAAAATACTGTCAAGCTGTGCAACTATTCACAAATTTCACTTCAAACAGAAACACAGTGCACTGACGTCAAAAGCTGACAACAGATTGGCATACTCGACCCCCATAAACTCTCAACCAGCCAGCCTGTGCGGTAGTGGTGCCAGTCTGGCGGGGGAAGTTGAAACTAAATCATGAGCGTAGCAGCCGTCCATTTATCCCTTATGGCTTAATGATGTTCTAATTGTGCCACTCAATCTTGGAAAATTATTTTGTTGCAACTTATTTTATTCTTTGGTCTTTTAAATACCAAAGAACAAAATGTAGTAATAAAAATAAAAGGACTTGTTCTGTAAAATTTAGAATTAGTCAAGAGGCTGCACTGAAGGACCGAGTGACCTAGGACTGCAGGGTCCCCACCCGTGGACCAGCCCATTTGATGTTTTTGTTTATCTTACCTTTTCTTTTTTTTTTTTAATCCCTCACTTTTAACTTATATTTATTTTTTTCATAGAATATTCTTTTCATTCCTTTCCTGAAATAAGGCTGTAACATACATCAGGTCCTGTCTGACCATATCCACTTGTATTTGCATAGTCACTTTATTACTGTGCTAATCTGTGTTTGTTATACTTGAGAAGCAGGCAGACGTGGAAATTTAGGGATTTTGTAAATTAATGTTGCTGTGAATATAATCATTTGTAAGGGTTACCTTGGGTACTTGAAAGGCATCTCATCATGCACAGCACCTTTGTTTATTAATTATTAACTATGATTAAGTGATGCTGCCAAAGTCAGATCGGGTCAGTGACAGCTGGAAACAACAGACACCTTTGCTCTTCACAGCTGCAATTCTGTCCGGAGGCTTCTTACTACTTTGCTTCAGAATATATGTGTTACCAGTGTGGGGAAGGCTCAAAAACCATAAAAAACAAAAACAAAAACCCTGCATCAAATTACATTTTTTGGCACAATAATGTTCTGAGAAGGAAATTCATAGTTTCCTTATTGAAACTGTAGTAGAATAACTATACCAGGGATTTTGGAATGAACAAACTAGTAGACAAATACATGGCTGCAGCATATCAAGTATCCATCTCTCCAATGAACTGGCTCTGTGAAAGAGGATACATTTATTATGATATGCTGCTTGCATTTTGCAGTTTCCCTTTTTGTAGCTATCATTATAATTACCATTGGCTGAGTATTTACAGTTGCCCATTTCTTACAGGCTTCTCTCCTCCCCAACCTAAGCAAGCGCCACAGTGGAGAACTTGTCCCCTGACCAGCTTCTCCTGAACCATGGCTGACCACCATGAGACATGTATACTGTCAGAGCCTCCAATCATGCCCTCTTGTATGCCCATTTCTCCTTAAAAATTTCCACGGTCTTCTTTCTTTTTCCTATAAATTAAGAGCCTTTCCTGTTTCAGTATGAGACGTGCACATTTCTGAGATGGAAGGGTTCTCCCTCTGGCAGTAGTCTTTCGGAATAAAGTCTCCTCTTCTAAGTCTAGGTTTTTGATAGTGTTGGAAGATGATGGTGGTGATGATGATGGTGATGGTGATGGAGATGGTGATGATGGTGGTGATGATTGTGATGGTAACAATAGTGATAAAGGTGGTGATGATGATGATGGTGGTGATGATTGTGATGATGGTGGTGATGTTGTGATGGTGACAATAGTGATAAAGGTGATGATGATGATGGTGGTGATGACTGTGATGATGGTGGTGATGATTGTGATGGTGATGACAGTGATGATACTGCTGCTGCTGATGGTGATTATGACTGATCCTAGTAAGGCGAATACTAATAAAAATAACATGATAAAACCTCCCTTTAAAGAGAAGAGAATTCTCCTCCATTCCTTCTCTTAGAGAACTTTAACTGATACTTTTTTCTCTGTCTCTTTGAAATGTATATACACCTTTTAAAAGCTAAATAATTGCCTCCTTACAACTTTTTACTCTTTATGACTCAGGGCTGTCTTTCTCAAGTACCTGAGAGCCATCTCCTTGAAATGCAATCATCCAGGAAGACAGCACCCCATCTCCCTGTTTCCTAGATGTGTAGGAGTCTAGCTTTAGCAGGCACCTCTCTTCAAAACCACCTTTGATTATAAAGATACGAGCAATTTATTTGTCTTTTATATAAAGCCCATTAGCAATTGGTCATTCCAATTACAAAGAGAGTTTAGGATGAGCTACGTGTGACAAACGGTGCTGTCTAGTCTTCTTACAGGAGGACTGTATGTAATGAGTTGAACCTCCTGGGCTGTGTAAAAAAGTGAGATTTCTTTTAGTATTTGCAACCTTTAAGCAGAATTCCAGCGATGTGCACCATAATGCTTATTCAATAATGAAATCGTTTCCCTTTCTTCTACCTTTATGGAGAGATTTTCTGGGTTGAGAAAAGATTTTTAAAATATATTTCCCAACACTGGGCATAATACATATGCAAAATATATTTTGCCTTATTTTGTCTTTCCAGGGACTTATTGAGATAGGCAGTATTACCCCAGTTTGCAGACAAAGATACTGTGACTTGGACATTACGTACTTTGCTCCATGTGGGCACGGGCAGCCTCCCTCTGTGGGTGTTCTGGCTCCAAGGCTGTGCGTGTCACTTTCACTACTCTCATTTAGTTTCAGGGCTTAGAGCTTAAAGAACTTTGCTCCAGGCTTATGTTACTCATAGTCTACAAAATAACACATATACTTTATGGGAAATTATTGGCTCTCACATGAAGAATAATATAGAATCTTAGAAAGGAAAGCATGAAGGGGGACGAAAGGTTAGAGACATTACACTGTTCTCCTCTCAGCCATGTGCTGGACCAATTCCATCGGGTTTTATATCACCATTTAACTCATTGACTGCCACATGTCCAAGTCTCCCTGGAAACTACCTGGGGTTCTTTTAAACATACAGCTTTGAATGTCCTTTATTTTGACCCATCCCACCATCCTGTTCTAAACCCTTCCCCTGGTCAGCAGACTTCCTTCCCGGTGCTACTGTAAGCTGTCTCCTTTCACCCTGGCTTTAACTGAAGCCTGTTCCCTGAGAATGCTGTTTCCCTGGCAGCCCTCTCAAAATTTTTCCAAACAGATAATCTCCCAGCAAAAAGATGAAGTCTTTCAGACCCATGCAAACATTCTTTGCTGACATGCAATGCTGACATTTCACCCTCCTTATTGCTGTCACCTTCCAGATTCTTGGTTATCTCCCTTCATTCATTAAAGATCATGGCTCAGATTTTTCCGCCTCCACTCTTGCAATCCTCACAAATGGCTCAGCCACGACCCTGAAATTCAATTCTGTAAGGCTCAGCCACATTTCTCTCTCTCTGTCTCTGTCTCTCAGCTCTCTCATTGTCTTTGTTTTAAATATCCTCTAGTTGGAGACAACATCCGAATTCATATGTCTGGTCCAGAATTCTCTGAGCTCCTAAATCATATATTTAAATGCCTATCTAACTGTTCTGCTTGGCTGAATCATAGGCATCTCAAATTTAAGTTGTCAAGAAAATAGAATTTTTTCATCAGAGCCTCCCCTAGACTTGTATGTTTCACTAAATGGCACCACCATCCATCTAAGCGCTTGGAAACCAGAAACTTGAAAATCCTTCTTGATTATCCTTTTTTCTTAATCCTTCTCATCGAACATGTCTGTAAGTCTGTTGACTAAAACTCCAACGTGTATCTTGCATTTATTTCCATCTCCCTGGACTGGGATTCTGCCATCTGTGCCTGGATAGCCTCTATCCAGATCCCGTCCTTTACTCTTGAGCTATCTGTTCCTGGGCCCTCTTAGCGGGTGGGGTTCTGTGGCATTTCTTGTGCGTGTGAAGCATTTCACTCTTTGTTCTTTGTACTTAGAATAAAATCTAGTCTATATATTATGTCTCTTTGGGTTTCCAGCCACAAAAGTCTACTTAAACTAATTAAGTTAAAGCAAAGTTATCCCCCACCCCACCCCCATCCCCACCACCAGGACACAAGTAGCTCACAAATGTCCTTTGGGAAATGTGAACAAACAGGCTTCAGAGATGGAGAGAGATTTAGAGACTGAAGACTTTCCCAGTTTTGTCTCTTTCATTTTTTTAAAAACAAAATCTGTGGATTTCTGCTCCATCCTCCTCTTTCTTCCAACTCTTTTTATCTGTTCACTCATAGCTTCTAATCTTCCCTCCTAACTTTGGTTTGCCCTAGTACCTGTCTCTTTCAACTACTTCATAAGAACTTTCAGCCTAATTTACTGAAAAATTCCATTTATAAATCTCACATAATTTTACTGAAAGAAAAATTTCAGTGTAATAGGATATTGTGATTCTCCAGCTAGGCTATTGTTGCAGGAGATTTGTGCGGTAATCTTTGAATAGGATCTGAGACTTCTGACATCACCATGGAATTATTTTTCCTTCTTGGTTGGACAGCACTAACATATTATAACCGAAGTTCTTAAGCAAGTTGGCACAGTCTGCACACTCTTTTTTAAAACACAATTGCATCTAGCCACTGACTGTGAATAAAATCTGCAAATTGCTTTTTAAAATAATTTTTGTTTAGGAATCAGCTTGATTCTGTATTTTATTTGTATGTCTTTAATGAAAGGTGCTTTCTGCTTTATATTCCAAATAATACAAGAGAAAGTCCTAATGGAATTTCACCATAGGTCTCTAGCTTTTTTTCCTCAGGAGAGACTAGAAAATGAGTAAGCTTGGTCTCCTTAGTCACACTAATATAGAAAATTGCAATTGGATGCTTTTATCAATATGAGATCATGATATGGCACCCTGGCAATCTTTAGTAGTGACCCATTAGTTTATTGATTACTATTATCAATAGTTATCATAACTCACGTATTTTAATATCTTTGATGTTTTTTTTCATCTCTGTCATCATCATTCTTCCTGATCCTTGAATTTAGAGTGCTTAATGTTGTTTCTTGTGTTGTTTTGACACAATTCCATTAGTCAGTGGTAACTTCCCTACTCTCTGTTGCACTGACATTTCCAGGGTTTTATTGTGTGCATTTCCTGATGTAGACCTGGTACCAGCCCACTTCTCTAAAAGATACTTATTTTTTATAATTTAAAATAATATTTAAAGAATGCAATTCTAGAATATGATGGTATTTAGACTCCTAACTTGTCTTTGTTTCTAGGCTTTTTTTAAGAGACCTAAGAAATAATTATTTTTCAAAGAACATTGTGGATGTATCAGGTTTGTTTAATCTCTACTGATGGTCATTTGGATGATTTTTGATGTTTTACTATTACTAATAATCTCGAGATAAATATCCTTACACATATATCATTTTGAATAATTGCAAATGTATACTTAACATGTTTTTCCAGATGTGGGATTGCTAGATTAAAGGGTAAGTGCATGTACATGAATGACTTCCCTAAAACTACAGAAGACTGCTTTGAATTGAACATTTATTTAGTTACAAAACTTTACTGATTTATTTATCAAACGCTGACTGAGCTACCACTGAAGGCCAACAAGTCAGCCAAGCATAGAGAAGGCAAAATGTAATAATTCAGATTTGCACCCTTGGTGCAGTTTATTTTGGTGCGTTTGTGAAAATTCTTGTATGTAGGCCAAAAAAATCTCTTGCAATGTTATGGTCAGTATTCTGGGCAGTAAAGCATGCACAAACAGATTTCACAGTCATTAGCTCTGTTATTTGCTTTTCCAAGCCTTAATTTGATATCTCAAAAGTAAGATTATTCACAGATTGGTTTTGAGAGATAAGTGAGGCAATATAATTAATTTTTTAGCCCAGTACTAGGCACATAGGTACCAGTCAATAAATAATAGTACTAAAGTTATTCATTTTTCTTTTTAGGTTTTTTTGATTTTTTAATTTTATTTTTTAATTGACAAATAATAATTGTACATATTCATGGGATACAGAGTGATGTTTCTCTTTTTAGATTTTTTAAGCATAACATTTTTTAATGTTTATATTATTATGTTTATTTTCTTCTATTTTTGGAAGCTACAATTTACTGATTTTCTTTGGATTCTTAAGCCTCATTTTCATTTATATATGCCACCTTCATCATTTCACATAAATCTAAAGATTCTTTTATTCATTCACCGCATATTTAATGAGAACACACTTACTGTTAGAAAACTTCAGACATGTTACTTTATCTAATTCGCTCAAGAATCCTATGAAGTAGGTAGTAATGGCTTCATTGTATGACTGAGGAAACTGGGGCACAGAAAAGTTAATTGGTTTATCTCATTTCACACAGAGTTGAAACATGAACTAGGGTTGTCTAACTCCCAAAATCCATGTTTTCATGACTATAACATAATATTTTCCAGAGTCCTCTGTTTAGTTGGGGGTCAAAAGATAAGGATTTGAAAAGCAATCATGAAATTGTTTTTCTTATATGTCCTCAATAGAACTTTAGGTCCAAGAAGGCAAGAACTCTTTATGTGCACTATCTAGCCCTTACTAATCCCTCAAAAAATATTTGTTGAATGAATACATGGAAGATACTTAGAAGCTACATATGACCCCTATATGAAGTTGGTATAAAAACCTAGACATAGGGAATTGAGAAAAGGTGGAGAGAAGAATGTCCCTGGGCAGAGTGTCCAGAGAAGATGTTATGGAATATGTGGTGGGACTGACAGTTGGGAGGACCAAGTGGGGAAGAGAATGGAGAGGACTTTCGAGCCCATAAACTGCATGTGCAAAAGTAAACTGTGTGATCTCATTCATATATGGAATCTAAAATAGTCTATTTCAGAGAAGCAGAGGGTAGAATGGTGGTTCCCAGGGGCTGGGGTGGTGGTGTGGGGGTGGGGAGGTGGTGTTGGGAGGAGTTTCAGTTAGATAAGAGGACTAAGTTCAAGAAATCTATTGTACAACATGGTGACTACAGTTAATATATTGTGTTCTTGAAAAAATGTAGACAGTGGGTGTAAAGTGTTCTCACCACAAAAATGATAACAATGTGAGATAATGTTTATATTTATTAGTTAGATTTCATCTTTCTACAATGTATATGTACTTCAAAATATCATGTTTTACACGGTTAATGAATACAATTTTATCTGTCTATTAAAAAATGACTAAATAAAAAGGTAAGAAGGTAGACCAGTTGACTTAAATAATTCCTGCCTGTGGCTTAGGAAAACAATGTCAGAGCATTATCTGCAGCCTAGCCCCACAGGTCCTTGAATATCAAGCAAAGTGGACTGACATCTTCCTGTAGACCATGCGGGAGAGTGGATCTAAATAAGTAGTAGAAAAATTTAATGATCGTTGAGAGCCTTTGGAGCAAGTTTCTTTGCTTCTTTCTTTGACCTCCTTTACTTAATTGTGTTTGTACATAATCCAGGAATGCTAGCTATGCGTTCTATTAACATAGATGCCCAGTACCATCCAGAAGACAAATGCAGAGACATGAAATAATGTGAATGCCTTTAAAGGAGCTAGGAAAGTCAGTAGTTTCCTTACCCCTTGCAGAGTTATCTTTCTGGCCAAGAGGAAGGGTTCCTTGTAGTTATTTATGATGCAGTTTTTCTGAGGAAGGACTGATGGGGAGATCAAACCACTTGTGTTTTGTTGAGCATTGCATTGCCAATAGGAGCTGCGCTGGGCCTCAGGGCTACTTTCACATTCACAGAGTTTACTGCTCTCCCTTGCTTGAAGGAGTGTGGTGATGCCGCTTCTGCAGAAGTGTAAAAATGCTCCTTGGTTAGCACCTGTTCTGAGTGGAGAAATCAGCACAGAGAAGTGTTGTCTTTGTGAAAATGCAGTAGGTGACATTGATTGTGCAGAACACAAGGAGTAAAATCCCAGACACTAATTACTTTTGATATGTTTGAATATGTTTCTTTTTATTTTTTAATATATTTCTTAAGCGCAAGTTTAGTGCCTCCTGGCTACAATATGCTGGTCTATGTACTGGGTACAATGTACTGTTATAGTCACTGAAGTTGTTTGCATATCTATTTTGTCTTAATAAAAGGAAAGTATTTCCTCAACTGTCTGGCTTTGTCCGACTAGACTTTTCTCATTCCTTCCTTTCACAGCCAAGTTTATGGAAATAGAGGATTCTGTCAACACAGGGCTGTTACCAGTCATATGGTGCTGCAATGGAAATGTTTTCCCAAGATGGTTAGAGCTAGGGGGAGCTCTCTCTCTCTCTCCGCCCCCAAATGCAATGCAGGAGGATACTTCCATTCTTATCTTAATTGATCTCCTTAAAACATTTCACAATTTTTTTTTAAATATATATATTTTTTCTCTCTCTCTCTCTCTCAGCTTCTTTGCTGCCACATTTTCCAGATTCCCCACCTGTCTGGCTACTTGTTTCCAGTCTTTGTGGGTATTTCTTTTCTGCCCACTGCTTAAATGTTGGCATGCCTTAGAATTCCATCTCTAGTGCTTCTCATGTTGTTCAGTTAATCCCATTTCATTCCATGTGCTATGAATTTTCAAACCCCTTCTTAGACTTCTGATTGATTTCCTGAAGTTGTAAAGACAAGGGGACACAGGATTTCCAAAATTTAACTCACTTTCTTTCCCTTCACAACAGCTAATATTCCTGTATTTCCTAGCTCATCACCATTATCTTTCCAGCTGTCCAACATGGATTTTGAGACTCTTTTTAAAAATCCTTTCACTGTCTTCATCCACATACCCATGCCCTTGAAACCCACCACAGACTCAGCTGGGTGGAATACCTTTTCAAGATAGTCTGTACACTATAGCTAGAGTTATCTGGGTGGTAATAATAACCCCAACTTCTTTTAACCTCACTGCAGTCACTGTGCTTTAAATGCCTCCACCTCCCATCACAACCCTTCAGGTCTGGGTCAGGGGCCTGTGGTGACATGACGATGTCCTACTTTTCAAAATCATCCAATCATCTTCCAGCACTTTGCAGTTTGAGGGACTGCACCTAGCTCCAGAGTGGATCTTGACAAATCTAAGCAAGTGTTCCACTGATTAAATCCTAAAATGAATTTAGTTTGTGGTGAAAAGAGGTAGAATAGAAAGTAACACAGTACATCACACATAATTGTAAGTAGTGTTTCTTGAAAGCTTTGTTGAAATCCGTTAGTCATTCCTCTTTCCAACAATATTTTTCTGCTTCCTTTAGTCATCATTCCTTTTGAACGTAAGCTTCATAACTGCTGTAGCCTCATTGTTACCAACCAGATGAACTAAACACACAAAGGAGGGCAGAGATGGAATTATCACCGAGAAAGGGATGATTAATACAGAATTGTATTAAGACAACATTGATGCCTGCTATTTCTCTGAACATCCAATTATTTGATGCAGTATAGGTCCTTATTGTCTAAGCCACAACAGCTTACATTTCCTGCTTGCAGATAAAACATTGTAATTGATGCAAGACTCATTATACATATTCTGTTACCACCATATACCACTTTCCTTAAGATCTTATTATACTGCATGATAACTGGTCTTTTGTTTGTCTATAATGTCCACCAGTCACAACAGTGTTTGGCTCAGAGAAGGCATTCAATTAATAATAATCACATAAAAAGATATTGACCCAGTGGGGGAAAAAAAGAGAAAAACAAATTTTGTGAAATATCTAATATTGATAAAGTTTGGGGGCCAAATATTGGTCACACAAAGAAGTCCTAGGAGGGATATTTATAACTATAAATGTGTACATTAAAAAAAGAAAAAAGATCTTAAATCAACAATCTAACTTTATAGCTCAAGAAACTAAAAAAGAAAAAACTAAACCCAAAGGTAGCAGAAAGAAAGAAATGATAAAGATTAGAGCAAATATAAATCAAATAGAGAATATAAAAATAATAGAAAAAAATCAATAACACTAAGAGTTGGTTTTTTGACAAGATCAACAAAATGAACAAAACTTTAGCTAGAATAGCTAATAAAAAACAAAAGAGAGAAGACTAAAATAGCCAAAATCAGAAATGGAAGAGAGGACATTACAAATGATGCCACAGAAATAAAAAGGGTTATAAGAGACTATAAGGAACAATTATATGCCAATAAATGGGACAACCTAGACGAAATGGATAAATTCCTAGAAAACACAACCTACCAAGACTGAAAAATGAAAAAACAGACAGTCTGAACAGACCAATAATAAATAAGAAGATTGAAACAGTAATAAAAACCTCCCAACCAAGAAAAGCCCAAAACCATATGGCTTCATTGGAGAATTCTATCAAATATTTAAAGAAGAATTAACACTAATTCTCCTGAAACTTTTCCAAAAGAATTGAAGGGGAGGGAGCCCTTCCAAACTCATTCTGTGAGATAAGCATTACTCTGATACCAAAGTCAGCAAAGACACTACAAAAAAAGAAAACTACAGGCCAATATCCCTGGTAAATACTGATGCAAAAGCCTCAACAAAATACTATCAAACCCAATTCAATAACATATTAAAAGGATTATATACCATGGCCAAGTGAGATTTATTCTTGAAATTCAAGGATGATTCAACATATGAAAATCAGCCAATGTATGATAATGTATTACATTAACCGACTGAAGAACAAAACCATATGATCATCACTACTGATGCAGAAAAGCATTTGACTAAATTCAACACCATTTTTATTATAAAAACTCTCAAAAAACTAGGAATATAAGGAGACTACCTGAATGTAATAAAGGCCATATATGAAAAGCCCACAGGTAACATCATATTCTACAATGAAAGACTGAAAGCTTTTTCTCTAAGATCCGGTACAAGGCAAGGACACCACTCTTGCCACTTTTATTCATCAAAATACTGGAAATCTTAGCCAGAGAAATGAACCAAGAAAAAGAAATAAAAGGCACCAAATGGTAAAAGAAATAATAAAATTACCTCTGTTCACAGATGACATGCTCTGTTTTTAACGTTGAGAACCCTAAAGAGTCTAGCTTTCCCCTCTCCCCACAAAAAAACCTGTCAGAACTAACAAACAAATTCATCCAAGGGTAGAATAGAAAATTCAACAGTCAAAAATCAGTTGAATTTTGATACACTAACAATAAAAATATCTGAAAAGGAAATTAAGAAAACAATTCCATTTGCAATAGCATCAAAAAGAGTAAAATACTCAGGAATCAACCTAACCGAGGAGGTGAAAGACTTGTAAACTGAAAAAAAAAATTGTTTAAAGAAATTAAATAAGATACAAATAATTTGAATTACATCCTATGTTTATGAATTTAATATTGTTAAATGTCTATAGTACCCCAAATGATCTATAGATTCAATGCAATCCCTACCCAAATCTCAATGGCATTTTTTTCAGAAATAGAATAAATTCATCTTAAAATTCATGTGGAATATCATTGTTGGACTTAAAAGGTTTTGTAAATAGTTACATTTCAAGTAAACATGGAACAAAGTAAAGGAGGATCTTTGCTAGCACTTGTATTAGTCGGGGTTTTCCAGAGAAACAGAATCACCAAGGCACCTAAAGAACTACAGATGGAATTGACTGACCTCTCTCTCAGTAGATGGCATTTAACAGTCATTGTAATGCTTGTTGAGAATTGAGTACTTTCCTTTGCAAGAAGTGGTCCAAAGCCTGGAAGAAGTGGTAGTCAGTTGGTGAAAGATCTGGTGAGTAAGGTGGATGACAGAGAGTTTCTAAGTCCAGCCTCTATAGTTTGACCAGCATTGTTTTTTGTGACATGTGGTCTTGCAAGAGGATTAGCCTGTCTCTATTGAGCAATCTCAGTGGCTTAATCACAAGCATCCTCATCATTTCATCCAGTTGGTTGCACTGGACATCCACTGGAATCGATTGACCAGGTTTCATAAGGCTGTAGAGGATAAAATAAGCCCTGGGCCACAAGACAGACACCATTAGCTGTTTTTGATGAATATTTGGTTTTGGACTGTGCTTTGGCACCTCATCTTTATCCAGCCATTGTGCCAAATGCTTGCAATTGTAAAAAAGAATCTATTTTTCATCACATGTAACAATATGGTGTAGAAATGGTTCTCCTTTATGTTGTGACAGCAAAGAAAAGCAAGCTTTGAGACAATTTTTCTTCTGATGCTCATTTAATTCATGTCGAACCCATATGTCCAGCTTCTTTACCTTGCCAATTTGTTTCAGATGGTTAGATATTGTTGGAATAGTAATGTCAAACCTTGCTGCTCCTTCATGCATAAGTTGAGATGGATTCGCTTCCACTACAGCTTTCAGCTCATGATTATCCACCTTGGTCCCATGTCACCCACATGGCTCACTTTAAAAATTAAAAGTACCAGAATGGAACTTCTCCAACCGTTGACATGCTGTGCGTTCATTAGCAACATCCTTCCCAAATGCTTTGATGATATTTTGAGCTGTGTGCACTGCATTGGCTCCATGATGGAACTCATATTCAAAACTAACACAGATTTTTGACTTATCCATGATTTCACAAAAATTGCTCTAAAAATTTTTGAAAGATAATCACAAGCCAAAATGTGCATTTGAAAGACTAAGGATGTACCTTCACAATAGGAAAAAAAAATGTCAAAGTGAAATGTCAAAGATATCAACTGTCAATACTTAACGGAAATGGACATTTCATACCTAATGACCTGATAGCATATCTTTGGTGGGGCATAAACAACAGACATGTATTTATTTCTCACAGTTCTAGAAGGTGGAAGTCTGAGATGAGGCCGCCAACATGGTTGGGTTCTGGTGAGAACCTCTTCTGCGTGGTAGTTACTGACATCTCTGTGCATCTTCACACAACAGAAAGAGGGCAAGAGAGCTTTCTGGAGTCTTTTTTATAACAACTATACAGCCTAGTAAGTGAAATGGTTCTATGCCAGGTTTAAGTATTATTTAGAAGGTTTTTTTTGTCCTAAAATAACAAAGGAACACATGAAAATTAGGTGTTTCATAAAAGGATACAAAGATTTATATGTGAAAAATAGCATTAAGTTTATGTAAATAGAGAAATAATATCAAAGAGTAGAATAATAAGATTCTTATTCTTAACTCTTGGAATATTAATTAGGATTTGAAATATTAAGGATTCATTTTATGCATACCTTCATTTTATGCATACTGCCTTCATGCTTTTTTTCTTTCATCTTTTCATAAATGTAATGTATACATTTTAAAACCCAGGCATTTATGTCTGTGAAATAATATAAACTCAATGACTTTTAGTAGGTTAAAGAAAGAGACCGCAATGAAAAGATCTTCTGAGGGGGTTATCTGTAGTTTGTATTTTCTTGAAAAGAAAACATGTCAGAAAGCCACAAATGCACAAAGTATTTTTGGGTCTGTATTTAAACTGCCTGTGAGTTTTCATCTAATGTATTTCAGACATTGTACATATCCATAGTGCATGAGCTCCCTCCCTCATCTATGCTGCCTGTCACCGCCCACTGAAGAGCAATCTCTCACCAGAAATCTAGCGGGTGACTACATGGTGGAAATATTTTTCAAAGTATTTGTCAATTTAAATTTCCTAAACCGGCTGGGCACAGGGGCTCATGCCTGTAATCCTCACAATCTGGGAGGCTGTGGTGGGAGGATTGCTTGAGATCAGGAGCTCAAGACCAGCCCGAGCTAAAAATAGAAAAATTAGTGGGGCATTGTGGCACATGCCTTTAGTCACAGCTAGTTGGGAGGCTGAGGCAGGAGGATCGCCTGAGCCCAGGAGTTTGAGATTGCAGTGAGCTATGAGGATGCCACTGCACTCTACCTGGAGAGACCGAGCCAGACTCTGTATATTAATAAATAAATAAGTAAATAAATAAATATTCTAAACCAAATATTTTAATCTTTTCTAATAAATGCAATAAACATTTCTGAACTGAAGCCTTAGTAATTTAAAGTTTCTGCAGTAGAAATAGATCTTCCTCTGAAATATAGAAGACTGTTTTAAGCACTGGTGGTTGTCCTGAGCAAAGCAACACTGTTAAAAGACAAATTAATTTAGATTTGGATATATGCTGCATTAACCCATAATCCCCAACTAATCATATATATATTTAAAATTTCATAAAGTTTTATCATCTAAGACATTTGTTAAACTTACAGGTTTTTCTCTATAATTATGGGTTTCTTTTTAAAAGGCCATAATTAATTTCAGCCGATCATAAATTTTGGGAGGTTAATTCAAAGTTAAATGAGCCATTGGAGTATAAATAATATATGTCATATTCCTCTCCCTGTCTTAATTAATACTGTTTTGAATAAATAATCTTCCCTTTCTATATCACCAATTAAGTGTCTGAGAAACAAAATTAATAGGAGATATATACAGTACAATTATTATTCAATTTCATTTGCTTAAGGTAAAAATATTTGGGAATTCAGTTTAAATCATTGCTTTTAAATTTACTTAAGAATGAGAATGAATAATCGTGTTATTGAAATTCTTGCTTTTATATTAACAAATATGTGGAACTTATTGCACACTTGATTCTTAGAATAGTAATAAGTGTCTGGAGAAGACTCTAATGCAACTAAAGCACTTTCACGCAGGACTGGGCTTTTACAAGTTGCCTGGGGCAAATGTCATTATCAATTCATTAAAAATCCACCCTGTGCACAGCACTGTGGTATGTGTTCTCTAACCAGGTCAAACTCTAATGATATGTTGTGAAATGTGCCTTAAAACAATATTCATTATAAGTAATCACTTTTGCATTTGTAAAGATATTTGTTGCTCGCCATTTTTGGAGGCTAGGAGTGGCACTGGACCAAAATCCTAAAATAATATCAATACTTGTTCTTTTTCTGCTGAAAATTATTTTCTAGCTGCTTCTCATGTGCTTTTGCTTACATTATAAACTCCACAAGGAGTAAAATGTTATATTCTACATCATTTTACCCTTCTTCAACCTTCCAAGTCTCTAACAGAAAATTGAGATTCATTAACATTCTGTGGAAAGTAATATGGAGATACCTCAAAGAGCTACAAGTAGAACTACCATTTGATCCAGCAATCTCATTCCTGGGCATCTACCTCCCCCCCCCCCCCGAAAAAAGACATTCTATAAAAAAGACATCTGCACTAGAATGTTTATAGCAGCACAATTCACAATTGCAAAGATGTGGAAACAACCCAAGTGTCTATCAATTCATGAGTGGATTAATAAAATGTGAAATATGTGGAACATAGAGTTCTACTCAGCCACAGAAAACAATGATGATCTAGCACCTCTTGTATTATCCTGGATAGAGCTGGAACCCATTCTACTAAGTATCACAAGAATGGAAATACAAGCACCACATGTACTCACCATCAATTGGTATTAATTGGTCAACACTTATGTGTACATATAGTAGTAACATTCAATGGGTGTTAGACAGGTGGGAAGGGGGAGGAGGGAATGGGTATATACATACCTCATGGGTGCAGGGTGAACTGTCTGGATGATGGACACGCTTGAAGCTCTGACTAGGGTGGGGCAAAGGCAATATATAACCTAAACATTTGCACCCCCATTATATGCTGAAATAACAAAAGAAAAATAAGAAAAAAAGAAACTATCCAAAATGAAACACAGCAAAAAAAATACATAGAGCATCAGTGAGCTCTGCATCAACTTCAAGCAGCCAAAATGTGTGCAACTGGAGTCCCTAAAGGAAGTGGTGGGGATAAAAATAGATTATCAAGGAAACATAACTGAATCTAGATAGCGATTTTCATGGATCATAACGAAGCATTTCAACAGAGTGGTTTGGGAGATAATATGCTCTATTTCCTGGATGTGTTAAAGGTAAATACTTTAATGCAGATTGAAGTATCCCATGTCAAAGTCACTGAGTCCCATCAAGACATAGTGACTGTTGATAATTTCAACCTGATTTCTAATTCTTCCAATAATGTCTAATTCTTCTAATAATGTCATTTATTGACATTTTTCCATGGCTTTGGCTATGGTCCTATGTCCCCAAATGATTTCCTCCATGTCTAAGTATCTATGGTCATCTCCAGCTACATGTTCCAGTGGCATCTCAAACTCAACACGCTGCAAACTAAACTTATCATTTCTCCCAGTAATCCCCTGTTCTTCTAGTAGTCCATATCTTAGTGGATAGCGCTGTGCTGCTCTTTAACCAATTTCTAGGTTGATTATTTTAGATGACGCCTTCTTCCAACTTCCTTCCACCATTTAACCAGCCACAAAGTCTTACAAGTTGTAGTTTAAAATAGCTCTAGATTCCATTCTCTTTTCTTCTTATCCATGCCACTCATTTAACCTCGTTTGTCATTCTCTCCCTTCACTGTTGCTGTGGAACCAGAATGTTTTCCGCATTACATGACACTTTCTCATTATCTGGGTCTTTGAATAAAACCTTCTCCCTGCCTGAAATGCCCATTTTCTACCTTGCTAATTTTATTTTCTGCTTTTCTATTCTTACCCCACATATTTCCTCCTTGGATACCTCCTTTCACTCACAGCTGAATAAAATGTCGCTACTACACATATTCCTAGCACCCAAATTTATACCACAGCTCTTATCTCCATATACATTTTGATTTATATGTCTATATCCTACTTCAGTCAGCACCTTTGTCCAGGGAAGAGAGAGTATTTCTACTTCTTATCTCCAGGGATGAGCATGAATCCTGAAACAATAAACAATGTTAAATAAAGATCTCAGAAATCTAAAGACTCCCTATTTGTATTCATGTAAGTTATGTTGGAATAAGATTGCTTGTATAAAAACCTTTCATCTAATTAATTGACAGTATGAACACATGACTGGTGTCATTGGGTAATTATTTTCAGAGGCAGACAGTGATTTCATATTGAGGTGGATAATGCTAATAGTTTGTATGTAATTTGGAAGTTTACATTTTACTAAATGGTAGACATATTAGACATATTTGAATAGGATAGGGTGTAATCCCCTCTCAATTAGTTAGAATAATGTGTCTTAGATATAGCATCTTCTGAACAGTTTATGTAATGTTTTATCTCATAAAAGAGCAGATGAGTTCACTTTTTAATTTTTTAATTAATAAATTTTCTGTGATTACAAATAGTGTTCTAACATACCTACATTTGCAACAAATGGATGTATGAGTGCCCCCAGTTAAAATTGAGCTCAATTAATGATATCAAAGCACTATTAAATTCAACTTCAACTGATCACACTTAGAGATTTTTTTTTTTTAAATCTTAAACTGGCATTACTAATTAATAGTTCCCTTCCTTTTTTTTTGAATGCACAAAAACATGAATCAGATAATATGCGATTTTCCTTAATTAGCAAAATATACAATAACAAACTGGAACAAAGCTTCTGGAAACTTTTGTTTTTTAATTCCGTGGTTCATATTAAACTGCAACGTCTATAGTCCAATTCAAGTGAGCATTCTCTGATAATAAATGGCCAATACTGGGTAATTATTTCCTCCACCTTAGATATTAGTAATATAATATACTAAATGAGAGAGTGAACCAATAGCCACACATTTTAATGGAAAATCCTCAGCCTCTCATGCTGTATTTTTCAGAATTAGCTGCAGTGAACTCATAGCTTTGTGAGGAAGATAACGTCTTAAAGTAAAATGTCGGGGGTGAATTAAGTTCCCCTCAAGCAGTCCCTAGATGATGGTTCTCATTCTCCTTTAAGCACAGCTCTTAGTTGTCTGCAAGTTAATATTTAAGTCTTATCTCTCTATGTTTAATTAATGCTTCATCTTTAATATTTTAAAGTGACGTTGAAATAAAGTTAAAAGCTCCAGAAGCCTTTTGTATTCAAGTGCCTTTACTTGTAGGAGCAACATTTATTTTATCTAATGAAATGCAAATCTCTGGAGCAACGAAACATAGAGAGAAGCCTATTAATTTCCCAAGGAAAAATTTTTTCTGTTTTATGTAGAGTATTTATTAATAGCCACAGAATTTTTACCAAGTACTTCTCAGTATCTATTGATATCATCATATGTTTTTTCTTCTTTAGTTTGTTGCTGTGGTGAAATGTGATAAAGAAATTCTGACATTGGACGAATCTTGCAGTTTCTGTCAGTGTCTGATAAAGATACTGCATAATGAACTTTTGTATCTGCTTGGATCTTTTCACCAGTATTTATTTGTTATATAGGCATGTCTACTCTTAAATCAGACTAGTATTTGGTATTTGTCAGATATTTGGGTAAGCTATAATCATAAAATAAATTGGGAGTCTTCTATCTTTTCCATGGTCTGGGATATTGTAAACAATATTGGAATTTTCCGTTCTTCAAGAGATAGGGAAAAAACACTCACTTGTGAATGATCTATTTGTTCTTGGTGTCTCTTTCAATGGTAGAGCTCTAATAACTTCTTCAATTTTGACAATGGTAAATGGCTTATTTACCTTCTCCTATTTTCTTGGCTTGATTTCAGGAATTTGTATTTTGCTAAGGAATCAAAAGTTTTTCTAAGTTTTAAAATTTGCTGCAATATAATTTATGTACTATTTGCCTATAAGTCCTTATTTTTTTCTGTATCTACTCTGGGATTCATGTTTCATTCCTGATCTTGTCATACATGCCCACTATTATTTTGCCTTGATAAGACTTGCATGCAGTTACTCTATTTTATTAATTTTTTTAATTATCAGATTTCAGACATTATCAACTTTTAAAAAATATTTCAATTGGCATCAGTTTTATCTTTTTTTTTTTTTTTTTTGAGGCAAGATCTCACTCTGTCACTTGGGCTAGAGTGAAGTGGTGTCATCATAGCTCACTGTAGCCTGGAATTCCTGGGCTCAAGCAATCACCCCAAACCAGCCTCAGCATCCTGAGTAGGTGGGACTACAGGCATGCACCACCCTGCCCTGCTAATTTTTCTTGCTCTTGTTCAGGCTGTTCTCAAACTCCTGACTTCAAGTGATCCTCCTGCCTCAGCCTCCCAAAATGCTAGGATTATAGGTGTGAGTCATTGCACCTGGCTGGCATCAGTTTTATCTTTATTAATTTCCTATTCCTAATTTTTCCTATTTTCCGAAATTTTTTTTGAATTTCTTAAGATGAAAACTAAATTCATTATTTTTCATCTTTATTCTTTACTAATTAAGATTATACAATTAATATTATAATTAATTATATTATTATTTATTATGTATTATATGATTATACAATTACCAAGGTTATACAGTTTCTTTTAAATACAGCCTTTTCTAAGTATCATAGTTTATGGTATTCAGGATTATTCTTCTTACTATTTTTGAATATCTGTAAGTTCTGTTGGCCATTAGCAATAACAAATATGTTTTACATTTACTTTAAATATTCAAGATAGAAACTAGACTTACTAGTTATCAACTTTTAAAAATATATTGTTTCACTTAATTTTACCTAATTTTCCTTTGTATCATATGGAAATTTTCAATGTTTTCCAAAGGTAATAATTATAGGCTTATTATGAATATTACAATATTATAACATTTTATAATATTGCTTTTGTAAATATTATTGCTGCTGCATTTTGTCCTGCTATTCAAATCACTTCATTCCATTTAAGATTTAATCACAACAGATCAATACTCGTTTGCTTTTTAATTCTACTGCATTCATATATAATAGTAAACACTAACACATAGAGCACTTACTCTATGCTAGATCTTCTAACTTAAATGGGTTCATACCCATATTATTCACAAAGTAACACTCTCAAGGGGCATGATTATTACTCCAGTTGAGGCACAGAGATGTTACATAAATTGTTCAAGTTTATACCTTTGGTCAAGGGTGGAGTTGAGACTCAAACCCATGTAGCCTGGCTCTAGAGGCCCTACAAAATAAGCCACTGTGAGAATCCAAATTTTTAAAAAACAGTCAGAAAGCATATACTAATTGATGGAACTACCCATCTGAAACTTCTTCCCTTTTGTTTTTGTTTTGAGATTTTAAAACTTTTAGGGAATAGTGACACCAGTGCCTTCTTTCCCCAGCGTCTCAGTTAGGGTATGCTGTGGATGGCCCGTTTCCACTTTCTTTGTGCTTGATTCTCTAAATAAGGATTAATGTATCCATAGTTCACACTGTTGCAAGAAACCTAAGAGCAATTATCTCACATTATATACGATGTAAGCATTCTCCATCTAAGATAAGTAGCACAAAAATTAGTTCAGTCCTTAGTAAATGGGTTGTCCCTGGTTTTCACTCATCTGTTCACATCACTTAACTCCTCTCAGCTCTAATCACAGACCTGCTCTTGTGAGCTCCCCAAGTGCTGACCTACTTGGCATCTTCACTCTCATAATAACTTCAAATGTCTTATAGTCATCCACTTTCAAAGGTTTTTGGGCTTGAGGGTGTTATTTATATATCAAAAACACGATTCTAAATTACTGTGCTTCAGAAATTATGTGAATCTTAAATGTGGAAGCCAGTCTCAAATGGAATTTTATTGTTGCATTGCTTCTTGATTATTTAGAAAGCTGTTCCTTATCCTGGAGATTTTTCTTCAACTATAAAAGTTAGCTGGGTCAAGGATCGCTTTTATAAAAAGCAATGCTTTTATCTACTTACTGGGTAAAAGAGTTAGAATTTATGCTAAAAAGAAAAAAATATATATATATATATATATATATTCTACTATCGTAGAGTTTAATGAGCATTGAAAGTTGTGCTGAAAGGAGACAGAAGGGTTCCTTTGTGTGTATTTGAAGTTCTGTTGTGAATTTGCCCCTCACTTGTCACTGCAGTGGTACTGCCCCACATTCTTCAGCCTGCTCTGTGAATTCAAAGGTTCAGACTTTATTATTATTATCATTTTTTTTATTTTACACTGTAAACAACAACAACTTGTAGCATACCACTTTTCTTCACATTTACATGGGTTTTAGGAAATTATTGCCTATTCCCCTGGAAGAATAACCTATAGACAAAAAAGAAGTAATAGTATCACACTGCAAAATATGCAAATTCCAGAAGTCAATGGCTTGAAGACAGTCCCCTGGGACAGGGAAGAAAACAGTGTCATGACAAAAGACACAAGCACATATAAGGACAACTAATTCGGGAAAGGACTGTTTTCAACACCGCAGACTCAGAATATACAGCAGGTACCCTTTATCCATTGCCATGGACACGGGAGGTGGGTTTTGGTCCACGGTCTGAAAAACTCTTTTCAAATGATACAGAAGTTCTTTGAGGAGAGGCGCAATGAGACAGGTTCAAGTATGGACAAGAATTATGACCAAGTACAAGGTCAGGACAGAACCCTCACTGAAAAAGAGACCCAGAGGAGTTAACATCTTAACTACTTCAACCATCTGCCTCCAATTGAGCACAAGAGGGAATCTCAAAAACTTTTCAGACTTCAAACCGGCATGTATAGTAACATTATGTCTCTACAAACAAAGTAGGGTTACTTTTGTGACTAAATGGTGATCGGCTTATTCCTTGAGCCAACAAGAGACAGAGACTGTGAGACTGCCAAAGTTCAAACAATAAGGCAGACATTGTTCTCCCTTCAAAATGAATTGTCTGTAACTGCCTTTTCTCTTGGTTCAGCAGCTGCCTTCTCCCATATTGCTGCAGGCATTTACTGACTTACGCTTGAAATGAAAAGGTGTGCTCTGAGATGTAACGACCGGGCTTTCCCGAGAGCACACGCTGTGCTCCCCTAATGGCTTGGCCTTCCTTCAGTGTGGAGAACCCATCCCCAAGGCCAGTCTGAGGTTGGTTTGCTAGCCTAGTGACCACTCACCCTCTCACTAGGGCAGCAGGACAGAGGGAGGTCCTTGCTATTTAACTGGTATGAGATATCCACAAGTTTAAGAATCAAAACCACCGTTGCTCTTAGGGTTGAGCTGGTTCCCTTGTCTTAGTTATAGCCGGATGTAGCCGTGGTTGTGGGGCTCCTGCAGATCTCTGAGATGGAGGAGAAGGTGGGCACTGGCTTCAGCACCGAGGCAGGGCATGTGCAGTAGGCTCCCTGCACATCAGGGCTCAGAGTCTGCAAATGGCCTATCAAGGTCCTCCTTGATAGAAGGCCTGCTGCCTTCACTTGGCAGGAGGGAGGCTGGGGGTGGGATGTGGAAGGCGGGAACTGGCCCATGAAGTCAAATTTAGGCAAGATCACACTCCTCCTCTGCCTCTGCTTGATGTAAGGGAAGGCCTCCTTTAGGCAGAACTGGGTGGTCTTCAAGAGATAAGTCACGCAGATGGTGGGTGAGTGGAAAAGCCCAGCCTCACAGAGGACCAGGACCTTGCCTCCCTTTCCCTGACATAGTCAATGCAGTCCATTGCTTCTCGAAAGTGGGGGGAGCTCATGTCAGCTGGTGGCTGTCCTCCACAGGGACCCATTTGTAGTGTAGGTGGGTCCTGCAGGCCTGGGAGGTCTGCAGAGCTGTGACGTGTGAGTTGGCCAGGAACTCACACTTGGTTGCGTGGTAGGAACTTCCAAGGCTGAGCAAGGGAAGAATTTCAACTGGGTGCCCTGGACATCAGCTGGCCTATAGCTGATGTTAGCACTGGTTTTCCACACTGGCTGATGAGGGCTCTCTCGATTTTAATCTGCTTTCATGAAATTGATCTTGCATTCACACATCACTTAGGATATTCCGAGGAGAAGATCTCATATCCCACATTGAGGAAGTAGACCTGTGGGCTGGTGGGCAGCCAGGTAAGCACCATGTACCTTGGCACTTTCCCTGCACATTTCTGCCCATGGTGGCTGGCAGAGCCACACTCCTACAACAGCGCATGGCCAAAGGTTGGGTTTTATGCACTGCATCAAACAGGCTCCCCTGCCCCGAGCTTCTTGTAGCATTTGGGAGACACTGGCAGTAGATTGCGGGACAGTGGGGAAGGAGGATCAGGGCATGTATTCCTGCAGCTGCCTTATTGCCAAGCTAGATCCTGTGGCTCCTGCCAGAGGGTCAACCTGGGTTTGTTAAAGTCAAGTAACTGTCCCTCCACTTGCCCATTCAGTCCTGGGTAAAAACTGCTCATGCTGCTCTCACCTTGGAGTGCTTCACCTTATTGGTTTCTCTTTACCCTTTTACATTGTTATGATTATAGTGTCTGCATTAAACTATCATTAATCACTAATTTTGTGTTGACATATACTTTTTGCTGGAAACCTGAAGGATAAAATAATAAATACTAAGACTGGCCATAAATGAGTGGGGTGGAAATCTCAAAATGGGATTTTGGAATCGGGTTGCACAAATATTGGATGAGCATTAGCATGTCAATAACTTACTTGCCAGAAAAAAAAAATGAGACAATGTTAATATGTGTCATGTGGTAGTGTGACATTTACTTAACTTGTCACTATTGATGGCATGGGGTGGAGGGCAACACGGGAAGAGATGATATGGCTGTAGCGCCCATGTGTGATGGTGAAGATGACATTATCACAGTTGTAAAGCGGCCGCACCACTTGTAGCTGCCCTAGAAAGAGCACGCAGAGAAAAAGACAAATGAGACTTTAATGCTAAAGCTTGAAGTTCTAGAGCTGAAGTTTAGCAAATGCAAAGAGGTATTATAGTATCATGGCTGTGAAAACAGTGTGATGAACTGAAGCATGATGAGCGTGGAGATAAAGAAGAGGAGGAAACTGCAGAAATGTGGACAAGAGATAAGAAAGGCTGCACTAGGCTGGGAAAAGTAAAATTTCCCTCTGTGGGGAAGGAGAGCTGTCCCGTAGCTCTGACAATAACTGTTGTCTGTCTGTCCTCTGAATAGCACCCTTGTGTGTACCTCTGTACTTACAAGGTTTCAGAAGAGAGTGAGATGAAATTAAATTTAGGTTGGCAGATTTAACATTTACGAAATGTTAGAATTGTAAGTGCTCCGGGGGAACATAAAGATTCCTCTAATTTTGTAGACGGAGGTATATATGGCATGCGTTGTAGGCAGCAGAACTCTTTCATCATCGCCCAGGTGGCTGGTAGCCCATACAGAGGAGTGGGTCAAAGTAAGTCATTAATTTAAAAAAAAAGGATGATTGAGGGGTTGGAAAGACACATGGAGGAATTCAATAATTGCAGATCTTGCATGGTAAGTAGGAAAGCGTAGGCAGGTGCAAAAGAGTTAAGAGTGAGAGATCACAGCTTAAACTGCAGTGGAGGTAGGAGGAAGGAGGGGGTGTGTATTGACAGGTTTCTCTCACAGCTTTATGCTCTGAGCTAATTACATCTCAACTTTCGCCATTAACTTTAGTGTAATAAATTTTAGTTGGTAGGCAAACCCCTTAGTCCATTTTTAAGATGTTTGTTTTTAGCTATGCTAAATGCTTAATATATGAAATACGTATAATCTTAAAATAGCTATAACTTAACATGTGCAGTACATGCTTAAGCATTTTTTTTTATTTTAGTAAAAAAAAATACCTTGGAGGTTACACATATTAAATAGCAGGCTCACTTTTAAAAGACATAAATGCTTTAGGATTTTGCTTTTCCCCCACATTTATCTATGACACACCACCAAATGTAATATAGTGGAACAAAATGTCATTTATTTAAAAATCTTTTATTACCTGGAAAAAAGAAATTGAATTTCATAATTCAATGAACAAAGTTTATATTGCACATTACTTAGAAGCAAATGCAATTCGATAAGTCAGGTTTCAAGATTAAATTAAAGACAAGTGAAATCTAGTTTATTCTTTGGGTAGAAACATACCAAACCTATAAAAAAACCCAAGTGAAAAGAGTAACCTAAGATAAGAGACTTTAATACATAAGATAGCAAGAGACACTTTTCACCGTATTGTATTTTTCTTTGTACTTTGCATTATAAACATAAATAATAGCTTACAGTAACTCGTGTTTTTAAATGACTTTTTTGTTTATTTTTTAAAACTTTGATTTATTTTTTTAAATTGACAAATGTACATATATTTATGTACAACATGATGTTTTGTTTTGACATACAGGTATGTATACATTGTGAGATGGCTGAATCAAGTTAATTAACACGTCCATTACCTTACACACTTATATGTATATAATTTTCCTCTAATTTTTAAATTGTAAAAAACTATAAATGCTGTTTTAAAGTCTTAGTCAATACAGGATGTTGGAAACAGAACAGACTTTAGGGTTCTGATTTCTTCTCTAACTATACATTTTATTTATACATTGTTATTTTATGTCACATTAGATTATATTAACATCATACATTATTGTATAATATAGTAAATATAATACTATATGTAACATCATAATCATCATATGATGTTACATATACTATATATAGTATTATATATTCTTTAGAAATCTAGCTATAATACTCTGAACTTCATACCTTCAAATGGGGATACTAGTATCAGTATAATAGGATTATTGTAAAGATACATAGTGTCACCCAATACTGATGCATTAACTAATTCCAGGAACATAATTAATGAATTCCTAATATTTACTTCTTGTTAATTTAATCATATACAGTGTTGCAAAGAATTTTTAACCATAGTCAACATATTAGCAAAGTAAGTGCACTTGCCACTCTGTTGATAAAGTCATGGCTTTTGAGACAAAGCTACAATGTAAACATAAATTGTCTGGCATGTATTTTTCTCAAAGCTATTGATGCATAGATTAGAATCACTGAAAGTATTAGAGCTTAAATTCTACTTTCATTTTTGGACCTGTAGTGTTGTTCAGGAAGAAAATGACTTTCCAATTTCACATAGTTATAATACATATACATTAATTCACAGTTTTTAAAAAATATCCCATAAACCATACAGATTTTCAGATGTGTGTATATGTGATGGGCAATGAAAAAAGTTTAAATTACAGAACTTTTAGAAAATTGGGTTTGAGCATTTACTCTTAACTTCTCAAAGAGAAGACTACTTTGTCAATTCATATACACACACAAAAAAATAATCCTATTATTTAATAGAATCTAATTAGGTTAGAGATAGAAATTTTATAATTCCAACTCTATCTAATAATTGTATGTTGATTGTGTAGTGTATAATGTAATGGGGCCATTTGTTACAATGGTATATAAAATAAATTTTATATTTCTACTCTGCAATGAATTTTATCCTAATATATGTGATAGGTTGGCTACGAAAATATATAAGATGTTCTTCAGACTATAATAATCATATAGTTTCACAAAAATGAATTCAATAGATAATAAAAAGTAAATAGCAAGTACTGAAATATTGTTTTGGATCAGCTCCAGATGCTATAACAAAAATACTACAGGCCAGGTGCCTTAAACAACAGAAATTTATTTTCTCACTGTTCTGGGAGCTGGAAAGTCCAAGATCAGGTTTCTGGTAGGGTTAGGTTTCTGGTGAGGTCTGTCTTCCTGGATTGTAGAGGACCACTTTGTTCTCACATTACCTTTCCTCTGAGCAAGAGCAGAGGGAGAAAGAGAAAGGGTGAGAATGAATCTCTTCTCCTAAGGCCACCAGCTCTATAGGAATAGAGCTCCTTCCTTTATGACCTTATTTAACCTCAACTACTTTCTAAGGCCTATCTCCAAATACAGTCACATTAAGGATTAGGGCTCTGACAGATGTATTTGGCGTTGGGAGACATAATTCAGTTCATAGCAATCATGAAAAAATGTGATGAAGAAAGAAGCACTTGGAATGAAATGGGAGTCTATGTAAGAACCCAGTACATAGATTTGGAAGTCATACTCTGATCTAAGTGGAAGAAAGACTATGAATATATTAAAGACTTGAAAGTTCAGGCATGCTTGCAGAACAGTGAATATTATAATTTTGCTATAACAGAATATAAATTGGGGAACAGTCATAGAATAAACAGGAAGTAATGTTTAGTTACTTACTAAACATTGGAGGATGTTGGAGGATCTTGAAGGCTAGTCTAAAGAATTTTATATAATTTAAACATCATAATAAAGTCATCAATGTTTTTGAGCATGGGAATGTTACTATTTTGTCTTCACATTAGAAAGATTCTTAAGATGAAGTATTTGAAATAGATTCAAACAAGAAGAGCTTGGAGTATGGGAGACAGATATGATGAATTATTGCAATAGATTTTATCAAGATTAAATAAAATCATAGCTGGAATAATAGCTTTTATCTCTTTTTCTCCACCAAACTTGCTGATCACATGGCCAATGCCTTTCCTTACTATCTAAGCAATTCAATTTTTCACCCATACTTCTCCATAAAGGTCACTTTCTTAAATTTCATGGTTGGACTCTTAATGCCTGAATCCAAAGGTTCTTTCTTAATTTTCCTTATCCTTCAGTGAATTATTTCTCCTGATTTCACTTCAGTAACTTCTTTCTCCTTCTCTCCCTATTCCCTTAGCTTTCACTTGCTCATCTTGCTTCTCATACCCCAACATGCATGTTTCTCTGAGGTTTTCAACTGAATTCATCTTCTTTGTTATCACCCATCCATGGGCACAATCACCTGCCCTCTAATCTGAGAGAACTACCTTTACCTACTATGTATCCCCCGCCTCTACCTGTAGCCCAGTGTTCTCCAGATTCCAGATCACTCCTCCGTCAGCCGCTGGGACCCCTGCAATCAGTCACCCTCATCTGCTACTGATTTTCCCTTTCAAAGCAAACTTTGGGTGCTCTATTTTTCTTTTAAAGTATGTTCTTTTTTGTTTTGTTTTGTTTTTTTGCGGTGGGTGGGTATCTAGGCTCAAAATCTCAATGTAACTCCACTTTTTAAAAACGAGTCTATGATTTCCCATATATTAACTGATAAAATAGCTTTTGCATCATTTTGTTTTGTATTGTTTTGGTCATTATTGCTAATATTGTTATTATATTTATTTAATTTTTTTTCTTTTCTTTTTTATTTCAGCATATTATGGGGGTACAAATGTTTAGGTTATGTATATTGCCCTTGCTCCCCCTGCCCCCTCGAGTCAGAGCTTTAAGCGTGACATTGGTATTAACTGAACAACACCTAAGTGGACATATAGGTATATTAATTTTTAAACCCACCTTATACTTCCTTTCATGCTTCATACTTCTCCAGTGAAATGAAGCATTCAATCCCTGGCTTCCTCCTAAGGTGGATGTATTTGCCTTCTATTTTCCTGAATTAGAAGTTACCATATCTGTGCTTCTACATTCTATAGCATCAATTTTTACTGCACTACAATACATTTCTTTCTTTTTTTCCCCCTTCTTCAAGCAACTTGATCAAAGCTAATTTGTCTGCCTGTAAAAAAAAAATTACCAAGGGACTGCACATAGCAATAATAGCAAGAATAATGATAAAAATAGCTAACAGGTATTGATTACTTAATCCATAACAGGCTGCTCTTTTAAATACCACTTATTCATTAACTCATTTAATCCTCACAACTTAAGTGAAATAGCTATTATTATCCCTATTCCTGCAATTTGATTACATGCTTCCTTAAAACGTCCCTATATGATTTGTGAAATATCTATCCTGTAAATTTGACACACTGTCTGCCGTTTGGTGTTCAAAATGTCAGCCATCTCTCCTGACACTTGTGTAGATCAATTGGTGGAAGCATTGGTAAAAACTTAGGATGAGTGGAGAGTGTTATTGTTGAGTGACTATCTTGGCTTGAGGAAGAAGGCCCATGGGTAGACCCAAGTTTTGTGTTGCCAAAAGCTGATGCAATTTTACTGTTGTCTTCAAGGAAAATGACACACATTTTAAAAATGGCAAAGTATGCATGGGACTTGGAAAGGGCATTTGTAACTGAGGGGTCCTGCAACTTAAGCTCTATGATCTCTGCAGTCAAGGAATTTTTCAAAATACGACTTACCCCATGCAATAAATTCTTGGGGGATTGCCCAGCTTTTTGAAGTTAGTGTTCCACAGCTGAAAGCTGCAGATGACCACTATTTCAGTTAGGTTCTTTATGCATAGAGCTGATGTCTCTTGTTTGGAAGTTGGAAACTTCAAGCAAGGGGACTTAGGAGGTGAGGACAGACCACAGAATGCTGACTTGCGTAGGTTCCTAGACTGCTGCTACCTCTCCCTCTCTTTTCTTTGTCTTTTACAGTCTTTCCTAAATTTTATAATCCTATAATTCAAAGGAATCCAACTGTAGTAATTCTATAGAGAGTAGATGCCATAGAAATCTCATCTTATAATCAATTTATATATGCACTCAAGGGATTGCTGAAAATATGGACCCCAGGTGAAAACATTCTTGGGTGATTGCCCAGCTTTTTGAAGTTAATTTAAAGGTTTATCCTCTTCTGTTTTGCACAAAAAAGGAAAAAATAGTGTGATTCCATTGATAAGTGAATTCAAAAGTGCTAACATATTATGTCTTTTCAGAACTTTCCTCATTATTGATCTCTGGACTTCCTGCTGATCCACTTCTTGCTTTGATGGTCTGGTATCATTTAATTTTGATGTTTTGGGTTTTCTACTTAGGGCAGGTTTGCCAGTCACAATATAATTAAGTAGACAACTTTCACATGCAACTATCTATGTGACTACTACATCAAGCTATTATATATTATTCTGGAAAGAAATTTCTATTTAAAAAGTTGGAGATAAAAGCAAGATTTCAAAATCTCTTTCTGAGTAAATGAGGTTTTTTTGTTTGTTTGTTTTGTTTTTTTTTTTTTTATTTCGGCATATTATGGGGGTACAGATTTTAAGGTTTCAATAAATGCCCATTTCTCCCCTCCCCCCACAAGTCTGAGTCTCCAGCATGACCATCCACCAGATGGTGGACATCTCACTCATTATATATGTATATACCCACCCCCCTCCCCCCTCCCACCTGCCCAATACCCTATTACTGTAGTACCTATGTGACCACTTAGGTGCTGTTCAGTTAATTTGCTGGTGAGTATATGTGGTGCTTGTTTTTCCATTCTTGGGATACTTCACTTAATAGTATGGGTTCCAGCTCTAACCAGGAAAATATAAGATGTGCTATGTCACCATTGTTTCTTAGAGCTGAATAGTACTCCATGGTATACATATACCACATTTTGTTAATCCATTCTTGGATTGATGGGCACTTGGGCTGTTTCCACAGCCTTTTGAATTTGCAATTATGAATTGTGCTGCTATAAACATTCGAGTGCAGGTGTCTTTTGTGTAGAGTGTCATTGGATCTTTTGGGTAGATGCCCAGCAATGGGATTGCTGGATCAAATGGTAGATTCATTTGTATCGCTTTAAGGTATCTCCATATTGCTTTCCACAGAGGTTGAACTAGTTTGCAGTCCCACCAGCAGTGTAGGAGTGTTCCTCTCTCTCCACATCCACGCCAGCATTTGTTATTTGGAGACAGATCACAGTGGAATAAAACTAGAAATCAACCCTAACAGAAACTCACATTTCTACACAAAAACGTGGAAATTAAACAACCTCCTACTAAATGATTACTTCATAAATGAAGAAATCAAGATGGAAATAAAAAAATTCTATGAAGAAAATGACAATGGAGAGACAAGTTATCAACTCCTCTGGGACACAGCTAAAGCAGTTCTAAGAGGAAAGTTTATCTCCATAAATGCCTATAACCAAAAGACAAAAAGATCACAAATAGACAATCTAACGAAACAACTCAAAGAGCTGGAAAAAGAAGAACAGACCAACCCCAAACCCAGCAGAAGAAGTGAAATGAACAAGATCAAATCAGAACTAAACGAAATTGAAAACAGGGAAGCTATTCATGAGATTAATAAAACAAAAAGTTGGTTCTTTGAAAAAGTAAATGAGTTTTTTAATATAATGATATCAATTGATAAAGATCATTCTGTCTTCAGATCATGCCATCTTATACTTCCTTGCTGAAGTTTTGTGTTATAATTAATGAAAATACAAGAAGCATTTACTATGCATTATGGATCTGAACACAAAAATATTGCACTATTGGCCAACACAACAAGAAACATTATCCTATGATTTTTTGTGCACCAAAATTATAAACAGGCTTTGAATTAGATAAAAGGTTAAAGAAGAAAAAGTTACAGAGAAATAAAAATTTGGAAAAGCTTGATTGATCTTGAAATATGATTCTGTTTACTTCTTCAGTTATTTTTCTTTCTCTTCTCCACTAGCAAAATGGAATCTTTATGTGTTATTGTTATTTCAAATTACAATGAAATGTGATCTCTTTTTCCTGCTTCATTTATTTATTCTCTTTTATCCCCTCTCCTATTTCCCCTGTTTCATCATAAACAGTTATTATAAAGTGTTTGATCTGTATCCTTGTATTTGCATGTATCATTAAAATGTGGTGGCCTTTTGTGTGTATGTTTTAAAAATATGTTGTTTTTTGTAAAATTTACAAAACTGCAGAAATGTTGAAAGATGAATAAAATAAAGAACTGAGATTTAAAATTGTTAGCATTTTGCCTCTTCTCTCTCATCATCTCAGTCTCTCTACTCTCTCCCCCACCCTTTCTATTTATACATATTTTTAAATTTTTGGCTAAAAATAAATTAAAGACATCTTAACTCTTCACCCTAAATAATTTAGCTTAAATCTCCTAATAATACTCACCAATATAAACACAATGCTATTTTCTCACTTAAAATAATTAATGTAAATTCAATATCAATTAACATATAATCCATATTCAAATATCTCTACCCCACTAAAAAGATCTTTTATTATTTATTTTTTCAATCCATGATCCAAATTGTGTTTAAACGTTGCATTTTATCTTTCTTTAAAGCAGAAGGATCTTCTTCTCACCTGTTGATATTATTTCTTTTTAGAATGTTGGATTTTTTTTTTTTTTGGAGTGGTCATATTCAGAATTTGTGATTATTTCCTGGCCACTGAAGTTTTTTTTTGGTGTGTGTGTGTGTGTGTGTGTGTGTAATAACACCACATAAATGATATTGTTTACCTTTAGAGCATCACATTAGCTGGTGTAAAATGACAGACAGGTTGCCCTCTATTGGTGATGCCAAGTTGATCGCTTATATTGCATGGAGACTGCTAGCCTAGTCCAATATGAAAGTACTTCCCCCCTTACAATTCATAGATTATCTGGAGGTGATATTTTGAGATTTTCTGAACATATTTTTCCTCAAAACTTTTCACCAACTTTTTTATTTTTAGTATCTATTGATGATCTTTGCCTGAACCAATTATTACGTTGGGAGTTGTGAAACAATGATTTTCTAAATACTGCTCTTACTGTTCCTCATCTGTGATGAAGAGCTTACCCTTCTCCTGCCCCTCCGCTTTTGATCCATTGATGTTTTTTGGTTTTAATTTTACTTTATTTTATTTTTATTTGAAAATATTAAGGGAGTACAAATGTTTTAGGTTACATGGATCACTTTTGTAATGCCTGAATCCTGGCTATAAGTGTGCCCATCACCCAAGTAGTATTCATTTTGCCCTGGGACACAGAAAGTAAAAGTGAATACATGAAAGTACAACAACTTGTTGAACCAAAAAGCTAGAAAGGGCTTAAAGAGATAACAAGGTCATGCCAAATGCACATAGGAGCCAGCCCAAGGGGATTCTACATGCAAAATTTAGATCAATTTAAACACACACAAACAAAAAGAAATGATATGCTACAGTAATAGGGTATTGGGCAGGCGGGAGGGGGGAGGGGGGCGGGTATATACATACATAATGAGTGAGATGTGCACCATCTGGGGGATGGTCATGATGGGGACTCAGACTTTTGGGGGGAGGGGGGAAAATAGGCATTTATTGAAACCTTAAAATCTGTACCCCCATAATATGCCAAAATAAAAAAAAAAGAAATGATAGCAAGAGATGGTTATACATTATTAAATTTTTGTACAAGTATAGTGTAAAATTTCAGTCTCATGTCTTTTTAAAGTTCCTTCTCTCTACTTCCCTTATGTTAGTCTGACTTTGAACCTATTTACTTAAGGTTGAAGAGTGTGTGTGTGTGTGTGTGTGTGTGAGTGTGTGTGTGTGTATGTGTGTGTGTGTGGGGGAGAGAGAGAGAGAGAGAAAGACAAAGAGACAGAGACAGGAGAGATAGAGAAACACAGACAGAAAGATAGGAGAGAGAAAGCATGTTTGTTTTTTAATCTTGAGAAATTTGAAAGTTTTCTCCATTATCATATCCCATATGGAATGTTGTTTGTGGCACAGAGAAAAAAAATGGGATATTCAAATTCAAGGACACTACAGAGTCAAGTAAACAGAAAAATACCTGACCAGGGTGAATAATTAAAACAATAGTTAACATTTTGCAGCTCATATTAGGAAGAAGAAACACATCAATAAAGATTGTGCTCATGGTATATTTTGAAGATCTAAAGAAGCAAAAATTTAAAATTTAAAAATAATTGCTAACATATATAGCTAACTAATGTGATAGACACGCCTCTATGTATTTTACTTATTTACTCTAATCTTCATGAAAAGGCTTTAGGGTATTACTGTTATTATCTCTTATTATTTGAGATTAGGGAACTGAGGAACAATGATATTACTGATATATAACATGTTAAAAAAAGAGGAATTGGCACTTGTTCTAATTAAACACTATGTAATAGTGTTAATTAATACTTAATATATTATTTTGATTTTAAAAGCAATATTATTTTTATTGAGTATAATAATGCTAACAGCATAGTAACTGGGAGATAATGAATCCTTACTATTCATCATATCATTTATTATTTACAACAACTCTGAAAATTGCACAGAAAGTTGTATCTTTTTATCTTTTAAGTAAAATGAAATAGGTTTGAAGGTAAGATTAGAAAATGTTGTGCAACAGGATATTGGGATTGGGTCAGATGTTATTGTGACAAGAAGAAACTGTAACCAAAGAACAGGAAAGAGTGAGCAAGACTTTCAAGTAAAAAATGATCACAATGTATGAAGACAGCTTAAAAGTTTTGCAAAGAAGCCAGATGTCTCACTGCACGTGGGTGTCTCAGCCATTGCAAGGTTAGTTGTAGAATCCTATGGGAGGCAAGGCTCTCAAGTGGAAATAAATTGAAAGCAGTTTTAATTACAATGTTCCTTGACTTGTTACTGAGGAAGGCAGACAATTGTACGTGAAGAGACTGGTAAATCGTGTTCTGGTTGTGTTTGATTCCTCAGTCTATAGTTTGAAACCTCAGAACAACATGCTGCCTGGATAGAGAAGCAGCAGCCGTGAACCAAATGGCAAGGCGGTGTAACCTATGTGCTCAAAGGGGAAAAGTTGACCTCTCAAGACATTGATCATTAATTGAGAGAATCAGGAAGCTCAGGCTACAAAAGTTTGATTAATATTTTTCATTAGTTTCTTTGGATTAGAGATCTTTTCATTTGCATTAAGAAGAAATTATAATTTTCTAGTCCAGCACCTAAATATGACTTTCTTTACATATTTTCTTGACTTGGCTCTTTTCATGGCTTTCTTCATTTATCCAGGCATGATCAATTGGGTTTTATTATTTCCCAGGTGTGATAGTTCATTTTATGTATCAATTTGATTGGGCTCTAGGGTCCCTAAACATTTGCTCAAACATTATTTGAGCATGTCTGTTAGGGTGTTTCTGAATGAGGTTAACGTTTGAATGAGTAGACTGAGTAAAGCAGATTGCCACCGCCCCTCCCCCACCTCGTGTGGGTGGGTCTCAACCCATCAGTTTAAGGCTGGAATAAAAAGAAAGGCTGACTTTCCCAAGAGTAAGGAGGGAGTTTCTCCTACCTCACTGTCTTGAGCTTGGGTATCATTTTTTGTCCCCTGCCTTTGGACTTGGACTGAAACATCCGCTCTTGGGTTTTCAGCCTGCCAGCTTTTTGGACTAGAACTCAGCTCTCCTTGCTCTCAGCCTCGGGTCTCAGACTGAAACTGCGCTTCTGCAGACCATTGCAGTCATTAGACAACTGCAGACGTTAGGACTTAGCCTCCCTAATCATGTGAGCAAGTTCCTTACAGTAAATCTTTCTATGTAATATATACATCCTATTGCTTCTGTTTCTCTGGAGAACCCTAATACACCAAGTTTTTGTTTGTTTTTTTTCCTTATATGTTAGGAATAGAGCAATTGACAAGATGGTCGAGTCCCAAGCACTTCCAGAGTAGTGAGCGTTATCAAATACACGAATTGAAAAAATAATTTAAATTTGTCCTGTGTGTCTAATGGAAATTCATGTTAATATTAATTTTTTTCTTTTCTTGTGTGTCTTTTGAGAACATAATTTTTAAGAGTAATGGCATTTTTCTGACTGAAGGGGATATTTCAATTTGATTGAAATGCCAAATATTCTGCACTATACATTTTCTATATTGGATATTTAATCATGCTAATATAGTTTGACTTTCCCCAGGTTTGAATTTGATAGCAACATTCTAATCCTTACATTGATAGTAAGTAGAATAGTAATTCTCTATTCTAATATAAATTCAGATTTAATGCTATTTTTTAAATGGGAATATTTCTAATTTACATTTTGAAAGATATGACAGTAGAATGAACAAAACTACACAAAAAGGATTCAAACTTCTATAAAATAAATAATGTTTGTAGGTCAAATCCCACTTCTGCCATTAGCTGACTGGCTAATGTCAGATAATTCACTTCTCTCTCTCTCTTTTTTGACTTATAATAATGGGGTTTTACTCTGAAGTTTTCTTTCTGACTGGAAAGGCAGATTTAATGACTTCCTCCCCTGTGTATTCATTTATTTATTTATTGTTTTGCTTGTTTACTCTTATAATCAGGCATGTCTCTTTCCCACGGGGCTATTTCTATGTGTCCTGCCTACCGCAGGAGGGTTGAGCTTCCCTAGGGCAGCCGCCCTCACTCTCATTCTCCCTTCTAGCTCCGGTCACCAGCAGGGCCTGGCACATATCCAAAGTGCCCGAAATGCTGGTGGAACTGAACTGAATGCTAAGGTCACTTTAAGTCCTAATATTCTGTGATATTTTGACACTTTAATTTTACCATTTCCTGCTTCTTCTCTAGAGGCTGAGCTCCTTTAGACTGTCCGTGAGTACTGTATGTTCTTCCTGACCCTTCTTTGTTCTGATTATCTTTTTCCGCACAGGTGGAACAGTCAGAATATAATTAACTAGACGCTTTTCATATGTAAATACCACAGTGATTACAATACCGAACTTCACTGAGTATCACAAATAATGAATATTTTCTACATGACGATTCAAAGATTAGATAGAAATACTATGACTTTCAGATTTCTTTTATTCTTTCCTGTGGACAGTCGTATCTCTTCTCTTACGTTTTCTTTTGAGTAGGCATTCTACTTAGTAAGAAAACTCTTTCAGTCTACTGGCCCTTAACATCTTCCCTTCCTGCGCTATCTGAGGTGCCATCTGCCAAACTTGATGAAAATGCTAATGGAACTTCCTCTGGGCTTGCCAAGTGATTCTTTGCTCCTCTGGGATCTCATATTGAAAACAAATATCCTGATGCAAAATAAGAGCAGGGGAAGGTTCAAGAATAAAGAAAGGCAACAAGGTTTTATCAGTGGCTGCCAACACTATAAATCCAAACCAGCTATTTAGCATAACTAGTGCTGGTTTCCCAAAGTAAAATGGACCGTGGAGACAGCACTGACTCTCTGCCAAGCACTGATCTGCGCATCCTACAGGCGTTAATTCATTTAATCTTCAAAATGAACTTGTTTCCAAAAACACTATCATTATCAATATTGCAGAGATTAGGAAATGAAGGTGCAGAGAGGTTTAGCAACTTGGCCGAGGTGATACCTCCAACAAGGAGCCTAACAAAGGTTCAAACCCTGTCCAAGTGGAGATAACCAATGTATACAACTCCTAAAAAATACTTAAGAAACCCTGTTTTCCCACATGCCTCATGTTGCAAGCCCCATTGTCTCCAGCTGCCGCTTTATTTGTTCACGTCAGCCTAGGCTGAAGGAACGTCCTCTGTGTGGGACATTGTCAGTCTTGTGGCACATGGAAAGGACTTCACAATTATGAGCTGGCATGTCAAACATCTGCTGAGAAGTGACACACATCACTTTTGTCCACCTTTTTGTTTTTTTAATTTTTCTTTTTACTTATTTATTTATTTCAGGATATTATGGGGGTACAAACATTGTGGTTACATGTTACGACTTTGCCACACCCAGTGAGGTATCACAAGAATGGAAGATTAGACTCCACACGTCCACCTTTTATTGTCCATAGCAAGTCACAGGAATTCAACAGTTTGGTCATAGGTGATTCACCCTCAGCATAGCCTCTATATATCACATGGCCAAGCCTGATGCCAAGGAGAAACACTGTAAGTCACATGTAATTTTAAACCATGCACCAAGCCTGACATCAGTGTGGTAGAGAAGCATGCTCCTTGTCCAGGGAGTGTTTGTTCACTCACTTAGTGGGTATTGAGTCAATAGACACGACCAAGTTGGTTATAGCACGTGTTTATTTTTTATTATTATTTTTTTAATCTCTCTCTCTTTTTTTTTTTCTTCGTTAGTTGGCACAAATAAGGAGTACACTGGGAATAGTTCTCAAAGCAATGTGTCTCTGAACAAGGGCATTGGGCTGGTTTTGTGGCCAGAGGATAATGAGGCATAATGTGATACGATCTGGCCATGGGGGTGACTCCAAGATTCAATCTAATTTGATGTAATCAATCCTCCATCCTGCCATTCAGTGTCCGCTTCTTAATTTAGTCCCCATTACTCCGTCCAAGCACTTAGGTTCCACTCGTGGTTGCAGGCTGGTTCATCTGGGCATGTTCCGGTTACCTGACCTGTGACCTGGGGGCAACTGAAAAACAACTAATAACTTTGTTACATAAAAATTGAGCCAGGTTGGTCTGATGTGGTTACAGGAGGAGCAGTGGATATTTTGAACGGGAATATAATCTACTGTTCTTGTGACACTCATGCCAATAAAATCTCATTGGGTGTCTTTTTATATGTTTTATGACTGTTGGAATTTCATCTTCTGTAAATCACCTGGGAATATTATTTGCTTATTTTTCTATGGGTTTGCTTGCTTTTCTTATTGAAGATCTACATTTTTTTTTTTTACTATTTTATATAACAAGAAAGGCTATATTTTAAAATAGGGACAAAAATAAACTTAAATTATATGGATATAATTACATAATATAATTATGTAAGGAATACATAACTTAGTAAAGACAAGAATTTGACCATGCCTGGAATGTAATAAATTCTCAATAAACATGAGTTATTAATTTTTAATATTGTGGGTCAGCAAACTATAGTCTATGGGCCAAATCTGGCCCTCTGCCTGTCTTATGAATAAAGTTTTATTGGAACATAGCCACACTCATTTGTCTAGGTGTTGTCCAAGGCTGAGGGGAGTGGTTGCAACTGAGACTGTATCTCCCACAAAACCTAACGGGTTTATTATCTGTCCCTTTTGTTGGGGCTCAGAAACCAATACCCAAAATATGGCACTTGGACACACTGAACTGAAGGAGCCTTGAGGTCTGTGTGACTGTCATCCCCTTCCTCTCACCATCTTTCCCAAAGCACAGGCTTTATCTGCCCAAGATCCATATCCATCAAGGAGGGCAAATATTTTTCCTTCCCCTCCCTGTCATCTCATTATCTATTGCAGAAAAGAATACCAAGAATATAACTGAACCTGAACAGACTCGTTTACAATATATTACCTGTCTCTCAGACTCAGCCAAATTGCAAAGACTACAAGTTAAGCTGTTTCCAGATCCATGCATTTTCACCAATAATTATTTATTGCTCAACAGAATTCCTCTTCTCCCCCCTCTATAACCTGTTTTGCCAGAATTCAAGCCTCCATTATTTCTGTAATCTTAAGATTGTATATAAGCTTCTGCACCTAATTAGGGGTTTGAGTCTTCCTTCTGAAGGCTACCATGTACATGCTAAATAAATATGTATCCCTTTTCCCCAGTGAATCGGCCTTTTGTGAGTTGATTTTCAGGGAATCTTTCAGGGTAACTTTTCCCTTGGCTCTAACACTTTACAGAAAAAGTTTGCCAACCTCTGATCTAGACCAATGAATTAAATGGCGATAAAATGGGCACGACTACTCCAGTAAGCTTTAGGTCCTAAAGGCTGGTTGTAATCTCTACCCTAGACCTCAGAATTTAATGCAATGTTTGATATACTATTTTGGCTGCAGGAGGTAAAGGTGATTTCGGAGACTTCTGCAAGATCTTTCCCACTATGGAAGTCTTACCCAACAAACCAAGGACCCCTGTAAAAGTTCTGCCAACTATTAATACTAAATATATTCAATACACTAGTAGAGTCCCTGGTCCCAGTGGACCCGAAGGCCAGAAGTCCATTTGTTACCTGACCCTCACATAACCCATACTTTCTCATAGAGGGCCCCCCAGATGTTTTATGTTCCCAGGTATCAATGATTACTCAGACCCTGTGCCAAATAGAGTAAAAATATATGAGTATTTCCCTTTTTAGAATATTACGGTTGCCTAAGCAAATGGCCATGGATTTTCTGAGGATGATCAGAGGGAATCATTACCTTCTTGATTTACCATGGCACTTCAGGGACCATCCTGCTTGGGATCCAGCCTCTCCTTAAGAAAAATGGGTTCAAGGAGAACTGCTTCATGTCTGAAACTGGGCAAGAGATGTGAGTTTTAATGGGGATGACGGCTCTCATCTATTCTTGAATTCTTTTGACTGTGTGGATTGAATAATGTTCCCCTCTGTCGCGCATACATCCTGCCCCTGGGAAAGTCATCCTCTGTTAACTATTTCCACACCTCCTGTGGCTCACACCAGTTGGCTGCTCATTATGATAATTGTAGCCATGGAGGTTAAAACCTCCACCTGTTCTCTATCGCTTTGGGGCAGGTTGCTATCAGGGAGCCCATTTCTGTAGAAGCCTTGCCTACCACAATCCCTGGTCTACTGAAGATAGCTGCTGCTTGTAACAACTATGCCAATGCCAGTAAGACACATATTTCTTACTGCTCTGATAACCCGAAGATAAGCAGTCCTTATTGCCTTGATTTTGAGAGTTTCAGGAAGGCCCTTCCTGAGAAGCAGAGTCAGCTGGCAGGTATTTGGGTCTCAGCTAGCAGAACCAATTTAGCAAATCCTCTTCTATAAATCTTTTGATGCCATCCTGCATAGTATGTCACTGCACAGTTCTGCTATTTCAGCTACACTTAATATGGGCCAACGCTTTTTCTAAGCTTTGAAGTTATCCAGCAGTAAAATTAGAACAGTCTCCTGGAACCCCTGCTAGAGGATTAAATCCTATCTTCTGGGAGTGTTCTCAAATTGAAAAATTCTCTTATCCATTTTCATATTCTCTCCCCATCGATCGAATCCACCACCCTCGGATTCATCGCAGTCACACACAGTTCCTGGGGTTCATGTTAGCCATGTCCTGCAGCCTCTTTGGCGTATTCCCCGTCTCCTCCTCAGCACGCCCCGCAGTTCTCTTGTCAGTTACTGATCTGGCGGCCCGAAGAGAGTAGGGGCTGACCTGAAGATGGAGTTATTGGGGAAATATAACAAAAACAAAAAAATTCCTCCTCACCTGAAAAACCTCTCCACAAAGGTAGAAGTAAAAGAAAACAGTTTTTCTTATTGAATAAGCATTAAACCAGAATGTGATCCTCATCACAGGACACTCACTAAGAGATTGCAAAAACAGGAAGAAATCTCAGCCTTTCATATAGCTAGGAAGGCACTACTCATTACACCCATGATTCCAAAATAAAGGATAACTAGTCCTCAAGTAAGAGGACATTCTTTTTTTTTTTTTTTAAATTCTTTTCATCTTGTCTTTGTCAGATAAGGTAAGAGGACTTGGCAACACAATTTCTCAGGTACAGTTCATCCTAAATTTACCTGGTAATTGGGGTGGCCATCTGTGTTTGCTAATTGACTTTATCTAAAGTAAAGATAAACTTCTATCTTTATCACTAGATGTGGTTTTGCAAATTGGAGCAAGGAGGAGCTGAAGTTAGGTTCCTATCTCCCCCAGAAGGGGAGTTAGGGCTGCTATTTTCCTTAATACTTACATTTCAAAGAGATGATTCTCAGGTTCTTAAGAAAGACATTACTGGGGTTACAAAGTGGGCTAGAGGCTAATTTAGCTTTTAAAAAGATTTACATACATTTCAAAGAGAGAAAGAATTTGACATTTTCTGAAGTCAATGTTCTAAGAAAAGGGAGTGGGGGAGTCTCTTATTCTCACAGGGAAAATTAAGCCTCTTTTTTTTTAACTTGCATCTGTACTTAAGGGTCTCATATTTACCTGGTAGGCAGAGTCCTCATTGTCTTTAGGAAATGTGGAAAGGGACTATTTTTAATTTGAAGCACTTGGCTAATTTGACACGAGCAGGGCCGGTCCTGGCCACTGGATTTGTCACCAAGAAGGTCATTGGTGAATGCTGAAGTCATGAGTCAGAGGCCAGTTTTAAGTGGCTTGAGGAGTGACAAATGGAAACCACTAGATGGACAACTGTGGTATATTTGATCTCTATGTTCAAACTACCTACAAAGTATGAATAAACACGTGACTATATAATTGTCTTATTTTGTTAACATTATTTTAAACTCTGGTAAAGCAACACCTTTTAAAATATCCCACAATACCTAGCATAGTGCCATACCTGACAGCTGCTCTATTTCTATGTATAATATAAACCTACATCTATATCTGTATCTACATCTACATATATAAGGTGATTAGATGACTAAAACACTGCAAGACGATTGCTCTGACCTCCCTTGGTTTTCAATAGCCACACATCAAGAATGCCACATCTTTTCATACTGTTCCTGGGTCAATTCATAACAAAAAGACTATCTTGTAATTATATCTATATCTTGGATTAATACAATGATTTTCTTGAAATATTATCTCATTTATCTCTCCAACATCCCTAGAGGACCAGAGTTAACCTATTGCTCCTTTCTCATATGTGCAAAAAATAGCTGACAATGTATAAGAATGATTTGCTGGGATCTCCAACAGACTAAACATATTGATAATTCAAATTAGCAAGTCATCTTCAGTCGAGAATGAAGGAATTTTCCACATGCTGACATCAAGTTTATCTTTACTGTTATTTTCTACCCTTGTCTGGGGTTTAGCTGTGCGTCCACATCTTTACTAAAAGAATTCAGCCTTTGACCCTATCCCCACTCCCTTCCTCCCTCACTTGTTTGCTCTCTATCTGCCTCTTGATATAAAAATCAGTAATAAGGCAAAGGTTTGTCTCTCTGGGCAAACTAGTTGTGCATCAAATATCAGTGAGGTCAGAACTGTCATGGGGGCTGCATCTTAATTCAAGTATTCTCTGTGAGCACTGGGATAATTCCATCAAGCATAAGACAACAAATGACCAATACCTGGGACCTAGAGGAGAAAAAATTGTCAAGGTAATTAGAAATATGACAGGGTTTGTTTTTTATCCATAAGTTTTCCTGTGCACCTGCTTGTTTGTTACCAACCCAGCTTCTCAAGGTCCTCAGGTCTGTGGGAATAGCTGCCCTAAATGGCAATAACTACCACTCATTCACTGCATGGCCTTTTGTGTCTTATCTTTGAATTTTCCATGCGGCATCCATATATTTACTATGGAAATACACAGATATTGATGAATACCGAAGTGGTGAGGTCAGAGACCATTTTTATGTGTCTTGAGGAGTGAAAAATGGAAACAACTAGACAGACAACTGTTTCAAGGTCTGTTGGAAAAAGAAAGAGGACAGGTGGCAGGAGGGGCCAGGAGTGTTCAGGAGGCTTTTGGTTATTAGCTAGGAAATGACCAGAGACTGTTCAAATGTAGACAAAAAGAAAGCAGTTCCAGAAGAAGAAGGAAGATATGTCCTTGATATCTATTTCCTCTTGTTCGCATGAAAAAGTAAATTTGAAATTTCAAACAAATAACTTAAAGCAACACACTAACTAACTTATTGATATGTTTATTGGCCATGCTGTTAGTTTCTAAATACTTTTTGCAGGTGGATCTGACCCAGAATTTTGTGATTCAATAACACTGGGGATTGTTTAAATTACAGACAAGTCCATACCTGTGTACATATTTTGGAAATGTTTCCCATTTGATGCTGATATACACCCTTGGTTAAGAACCAAGGATAAGACCATGTGGTGTGCAGATTTGAAGACTTGCCTCTCACAAGTCCTTATTAAGCATGACAATCTTGGTATAAAAGGAAGAAAATAAAAAATAATAACATAAAAGTAAAATCCTTAATTAAGGAAAGTGGAAAATTAAAAAACATCACTTGACCATTTGATATATTTGCAAATATTAAATTGCAGTTATTTTTCTTTGTAACAGCAAACTCCATGTTTATTGTTTATTCTCTGCAGTTCCTTTGGATATAAATGTGGCTATTGGCTACTCTTTTGAGAGCTTTGATTTTCAAAGAAGAAAGCATTTGGGAATATAAACAGTTCTTACTTTTAAGGAGCTTTTACTAATGAAACTCATTTGCCTTGCATTGAAAGATAATTAGAATCTTCCTCACCAATATTGTCACTTATACATCTTTCTTAGCTTTCTCTTCTTGGCCTGGGTTGAAAAGGTTAGCAAACTACTTAAAAATTTCTTGCACAGGTCCCAGGAGATAAGTTCCTCCTATTTTTTGTGAGCTGTGCATGTGGGTATACACATAGACTATGTACATCCTATAATTAAATATATATGGTATTGTTTTTGTAACAAGTAAACATGAATGATAATATCATGAGCAAAGACTGTGCCTTTTGAAGAAGAAAATAAAAAAAATCAAAGTTTTTCTGTAAGACTTAGATAAAAAAATAATATTTCTAAGAGAAATGTGCTCTAAACTTCAAACTTAAAAGGAAATAACATTGTCCTAATTAAATTTATTCTTTAAGTTTTAAGAGAGAAAAATACTATTTCTAAAATGACCACTGTGAATGTTATTTCTACATTTTCAAGGCATAAATAGATTCTAAGCTATGAGTCTTCAAATCTGAGGCAGATTATATAATGATTAAAGTTTATTGTTTTAGTTAATTGTAACAGACAATATGAGTTTAATTAGCACATTCCATCTTTCTAGTGCTGATTATCTTAGGCTATCTCAAAATATTCTCAAAATTAGATTATTTTTTCTGTGTTGTTTGTTTTTGTGAGTTGGTAGAGATGATTTTACACAAACAACAGACGGCTTAAATTCCAAAATGTAGTGACTCAAAACTCTTACTGCTTATTATATTTGATTATATCTTGTCTCCCAAATTCCCAGAAGTCAGACATTATATCTTGTACCTGATTTCTCTCTTTATATTCTGCTAAAAATAATACTTTGAAAAATTTGCTATTCATCTCTCAGTTATCACACCTAATGATCTTTGATTTTATTTTTAACATCTTAGAGACATTGGACTTTTATTGCTGCCTCTTCTATTTTAGACATTATTTTACCTTCCTTAGTTCTGTAGTATCCTCTTTTCTATGAACCCTTCTCTGTCTTGTTAATTAACTTCATTTTCTCTTTCAATACCCTAAATCCTGGTGTTCTTCAGGGTTTAGTTCTGAAACTTATCACACATCTAGAAGGGTCTCTTCTGTGCGCGCCACCTTGCAGGTGCTGTGGAGAATACAAGACGAGCAAAACGTGCCCCTGACTCAAGAAACTTGTGATGCAGTAGGGAAAGAATTCATATTCAATGTCCAAAGTTGAATTTAAGCATCCTAGTCTCAGTTCAAGGTTCTCCCCAAATTGATTCTTTTTCTACTTAAACTCACTTGTTTACTCTTCTGTAAAAATGGATTTGTTTTTACTGTTGGCTTTTTTATATGCCCAGGATGGATGCTTAGTCTTGTCCGTCTTTCCAAAGGCTGTGTCTGGAGCTTATTTGACCTTCCCAGGTGATCTCAGAAAACAGGTAGTTAGTAGGGGCAGGGTCTTGAATTAGGTCCAGGCACCACTGTGGGGCATGTGGTAATGGAATTGACCGAAATATAGGTACAGAAAAGGGATAGGGCTTGGGAATCAAGACGACTGGTCTACCACTGAGTCACTTTGTAGACTTCAGGACAAGTTTACTTATCCTCTCTGTGTTTATTTTCTTTATCTGAAATAATCTTTTTTCAGATAATTCTTTTGACAGTTACACAAAGTAATACATATCATATTTTTTTTCAATTTGAAGAGTCATATCTTTCTTCAATTCTGGAAAATTCTCAGCCAACTTCTCTCTATTCTTTCTTTCTGGAATTTCTCTAAGATGTTGAAGCCTTTTGATCTGTCTTATATTTCTGTAATCTTTGAAACTTTTCATATCTTTTCTTATATCTATGCATGGTGTTTTGATATTTTATTTCAATCTAACTTCTTATAGCCTAACCCTTTTTAAAAATACATCTAGTCTATTACAATCATCCATTGTCCTTTTCGCTTCAATACAGAAAGTTATCCTTTTTGATAACTTTGTAATCAAGTTCATTGATAATTATCCTAAGAATTGAGCTATGATCGTAAGAGTCTATTGTTTAACTTTTGAGTTTTAATAACAGAAAGAAAATTAAAATTGATAGAGATACCATAGAATAAGGAAATATGAAACATTCAATAAAAAGAGAGTGATAAATATTATGAGGCATGGTGAAAAGAGCATAGACTTAGGTCAGGATGCCCAGTGTGTAGTTCTTACTATGCCACATGGCTGTCAGCCTCTTAGATGACCCCAGTGATCTCCACCTGCTGATATTCACATCCTTGTGTTGTCTCTCCTCCCCCTGACATTTTTCAGAAATGGTCTGTGTGATCAATAGAACACACCAAATATAATGGTACAGCACTTCAAAGTTTAGGTTATAAGGGACATTTTAGCTTCTTTATTTTTCTCCATCCCTCAGTCAGTCCCTCCTCCCTCTCTCTCTCTCTCTCTCTCTCTCTTTCTCTGTCTCAGAGCATTTGCTTTGGGGGTAACCAGTAGGACCATGTGATAAGGCCTGGAGGCCACTGGCCAATAGATACTTGGTGACCTTGGAATCAGAGCCTCCAGTCCAGTCAAACTGCAGCCCTGACCAATGTAGTAACTGCAACCTCCTGAGACCCTGCACCAGAACTAAGCTGTTTCCAGATTTCTGACCCTCAAAAAATTTTGTGAGATAATAAATGTTTGTTACTTTAAGCATCAAAGCTTTTATTATGGAGCACTAGATAAATACAGCCACTCCATTTTGTGCAGAGCTTTATTTGGAAAAGGGAAATATGACAAGGCAAAAAAAAATGACAATGATAGGCAAACATATCAATAAGAAATTTCTCAGCAAATGTCATTAGGGAATTGTGAATTTAAATAACAATGACATGCCACTACACAACTGTTAGAATGGCCAGAATCCAAAACTCTGACGATAAGAAATATTGACAAGGAGTTGAAATCTTAGGTCCACAAAAAAATCTGCACACAGATTTTTATTGCAGATTTAGTCATAATTGCTAACATGTGGCAGCAACCAAGATGTCTTACAATAGGTGAGTGATAAATTGTGGTAACTCTACAATGCAATGTTATTCAGTGCTAAAAAAATGAGTATTAAGCCACAGAAAAACATTGAGGAAACTTAAATGCATATTGCTAAATGAAAGAAGCCAATCTAATAGGGCTACCTACTATGTATCAGTGGTCCCCAACCTTTTTGGCACCAGGGACCAGTTTTAGAGAAGACAATTTTTCCATGGACAGGGTCGGGGGGATGGTTTGGGGGTGATCCAAATGCATTAAATTTATTGTGCCCTTTATTTCTATTATTACATTTTTATGTATAATGAAATAATCATACAACTCACCGTAATGCAGAATCTGATGCCACCACTGATCTGACAAGAGGTGGAGTTTAGGCAGTGATGCAAGGGATGAGGAGCAGCAGGGAATACAGATGAAGCTTTGCTCCCTTGCACACTGCTCACATCCTGTTGTGCAGCCTTGTTCCTAACAGGGAGTTGGGGACTGCAGTACAGCAACACTGTTTTCTTATAGATGTTTCACCAATTTAAGATCATATCAGTGGTGTACACAATTACCTGGCTCCTTGTATTTATTCCATCATTGTTCTAAGAAATAAAGCCTTTTTTTTAAAACTGGGAAATTATATTTTACTTTGGATTTTTCTATACTTGTTATTTTTATTACTTTTTATTACTGCAATAGTTCAAGAATTTGGAAGATGATACAGCATTTCCTCATTGCAGCATTTTCTTAACTGCTCACCTGGCAGGTTTGACAAAAAGTAATATTGTTTTCATGTTGATTTACATAGTGTTTTTGTTTAAATAAAGTGCTACTAATATAATTAATATCTCATCTTTTGATCCTTTTTCTCGTTATTGCTTGAAGGAGAAAACTATTCCCTGAGGTTGGAATCTGCCATTCTCATTGGCATTTTTATATGTAGATATTTAAAATAAAAAATGCCATTAAAGGCTTTATTTTTTGTCATATACATGTGGGTGTTTTTTTTTTAACTTCCTAGATTATATGTTCATATATTCGTTGCTCATTTTCTCTTGATTTCTAGTTCACTTGTAAGTGAGGAAATAACTGGATAGAAACATACAGACAGATGTTATCAGGGGATCAGTGTTATCTACTACTTTTTCAATATTTTCCAGTTGAGTTATACTTAAAGGAGAGAAGACAGCTCTGCTCACCTGTGGCACTTCAGACAAGTCAGCACAGCGCTGCAGATACAGTGACATGAGCCAGTTCTTTAGTGATTTGTATATTTCAACAGATCTATCCCACATCTGCATCTTGCTTTCAAACCTTTATATGCATAAGAATCACTTGGAGAGTTTGTTGAAACACAATTCCTGAGCCACAATCCCCTGAGATTTTGACGTAGTAGGACAGAGTGGGGCCCATTTTATTTCCATTTCTCACAAGCTCACAGGTGATGACAACACTGCCAGTGAGAGCCACACTTGGAAAATCAGTGATGTAGACAATGGCTAAAGATAAGTGCAGAATCAAAACATGATCTTTATATTAATTTCTTCTAGATTCTTTATGTTTTACATCAATACCAGCAGAATCCTCCTGCCTTCCAGTTTTAGCTCCTATGTCTCTGTCCTGGTTGCTAAAAAAACAGCTTTATTTAATTTGAAAGACACATCTAGCTTTCAGCCAGTTGAAAAACATATGGAATGAATACTTTGAGTTCAGGAAATGATCGTTTTTACATTTCAGATTATCAGCTATATTCTCTTCCTTATTGATTCTCTTTTCAGACAGCACTCAATTACCCCAGGGGATAGCTTTAAAATAAATCACATTTTAAAAACATAAATATACCTTGCAGCTTATATTATACAACAAAATAATTTGCGCAATGGGAAAGACACAGTTTATTAAAGATATCCCTATCTTTGGGACAAATGATTTGGCACTGGAGCCAGTATCAACAAAGGCTTAATTCAGCATCTAAAATTTTAAATGGATTCCTGTACTAGTAAAAGATGAAGGCAAATATCCACACCTCTCCCCTCTTCTTATCATGAGAAAATTAGGAAAAGTATCATATTCACTAATATGGTAGGAGTTCTCCCTTTCTGTCCTGAGTGTGAAGAAAATATTATTGGCATCTGCCTGTACATCATAGGTATGAGAGTGTCAGTATCCTCTGGACAAAGACCACAGGATACAGCTCTAGGTGTACAAGTTTAGCTGGCACCCCCTGCAGTGAGAAAGAACATGACCTAGGGAGAATGGCTGTCTCAGTTAGAGAGGGTCAGAAAGAACCTCTTATAGAATTTGAGCTGGGTTGGGTGATTTGGGGGAGGGTCATGTGAGCCGAGGTTCATTCTGAACTGGGTGTTGTTAGGAAGGATGATTGGGTGATTCTATAAATCCTACCTATGAGAAGGGTAGATGAGAGAAAGGATGAAGCTGTAATTGATAAAGAAGCAACTGCCACTTATTTAGTGAGAGAGGGAGATATTTGGTAGTTACAAGTTGCACAGTGTCCCTAACTGAGGGGATGTCCTATGAGATGATTTATATCCAATAAAAGACAACATGGCTTTGCTGCAAGAGTCAGATCAGCTCCTGGAGGTCAGAGGCTGCTTGTTTAATTTCTCTGTTAAAAATTACAACAGTATTCAAGCTGGGATTACCCTTGCTACATGATCCTCTTTATATAAGCAGAATTGCAAATTCAGTGATAAGAAAATGATTCTTTGTTATCTTATTTCTAGGCAAGTAAATTATAATAAAATACTTATGGATTCTTATTTAGCTATATCAGTTACAGAGAAAGCACCTTGCCATGACACCATAAATAATTGTTAGTTCTTTTGTTATAATAAGGGATCCCCTGGCCTTTATAAGTCTTTACTATTTGGGTACCTTTGAGATTAGTTAGTACTTATTATTTTTATTTTATGACCAAGTTACGTGACTCCTACCACAAACTAATAGGAATATAAATCTTGACTTTTTATGTGACCTTGTCACTAAAATGACCCTGCTAACAAGTAACACATATTACCAGCTCCTGAGCCCTCTGTGTGTGTGTGTTCATTAGCCTATACTTTCTTCCAGGAACTAGGAAAGTGTTATGAATTCAATCATCTCTTCTACTTACCTGGCACAAATCATTACTAACCTTTGAAAAGCAGAACTATACTTCAGAATGCTCAAGTATTCTCATATCATCTTAAAATAACAGCAACAAAGAAGGCAGGAAAAACTACCATTCTCTCAATTTTCTAGATGATAAATCATTAATGCATCTTCTATTAACAAATCAATAAATTTTTCTTTATCCAAAACAAACAAATTTATCTGTGATTAATAGAAGTTTAACATAAGAGGTCGGTCCAGAAAGTATCCAGCCATTGTTAATATAAAGAGAACAGTTACATGGCTGGAAACTTTCAGACAGACCTCATATACTATCCATGGATAAGTAATTTTTAAAACCACAAAATAAAATGAAGATAACATTAACATGGCATTGAACATAATTTGTTTCTTGGCTTTGATATCAGGGTGATGCTGGCTTCATAGAATGAGTAAGGAAGATTCCCTCCTTTTTGAGCTTTTGGAACAGTTTCAGTAGAATTGGTATCACTACCAGGACAACTACAAAACACTGATGAAAGAAATTGTGACACCAACAAATGGGAAAACATCCCATGCTCATGGATTAGAAGAATCAATATTGTGAAAATGACCATACTACCCAAAGCAATCTACAGACGCAGTGCAATATTTATTAAAATATCAACTTCATTTTTCACAGAATTAGAAAAAGCAATCCTAAAATTTATATGGAACCAAAAAAGAATCTGAATAGCCAAAGCAATCCTAAGCAAAAAGAACAAATCTGGAGGCATCACATTAACTCCCTTAAAATTACTTTATAAGGCAATAGTAACCAAAACAGCATGGTATTGATATAAAAATAGACACATAGAGCAATGGAACAGAATAGAGAACCCAGAAATAAAGCCAAATACCCACAACCAACTTACTTTCTACAAAGCAGACAAACGCATACACTGGGGAAAGGACACAAAATTCAATAAATGGTGCTGGGAAAATTGGATAGTCACATGCAGAAGAATGAAACTGGATTCTAATCTCTCACCATATACAAAAACCAACTAAAGATGTATTGAGGACTTAAATGTAAGATCTGAAACCATAACAATTCTAGAAGAAAATCTAGGAAAAACTCTTCTGGACATACATGTAGGCAAATAATTTATGATTAACACCTCAAAGGCAAATGTAACAAAAACAAAATTAACTAAGTGGAACTTAATTAAACTAACAAGCTTCTGCACAGCAAAAGAAACAATCATCAGAGTAAACAGACAACTTACAGAATAGGAAAAAGTATTTGCAAACTATACACTTGGCAAACAAGTAATATATAGAATCTACAATGGAGTCAAACAAATCAGTCAGAAAAAACAAACAATCCCATTAAAAATCAGGCTAATGACATAAATAGACATTTTGCAAAAGAAGTTATTCAAATGACCAGGAAACATATGAAAAAATGCTTATTATCACTAATCATCAGAAAAATGCAAATTAAAACCGCTATAAGATACTACCTTACCCCATTATTAAAAAATCAAAACACTATAGATGCTGGTACAGATGTAGTGAAAAGGGAACACTTATACACTGTGGGTGTGAGTGTAAATTAGTACAACCTCTCTGGAAACAGTATGAAGATTTCTCAAACAACTAAAAGTAGATATATCATTTGATCCAGCAATCCTACTCCTGAGACTATACACAAAGAGAAAAGTCATATATATATATATATAAAAAAAACACCTGCATTCATGTTTATCACAGCACAGTTCACAATTGCAAGGATATGAAATCAACCTAAGTGCTCATCAACTGAGGAGTAGATAAAGAGAATGTGGTTTATATACACTATGGAATGCTACTCAGCCATAAAAATGAATGAAACAATGTATTTTGCAGCAACTTCGATGAAACTAGAGGCCATTATCTTAAGTGAAGCAATACAGAAATGAAAAACCAAATACTGGCTCTTCTCACTAATAATAAGTAGGAGTTAAACAATAGATACACATGGTCATAAAGTGGTGTAAAGGGCATTGGAAACTAAGAAGGGGAAAGTGAGGGATAAAAACTTACATATCAGATATAACATACACTGTTCTGGTGAGGGGAGTGCAAAAAACTCTGAAACTTTGGCATTATACAATTCATCCATGAAATGGGAATATTTGTACCCCTAATATTTAGAAATAAAAATTAAATTTTTATAAAATAAAATTTTTATAAATTTTAATAAAATTTTTATAAATTTTAATAAAATTTTTATAAAATTTATCAAAATTTTTCAAATTTTTATTTTATAAAATAAAATAAATATAAAAAAATAAAATAAAAATTTTTATTTTATTTTATAAAATAAAAATTTGAAAACTGGAAAAGCATGCTTGTCATAAACTAACTTCTTTTCATATTATTTACTGGATCTCTTGGATATCAAAGATGAAAGAATAATAACATAGAGAACATGGGACTGGGATTGGATGCACTGATGCCTGGTCTTGTATTTACAATGGAGCTTTTACCCCACCCCATGGGCTCTTACTATAAGGCAAAGAAAACAGTTTATTTAGTTTTACATCCCTTAAAAGTCTTGGCTAACACATAGTAGTTACTCATTAAATACTTTGATAATAAATGTTTATACATAATTATATTTATAAACTTTCTGAAAAAATGACAGTATCAAAAATAGAAGAGATACACACAGATATTTTCTAAAATATCTGGGAAAGTACTGGGAAAGTATTCCTGGATCAGTCATTTTGATACTACGCAACTTCCCAGGACATGGTTTTCTTTTTAATTCATTTAGAGTCTAACCCCTTTCTGGATAGAGAGAAACTCCAAGTCTTTGGAAGACTAAGCTATTCACGCTAGTATTAGGTGGTTACAGCTTTCCATTGACTTGAGTGGCTGATTGTAATGTATATAGTTCAGTTATAGCTTACTGTATTATCTGTTAATGTTCTTATCTGTGGAAGCATCTTCCTGTACAATATGTGTGTATGCAGTGAATGTTATCATAAATAAAATACTTTAAATTGCATTTGAAATCAGATGGGATAATAACTAATAAATAAGTATCTGTGATAAAGTTCATTGAAAAATTTTGATGAGTCTAATCAGTTTAATGACAGTATCATCATACTATTTTAAAGATTAAAATCCAAAGACTCTTCTGCATTTTGGAAGGAATTAGTGCCAAAAAGCACCAGGATTATCAAAATATGTATTGGTCTATAGAAAAGACAGCCAGACCTGTCAGTTTCTGCTTTATCTAGTGCTGTGTGGTGTTAATTATGCATAGAAAGGTGGTTACGGTACAGACCTCACATCCTGTGTCTGCTCAAGGATACGTAGCTCTTGGGTTTTGGAATGAGAATACACAGGGCTAACTTTATGTCTGATAGAATGTTCACTTGTCAAAGTCATTTTCTGCATAATCTCTGATTTAGTATCGTATTACCTCTATGGGCTTAATTACTGGATTTTTCTTTGCATGGTATGGGAATAAAGATGAATAGTTTAAATAAGAAAAGCTGCAATCTTTGCTAGTTTTTCAAGTTCAGGATTTCAAAAATCCTTGTGAGAAGTTGAATGTCCCCAGTGAATCTAGCTAGAAATTTTTATTCTAATTCTAACCTGCTACTACATATTACCTCTCATCCTTTATTTCTTTACCAGTCTAATACAAAGTCATTTTTCTTGAATCGAAAACTTTGATTTTCAATGAAAGAAATATTTTAACTTTCTTTTTCTTGCCCTTCGAAATGGAAACCGAACTCTCCATCTGAGTTAATCTCTTTTACTCATTAATAATCCATATGTCTTATTTCTTCCTTCTACAGAATCACTTCTATATTTGGTTGAACTTAAGGGAGAATTAAAAACAGCCAGTTTCCAAAAAAGTTATGTATTTTGTAGTAAATAAGTTCATTTTGGAGCAAGATATTCAGTGCAGTTCAACAAGTCTCCTGCCCAAACGTTATATTTTTATCATAGTAACCCCAAATAATCCACATTCTTATTTATTATTTGTCTTAAGTTCAGAGTGAATTCCTCTAAAAGAAAAAGCTCTATTTTTTCCTCATATAAAACTAGATACCTATTTACTATCTCAGGCAAATGTATGATTGTTAATTGTCATTGCTAATCATTTTATCAAGAAATATGCCTCAGATTCCTCATCTGTAAGACGAGTGGGTTGTATCGAATGATTTTTAAGCTTTCTTAGCAGATTTAAACTATTCTACAATTATTCTATTCTCTGTACTTTGTGGTTGTTAAAGACCACTGTTAGGGCTATACCAGGTCTTTTTTTTTTTTAGGAAATTAAGGGGGGTAAAAAAGCAAGGCTTAATGTATTTTTAAATTACCTTAGAAGTACTTATTAATAGAAGTGAAACTAGTGGAAAAACTTAGAGACAATAAATAGTATGGGAGGGTGGGTGGCAGGGCTAAGGACAGATAGTATTATTAGTAGTATGCTGTATTAGATAGTGCTATTCCTCCTTCCTATTTGTTTGAGCTCTGCCTGTTGCTATTATAAATCCTTCCTAAGGAAAACACAATCATCTTCAGGGATGATCCTGGTGTGTTAAGCTGTGAAATTTTGAAATGTTGATGACCTTCTTGTCAGAAGACATCAACCTCCCTGTCTAGCTTTGTCTTCCACATCTCCATACACTCACTCAGTGTTTCGGCAAGACCAGGCAATGTCCTGTTCTAATTCCATACCCCACACATCTCAGTTTAGTTCATGGTGTTCCCTTCATCTGAGATCTGCACTCACTCTGTCTCAGCCTTTTAGATTTCCAGCCATCACTCAAGGCCTGGCTAAAAGTCCTTCTCTTTCACGAAGCCCAGATTGATGTGGTTTCTCTCTCAAGACCATTACATGCAGCTTTATATCATAGTTATCTATGATCTGTTTTTATGCCTCTTCTTAAAATTATTTTTATGTCAGAAGGATTAAAATAGTGAATATTACTCATTTTTGTTTCCTGTCTCTTCCCTTGCCTAAGCTCCCAGTTCGAAGCATATAACAGGTAGAGAATATATGTCTCCCCAAAAGTCATACGGCTCCTTTGCAATGACTTCTTCTGCATTTTATAGGCATGAGAGAGATCACAGTAGGGCAGATAGTTTCTGATTGACAGTGATGGAGTCAATGTTTTACATTTCAATATTTTCTAGAATTAACCACATTTTTCTAGATAGAGTATATGTTTTATTCATTATCTTACAGATATGTTCATATAGACAATGGGTTTTATTATAAATCTTTCTTTAAAAATTTTATATGTTGGCTTACGATGTATTATTTAAAATTTTGCTACTTATAGCTGTGACTGAAAACTTTTGATATTAGATCTCATGTAGAGTGATCATTTTTATAGAAAAGATTTCCAAAAGTGGATATGGTAGATCTTAGATTTGTCCCTAATTTGTTATATAATAAAATAATTTTTTCTAATTTATTTCTTTAACTGACAAATAAAAATTGTATATGTCTATGGTCTACAACATGCTGTTTTGCTATATGTACGTATTGTGAAATGGCTAAATCAAGCTAATTAGCATATGCATTACCTCACATACTTACCTTTTTTGTTGTGATGGTGGTGATAGCAATTAAAATCTACTCTGAGGAGCTTTCAAGTATATTTTATGTGAAATCTAAAAAAAATCCCACTATGTGAATGTGTATTCTTATTTTAAACCCTATGTATATATAATCCAATCTGATGTTGATTTCTCACTAAGAATTGGGAAATTCTTTAGCCAAGTATGAAAAGAACATTCTGCAATTCTTTGTTTATGCCTCCTATTCTTTCTCTCATACTTAAAAAATCTTCAAACCCGTAGAAGCATAGAGTAGAACAGTGACTACCAGGGACTGGGAAGGTTGTGTGTGTCGGTGGGGTTTTGGGGAAATGTTTTTCAAAGAATATGTTAATAACATTTTATTAGGGAGAATAAATTCAAGAGATTTGTTGTATAACATGTTAACTACAGTTAATAACAATGTATTCTATACTTGAAAATTGCTTAGAGTAGATTTTAAGTGTTCTCAACACAAGAAAATAATTCTTTGTACCAATGCTGTGTTCTAACAAGAATATAATAGCAGGCTTCAGCCACTCATTTATCTTAATTTCATATTTTTCAAATAAATGGAAAATATTTAAGCAGATTGATATTTTTTGAAAGACAATTGCATATAAATTCAAATTCTTTTAATTATAAAAGTCACTGTCTCATCATCATGTGAAATCTTTGATCCTAAAAAAATATGGTAATGTTCTAAGTAAGTGGAAAACACTTTTTTCTTTAGGACAGAAAGTGCATAAAAAAAAATATAATGCATGTGGGGATGTAAAATCATCTGCCAGTCGAGCATGCCAAGATACCAGATGCTGCCATTGGAAGAGTTGCTTTCAGTGACTTGGCATGTGGACATGCTTGATTTGATGAGGTGACACATTTGATCATATTGCATTTAGGCATTTTTTGGCTGTGTATCCAAGGATGAGCACAATCTGGCATAGGAAGGGATATGTGATCACCACTCCCAGTGAATCCAGAATTGGTGTAGAACAATGGAAGGCACCAAATGTCATATTATAATTGTGCATATGATACCCCAAATAATGGAATTATAAAGTTTATAAATATTACTTCCATTTATTTGCATCTTTTCTATCTGTATAAGTGCACTTTTGGCCTAAATATCACTATAACTATATGAACACATATATTAAATGACAGAAAATACAAACATTCAAAGCACTAGTGGGGTTAAGTATAATAGATTTTTTAAAAACTTATGAAATTGAATATCTGGTAACATTTTCTATAAAGAGCTCTTGAGGTGAAGGAGGCATGTGAAGGTATTTCTTTGAACACATTTGGCAATATATGGTTAAGTTGATAGTCAAAATCTTGTACTTTCTCATGGGAATATATGTTTCATAAAATTATATGATTTGTTGAAAAGTTTTTGGTTTCTCATGTTATATAACTAATTAATCTCACATATTTTAATATTTCCTTCCAGTTGTAGAAATGTTTATAAATTTTAGATAATTCAAATAAGTATGCTAGTCATGTGTGCACACTCAGTCAACTTAACAGCAACTTCATACTATGCAATGCTTAGTGCAAGACACACCGTCAGGTAGAACAGATGTTCTTACTGCTTATTGCACATTAGAATCACCTGCAGAGTTTTACCACCACTGATGTTTTAGCACCAGACCAAAGCAATTAAGTCAAAATATCTGCAGATGTGGGCTGGGCCCTGCATTGTTTTGAATTCCCCTGCTTATCCTAATGTGCAGTCTGTGTTACCTAGATATAGAGAAGGTGTAATTTATTCATCTAAGCATTTTTTAATAATAAAGAGAAGTTAGAAATAGCTTAACTGTCTGATAAAATAGATGTTGGTGAAATAAAATATAAACACATGAAGTGATATTGTGCAGGTAATTCGTATTCTTAAGACATGTCTATAGCTGTAGGTTACTGTTCTCTATTTTTTTCTTGTAGCTACTGTAACAAATTACCATAACCTTGGTGGTTTAAAATAACAGAGATGTATTTTCTCTCAATTCTGGAGGCCAGAACTCTGAAATAATGTGTGAGCAGAACAATCTTCCTTCTGGAGGCTCTTTGGGAGAACTTATGGAAAAGTCAATTCTTTGCCTCTTCCAGTATCTGAAATTTTTGTTTTATTTTTTGTCTACATTCTATCCTTTTAGAAAAAATTTTAACTAATTCATGGGACATATGTATGCAACATATACATGAATATGTAGCACAGTTGTTTCTGAAATTAACAAAAACTGACACTTCTTATTGAAATGTTTATTTAGTGCCTACTGAATGCATATATTTATATAGTTATATGACATTTTGGATGGATGCCATTCTGAATGCTAGCAGTATATCTAGTGAGAGAATAAACACATAAGATAATGTAAGATAAAACAATGAGAAACTATTAGCGAAAAATGCAGTATACCCAGATAATCTTGTGAATTCTACTAAACTTCCAGAGAACAGATATGCTATTTCTATGTTCTTTAAATTATTTTGGAGACCAGAAAATGAATGAGAAAGATCTTTCTTTAAGTATAGATTTTCAAAACTGGACATGTTTGGCACAAACAGCCCAATCACACACATAAAAAGAACAAAATAGCATGTATAAATCAATTTCATATATTAATGTGGCTGTAAAGTATTAGCAAATTGAATAATCCAATTGCTTTAAAAGAATGCTATAATATGGATAAAAACTGTTGTCTCATTAATTATAGAATGCTTTACATTTGGCAACTTAAACAATAATTTATGATCTTTAGAGATTAAGGAGCAAATATTTTGATAGATTCTGGATAATCACTTGATAAAATTCAATAATTCAAGTTTTAAAAATAATAAGAATAGAAATAACTTCTACAGACAACAACTTACATGGGAAAAAAGAAAAAAAATCCCTATTAAAGTTATACATGTGATAAGAAAGTTCCCCAAACCAAAAATCACTCAAAATTATCCTAGCCAATGCAATCCAGGGAAGAAATGAGAATAAGAACATCAAAACCAAGATCGAGAATCATAAGAGATAGGAATCTGATGAATGACATTCTCAGTGTGACAGCACTGAAGCAAGTATAGAAAATATTCAGTCCCATAAAGTGTAAAACATTCACCATTTTATGAGGCTTTATTTGAAATCCCAAGAAGAATTCTTTACTCCTTCCTTGGGGAGCCAATAGACTTGGTATGCACCTTGACTATAGATTTTGCCCCAATATAATGTAGTCACTAGTGTTAACACTACATTTATTTTCAACTCTTTCAAGTATTTAAGTATTACAAAAATTAAGAAAATAGGCTTTTAAGCCCATTTATCTATTACTCAGCTTCCCAGCTTCAATTTCATTATCATTCTGCCAGTCTAGTTTCATCTAAAGCCCCTACTTTTATTTTTTTATTTTTTTTTATTTTTTGAGACAGAGTCTCGCTTTGTTGCCCAGGCTAGAGTGAGTGCCGTGGCGTCAGCCTGGCTCACAGCAACCTCAATCTCCTGGGCTCAGCGATCCTACTGCCTCAGCCTCCCGAGTAGCTGGGACTACAGGCATGTGCCACCATGCCCGGCTAATTTTTTATATATATATCAGTTGGCCAATTAATTTCTTTCTATTTATAGTAGAGACGGGGTCTCGCTCTTGCTCAGGCTGGTTTTGAACTCCTGACCTTGAGCAATCCGCCCGCCTCGGCCTCCCAAGAGCTAGGATTACAGGCGTGAGCCACAGCGCCCGGCCCCCTACTTTTATTTTTGAACAGAATATTTTAAAGCAAATTCCTAACATCACATAATTTCACCAATAAATGCTCAAGTATTTATCTAACTTATAGGAATTAAAAAAATATGGTCATTACACTACCCAACAAAATACATATTAATTATCAATATCATATAATACATCTGTTGGTTTTCAATGTTTCTTCATTCCTCAGAATGTTTTTCACCATCAGTTTATTGAAATAAGTGATAATGTATTTGGGGGCTTCTACAAAATGTAATCTTACAAGTAGCTTCTGGGCAACACTGTCTAGAAAGTCACTTCCTAGGACGCTGGTTTGAGGCCAGCCTGTGCAAGATCAGCTGCCTGTGGGCAGTGAGTGGTGGTGGGGCCACATTGACCACAGAATGGCCACGAGTTTCCCAGACAAATTCCAGACAGGAGGAGGCTGCACAGAAATGCCCAGGCTGCTCTGCTGGGAGAAGACAAAGTCCGAGGCAAGATACTGGCCCTAGCACATGGCTTCTGTGACATAAATGATCTTGGTGGTGCCAATTCGTAGACAGTCTCCATGGTTATTTTACAAGTTCCATGTTCATTGAGCATCTTATAGGTATGAGATATTTGGGCTGAGACAGAGGCCTGACCCAATTGGCAGCTGTTAATAGTGAAATTCAGAAGTCACCGGCTCTTCCTTCACTTGTCAATGGAATCAGCGATGAGTGTGTGGTTCATCTCTGGTTTCTGTATCTCCCTCTCTACCTCCCTTTGTGAATAAACACAGCCCCAAGCACTTCTGCATAATTAAATATTATGAAGAGGATACTTAGCTACCTACCATGTTTCCCCAAAAATAAGACCTACCCAGAAAATAAGCCCTAGCAGGATTTGTAAGCATTTGCATAATATAAGCCCTACCCCAAAAATAAGACCTAGTGATGGGCGTGGCTACGCCGTGTGTCTGCACAACCCATGCATTTCCTCGAGGAGCGGTAAAGAAGACAAACATCTTCTCATCTGCCCCATCGTGACAGCTACTATCCCAGGGGTGACCGGAAAGGTGCGGGCAGCCCCACCAACAAGGTCGGCTCCCCCTGTCAGGTCCCGGCCATCCTGTGCATGTTGTAAGCTGAGGCTGTGAGGGGAAGGTCTCCTCAGTGAAGCAAGAAGCAGAACGCTCCGCTTTAGGTATTCCGTGTCCCCAGGGGAAGAAGGGAAGCTGTGGCTGCCATTTTACTAGGATGATGTTCCAGAAGAAGATGACTTAACTATATTTGAATAAATGTAGATTGTTGTACTGTACTTAAAAAAAGAAATCCCCTGAAAATAAGTCGTAGGGTGTCTTCTTGAGGAAAAATAAATATAAGATGCTGTCTTATTTTTGGGGAAACATGGTACCTCTCAAGGGACTAACAAGGGAATAAATTTGGAGAATAGCACAGATGGGGACAAGAGGCTGTATGTTTGGTGTAGGAGCCTGTTATCTATGTACCTTCAAGGGCACAAGTTTGTGGCCAGCCGGAAGGAACAATGGATAAAGTGAGAGGGGAGGGGCTAGAACATATATTTGCTTTTATATGCCTGCATCTTCAGATACAGATACCTCCTTGTGCATAGGCCCATCATGAAAGCCTACAAGAATGCCTGATATGGAGCAGCTACTCAGCAATGTTTGGTAAATTGAATTAAATTGAACGGATCAACTCAACTCAAATGATAAGTTAAAGCTGACAGCATTGAAGAAAAACAAGATATGGGATACAGGGCAAGATTTTGTTGAGTTGTTCAGAGGATGCATTGGGGAAATCAGCAGAAATGATGTTGATAACATGGTAGCCCGGCATTTAGTGAAAGATCTTGAACACTATACAACTGTTTGGATTTAATAGGATTTGTCCTGGTGCCAGGGTAGAACATTTGCCTATATCTTGTGAAACCATTTTACTGCACAACTGATGGGTTCTACAAAAGATATGTGAGAAGGCAACAGTGGAGAGTTGCAGGGTTTCTCCTCTGTCATAGGCTAGTTGATAGGGACGGGCAAACCACCAGCATTTTAAAGGAGCAATGCTTTCAACAAGAATAATCTTTGCATTATAATCACTGTGTTCTCCTGGGCCTTCTATTAGTTTTTTCTCCTCAATTATTTACTGAATATGTAAATACTTGTCAAAATATGGACATGTGTTTCTAAAGTTTTTCTAAGCCAAATTCTCTAGTCTCTCATTATCTCAGGAACTTGTTCATAGAATTTGAACACCAAATGTGGATATGTGAAATTTTTGCTCTCCTTGAGGCATTGTGTGTGTTTTGTGAATGTGTCATAAGTCTGAAGTGCAACATTTCATGTCTTCTATAGAAAACTATTCAGCATGCTCTATAAGAAGATAGGAATGCTATTTTTCAACAGAAATTTATAAGATTTTATTTGTAAATGATAACTACGATAAATTTATTATAGTTTTGAGAGACAGAACTATTTACATAGACTTAAAATTTTAAGATAAACATTGTAGTCATATTTTTGCATTAAATATGATACTGAGATGGTAGAGATATCAGTATTCAACACTTTTTTTTTTTTTTTTTTTTTTTTTTTTTTTTTTTTTTTTTTTTTTTTTTTTTTGAGACAGAGTCTCACTTTGTTGTCCAGGCTAGAGTGAGTGCCGTGGCGTCAGCCTAGCTCACAGCAACCTCAAACTCCTGGGCTTGAGTGATCCTTCTGCCTCAGCCCCCCGAGTAGCTGGGACTACAGGCATGCGCCACCATGCCCGGCTAATTTTTTATATATATATCAGTTGGCCAATTAATTTCTTTCTATTTACAGTAGAGACGGGGTCTCGCTCTTGCTCAGGCTGGTTTTGAACTCCTGACCTCGAGCAATCCGCCCGCCTCGGCCTCCCAAGAGCTAGGATTACAGGCGTGAGCCACAGCGCCCGGCCAGTATTCAACACTTTTAATGATGCAGATAAAAAGTTGGTTCATATTAAAAGGAGGGATAAAGCAGAGTATTCAAGATATTGAATACCTTTATGAGGTATAGCAAGGAGTTTTGTGGAGAAAAATAGTTGAGAATGAAAATAAAAGATTCTGTGCTAAGCTATATAATTTGGAGTTTTTCAAACTTCCTTAAGGACTTGGTTAATAGATTTAAAAATTAAAAATATAAGGTTATTAAATATGAAATGTCTGATTTCCTGAAGTATTAAGTTTGACAGTTGATATATCTGACATTTCACTTTGAGACTTCTTGTTTTATTTTTATTGTGAAGGTACATCCTCATTCTTTCAAATTCACAGCGTGGCTTGTGATTATCTTTCAAATCTTTTTTTAAAAGCAATTTTTGTGAAACCATGGATAAGTAAAAAATTTGTATTATTTTCAAATATGAGTTCCGTCATGGAAACCAGTGTTGCACAGACAGTCTAAAATATTAAGAAAGTGTTTGTAGTAATAACATTCATCGGGTGTTGGGCGGATGGGAGGGGAAAGGAGTGGATGGCTATATTCACACCAATGGGTGCAGTGCACACCCTCTGGGAGATGGACATGTTTGAAACTCTAACTTGTGTGGCGCAAAGGCAATATAAGTAACCTAAATGTCTGTACCCCAATACTATACTGAAATTAAAAAAAATTTAAAAAAATAAGCAAAGTGTTTGGGAAGGATTTGACTAATGAACACACAGTACGTTAATGGTTCAAGAGGTTCCATGATGGTGATTTTAATCTTGAAAATGAGTCACATAGGTGCCCTGAGACCAAGACGGATAATGATGAGCTGAAAGCTGTAGTGGAAGCAAATCCATCTCAACTAACTCGTGAATTAGCAGCAAGGTTCGATGTTACTATTCCAATGATATTGGATCATTTGAAACAAATAGGCAAGGCAAAGAAGCTGATAGATGGGTTCTGCATGAATTAAAAGAGTGTCAGAAGAGAAATCATCTTGAAGCTTGCCTTTCTTTGCTTTCACGACATAAAGGTGAATCATTTCTATTGTTACATGTGGTGAAAAATTGATTCTTTTTGACAATCACAAGTGTTCTGCACAATGGTTGGATAAAGATGAAATACCAAAACACAGTCCAAAACTGAATATGTATCAGCAAAAGCTAATGGTGTCTTTTTGGTGGTCCAGCACTGGTATTATCCACTACAGCTTCATGAAGCCTGGTCAATCGATTACAGCAGGTGTCCACTGCAACCAATTGGATGAAATGATGAGGATGCTTGTGATTAAGCAGCTGAGGTTAGTCAACAGAGACAGGCCAATCCTCTTGCAAGACAACGCTTGACCGCATGTTGCACAAACAATGCTGCTCAAACTACAGAGGCTGGACTTGGAAACTCTTTGTCACCCACTGTATTCACCAGAGCTTGCACCAACTGACTGCCACTTCTTCCAGGCTTTGGACCACTTCTTGCAAGGAAAAATCTTCAATTCTCAATAAACTGTGGAAAGCTCCTGTCATATTTTTATCACCACTCGCTCTCCAGGCTTCCTCGCTGCTGGCAGAAACAAGCTACCATTAAGATGGTAAAACTGTGTCAATAGATTAGGTGCATACTTTGATTAATTGTACTGTTTCTTGTTTGAGATATAATGAAATAGAACTCTGATTTGAAATTGGACATTTCATATTTAATGACCTAAAAGTGGTTTACATATACAAGCTGCCTTTCCTGTTCTACTTGGTGGACTTAGCTACTTGGGAGCAAGCCCCACGACTAGGGCTCCCCCTTTTGTGAGTAGGGGGCTCTGGGACTGTTGACAAGGGTAGAAGCCTACTGCCTCAGGTGGCCTTCTTGGCCTTGCTGCCACCAAGAAGACATGAATATCTTAAAATGGTGTTAGATAAACAAGAAAGTGAACAATGTATTGCAAGAACTTATTTGTCCCAGTTTGGTTACTATTTATTTCTTATTTATTTATTTGATTGTTGTTGCAGTTTGGTCATATAGAATTTTCATGTGTGGCCAAAAATTTTCATGATGTCTTCTTTTTTTTTTTTTCCTTTATCAATCAATCCTATATTTATTAAAAATGTGGGTTTTGACAGAAGGAATGTTTTGAAGTGGTGAAAATGAGGAAATATGGTTGATATACTTTTCAACTTGATTACATACAAGAGTTTTCCCTTCAGCTTCAAATAACTGCATTTCTGGCAGATATAGTTGAAAGCTTAATCCACATCCATTGTTAAGAGGATTGTTTTCTGCATCACCTCCCAATGTACAGCTTCTCCCTGAGTTCACACCTTTCATGTATTTCCCCCCATCTGGGTTTCTTGCTGTTTTCACTTCACTCTCCACAGTCCAGGGCTCTTTCCCTTGTTCCAACATGGAGATAACACTCAGGTCAGAAAGAGAGATTCCCAGGGAGACCAGGTTCCTGTAGTTCTCCAACATCACAGCCCTGTATAAAGCCCTCTGAGCAGAGTCCAGGCACTTCCACTCTTCCTGAGAGAATTCTATGGCCACATCCCTGAATGTCAAATGTCCCTGAGTCAAAGCCATTCCTGGCTGGTTTTCTTTCCTCTTCCTCCTCATCTGGGCTTCTTCTTCACCCAACATGAGTCTTTAGAAGTCAATCCGGACGCTGAGTCACCTTCTCTCCACGCAATCAACTTCATGATGTCTTTTCTTTAGGATGCTTCTAATATTTAAATGATCATAGAATGGGGAAACAACCAAGAAAAAGCATCCTGATGTCTTTTCTTTAGGATGCTTTTTCTTGGTTGTTTCCCCATTCTATGATCATTTAAGTATTAGCCTATAGTTATCTCTAATACCTTTATGGTTTTTTTCTTACTCTTTGAAATCTTCAATCAGTCTGAAAATTATTTTTATAAGGCTGTACTAGAAATGGCAATTTTATTTTTCCTGCTGTATATCAAGTTGTCAATAGCATTTTAAATACTTTTCTTCGTTCACAAATTTGAGATGCTATATTTATCATAATTTCACATACACATGTATACTTTTTCTGTTTTTGTTCTCTAGTCAGTTCCTTTGAGTTTTTTTTTTTCCATTTGTATTTTCTTTGTGCACTAGAATCAAAAAGAATCACTACTTCAATATTTTAGTTGTGGAATCAAAGAAAAAAAAAACATTCTTTTGCAATACAACTGGTGTTTCAACACAGCCTATCATGCTCTGTCTTACATACTGAGGTCTCAAATAAAACCAGACCTTTATCACAGTATGCAGTGGCCTAAGGCTGAGGTTCTCAAATACCAGTGAAGCCTAAGAATCATTTTGGGTACATGCAAAAGATACAGATTCTCAACTGAGTTGCCAGGAATTTTTATCCAATTAGTTTCCTGGGGCAATGAGGCCCCATCACCTGCACTTTTAACAAGTGTCCAAGTGGTTTTTCAGGGAACCAAGCCTTAAGAAACAATTTTTTGAGCTAAAGTTTGGCTGGTTTTTATAAATTAAAAAATCTAGTATAAAAAGGCAATATTTGACTTTATTCTTGAAACTGCTTGATTTTATATCTGAGATGATTTCATCTGTTCCGAATACTTTGTTTTGATATAGGGCATGTAGCTAATTGTCATTCTAAACATAAAATTATCTCCAAGTTTGAATACAAGCTCTCTTGCATCTTTACCAACAATGCTAAGGCCAGGCCTACCCATTTAGGTACTTAGCATAAGAAATGATCAAAGAAGGCTAAAATACATAACATGGCATCTTCTAATCGTTATCTGCGAATACTTGTAAGAAAAATCCATATGATCCATCCTACAGGATGAATTTTGGAGCATCTGGGTAGAAGTTCAACAAATGCTGGGTTTGTTTTCTATTGTATTCCAATTGAAAAGTTGGCTCAAAGTCAGGAAGTGGTGTCCATAAAAACTTTAAGTTTTTAGAAATATAATAAAGGGACAAACTATTGAATGTAAAATGTACAAGTGAGCTGTAATTATGACCATCTGGGAGGGTACAGCTGATGAAGAATTCCTTTTCAAAAAGAAGGAATTGAAATCCAAAGAAAGAAAACAGAAATTTATAATGACAGTGAGAGAGTGAGCAGAGATAGAGGGATGGGGGAGAGACAGAGACAGACAGAGAGAAACAGAGGGAGAGAGAAAAGATTTAAGAGAGCTCATAGCAGATAAGAGAGCACACTTGGAGCAGGGTAGCTAGAGAGTATGTTCATCATTAAATGAAGGGCAGCAATGAAAACTGTAACATATACTATTGTCAAAGAGTAATTGTATCAGGCTGAGTTAAATAGGCAAAGATGACTTTATTCAAGACTATTGCAATAGGGGAGAGAGATTGAACTCAATTTCCTTGCAACAAAAGACAGGAAAGTTTTTAAGTGGTGGATGAACTAGTGGAAAGGTAGTGGACAACCTCTGGAGAGAGGTTGATCAATGTGATTAGGCCATCTGTGTTTGCCAATTGATACTTATTATTAAGGTTTGACTTTTACACAGAGGCTGGGAGATAGTGGCACACTGTTCTTTATGGTTGCATTTTAAAGGGATGGCTCTCAGGTTCTTGTAAAGACATTCCTGGGTTATAAAACTGTCAAGAGGCTGGGAGTTAGATTTATATGTCAAAGGAGCAGAGAAAAGATTTACAATGGAAAGTTTTCTAAAGTAAATGCTCTAAGAAAAGGGAAGTCAGTGGTCTGTAGTCAGGAAGAAACCTCTCTAAAGTTTAGTCAAACAGAGGGGAATACTAAACCCTTCTTGGTCACTATCCCTTTGATTAGTTCTATCAGCCTGGGCTGCATAACCTGGTAGTTAGTGGTGAAAACAGAGAAGACATGAATGTCAGCAGAAACTAAATATTTACTCAAGCTAAAGCAAATCTCAGCATTGGTATACAGGAATGTTGATAGCAAGGAAGCCTTTTACATAAAGTTACAGAGATGAGGAAAGGGAATCTGCTGTGTCTTTGAAGATGAACATTTGAGTTAAAGAAAAAAAAAAAAGCCACCAAGATTGTTAACATTTAAGTTATACAGACAATCAACATAATTTAAAAAGCAAGGAACATTATCAAAATCCAACATTTGCAACTGACAAATTTTGCTGCTGACATTCTCTGACTCTCCAAGAAGATAATCTCCATTTATTCATTCATCTATTTTTTCATTACTCTAGGGATTTATTTTTAATGATTTTGAACTAAAATAAAATCTCAAGCCCCCCAGTTGACTGAATGGACACCTCCTCTTGGCAAAGGGATCCCAGAAATACCCTAAAGCTGAGTTGTTGGCCATGAGAAGGGAGGTCAGATATGCCTCACCATGCCTTCCTCCTTTCTTGGAGATAGCCTATCCTTCCTGATATAAAAATATTCTTATATTTTTACAGGCTTAAGGCCGTACAAGACAAAGCTTAAACCACACTTACAGGTCATCAATTTACTTAACAGATCAGGTGAGTCTGGGTCTATGTCTGGTGGCTTGTGTCTGATTAACAGATTTTCTTAACTTAAAGCATTCCAAGTCTTTAGACAAAGCTTCATTTCTCTAGCCAATTACAAATCAAAGAATCTTTAAACCCACCTGTAACCTGTAATGCTCCACATTGAGATGCCCCCTTTTCAGGCCAAACTAATGTATGCCTTCCATGTATTGATTTATGACTTTATATGTGTAATTCCTGTCTCCCTGAAATGTATAAAACCAAACTGTAACCCAACCATGGTGAGACCACTTGCTCAAGGCTTCTTGGGTGTGGCTCTCTGGGCAATGGTCATGCATATTTGGCTCAGAATAAACTTCTTTAAATTATTTTATAGAGTTTGGATTATTTTTTGTTGACGTGATCATACATCAGATATTATATTTAAATTCATTAACTAATGAAGCAAGCCATAATATATTATGATCAGTTCAAATGAAAATTCATATAATTTACTTATATATCGGCAAAAAAAAAAAGGTGAAAATACGTTTACAGGTAGATACAACCCTGTTGAATATTCACAGGGACATAATGAAGAACATTCCATAGGACAACATTCAACATTTATTTGCAATATATGGACAAGTTTGCATTATTAAAAGTTTTCCACAAAAAACAGGGTTATAAAATAGCTCAAAGGCAATAAAAGAGTGGGTCCACATAGAGTCTAGAATATAGATGTGCTAGACAAATGGAAAAACCCTATAGAGGAGGGGGGATGATAATCCAAAACTTAAATTGGTATAGTTATAAATAAGTAAGAGAAGTAGAAAACAAAATAGGTACATAGTTCTCCTTAATAATAAAGGTGATAATTTTCTTCATGATACCAATAAAAAAAAGGCTTGGTATACATATTACTTATTTTGCCCCTTGCCACATACCTTGAGCTTCTTTGCAAATAGAGTGAAACCTTCTTTTGCTGTCTCATCTCTCATTCTTTGGTGTCAGGTTCTGGTGCACACTCTGTGTATTTGAGCTTTCACCGTGTAGTCCATGCCCTCCTCCCTCCCCAACCTTCCCTCCCCATGTCTTCTTTGTAATACTACATTGTCTTGAAAAATTCTATTTTTAACTTCTTATACAGACCTTGAAATATTCTTATTGCTCAATTATCTATGCATTTTAAATAAGTATTTTGATAAGCAAGTATAGGATTGGCAATTGCCTCAAATTCAAATCAGAAAAATCATTTTTTTTTCTATAGAGTTATGTTTCAATGGGATGGGAAAAAATTTCCTTAATTCAGTATAGGTGAAGTTTTTTGAATAACTGTTATATTTATATTTAAAAAAAACTTTCAGTGCTGTTGAAAGAATAATTACTGTTCAACATTTTTACATACACTTGACAATAAACAACTATTTTTATTAACACTAACCTTGATATCTCTATCAGTGATTTAGCAAAAGATTCAATGCTTGATTATGGAATAAGGGAAGCATATCTTAGTTATTTTTCAGGGTTACTTGACAAATAACACACAAACTGTGAGAGTATTTATATTGAAATAAGTACAATGACACTTGATAAATGTATTTTTTCTAAAACTTTCTGTATTGCTTTACTTGCTTCTATTTTCTTTTATTTTTATTTTTTATACTTAAAATCATGTTTAAAATAATAATGATAATACATGTTTACTATAGCAACATAAGAAGTGAAGAGAAATATCTGTTTTATTTTTATCTAGGCATCCTTGGAAATACAAATACCTTATTGCTATGATATTAATGTGTCCCCTCCAAAATGTATGCATTGGAAACTTAATTTTCAATGCAACAGTGTTGGGAGGTGGGGCCTTTGGGAGGTGTTGAGATCATGAGGGCTCTGACCTTATGAATGCATTGACGCCTCTGTGAAAAGGGCTTTTGGGAGTAGGTTTGCCCTTTCTACTGCTCTTCTGTCATGTGAGGACTCAGAATTCATCTCTTTCCTGTTCTTCTACCTTCTGCCCTGAAAGGATGCAGTAAGAAGGCCCACACCATACATGTGGGTACTTTAATCTTGGACGTCCAGCCTCCAGAACTATGAGAGGATAAATAAATATTTCTATTCTTTATGAAATACCCTGTCTCAGGTATTCTGTTAGAGCAGCAAAAAATGAACTAAGACAGTGACTAATAATGATAAATAGGAGTTAATTTTTCTCATACACCCAGGAGCTTTCACATGAGCAGTGGCCAGCCTCAATCATATCTCTATAGCAGACGCAATTATTTCGGCGTGTTTCTTACGGTTAAGATATGATGGCTGAAGTTTCAAGAATCATGTTTGAGTTTGAGGCATAAAAAGAGGAGGAAAAGCAGAGCCAGCTGTCTCCATCTCTTTCATGCTGAGTCCAAAAGATTCCTCAGAATTCCCCTAGCAGACTTTCCCTTTTCCTCATTGGCAGGAACTTGATTACATGGACATATCCAACTGCGGGCCAGGCTTAGTAAATCAACATCTGGCTTTCCAGCCAGTAGAGCGGCAGGAAGGGATGCAGGGTGGTGGGGAATGGTTTTGGGAGGCCTTCCCTTCTTTCTGTGAGTCCTACTTCCCTGATGTTAACCCTTTGGTGTGTAGCCCTTTGTGTGTGTGTGTGTGTGTGTATACAGTTGTATGTATGCACTTCTATGCACATATTACATTTTATTAATAGAAACAATAGAGGTATATCTGACATTTTACTCTGCCACTTTTCCCCCTACATATTGCATTCTCTATGTAATACAAAGATCTTCATGTGTATATATGATACATATTAGATTAACAAATATAATATAGTTCGTGTAGTATAATATATAAAAGGATATATGTAAAGATTTCCAAGTCTGTCTCTTGGAACATGTATACATATACACTACATATATATGTATGTATATATAAAATATTATGTACATGTTTGTGCATATATATATGGAACAGCAGATATTTGTTTTTATATATGTTTTATATGTGTATATACATATATGTATGTGTATCTGTACATACATATATACCTTAGTAGATTCATTCTGATGTGCTGATTTTTCTGTGCTCCATTTCTTTTTTTACTTCAAAATATTAATTAAGGGGTCCAAGTATTTTTGTTACATGAATATCTTATATAATGCTTGAGGTCAGGGCTTATGGTGTTTCCATCACTAGAATAACATTGTACCCCATAAGTAAGTGTTTATCTCATGCCCTTCTTCCCAGTCTCCCCACTTCTTGGTTTCTTATGTCCTTTATATTGTTTATGCCCATGTGTACCCATCTATTAACTTCCACTTATTAATGAGAATGAGAACATATGGTGTTTGGTTTTCCATTCCTGAGATAATTCACTTAGGATAGTGGTCTTCAGTTCACTCCATGTTTCTGCAGATGATATTATTTCATTCCTTTTTATGGCTGAGTAGTACCCCATGATAATTTTTTATAGGTGTGTGTGTATGTATGTATACGCTACATTTTCTTTATCCACTTATCAGTTGATTCCATATCTTTGCTAATGTGAATTGTGCTGCAATAAACATTCGAGTATAGGTGTCTTTTTTATAACATGGCTTCCTTTCCTTTGGGTAGATACCAAGTAGTGAGATTACTGGATGGAATGATAATTCTACTTTTAGTTCATTAAAGAGTCTCCATACTGATTTCCATAAAGGTTGTACAAGTTTATATTTCCACCAATACTGGAAAAGTGTTCCTTTTCACTGCAACCACATCGACATATATTGCTTTTTGATTTTTTCAGTAATGGCCATGGGGAACCTCCATATCGTTTTCTATAGAGTTTGTACTAATTTGCAGTCCCACCCACAGTGTATAAGTGTTCATTTCTCTCTGCATCCATGCCAGTATCTGTTGTTTCGTGACTTTTTAATAGTGGCCATTCTGATAGGGGTAAAGTGGTATCTCATTATAGTTTTAATGTCCATTTCCCTTATAATTAGTGATGTTGAGAATTTTTTCATGTTTGTTGGCCATTTGTTTATCTTCTTTTAGAAGAATTTGTTCAGGTTTTTTGCTCACTTTTTGATGTGATTTTTTTTTTCTTGCTAACTTGTTTTGAGTTCTTTGTAGATTCTGAATATTAGTCCTTAATTGGATATATAGTCCATGAATATTTTCTCCTATTCTTTCAGTTGTTTGTCAACTCTGTTGATTATTTTATTTGCTGTGCAGAAACTTTTTAGTTTAATTAAGTCCCAGTTATTTTTTTATTGTTGTTTTATTTGCTTTTGGGGTTTTATAAATTCTTTTCCTAGGCAAATGTCTAGATGGGTTGCTCCTATGTTTTCTTCCAGAATTTTTAAGGTTTAAGGTCTTATATTTAAGTATTTAATCAACCTTGAGTTAATTTTTGTATATGGTGAGATATAGGGATCCAGTTTCCTTTTTCTGCATGTGGCTATCCAGTTTTCCCAGTGCTGTTTATTGAATAGGGTGTCCTTTCCCCAGTGTATGTTATCTGCTTTGCCAAAGATCAGTTCATTACAGGTAGATGGTTTTATTTCTGGGTTCTCTACTCTGCTCCATTGGTCTATATGAAAAGATATAAATATTATTACTTTTAAAAGATACTAAAAAGGTTGTAGCAAGTTATGCTTCCACCAACACATTATGTAATTTTCTATTTTTCCACATTTTTATTCAGCTTTGAATAATAGTGATATTTTAGTGATTGGCAATCTGATAAGGTATATTGACAGATTTATTATACATATTTATAGGTGATTAAACCACAGGTCAGGGAGCTTAAGGTCACAGCTGAGAAGCTCAAGGTCATAAATTTCTTGTTTTGGGAAATATGTTTTGTTTTGTTTCACTTTTAAATACTGGTCTATTCTGTTTCTGAAAAAGTACATGTTTAACTCCACTACCTATGATTTTTTAAAGGCCTAAATCCTATTCTTTGCCCACATATTTTCTTCAGTAAAAAACCATAATTTATTTCATTTCCTCTTTATCCAAGAGCAGTGTTCTTTGGGACTCTACTTCTTCCTTCACTCAAATTATCTTTTCCATAACAGGCATAAATTCTTGCCTTAATTTTGGTATTTGAGAAAGACTCTTTGGATATACATTCCATCTATGACTCAACTTATGATGTTGCTGGTCTGTATGCACAAAAATAAATGACTAAGTCACTTCTAATTAGGTAAATATGATCTCTGACACTCCTTTGTGGTATTGTTTCTGTATGTATCTCCTACCCTTAATGGGTACATTTGCTATTTGTAGCTTAAAACAGCCTTATATTCATAAAGTTAGTGATGGAATAAACAGCTTGAAAGTGTATTGTTTTCCCGATACTCAAGGCCTGACACAAATAGGTTTTAAGACCTTATGTCAAGTTGCTGGTTTGTGTGCAGAGATTTTGGTACACACAGGATTTCTCTATGGACTGATATCTCAAGGACTGATCCTTTTCTTGCTGCTTTCTGTAGATACAAAGCAACTTAACTTAGTTCATCCAAGGTTATTTTTTCCTTGCTCATACTATGTTTCGAACTTAGCTACGCTGTGCATGCATGCTCTGAGAATAATTTTATGATATATACTATTTTCTTGGGAAAAACTATTTAAATAAACATCAAACACAAATTATTGTAGAAATAACCACCTAAACTTTAGGACACTTTTCTTTGCCTGAATCCCTTTAGCTCCTTTAACAGCTGCAGCTCTGGAAGAACTACACCTGTGAGATGATAAAGATTTCATTTTAAAGTTGCTCCATCCTCATTTCTCTAGTACCGCCATGTTTCATCAATAGCTTACTCAAGTGGGGTTAAATCACTGGTAAGTTTTATGAGAAGCAAAATGAAGTAAAAGTTGTTTTTAGAATGTGGCTTATTATACTCTATGTTATTATTTCATTAAAAGTATATGTATAAGAATATAAGTTTTTTGCATGTAAAAATAGATTTAAGCATTTTAAAATGTAAAATTCTTGTTATTGATATGCTGTTTCCCTTCACTATGTAAGGAAATAAATTGAATTCATAATAAATGTATTTAAGCATATCCTGTGTTTATATAAGTTTACATAATAATTTATGTATATAATTTCAAAGCAACTTTTGATAATAGGAAATATGTTTTATGTTTGAAAATATAGCATGAAAAAATCAATATCCAATTTTATTTTCAAAGTGGTACATGAAAAAAGAGTTTCATGATTTATAGAATTTAAATTTCCAAATTACATTAAAATTTTCAAGTCTAATCACCCATATCCAAGGCAGATTTTTTTCTAGAGTGTTCAATTTCTGCTTGATTAGTTTTTCAGATGATCTTTCTATAGCAGCTGATTCCAATTTCAGGAAGTTAAAAGTGCTGGAAAGTTTATTCTGTCAAAGTCTGCTTTACTGTAATTTCTACACATTGGTCCAAATTCTATTCCCTGGAGGGACATGAGAATACATTTTATCTCCTTCTCACAGGACAGTCCTTCACATATTTGTGAATGGTTCTTCCCATATGACACTTCTGCTTCAGCTAAACATTTCACTTAATTAAACTTTTCCTTGTATAATAAGTTGTTTAGCCTTTTATCATGATTACCCATCTTAGGATCCAACCTTTTATTTCTTTTAATATTATGACCAAAATTCATAAGTAATGTTACTGAGTTTCTTCACAGAATGTGGAAAGAGCCACAGCATAGTTAATGAGTTTAGGAGTGACCTGAAAACAGCATTTCAGATCTTGTCTTATCAGAGAGAATATTCCAGACTAATAGCTTTCTTCATCAGAACACTGTTTCTATTAATTTTGCTCAAGGTTGCCTCAGCTTTTAGAAAATCTAAGTAGAATTGATGTTAATATTGAGCATTTAATTGTCTAAAAGCTAATCATTAATTTTAATAAAAGTTATAAAAATTATACAAGTTTAATAATCATGTTCAAAATTTCAATTTGTTCCATAGACAGAAAAGTGAGGAATTTATATTAGCCAAAAAGCTAAAAAGAGTTACTATCTTTTTAAATCAGATAACCACCATTCTTTCCATTTAAGTAATTTTTATTTTTAATTTAAGTAGAGAATTTATCCTATCATTCATTCTTGAATCTATTCATTCAAGAATAAATTCATTTGGCAGATATTTAGTAAGGCTCTACAGGCCAGACCTTTTGGCTGATACTGAGGATATAATTGTGAACAAAAATATTGTCTTTGCTCTCATGAAACTTATATTCTAGGGTATGTATAAGAAGACTGACATTAACTAAGACAACTGTTGTCTTAAGTGCTGTGCAAGAAATAGAAAGTGAGAGGTGACTCTTAGTTATTCTAATATGTAGCCAGGGTTGAATACTGATATACTAGGCTATCAGAGAGGTAGTTTATATTTTGTTATGATAATTAAGATTAATTAAAAAAGAAATAATACTAATCATGTAAGGAAGTCCTTGAAATTAAATGTTAACATTTCATTTACTTTAATATTTTATATCCATAAACTTTGGAGAGAGGCACAAATCCTCTGTGTTTTTTTAAATGAAAATTTTTTAAGTTTATGAGATATGGTAATTAAGTTTATTCAAGTAAAGCAGCTGGCAGTGAGAATTAGTTGTACCCTATCACTCATATTTTGCATAGTACTGAAATGATCATTTAAAACCTAAATATGTTTTACTTCTTTAAAACTCACTGATGGTGACATTGCCAGGAATGGAGAAATAAGGACTTTCAAAAATCCTCTCCTCCATAAAGACAATGAGAATACTGGCAAAAATATCTGAGTCAATGTTTCACTATGGAAATTCACCAAAAGGAATGGAAATTCACTTGCGGGAATCTGGATAGACCATTTGTTAGACTATAAAACAAGTCTCAAAAAATTAACAGTATTAAAGTCATACAAAATATGTTCTCTGACCACATGGAGTGAAATTAAAGATTAATAACAGAAGGAAACTTGGTAAACTCACAAATATGTGGGAATCAAACAGCACAGTCTTAAATAAGCACTGGATTAAAGAAGAAACAAAGAAATTAGAAAGTACTTAGCGATGAATGAAAACAAAGCCATTACATATTGAAATGTACGGATTAAAGAAAGTAGTGCTTAGAGCAAAACTTGTAACTGTAAATACCTATATTAGCAGTTAATAATCTCACCTCTACCCTCAGACACTAGGAGATGGAGAGCCATTTTTGGAGTGATGGAATAATGGTGTTGATTTCACAACTTTGTGAATACAGTAAAAGCCACCAAATTGTACATCTTAAAATGGTGAATGTTATATATATGAATTGTATCTTGATAAAAAGCCATTGTTTTAGAAAAATAAACCCATTGGCTACTTCCCATTGCTTTTAGAGTTAATTGAACTTCCCACCAAGACTGAAATAGTCCTCTTTAAAATCAGTCTACCTTTCCAATACCAGGTGTCCACTTCCTATTTTCTTTTTACATTAAAATTATGATAGCCTCCTTTTTTTTCTTCAAACTCAAAACACTCTTTGGCCTCAGGCTCTTCCTACTTTGTGAGAAAGCACTTTCCCAACTCTGGACGTGGCTGGTTCTTTCTCATCATCCAAGCCTCTGCTTAGAATGTCACCTCCTCAGAAAAGCTTTTCCCTGCACCTTATTTAAGGAGCTGCCACCCACCCCCACCATTCCCCTGGACCTAAGACTCACTGAGTTAAAGGGTGGTCCTTTAATTAGGTTCCATAGAGTGAGATTTATACTCTCTGTAGTTGGTTTTAGTTGGGTTCTGCTGTTGTTTATTTTTTCCTAGGTCATTGCAATATACCCCAAGGCTGAGTAAGGCATATTGTGGGAATGAAAAAAGAGGAGCAGAGGAGAGTGGCATTGCAAACAAAAGGACTAAATTAACACAGCCATGGGGTTGATGAGGCTAGAAGGTATTTTCAAGCTGAGTGACCATCATAGTGATGGCATTAAGGGCATCCTTGGAGGAAGGGCACATGATGGAGATGGGACCTTATTTACTTAAATGTGCTGGTGAGACATCCAGGTGGAGATTTTTAGCAGGTCCTTATCCACTCTTTTTTTTTTTTCTTCAGGTTAGGACCAGATACATAAGTAAAATTTTTCTATGAAGCGATTTAAAGAGATTTATTCTTAGTTTTAAGAGAGTGGCAACATGTTTAATGTATCTTAAATGATACTGAAGTTTCCATGTCTTGCTTTCTTTTGCTTTTAACTCCTTATGTCAAAAATATTAAACTAAGATGAATTCATCCATATCAGTTTTTTATTTCCTAAAATAGAAAATTTTCTTAAATAATGTGATCTTGCTATAAATTTGGAATGCAATCAGAAAAAGAACACTGATAATTTGTGTAAAATATCATCCTATTCTTTTAATTTGAAATGTTCTCAACTATTTTCTTTCAATTATTTCTAAATAATATGCTCATAGGAATTTTAATTAGATATGTTCATCTTCAAGCCAAGATTTTACTTTAATCACAATGTTGCCTTTTATCTAGCACACATAATTTAAATATATTCATTAGAAGAAAGCAGTCTTTTCTTTCTATTGAAACAAATGTAGGTCAGGTCCAAAGACTTCTCCAGGATACAATTATTCAAATATGATTTTTCAGGCAAGCACCACAGTGGGCTTTTTTTATTGAAGTGATAATATCTGGATATCTCTATTTTCTAAACTGGTTCCCTGCAAATAAGAGTTCTCTTTTTTCTTTACTTGAATCTTATGATTTATAAACTCTTTCCAAAAGACCACCTAGCTATCCCCAAAAACCTCTCTCTGAAAGAGCTAAGCTGTTGGAGTCCAAATTCTGGCTATACCAATGTAGTCCCCCTCCCCTGGGGGCCACAGACCAGGCCCACTCTCCCCTCCCCCCTGCTTCATGGCCGCCCCCTCTGTCCTTGGAAAACAAAATTGTCTTTCATGAAACTTAGGAAGTTAGGAAGGGGGTGAGGGGGTGCATAGCAGGTGAGCTTCAGGCAACTGTGGGCAAGTGAGCAAAGCCTCATCTGTATTTATAGCTGTTCCCCTCCCCATCACTAGCATCACCACCTGAGCTCTGCCTACCCCCACCTGGCATGGAAATAGTTGTCTTCCATGAAACTGATCCCTGGAGCCAAAAAGGTTGGGAACCACTGCTCTACCATTTAAGTTGTTCTGTTGGGTAAGCTGTTTAACCTTCTTGTTCTTAGTTTCCTCATCTGTAAAATGAGGGTAATAGTGCTTATTTCAAAAAGGTGTTATGAAGATTACACTGGTTAATCTTTTAAGACTCTTGAGCAATACCTGGTACATAATAATGATCTTGGATGTGAGACAGACACTTCAGTATTTACACTCAGTGCTTTACTGGGGTTATAATCCCATTGACTAGATATAAGGTTACTTACTGATACAAGCTTCAAGGTCATATTCCCCATCTTGGGATATCTAGATTGTTAAGCTAATGACAATTACTATCTGGTTTCTCTATTCAGCCTAAGGTCACAACTCAAGGAACTACAAAAATAAGAACAAACCAAAGCTAGCAGAAGACAAGAAATAAGAACAAAGCAGAAATAAACAAAATTAAAACAAAAAAACACAATATGATAGATCAATGAAATATAAAGTTGGTTCTTTGAAAAGATAAACTAATTTGATAGACCACTAGCTAGATTAACCAAAAAAGATGAGAGAACATTCAAAAGAGCTCTATCAGAAATGAAAAAGGTATTATTATAATACCTTATATTATATTATAATATAATTTATATTATTATTATAATTATATTATAATTATTATAATACAACTGATACAACAGAAATACAAAGATCATCACAGATTATCTCTATGCATGCAAACTAAAATCTCTAGAGGAAATCAATAAATTCCTGGAAACATGTAATTCCCGAGCTTGAATCAAGAAGAAGTAGAAATCCTGCACAGAACAATAACAAGTAGTGAAACTGAATCAGCAATAAAAATTCTCCCCTCTCCCCAAACCCAGAACCAGATGGATTCACAGCTGAATTCTACCAGATGTTCAAAGAAGACATGATGCTAATTCTACTGAAACTGGTCCAAAAGATTGATTCTATGAAGCCATTATCACCCTGTTCCCAAAGCCAAGAAAGGACACAACAAAAAGGAAACTAAAGATCAATATCCCTGATGAACATAGAAACAAAAATCCTCAAAAGCCAACTCCAACAGGACATCAAAAAGATAATTCATCACAATCTAGTGAGTTTCATCCCAGGGATGCAAGGATGGTTCCATATATACAAGTCAATAAATGTGATTCACCACATAAACAGAATTAAAAACAAAAGCTATATGATCATTTCAATAGCTGCAGAAAAAGCATTCAATAAAATCTAATTCCCCTCCCTCAAAAAGCCCTTAGCAAAGTAGGCATAGAAGAAACATACCTGAAATTAATAAAAACCATATGTCACACATCCACAGCCAACATCATACTGAATAGGGAAGAGCTGAAAGAATTCACTTTAAGTACTGATACAAGACAAGGATTCCCACTTTCACCATTTCTATTCAGTATGATATTGAAGGTTCTAGGTAGAACAATCAAGCAAAAGACAGAAAGAAAGGGTATTCTAATTGGAAAAGAGGAAGTCAAACTATCTCTATTTGTTGATGATATGATTTTATACCTAGAAAATGCTAAAGACTCCTCCAAAAGAGGAGATTTGATAAGTGGTTTCACTAAAGTCTCAGGTTACAAAATCAGCATACTTACAATATCAACATACACAAACCAATAACACTGTTATACACAGATAACAACCAGGCTGAGAATCAAACCAAGAACTCAATCTCATTTACAATGGCTGCCAAAAAATATATAGAAATAAACATGGTGAGAGATCTCTACAAGGAAAACTACAAAACACTGATGAAAGAAACTGTAGATGACACAAATGTAAAAACATGTCATGCTCATGGATTGAAAGAATCAATATTGTGAAAATGACCGCATTTCTCAAAACAATATACAGATTCAATGCAATTTCTCTTAAAATACTAATGTGATTTTTCACAGAATTAGAAAAAAACAATCCTAAAATTCACATGGAATGAAAAAAGAGTCCAAATTACCAAAGCAATCTTAAGCAAATAATAATAATAATAATAACTAGAAGCACCACATCACCTAATTTCAAATTATTCTACAATGAGATAGTAATAAAAACAGCATGGTGATGATATAAAAGTAGTCACATAGAATAATGGAACAGAATAGAGAACTCAGAATTAAGGCCAAATACCTACAAACAATCGATCCTCAGCAAAGCAGGAAAAAATACACTGTAGAAACGACATCCTATTCAATAAAAAGTGCTGAGAAAATTGGATAGTCACATGCAGAAGATTGAAACTGGATCCCCACCTCTTACTGTTCGCAAAAATTAACTCGAGATGGATTAAAGTCTTAAATGTAAGACCTGAAGCAATAAAAATTTTAGAAGGAAACCTGGGAAAAGCTCTGGTAGACATTGGCCTAGGGAAAAAAATTCATGATTAAGCACCAAAATCAAATAGCATAAAGGTAACCATAAATAAATGGGACTTAATAAAACTAAAAAGCTTCTGAACAGCAAAAACAAAGAAACAACAACAACAAAATAAACATAAAACCCCCAAAACCACCATTAACAAAAATGATCAACAGTAAATACACAACTTACAGAATGGGGAAAAATATTTGTGAACTCTACATCTGACAAAGGACTGATAATACAGAATATACAAGAAACTCAAAACAAATTAGCAAGAAAAAAACATATAATCCCATTAAAAAGTAAGCCAATGACATGAATAGACATTTTGCCAAAGAAGTTATTCAAATGGCTGAAAAACATATGAAAAAGTGCTTAATATCACTAATAATCGGAAAAATGCAAATTAAAACAGCAATAAGATACCACCTTACCCCACTATTAAAAAGTGAAAACACAATAGATGTTGGCAGAGAATCAGTGAAAAGGAAACACTTATACACTGTGGGTGGGAGTGTAAATTAATACAACCTCTCTGGAAGACATTATGGAGATTTCTCAAAGAACTAAAAGTAGATCTACCATTTGATCCAGAAATACCACTACTAGGCATCTACACAAAGGGAAAGAAGTCATTACATTAAAATAAGCAAACAAAAAACACCTGCTTTCATGTGTTTATCACACTACGATTCACAATTGCAAGGATATGGAATCAACCTAAGCGCTCATCAACTGAGGAGTGGATAAAGAGAATGTGATATATATATATACACTATGGAATACTACTGAGCCTTAAAAAAGAATGAAATAATGTCTTTTGCAGCAACTTGGATGGAACCAGAGGTCTTTACCCTAAATGAAGTAACACAGGAATGGAAAACCAAATACTGCATGTTCTCACTTAAAAGTGAGGGCTAAGCTATGTGTATTCCGGGGCATACAGATTGGTGCAATGGCCATTTGAGACTCAGAAGGGTGGAATATGGGAGGGGGTTGAATATGGGAAGGGGAGTTGAGGGAAAAAAACCCATTAAGACCTATTGGGTGCAATGTACACTATCCTGCTGATGGGTATGCTAAAAATCCAGACATTGCCACTATACGATTCATCTGTGTAACCCAAAACCACTTGCACCTATAAATCTATTGAAACACACAAAATTAAAAAAAAACAACAAAGTATAATTATTTTCTTTAAGGAAGTGTCACAAAAAAACTTTTCTATGAATTTCATGTTACTATTAGCAATAATAGTAGCCCTCTTATCTGTAAGGAATATGTCCCAAGATGCCAATGGATGCCCGAAATTCTGGATAATAACAAACCCTACATTGCTGTAATTTTTCTGATACATACATACCTATAATACAGCTTAATATACAAATTTGAGATTAGCAACAATAAATAATAATAAAATAGAACAATTAAACAACATACCGTAATAAAAGTTATGTGAATGTGGTCTCTCTCTAAAAGTATCTCATTGAACTGTACTGCTGACAACTGGAACCATGCAAAGAGAAACCAGGGTTAAGTGAGAGCTATTGCATTTTTTGAATTTTTCCAATGAATGATGATACAATGAATGATGTCAAAAGTCTGAATAAGCAGACTATTTACTCTCTGTTTTTAGAAACTGACATTAAATATGTTTAGATACCTTGCATAGTTTATGGATGACATTTGATAAAACTACATAACATTTTAAATGTGATTAACCCTTGATCCATTAATTCTACTTCTAGGCATTTTAATTAATATATGTGTAGAGATGTTCATTATGTCATTTTTTTTATCAATAAGGGACAGGCACCTAAAGCTGATACATCCAAACAGCAAAAAAGTATATAGCTATTGGAAAGTCAGAATAATTGTACATATGGTGACATAGAAATATATTCATAATATATCAAAGCAGGAAAAATATGTTGCTAATGATTGCAATCTCAGTTTTCGTTTAGAAAATATGAAAGTCAATATACTTAATAGCTAAGCACTGTCCCCCCATATAGGTCCTATTTTAACATAAGCTTAGGTGATTTTTCTTCCTAATTCTTTTCACTGATGTACCAGAAAAGTCTTTATTTTATACATTGACCTCAGTCTAGGGTTGTTACCATAGAAATATGTAGAGAAAGAATCATTTCCCAGCTTTAAATGTAGAAACATTGACTTTTGAAGTCCATAGCAGAAAGAGCTTTGAGAGAACAAGGCTTTGTATTAAAAGAACCATGAGAGATTGAGTATAAAAAGGCAACATTTATGCCATAAATAATAGATTTGCGAAAGTACAGATGAAAAGCCAGATGACCTTACAAAGGGTAGGTAAGCATTACTGAAAGGATGCCTGATTTGGGGATTCCTTAGCAACTCAGCGGACAGGACCATGATAAGGAATCAAAGGGAAGTAGGAAAATAAATCTGGAAGAATAAACCCCAAAGAGTTAATAGCAGTTATATGCTGACAGGTTGCCAAAGAAGAGGCCATTTGTGGCATGAGGACATTGTATGTGTGATGAGTGTTTTTAGAGCTAACGAGGAACTGGTAGTGTGAAGGCTCCTGGAGCTTAACAGTTTGCACCCAGAATTACTTACTGTTGTGGTATTATTATATGAAAATATTATAGAAAATATATTTTTAGGTGAGAAAGAGTATAAACTCGAGTACATTGTGCAACAGAATGCTATTGCTGGTTTTGAAATTTACAGTGTGACTATGGGCAACGTCTCCAGGCATTTTCTTCTTTAGCTTCTCCCTACTTCAAATGTCAGAGATATTCATTGCTCGCCATTAACGTCATATGTATATTATTAGAATAATATACATATTATTAGAATAATATACATATTATACATTCTATTTCCCAATGTGCCATCACATTGGGATGTGATGGCACATTGGGAAATAGAATTCTTTAAGGAACTGTTCTAGATCATCATTTATTTTTTAAAAAAATTCATGTATATATCGGCTCCTTCTTGATAGTGAGAAACCTGCCTTTCCTACCAAATGGTGACATCATCTCAGAATGTCACAACATGGTTGTGATATAATTGTCACTTTGAAACCACCTACCTTACTTTTTATCATACATGCATTGGAAAATTCTAGTGGTAAATACTGCAATATTTGAAGGTGATGACCTATATTAATACTAATGTTATTGTTATAATTACTCAATTATGAATTTGATCCTGGGTAATAGCATAGAGCAAACCTAATTAGCTGCAAAATTAGTAAAATAATCATCTTAGGTCTTTAACCTAGAAAGGAAAACAATTTTTCTTTTAGCTTCCAATTCATTCAATCCTTAAATAATAATAATTTTTCCCCTTTTTAATCAAGAAACTAATTGCTTCAATAATTAAACAAATAGTGTTAATGGACTATAAGTTCCTCCCCCATAGCAAGTGACAAAAAAAGAGCAAAAGAACGAGACATTAATCAGCATATTAGGATATGCGATACTTAAGCAGACATGCCACATTAAAAACTTTTATAAAATAGAATATCTTTCTTGACCTCAATCTGATTATTTTGCACATTTTAATGACATACTTTTCATTTAAATAACTTTATTATGCATGTACAAGTATAAAACAAGAAAACTAACTTCCAATAATGAGTTAAAGTTATATATATATATATATATAAAAGAAACAGAGGTAGATTGGAGAAATCCTTCAGAATTAAGTACCAAGTATAATATTTAAAAATAGAATAGACATCTAAATACTTTAGGTTTAATTTCTTTAAAAAAAGACCTACTATGCTTTGATTACTGCAGCAATTATGCAACAGTTTAGCTGGATCACTGGAAAATCATATGATTTATGCAAATTCAGCCACTGGCTTTTGAAAAACAACCATTAAATAATTTTCTAGTTTATTTGTTTTGAATTTGCTGTGCATGGATTTAAACTGAGTATAGTGCACACTGAACTATGTTGCACTCTCGTATTCCAGGTCCCTAATATTTGGACCTGAATCCAGCTGTCCTGCTCCAGGGTGTTTATATTACACTCAACAATCCATTCTTACAAATTACCTGTCTTAAATGCTCTGATACTCATGCTATTAGATGTCTCTTCATTTTATGAATTATTTTTGCGCTATAGACAAACCTTAGGGGAAGAGAGCCTATATTTGGCACAATTTAGAAATCACGTTGTATTTGAGCAGACACCATGTTTAAGTGACCTTATTTTACTTCCTGTGGTCTTAGGACCCTCCCCAGCCTAAGGTGTTTCCTTTCTATACCTAAAATACCTATTCAGTGTAAATGGTCTCTATAAATGCATCTTTATCATTCCACTGATGTAATCTCTATGCCTCCAGTTACCTCTTCTCCAAATAGTTTCCTATAATTCTACAAAGCATTATCTTTCTGAGATATGATTTGATTCCAGCTTTAAGAAATTATGTTGTTGCCCCCTTGATAATTAGATAATGTATCTACTGCTCTTTCAGCCACTTAAGACTATTAATCAAAAGATTTCATTTTAAGCACTCCCACTCTTTGCTCTTAGAATACAAGCCTATGCCTCAGCTATCTCAGCTATTTGCTTTTTTTTTTCTTTTAGTAACTTTCATTATCATGCAATTTTTTTTTTATTTTGGCATATTATGGGGGTACAGATTTTAAGGTTTCAATAAATGCCCATTTCCTCCCTCCCCCCAAAAGTCTGAGTCTCCATCATGACCATCCCCCAGATCCATCTGTAGGTTAAACACAAGGATTAAACCCTGGTACATCTAGCTCAAAATGCTTTCTACCATGGTGCACAGCTGGAAGAATTTTGGTTTGAAGTATCTATAGAAAAGCAAATAGCACTTTTATGAAATTGCTCATATACTCCTTGGTCCCTAATCCTTTGAAGGTCAGCTCCAGCCTTTCTTATTCCCATTTCCCATTAGGCAGATCTAGACACATACCTTTCCAATCCCATCGCTGCCCATGCAGACCTCTAATGCACATGTGTGAATGTGTATGTTTGTGTTTACAGGTGTGTCCCAGATTCTTTGAGGGAACAGACTGTGACTAGGTTATAATTTTGGGTTTATATCTTTATATGGATCAAAGCAATAGGCATTAGATCCATGTTAGATTGGGGAAATTTGACAGATATTAATGCCATTATGGGGGTGGACATGAGACTTCAAAATGATTGTGAGGTTTGGAGCCAGGCAGGGTGATGGGAGAGATGGTAAGTGGGTAAGATCACAGAGAGGATTACCCCCCTCAGCCATTCAGTTACTAGCGGCACAGCTAGAGTATAAACCCACACTCCTGAGCTTGAGAGCTTATCTGCTACATTATACTGTTTGCCACATAGAGATGCAACAATTCAATCATACGCTAGAGTTTGAGATTCCAGAAAGAAGTTAGAACAACAGATGTTGGGGTTATCTCTGTAGTGATTACAGTTACAAACATGAGATTCTTCAGAGAGCTGAGGCAAAGGATAACTGCATTTGCATAGGAGGCACCCGTGCCATTTGTTTCCAGGTCTGAGTGGCGATTTTGCTTTAAAATAATATCCTCTTCCCCTGATCACCAAACTGTAACCAGTAAACTTCTCAAAAATAAGAAAAAAAGGTAGTGAACTCTGACACAGCCTAGATATAGCACTTTTCCCCTCACTGCATTATTCCTTTGCATTATTAGTATACTGGCTTATTTCACCTTTTAATAAGTTTTGTGAGCACATGGAACATCCCATTTTGGCTTTTTATTTCCCCACTCTGATTCTACTTGCTCCTACCCTCAACTTTAGCCCTGATCAGAGTTTTGCACACAACACCTAAAATACATTATTTTTAAAAAATCAAATAGCTAAAAATAAACAAATGAAAAATGCACTATAAGGAATAGCTGAACTGTGTGATTTCTTTCTTTTGAAGCTATTACAAGTGGCTTCTGTGTTAGGCAGTGATTTGTATGATTATTGGATTATTTCATTTAATTATCCCAACGAACACATTATAACATTATTATTCATCACCGCTCTATTTGTTAATGTAGAGTAGACTGATATAATAAAAATATTCAAATATTTAGTGACTAAAACAGAATTGAAATTTGACTCCTGATCACCTGAAAGTTGATGCGCGTGTTCAGGTGAACACAATGGCTCGACAGTGTCCATTTATTTAAAGACCCCCAACTTCAACAAGGTTTCAGATATTGTCCCGTGTGTCTCAATCTGAGTAACTGGAAAGGGGAAAGTGCATAGGACACTACCTGTAGGAGGTTTCCACAGGTGAGGACCAGAAACAGAACACATCACTTCTATTACCACATCACCAACTAGAACCAGCCAAATGGCCACACCTGAAGCAGGGAAATGATATCTATCTGGCTAGACATATGCCAGACAATTAATTTCAATGCATGAAGGGAATAATCGATTGCATCTCTGTTATTTAGATTGGGTGAATTCTATTGATCTGATCTCTAGTTTACTAATTCCATGCTGTATCATCTCCAATCGACTCCTGAGTCCCTCTATTGACAACATATAGTTGGATCACATTATTTTAAATCCATATTGCTAAACTCTGTCTTTTAATTGGCTTATTTAGATCATTTTGATTTAATTAATGATATATTAGGGAATAAATCTGCCACTTTGCCTTTTTGTTTTCTGTTTATTCTTTCTGTTTTTTTTTTCAGTTTTCCCGTAGGTTTCTTGAACTTTTCTTTGAACTTTATCTGTAGTGTTTTTGAGCACGTCTCTGTATATCCATTTTAGTAGGTAATGTAGGTATTATATATACATAACTTTTCACAGATTCCTGGTGTTGCCATTTTACCAGTTAGAGTGAAGTACAGATTCTTACCACCTTTTACATTTATATCTCTTTTCACTACCCTATTTTTAATATAATTGTTTTAAATAGTTCCTCTACATACATTTAGCACCACATTAGACAGGGTTAATATTTTAGCTTCAACCATCAAGCATAATTTAAAAAATAAAAGAGCAGAATAAAAACCTATTGCATTTACTCATTTGTAAATTATTAATAGTTGCCATTTTCTTTTAGGGTAGGTCTGCTGGTGATAAATTCTCGTAGTTACACTTCAGCCGAAAATGTCTTGATTTCTCCTTCATTCATTTCTGAAAGATATTTTTGCTAGGTATAGCATTCTGGTTTGACAGTCTCTTTCTTTTGACAATTGACAGTTATCATGCCACTGTTTTCTAGCCTTCAACATTTCTGGGCAGATGTCATTTGGATTGTTTTTCCCTAGACAAGCCATCATTTTTCTCTGGCTGTTTTCCAGATTTTTTTTTTTTTTTTTGTCTTTAGCTTCAGAAATTTAATTATGTGGTGTCTTGGTGTATATTTCTTTGGATTTAACCTATTTGGTATTTTATCAGCTTCTTGAATCTTCATGTCTTTTACCACCAAATTTGGGGAGTTTTTAGGAAGTAATTTCTTTGGGTACTTTTCATCTCCACCTTCTTTGTCTTCTCCTTTTGGATTTTTAATAACACTAATGTTAGATCATTTGTTAAACCATATATACTTGAGTCTATGTTCATTTTTTTCTGATCTATTTTCTCTGTGTTATTTAGCTAGAATATATTTATATTGTTTTATCTTCTACTTTTGTTATTTTTCTTCTGTCCCTTCCATTCTTCTGTTGAGCCCGCCAACTGAAGTTTTAATTACCATATTTTTATGTTCCATGAATTCCATTTGATTCTTTTTTTTTTATCAAATCTATTCTTTCCTAAAATTTTATATTTTTCAGAAGAGAATTACTAGATGCTTATTGAATAATTTTCATAATGCCTTTATAAATAATTACTGTCATAATTACAACACATGATTCATCTCAGTGTTAACTCCTTTTCATTGACTTTTTTCTTTCAGGATGTGATTTCCTTGTTTGGGGTAAGATGACTGATTTTCAATTGTTTTCTGGAAATTTTAGATATTATATTATGAGGCTCTGAATTCCTGTTTATCCTTCTTCCTTCCTTCCTTCCTTCCTTCCTTCCTTCCTTCCTTCCTTCCTTCCTTCCTTCCTTCCTTCCTTCCTTCCTTCCTTCCTTCCTTCCTTCCCTTATGTACTTATTTATTTAGCAGACAGTCCCTGTGTCCCTGCGGTTTAGATTTAGTTTGAGGACTGGTTGAGTGTGTATATTCAGCTTTCCATTGTGGGGGAAGAATTGTATGTTGTTTTTTCATTGCTGTTTGGCTTGACAGGGTAGGAATGGCCAACATTTTGCTTTTGTCAGACCATGATTTTCCTGATCCTTTGACTAGAGGGGAAACAGACTTTTCTAGCTTTGGGCTTTTTTGGGTTTTTTGGTGCCTATTGGTGATATAGGGTTGGAGCCTTATGTAGCTCCCTGTCTAGGAAATATGAGTGACAATAAGGAAACCCATGGAACACACTGCTATGTTGCCCTTAGTCCAGAGGTCCCTGGGTAGTCCACTTTTTTTTTTTTTAACACACTTTACTTGTTTGTTGTGTTATATCTAAGGTTATTTAGTAAATAGTTGTAAGAGTGAAGACCTGGGAGACATAAGGCTACATCATCTTGGCCTGAAGTGGAAGTTCAAGCCAAAAAATTCCTGTTTTTTTTTTGGCAGTGGTTGCAAATAGTTTCAGTTTTAATTTAATTTCTGCTTAGCAACCCCGCATCCATATATACAAGCCCAAGGAAGGCTCTGATTGGCCACATCTGGGTTGTATACCTATCCCCATGAGGTGAGAAGGGCCTGTTTTAAATCACAAGTATTTTGACACCACTACACAATATCTTTCTTCCATAATCTATACTAATATCTCCTTTCACTTATGGTTTCGTTGAAGTGTAAAAAGAATTTAACAATGGGTGCAGAGTAATTTAGCAAAATTCTTATGATTACAACTTTAAAGTTTTTCTCACACATCTAGCCAATAACACATTTTTACAAATTCTCCTTTACTGAGGCATTTGAAAGAATTCAAATTAGCGATAAACCAAACAACTCTCTTTTCATATTTGTTATATATGTATTTAAATTGTACAATTCAGAAAAACAGTATTTCTTTATCTTTTGTTATTTTCACTGAAATCTACTATTTTATTTGCTTGAGGCACTTGTACAAATCATCTTTGTCCAAGCCCTACACCGATTGAATTAATTCAGATTCTCTGAGTGGGACATAGATTTTGGTGCTTATTTTTAAAGCTTTCCAGGTGGCTATAAAGAAAAATCATGGTTAAATATCACCAAAATAAATAATTTATTATAAACAGGGTGGGAGACAGAAACAACTTATTTTGAAAAGCATTCAACTCAATTTGTGGACTCAGAAATATTCACATGTATTCAAGAGAGTACAGCTTGTTAACTCTGAACATTTAGCCTGCTGTAAGCATTTATCAGGACATTACAGAAGCAAATGGGGGACTTCAGTCTAGCAAGGGGATGCTGTGTTACTTCTTTGCTCATCTACAACTTTAAAATAAGGATACATTTACCTTCCCCTGCTTTAAAAGTTTATAGATATTAAGATATGGCTTTTAATGAGTTATAAATATTTGCTAGATTTATCTATGCTGTTATTAATCCTAACCATCTTTATAAAAAGAGACAATTTCCCTCTCTTGCAAATAGTTAGGCTGGGCTTTGGAAGTAGCAATAGTTATAAGTGTCAAAACCATATTCAGAAATGTAGCCCCTCTGACTCAAGTTCATGCTTTTCTCCACTGCCCATTTATATTATTTTTATAATAGTTTAGAAAGAAATGTTCTGGGATTTATAAAAAACAGAAAAGAAACACGTTAGACTTCGACTGTATAATATAACATTGTACCTCATCTCTTCAAAAGAAGAAATTATGATTTAATTTGTAAGACACATGTGACTGGATCATGTATGTGGTACTGTTCCTTTATTTTCTATGCCTTATCTAACCTATATCACTAGAATTAAGCAAAAATACACAAAGGCCATCGGCTTATTGGTAATTTTCAAAATATGGGCCTCATACCTAAGAGGATTAGTTTTTCTATCTAGATGAATACTGCATCCCTTAATTTTTGAGCCTCAATATCTAAAAGGGCTATTTTTATGCACTAAAGTCACTCTATACCATTTCAAGTCTTTAGTCGCTTTCCCAGAAATGGAAAGATGATTGGCTTTGGCTTGCAGATTTATCAAGAAGAGCTGACAACTGCAGGTATGGAAGGAGGTTGTCAAATGAATTCAGCAATACAAAGAGTTTGGAGAGTTCTCCAATGCAGATGAATTGGGCTTCCATATATTTAACTTGTTTTGTTTTTTTTTAATTGGAAATATGTTGCCAGAATATTATTCAAATTTAGGCTTAAGTACAAGTTAAAACTGCATTCTAAAACCTAATAGGAAAGACTTTGGGTTGCCCTAGTTACTAGTTACTTTTGATTGATTGGTTATTGTCCTCTGAGAATGAAATAAACTGGGTTGTAAGAAGATTTTCTTATAAAATTAATGGTATATAATTATGGATCTATGATGAGGACAAAACACATTAATAATTATAAGTAAAGTATAAATGATGGTTTAGTTGAGCCAAAGAAATCCTGCTAATGTACCACTATGCAATGTCTGGTGAATAACTAAGTTTTTGCATTGTTTTTATTTGAGATGTTCACATCATTTTATTCTTTATAGGACTTCTGCTGCATGTTAATTGTCAAGTAATTTTGAACTCTGGGATAGCAATTGATGAATTTTTTTTTCCACTTAAAAAGCTTACTACTTAAATTGCAGAACATTAATCCCTGCTAACAAGATATTAATGATATTTATATTTACTAAGATGAACTTGGCAACAATTTATTCTGATCCAGAGGTTTTATTTCTGGTCTGGTGGTGAGAAGTCTAGAGTTAAATATTTATAAAACACTGGCAATTTGCTACATAGCACATAAACAGAGCAAGTTCAAGAACATTGATTTGCATGACTTAAGCAAGATTATTTTCTGCTACAATTACCTTTTACAATGAAAGTTTCTTTCGAGTGACTATAAACACATTTTAAAGATGAATTAGTGTGAACTCCATCATTATATATCAACTTCATAAGAAAAATGAACACACTGACCTAACAAAATGATCATGGAAGTTGTGGGCCAATAACTGGCCACTTCCTGTTCATGCATTTAGCTCTATTAATAAACACAGAACAAACAAGAGATTTGTGCAGCAGCCATATTTCTTTATAAGCATATGTTGGTCTATGGTGCTTCAAATATTCATGAAATTCAGGTTTTAGAAAACAACAGCTTTAAAATCCAGAGCTACCATTGGAATAGGGCTTTAATTAATTGACTTGGAGTTTCTAGCCATTTCCTATTTCTTCAGAACAACAATGTCTCCCTGAAATAAGCTTCTGGGAAGCTAATTTTAAAGTGATTTCAAAATTGTATTATATTATTTTTCTTATTTTAAAATAGCATGTAAATAATCGCAACAAAGAAACTATGTTTCCATAACAGATGAAGATATATGGACATTAATTTTAATTCATTAGACCTAATTATATTAAAATATTTTAGGGAAATTTGCTTATACAAGAAGATTATATCTTATTTCTTATGGATAACACTTGTATTATTCTGAAAAGTAAATAAAATATGCTCTTTATTGTGATTTTGCATACATAATTTTATCCAAAGTAAGTAAATTTGTGCAAAAATAACAATAGAAAGAATAAAGATTGATGCCTTATTAAAAAGGGCTTTACTTAGAACATTCAGTATGATTCACTGGAACATGACTATTATAAGCATATAACTGATACTTACTCCAACATATTATGATGTAGATTGTAATGATAATAATTCAATAATCATATTCAAGGAACTAGAGAATTGAGAATGCAATGAAAAAAACAGCAGACAGAATACAGCAAACCATAGAAAATGAGATCTGGTCACAAATCATTTGATTTGCTAGAGTTAGAAAGATTTATTTGGCAAGTCTTAGCAATCAAAATTATGTTTTCAAAATCAACATCAATTTTGCTTACATGAATTTGGGACTATAATTTTAAAGATCTAAAACATGTGCACCTGTACTAAAATTGTAAATGAAGATAGATATATCACCAACGATTGCTTTAAAAGTTAGAATATCTAGTAGTTAGATATTAAATACTATACATTTGTAAACCTGTTCTACCACCTGTATGTTTTCCGCAGAGCTTCCTTGGGAAAATGTGAAAAGCTTATCAGTATTCTTGCAATTTTATTTACATAGGGATTCTAGAACTTTAAGCTGTGTGTGCAGATGGAGGATGTGGAGGTGGGGGTGCAGCAAGCTGAAGCAGTAGTATGGAAAGCACTTGCACATATATATTTATTCCTGAGTAGCTGAGAGTCTCTAAGAAGAAAACACTGCAGCAGGAAACCACCATCAATGGGAAGAGCTAATGAGGCACAGTAGGTAGGCTCCATTGATGGTCCCAAAGAGGAGTGGTAGAGAGGTTCCGCTAGGGGTTGGGGAGATCAACGCTACTAGGCAGAAACTAGGGCAGAATATCTTTAACATCAGGGAGGGGGTTAGATAAATATTCATCTTTTAATATGTTCCTCCTGAGCAGAAAAATATATATATATCCTGCCAGGAAACATGGTGGGAACAGAGGCTTTTAAGCGTTTTGTGTGAGCTGGAGGCAGCTTACAGAAACCAACCTTGAATGGAAACCCAGTTCTTTGAGTTCTAATGAAAGATATGGCTCAGACAAAGAGCATTAAAAAACCGCCATTCTTGACTTTGTTCTTTTTTTTTTCTTTTCACAAAGTGCATGTTTTTGCTATTTCAAAGGTAGATGCCTAATGCAGGAGAGAAAGAGCAAGCACCAGGCGAGGAGCTCTGGGGAATTCAAGAAGCCAAATTGTGAAGAGAAGCCGGGATAGACAAACTGGGGTTGGGGGTGGGGGTGGGCGGTGGGCACTGCCCAGACTCTGACGAGACCTCTGCGTACTAATTCCAGTTGAGAAGGGCCATGTTAAGTTCAGTGCCCTTTGAAAGAAGACGTTCATCTCTAGGCAAAAGAGTGAAGTTGAAAACGGTTCCTTTTCGTGAATATTATCTTTGTTTATGTGCTGTATTCTTCAGTCAAGGAGGAAGAGAACCTCAGTCATGTTGAACTGCAGGTGACCTGGTGCAGCAGCATAATGGCCAGGCCGTCTGGGGCCTCTGCAAGAACAGGACCCTCGGTGTCAGCCCACGTGGGTGGGTGAGTTCCCAGCTCTGCTTTCGCTGAATGGCTGCGTGACTTTATTCACAGCATTTGACCTCCCTGTCTCTCCTAGATTTTTTTTTTTTTTTTTTCTTCTCTGCAACATTAGGGCCTTGGAACAGATCATTTCTAAAGGTTTTCCAACTGAAATCATATGATTGAATTCCTCCCCTTTTACTTACTGGGCTACTTCTTCTGTGACATCTGCCATCATTGAAATGGAGTGTTTCAATAGGGCATAGTCCTGAGAGGTTCAGAACAACTTCAGGGGTTTTGTGCTGTTATTCAGCCTGTCAACAGCCAACTGAGTTGTCAGTTTAGCATTGACTGAAGGAGCAGATGTCTCCTCTAGCATTTCCATTACCAAAATAAGAAGGTCACGTACTCATCATGGCTGATTTGCCTTTTGTTTTTTCACTAGCCCAAGCAGACTACTTCGTGCACAGATTACCTTTATAAACCTTGCATTTTCTAAGCAATGCTTATAATAAGAGATGGAATTCTGTTCTAAAGCAGAAATAATTGCTAGTATCCCTTGCTCATGTGTGAGGTGCTAGGTGCCAGGTGTTATTTAGGTGAGTTCCACATATTAACTCACTTATTCCTACAGCTACCCTGTGAGTTAAGGCTTCTTTCCTCATTTTACAAATAGTAAAATATTAGGCCCACAGTCACAGGATCCTTTGCAAGTGTGTGGGAGGGGAGATTTGAACTCGAGAAATTTTGCTCTGGTGTCTGTGCTGTGCCCTCACATCGCCTCTCTATGATCCCAGGCCCATAACGTCCTCCTTCAGAAAAATCCCATTATCAAGGTCCTCAGCTAAGAGTTCTCACTTATGTTATCTTTCCTTTTATATCCAGTACCTCACACACTGAGAGATTACTTAATGTCTGCTTTTATCTTTTGGCCTGGCTGGTCTTGACACAACCTCAGAATTATTGTGAAGCCTTATTTGTGTCAAGATTTTTAAAATTAATTGTCTTCAAAATTAGTGGCCTTTCTTTCTTTCTTTCTTTCTTTCTTTCTTTCTTTCTTTCTTTCTTTCTTTCTTTCTTTCTTTCTTTCTCTTTCTTTCTTTTCTTTTCTTTCTTTCTTATGAAATTTTCCCTTGTTTACCAATAGTCACACTCTTTTTTTTCCCAATATATTATGGGGGTACAAATGTTAAGGTTACCTGTATTGTCCTTGCCCCCCTCCCCCCTCGAGTCAGAGCTTCAAGCATGACCATCCCCCAGACGGTGACATCTCACTCATTATGTTTGTATATACTCATCCCCTCCTCCCCTCTCCAACCTGCCCAACACCCGATAAATGTTATTCCTATATGTCCACTTAGGTGTTGATCAGTTAATACCAATTTGCTGGTGAGTACATGTGGTGCTTATTTTTCCATTCTTGGAATACTTCACTTAATAGAATCAGTTCCAGCTCCAGTTTGGGCCCATGTTGATTCTTCAGCTACTTCTCCTTAAACTGACCAAGAACGTGTTACTAAAATAGTCTCTTCTCTCCTCCCACAGCTGTTTTCTTTCCTGTTGCTTCTAGACTTTGCTCTCCTGTTTTTACCTGGTTTATCTTTGCAGTGTTAACACACCCTACAGAAAAGCCCTGTTTGCTCTGCTTCCATAGCTCAGGCTGTTTTTGTTCATGACCCTCATGGGGAATTTTCTGCCTTTTTGAATCTAGGAGGCAGTGCTGCTGTCAATCAACAGCTACTGACAAGCTGCTGTCTAATGGTACCAAAAAAAAAAATCACTTTTAACAGAACACAGCTTTGGAGACGATTATGCAGAACTACCTTTTCTCTATGCTTCTAAACGACAGTAATGGCATTTTAAACGTGGACGCCTGCAGAGGGACTGCTTACAAAGAATGAACCACAGACAGTGAAATGACAGATCATCAGGAGAGATATTTTGGGGCAGGCAGCGTCGTTGCTGTCCCTGAAACCAGGCTATATGGATGCACCTTTTTTTGAGAGACACTTTGATAGAACGTCCGTGACTAAACGATTTCAGATTTTTCAAAAATCCTGCCGATTCTATAGGAAACTTCATTTAAGCCAAAAATACATTATAATGTGGCATTTTAACTTTGTACCTAAGCTAACAAAGGGAACTGGATACATGTGGTGTTTTATGTGCTTTATTTTTTTGTTCTTAAGTCTTAGTTTTTATTCTTAAACCTAAAAAGAGAAAAAAATTGACTTTTTTTATGAAATCTTCAAACAAGATAAATAATCCATAGTAACAAAATTTAATTTCTATTAGCTAATATTTTAGACCAGAATATTGCAGCCTTAATTTCATGGAGGAAAAGTTTTAATAAAACATAGCATTTCTCATTTGGATGATAAGATCTGTTTTTACTTCAAATGTCAATTAATGCTTTCCAAGTGTTTTTGAAATGTTTTTTCATGTCAGAAGATGTATTTTTGTTTTACATAAATTGAAATTTCATTTGTAGTGTTAACATATTCTCTATTTTAAGACCCTGGCTTTCATGAGGTTTATATACCCTGTAAAATTATGTGGAAATTTTTGTGAAAATGAATGTAAATGTCTAGATAAAAGTTTCATAACTTTGATAAGATTCTTAATGAAATCTATGTACTAGAAACTAAGACCCAGCAAGCTCAGTGAAGCACTTCCAAATCATTGTTTATACTTCATGCCAATGTCATGGTCCTGTTCAGTCCATGGCTGGACTTTGAAGTGTTGCCCCAGTTCTTGGTTGGAAGAATCACAAGCCTTGGCCCATGCGATGGAGAGAGATGACAGACACTCAGAAAGTATGCGTGAAGAATTTATCGTAAGGAAAGTTTAAGGGTGCAAAGCAAAAGTATGTTTCCTAAGGAGAAATGAGTCAGTAGAAGACGCTGTCTACTTCTGTGTTTTTCTTTTTATATGTTAGGTTTAGGTAAAGGTTCATTATAACAGTTCATAACTATACATCACTGCTTTGGGGACTGAATTCTTTCCAGGTATGAACATGACTTAAAGGTTATGTTCCAGTCATTCTTTTCTCACATACGTGTGATGGCGAAAGTCACCATTTATGGTGTTTTTCATTCTCTGATTGGTGGTCAGTGTTCCATGGTCTGATCACCCCATTCTTTAAGACTGAAATAACTATGCCCCCCTAGTTGTTTTCTGCAACCATTTCCTCCTTATTGTGTTTCTATGACTGCTTTATCCTTTCTGTTTTTCTGGTTTCCATTACCTCTCACTTGTCTTTCTGTCCCTAATATTCCCCCACCCCAGAGACAGTCAGGCCTGAATTCTTTCAGGGAGGAGGGTCGATGGTCAATCTTCTGTAACTGCTTCTTGCTAAAAAGGGGTGTCTTTCTTACCTAGAGGCCATGTCTGTCTCTCCTATTCTGTCCCTAGGAGTTTAAGTTTGTCCTAGAAGTGGAGGCACGTATATCCAAGGTGTTCACAGGTCTTGTTCCAGCATCCCCTGCAGGTATTGGTGAGAATTGTTGAGCCACCATCAGATTCACATGGAATTGTTGTAACCTAGAAGATATAAACTTGACCAAGAGATTAAGCAGGTAAGGCCCCAAAAGGAGTAATAGAAGTAAGGCTGCTAGAGGTCCTAGGAGAGGTGTTAACCAAGAAAACAGGATTAGACATTTGATTTAAAATTCCACCAGTTGAATCCCCCAGAATGCCTTTGTTCCTGAAGGTTGTTAACCTTTTTGAGAATATGTTGTAAATTAGTTTGTCTATTAAAGTGGTCTCAAGAATTGTCCATTCACATAATGGCATAGGGGAATAGTTGTAATTGGAGACCAGCTTAATTAAAAACCTCTGTCTAATAGAGAAATTGGGATCTCCGGAATAAGCAGGAATTGGTGAGTGATTAACATTCCTTCCCAGCCACATAATAATGTAAATGTAGAATACTTCCTAACGGGGCGTCCATCAATGTCTACTGCCATAGAGGAGGAGGGTGAGGGAGGCCCGACAAAGGTTTATATCACAGAATAGGTGGCTCTTTTGTCTATTAAGAAAAGTATTTGCTTACTGGCCACATCCAAGGTTGCCCAGGGTTCTTCATAGGAGATGCCAATGGGGTGGGTGGGAGCCTGTGCCAAACCCGGGCCCCATCAAGCCTGATCATGCTGCACCACTAGGGCTTGGGCCGTCCCCTTTCCCCTGGGCGGAGGGGCAGTCCCTACCCCGATGGGCAGACTGTCCACATCTGGGGACAGGGAGTTTGGGCAGCTCGGCTTTGCTTGCTCTATTTCCTGCCATCAGCCTCTGGGCCTCCACTCTTGCAGTGCCCATGTTTCCCCCATTGTCAGCCGGTTTCACCACCCTCCCTTGGGTCTCTTCAGACATCCAGGAGAGCCTGTGCAGCAATAGCCGCTCTCAATAACTTGGCTTTTTGGTATTCCCTCTGTGTTACCTCCATATCTCTGTTGTCGTAGACAGGGGTGGCCACTGTCAACAGCTGGGCAGTATCACTTTGGGGGCCCAGGGCCAGTTTTTGAAGTTTCCTGTGGATATCAAAGATTGGCTAATGAAATGAATATTGACTACTGGCCTGGTTGCCCGGGGAGTCCCTCGTTTACTGAATGGAGCTGATCCCCATATACTTTTCACCAACAGCCTAGATTTTATTTCTTTTATCTATTGAACAGCAATGTGAAGGTAAAACCCACCCATCTTTCCAAGTTAGGTTAAAGACAGTTGTTAGGTGTTAAAATTCATCTATAAAACTTCCAGAGTCAGCTACAGAGCTTTCCAGTTTTTCTTTGCATGTTACAAAATCTCTCATGGAAAATGGAACATGGATTCTCATAAGCTGTCCTGCAGGTCCTGACACTTCCTGCAATGAGCATGTTGGATGTGGGCTGGGAGGTGGGTGAGGAGGAGGAGGAGGGTGGAGGGGAGATGGGGTGTGATAACCGGGCGGGAGCTCTGGGCACTGTCCCAGAGCCCAGGCTACAGTTTCCCCCTCTGCCTCTTTTTTGTCCTCCTGGTGGAGGGCTGGTGCTCAGAAGGGGCCTATAACTCACCCTTCAGCCCTCCCTCCTGTTTCTTAATCTGACACCTCTCCAAACAAGACTCACAGTGTTGGGGGTTATCTATTAAAAACATAAAAGCTTGTACATATGGACCTCTGACCATTTCTCTTCCCCTCTACAAAGGTGGTCTAACTGGCTGGGGATGTTACTTGTAGCCTTCACTTCCCAAGTCCTCCGGCTCGAATAGCATCCTAGTCTGCCCTGGCCTTTGCCAGTGACCAATGCGAGAGGGCTGACCATTGGCTCAGCCTCAGAGACTTTTGTGGTCCCTCTTGGAAGTGTTTTAGGGAGTCCAAGAAGAGATTAAAACTACCCATTTTTCTCTTGTTGGGAAGGGTGTAGGCAGAGGACCCCTGAAGCCCACTGTGGAACAGCCCATAGATGTGTTGAGGGAGCACTGTGAGCTGACAGGTAGATAAGTCCCAAGTAAAGGTTTTGTCCATTTGCTGGAAAGACATGAAACAGAATACAGGAGGGGCCAGGTGTTCTAGAACTAACCCACGAATGGGCACCGTCCAGGGTGGGGTGGCCCGAGGAGGAAGGAGCAGGAATCCACTATGGTGGAGGGCTGTAGTCGCCAAACACACAGGCACCATCATCCTGCCTTACCGGAAGCCAGCGGAGCTTCAGTGTGAGGTATTAGGCTTTCCCGGGTAGGCAGGGGTGGCCGTGAAAATAGAGCTCCTAAGCCCAGTGAGTAGGGACGTCTTGGGAAAGAATAAATTCTTGGTGACAGAGAGTCAGGAAATGGGAGGAGTATCTCCCCTGGACAGGCACCAGCGGGAGAGAGAAGTTTGTGTCTTAGGGTTTCATACGTGTGAAAAGTGGTGGACGGAATCAGCTTCCAGAATTACAGAAGTGGAACATTCCTCACCCAAACTTTTACTTCATTCATAGGGTCCCCCAGAGCTGGAGGCCCGCCCTCACTGAGCACGTGGCCCCTTCCTCCTTTTATTTCACATCTTATTCAATAAAGCCCTTTCCCGACCCACGTGCACCCTGCCAGGGTGGAGAGCAGGACTGCAGGCGTCTCTAGACCCAAGAACATTTTATCACCACCTCAGCCTTCAAACAGACATTCTCCTATAAAGAAATCACTACAGCCCGTTACTCCAAAGGGCCTCTAAAACTTTCCTCAAAACAAAGAATCTCCCTTTTTAATTATAACCAACTTGATTACATACAAAATTGTGTTAAAGGAAGTTAAATGGCAAGCACACAAAGGAATGAGCAAAAGACCTGATCTCCCAGCCAGGAGAGAAATGGTAGAGTGCACAGGGGGTTTGTGGTTCACCATCCATTCTGGCAATAGAGAGAGGAGAAAAAGGGAAACAGAGTCCTGAAAATCCAGGAAGAGCAGAGTGACTGGCTCCGAAGTTAATCAAAGTCAGTTTGTTTACCTGTGACAGAGAGAGAGTTACCCAAGCCCGGCCATCCTGGCGTGACGAAGTTGAACTTGTTCCAAAGCCAGGCTCTGTCCATCAGGGAGAAGCAGTCCCGGAGGGTCCGTGGGTGTGGAGGACGCCGGCTCAGGGGGGGCTCCGCCAGTCTTGGAAATTGGAATGTGAGTGCAATCTCCCGTTTTAGGAAGAAGGCATTCACTTTCCCAGTACCCTTCTTTTTTATGATGGGAGCACTGTCTCCACGAGCTCCACTCCCTGAGCATTTCTCTCCAGAGACCCAGCTGGCTGTAGAGGGAGCAGGAGCTTTGGGGGTATCTCTGTCTCTGAAAAACCTCTCCTATGGCAGTAGGCGCCATTTGAAAAGTTTCCTTCTGCTCTTGGGGCTGCTGCCAGCCCTGTTTCCTCTCTTTCTCAGCTCGGTTATCAAAGACCTTGAAGGCCAGGTTTAAAGTCCCGCTTCTGGAATCTCAGTCCCCTTTTCAAGCTTTCAGAGTCTGTGCTGAATGTCGGGGGCCACTGGGAGAGGGAGTGAATGGCCAGGATGGATTGTTCCTGCAGCCTCCCACAGAGGGGGCTGGTGTATAGGCGGGGAAGGAGTTTGGGCAGCCTGAGTAAATGCAGTAGAGACGAAGAAGGAGGAGGAGGGAGAGAGTCAGTAGCCAGGTAGACAGTCCGCATAGCAGCAAGGACTGAATAAAACAAGGAGCAGTATATAAAATCAAAGAGAAAGCAAAGAAAAGCAAAAGCAAACTCTCCATCCCCTTACCCATCAAGCAGATTTTTTCTGTCCCTGGTTTTGGCACCAAATGTCACAATCCTGTTCACAGGTGAACTTTGAAGTGTTTCCCCAGTTCCTGGGCTCTGGGCTTGGAAGAATCACAAGCCTTGGCCCAGTGAGGGAGAGAGATGACAGACACTCAGAAAGTGTGTGTGAAGAATTTATGGTAAGGAAAGCTTAAGTGTGCAAAGCAAAAGTATGTCTCCTAAGGAGAATGGGTCTGTCTCCACGAGTGGAGAAGACCCTGTCTGCTTCTATGTTTTTCTTTTTATATGTTAGGTTTAGGTAAAGGTTAATTATAACTATACGTCACTGCTTTGGGGACTGAATTCTTTACAGGTATGGACATGACTTAAAAGTTATGTTCCAGACATTCCTTTCTTGCATACGTGTGATGGCGAAAGTCACCGTTTATAGTGTTTTTCATCCTCTGATTGGTGGTCAGTGTTCCATGGTCTAATCACCCCATTCTTTAAACTGAAATAACTATGTCCCCCTGGTTGTTTTCCTGTAACCATTTCCTCCTTATTGTCTTTCTATAACTGCTTTCTCCTTTCTGTTTTTCTGATTTCCATTACTTCTCACTTGTTTTTCCACCCCTAACACCAGTATTTGGTTTCTTCCATCTCTACCAACTCTACACTGTGTATTGTTGGGCTTTGTCTTAGATGCGATTTCATTACAATACAAACAAATCTAACCAAGCCATCTTGAGAAAGATCTCTCATAAGGAATCAAGAAAGTTCATGGAACTCGAAGACGGGAAGTACAGTCCTGCTTCACAGGGACTAGAACCAGCACCTGTTGAAGCCTTCAGCCAGATCAGTGTGCTCCCTTCTATTTCCAACATTGTCTCATCTCTGCTTCTCAGTGTGTTTCCATTTTTTCCTACTCTCCATGTGCCTTTTACTGACTTCAGCAGGAACCAGGTTCACCTCTCAGAATCAGTGTTCAAGGTCTTCATAGTCCATTGTCCTGCATCAATGGCCCATTAACTTGAGTTTCTAAGTATCAATTCCCAGTTCCTGGAGTGGAGAGCAAGACTAGTTTAACAGAGGCTTGCCACTCAATCCATGGAGTCACACGGCACTTGCTCACTGTGGAGGAATCGTGAAGCTAGATTCCTGCAGAAAGGGACCTTTAGCACAGTGTAATTGTCATATTGACAACATTAATAGGATAAGATTAAACCTATATTAAATATAGGAGATTAGAATCCAGTCAGGGCCAGGCACGGTGGCTCAGGCCTGTAATTCTAGCTCTCTGGCAGGCCGAGGCAGGAGGATAGCTCAAGGTCAGGAGTTCAAACCCAGCCTGAGCAAGAGCGAGACGTTGTCTCTACTGAAAATAGAAAGAAAGTAACTGGCCAAATAAAAATATATAGGAAAAATTAGCCAGGTATGGTGACACATGCCTGTAGTCCCAGCTACTTGGGAGGCTGAGGCAGGAGGATTGCTTGAGCCCAGGAGTTTGAGGTTGCTGTGAGCTAGGCTGATGCCACTATGCCACTGCACTGTAGTCCGGGCAACAGAGTGAGACTCTGTCTCCAAAAAAAAAAAAAAAAAAAAAAAAGAATCCAGTCAGAAGATGTATTTCTGAAAACCACCACATTCAGTGTGAGTAGCTCAATAGAATCAAATTGCTTTCTCATATAAAAATCAAAGTGAATTACCACCATTTAGGAAGTAAAGACTGAAGAATCACTTAAGAATTTTTTAATTTTACATGTATTTGATGACTTTCCAAGTGACACATACTGATGTAGGCCTGTCAGTAAATCACTGGATATGACATGTAGACTGAAACACAGAAATTCAATGATTTTTCTCAGTTTAAACAGAGAGCAACAGAGCTAGAGTAAAAACCCTCAGTATTGCCCACTTCACTGTTGATGACAATGCTTATTAAGCAGACACGGCTCACCATGGTCCTGGGGAATATCATAATTGTTTGTCATTTGTGTAATCAAGAATAATCATCAATTTCTCAAATATTGTGAGTATTTAAATTACATTAGTACAGCAATGCTAAACATCTAATTCTGGCCAAGAGCATGTAAGGGGGATCTGCCATAGACAACTAGGTAAGAAGGGAAATATAGAAAATAATTTTTTCAGACATCGTATAGAAGGAAGCACGAGGCTGCAGTCTCTGATGGAAAGGAAAGAAATAAATTAGCTCTAGAATTGCTCTGGCTTTCTGTCTGGAACCATTTTTGGATTGTGATGTAGGGAGGGGGAACTAAGCTAAAGGCAGTATTCTCGATCAATTAATATGACAAAGATGAGAATCCTGGAAGAGAAACCTGTGCAGAGAGAACACTCCAGAAACTTGCATTTTTGTTTTCTGAGTCTGTGGCTGAGTACTCAGCTGTGCACATGGCAGGTGAGTTACTCATAAACTCAACAATTCCCAGGACTCATGCAGAATTGGAAACGTATGAGTTCTGACAGGTCAAGCCCAGAAAGGCCATGTTAAACATATAGAGAAATTAAGGAGGATCGTGCCTCCATGGTAGGGCTAATCTAGCCTTAGAGCAAAAAATACTCTAAATCTAACATAAAATGCTTAAAGTAAGTATCAAAAGGATCAAGCTGATCTATACACTACATGATTACTTAAGTGACTCCAACCAAAAGAATTTCACCAGTAAGATTTCACTATAGGTTGAGTGTCTCTTATCCAAAATTCTTGGGAACAGAAGTGTTTCAAATTTCATATTATTTTGGATTTTGGAATAATTGCATATACATAAGGAGATATCTTGGGGAAGGAATCCAAGTCTAAACATGAAGCTCATTTTTATGTCAGATATACATTATACTAAACATAACCTGAAGGTAATTTTAGATAATATTTTTAATAATTTTGTGCATGAAACAAAATTTGTGTACATAGAACTATTAGAAAAGACTAGTGTCAGGTGTGGCCACATGTCAGTCCTCAAAAGGTATCAGATTTTAAATTTTTGGATCAGGGATGCTTAACTTGTATGAAATAAAGGAAGGGTGTTTTCAGATTATTAAAATAATACAAAGTATAAGCTTGGATCAACATAAAGAGAAGTGAAATGGAGAAATATAATATGTGAATAAATATAATGATATTTTCTCATGTAATAAAATTTCTTTAAGGATAATTATGAAAAAAGTAAGCTAGTAATAACGCATGCACGAATGTAAGGAGCTTCTAACTTTTCAGTTTGTCCTTCTACCCTTATTTCCCATCTTTTTAAAAACTTTTTATTCTTCAGTTCTTGGCCATCTGTTTGTTAGAAAACATTAAACATTTCTCTTTTTTTTTTTTAAAAAAAATTGAGTCTTGATTTTGGAACAAGTGATGAAGTACACGAGGCCTTGTCACAAATACTTCCTTTTCAGTGAAATACTGCAAAATCAAATGTTTGACACCTGAGTAGTCGATGTGCATGCTCATCACCCATTCCTCGTGGCAATGGCAGTTCTGCCAACAGACCTGCTTTGAGATGTATTGTGCACAGAGCTAGTGTTTTTCCAAAGTCTGCTAGTCCCCCACTACCTCATCAGCTACCTCCACGAAGGCTTACCAGAACCCCCCTAACATAGCAACTACTACTGCAGGAGGGCACCTTCAGAACCCTTTTCTGATTCACAGTTGCCTGTGCCTAAGTAGTTAAGTACTTTTATAACTCTGTTCATTTTCAGAGGTTTCCATGTTTTCCAAGATTCTGAGAAGCAAATTAAGGTCCACAGCTACCAACCTTATAAAAATGCAGAATTCTGTTAAGGACAAAGTCGATATGCAGGCCTGTATATGCAGAGAAGTCTTCAAAAGAAGATAGAATAATGGCCAACAAACATATGAAAAAGTGCTCAACATTTTCATCAGTGAAATACAAATCAAAATCACAATGAGATATCACTTAACTCTAGTGAACTCTAGTGAGAATGGCCTTTGTGAAAAAGTCCCGAAACAATAAATGTTGGCATGGAAGTGGAGAGATAGGAACACTCCTACACTGCTGGTAGGACTGCAAACTAGTTCAACCTCTGTGGAAAGCATTATGGAGATACCTTAAAGCGATACAAGTAGATCTACCATTTGATCCAGCAATTCCACTACTGGGCATCTACCCAAAAGATCAAAAGTCACTTTATGAAAAAGACACCTGCACTCGAATAACAGCACAATTCACAATTGCAAAGTTGTGGAAACAACCCAAGTGCCCATCAATTCATGAGTGTATTAATAAAATGTGGTACATGTATACCATGGAGTACTATTCAGCTTTAAGAAACAACGGTGATATAGCACCTCTTCTATTTTCTTGGATAGAGCTGGAACCCATTCTACTAAGTGAAGTATCTCAAGAATGGAAAAACAAGCACCACATGTACTCACCAGCAAATTGGTATTAATGGATCAACACCTCAGTGGACATATAGGAATAACATTTGTCGGGTGTTGGGCAGGTGGGTGGGGGGAAGAGGGGACGGATATATACAAACACAATGAGTGAGATGTGCAACATTTGGGGGATGGACACACTGGAAGCTCTGACTCGAGGGGGGATGGGGAGCATGGGCAATATATGTAACCTTAACACTTGTACCCCCATAATATGCTAAAATAAAAAAAAGAAAAAATAAAAGAATAACAAAAATAAAAAGAAATAAAAAAAAGAGAAAGTAAAGTCATCATTCCTGACTCAGCAGGAAAGATGGACAAATACCGTAATGGTGTCAGCCGCTATATGGACAGTAAAATCTTGGCCTGGCGCTTGGTTCTTTTTTTTTTTTTTTTTTTTTTTTTTGAGACAGAGTCTCACTTTGTTGCCCAGGCTAGAGTGAGTGCCGTGGCGTCAGCCTAGCTCACAGCAACCTCAAACTCCTGGGCTCGAGTGATCCTTCTGCCTCAGCCTCCCGGGTAGCTGGGATGGCGCTTGGTTCTTATGTGAACAGTTCTAAGAATCTCTAAACAGATTTATGTATTTCCATTTTGCATATTTCCCTTTGTTCTCTCCACTCCCTTAATTGCAGAGAAAAAGACTTATTTTTTTTCTCCTCCTCATATCATCCTGACTATGTCCGCCTCTCACCAAGAGACTACCAACAGATCCATAGTCGGCAGATCCTGAAGACTGATGAAACGTTTGAAGAGGAAAAAGTATATTTAAACCTCACATGCTGAGACTAAATGATAAGCCGCAATCCCTGTACACACAAATTCTTCTGCATTTCTGATTATATATATATATATATGTAGTTTTGAAAGAGATTACAAGTAACGGTGATCAACACAGACCCCTGAGGGAAGGCTACCAATGTCAATAACTTAAACAACAACAGGAACAACAACAAAGCTAAAATTATTGAAGATGTAGAAACAGAGTAATCGAAACCACAATTACCAACGATACCTTTAGACACACAATTTATTATTTTTATTTTTTTTATTACTTCATATTATGGGAGTACAAATATTATTAGGGTTACATATCTTGCCCCTGCCCCCCCCTTCTCCACCCTGCTATGCCAGAGCTTCTAGCTTTGACACACAATTTTTAATGTGAGATATAAATAAAGCCTAGGGGTAAGTTATCTTGTAAGTAATGTCACTAAAAACAAGGGTTGCAAATAACTGTTAATATTATATGCAGATCTATATACATCATAATCAAAAGAGTTTATATTTTTATTGAGAAATAGCACCTGTGTGACAAAGTATTGACAACTAAAGAACTTAATAGTAACAATGACCTCTTATACAGAATGGTAATATAGTCAGGAGCCAAAAATTATGGAGCAAAAGAAAGGCATTGGGATACTTTGAATTGTTGATAAGTATTTCTTCTTACGTGAATATATATATATATATATATATATATATATATATACACACACACATTGTATATACAGATAAAGTAAAATATTTGAGGATGCTAGGGCTAGAAGTATGATCAATTGGGGGTCATACACAAATAGACAAATATTTGGATTACAGTGTAGTAAGCTGCAAAACAGGTCTGCTCAGGGAGTACAATTTTACCCACTATTTGGACAGGGGAGGTAGTCAAGATAAATTCCTAAGAGAAGGTATATAATGAAGTGTAGATGTTGTGGGGTTGTGAACACAGGAAAGGGATGTGCAGAGAACTGCAGGTCCTTTGAGTAAAGAACCCAAGAGAAAGGCAAGTCAGGGGATATTTCTGGGAAAATAGGGAGGGGCTAGGTCAGTAAGCATAAAAAAGGTACATTTCATATGCTGTATGTCTTTTCGTGTTACATGCTTTATTTCTGGGAAAAGTAGAAGATCAGTCTTATAACCCATGTCCCTTAACACAAATTAGACCAACTCCCTATCTACCCATAAAATAGTTCACCCTCCATCATTGTTTTTCTGGGTTTTAACTCCTGACACCTAATAGCAGGTGCTAAAAGCTGCCTGTAAAGCATGAGTAACTTGAAAAAGAGGAAAACAGCATTTGTTGCCTGAGTAAAGAGGCTATTTGGAGTCTCAAAGCACTATATTCTTTGAATTTTTGTAGATGTAGGTAAGGATTTTCGAGCATGAGTTGAGAATGAGAAACATTTTGAAAAAAATATGGTGTTTATTTTTAGAGAATGATGACTCATCAGGATTCATGAAAGCAGTTTTTCTCTGAGGGTGATGACAGCTTAAAATTAAAGCTATTATTTTTCTTCTAGATGCATGTCTGGTCTATTAATTATGCATTCAACATGTCATGTGCAAAATGAGTTAAGGGATAAGGAGTAATGGTTCAAGAGAAATCATGGTTGTAAATAAAAATTTCTCTTAAAAATTATTTCATAACTTTGTGATAAGCTTAATGCAACATTTTCAGGTTTTTACTAAGAATGTTTTTTTCCTATAAAATTACATATCAAAAGTTATCAATGCAATACCTATTAAAATACCAACATCATTTTTCACAGATATAGAAAAAATAATTTTATGCTTCGTACAGAACCAGAGAAGACCCTGTATAGAAAAAGCAATCCTAGGCAATAAAAACAAATGGGAAGTATGGATTTATCAGATTTTGAACTATACTACAAGGCTATAGTAATTAGAACAGCTTAGCACTAGCACAAGAACAGGGGAATTGACCAGGTGAACAGAACAGAGAACTCAAATATAAAACCATCCTCAAAAAGCCATCTAATCTTTGTCAAGGCAGACAAAAACATACACTGGGGAAAAGAATCCCTTTTCAATAAATGGTGCTGGGAAAACTGGATAGCCACATGTAGAAGACTACAACAGGATTCAATACCTTTCACCTCTCACAAAAGTCAACTCAGGCTGGGTAACAGACTTAAACCTAAGGTGCGAAACTATTAGAATTCTAGAAGAAAATGTTGGAAATATGCTTCTAGACATTGGCCTAGGCAAAGAATTTATGAAGGAGACCCCAAAGGCAATCACAACAGCAACAAAAATAAATAGATGGAACTTGATCAAATTAAAAAGCTTCTACACAGCCAAAGAAACTGTCATGAGAACAAACAGACAACCTACAAAATAGGAGAAAATTTTCACAAGCTGCACATCCAATAAAGTGCGGATAACTAGAATCTATTTAGAACTCAGAAAAAAACAGCAAGAAAAAAATCAAACAACCCTATCAAAAAGTGGGCAAAGGATATGAATAGACACTTTCTAAAGAAGACAGAATAATGGCCAACAAACACATGAAAAAATGCTCAACATCTCTAAGCATCAGGGAAATGCAAATCAAAACTACAGAGAGATATCACTTATCTCCAGTGAGAATGGCCTTTATCAAAAAGTCCTCAAACAATAAATGTTGGCGTGGATGCAGAGAGATAGAAACACTCCTCCACTGCTGGTGAGACTGCAAACTAGTTCAACCTCTGTGGAAAGCAATATGGAGATACCTTAAAGAAATACAAGTAGATCTACCATTTGATCCAGCAATTGAATTTCTGGACATCTACCCAAAAGAACAAAAGACATTCTATAAAAAAGATATCTGCACTTGAATGTTTTTAGCAGCAGAGTTCACAATTGCAAAGCTGTGGAAACAACCCAAGTGCCCATCAATACATGAGTGGATTAATAAAATGTGGTATATATATACCATGGAGTACTATTTAACTATTTGAAACAATGGTGATCTAGTAACTCTTGTATTTTCCTGGATAGAGCTGGAACCCATTCTACTAAGTGGGGAATACCTCTAACCCTTCCTAAGGAGAGGCAAAGATAAAAAATGTAACCAAAATGTCAAAAAAACCAAAAAAACAAAAAAAAAAACCTATACATTTATCGGGTGTCGGGCAGATGGGAGAAGGGAGGAGGGGATTGGTATATACATACATAATGAGTGTGATGCGCACCATCAGGAGGATGGACACACTTGAAGCCCTGACTCCAGGGGGAAGAGGAGGGGCAGGCAACACACATAACCTAAACATTTGTACCCCCATAATATGCTGAAATTTAAAAAAAAAAATAATACGTTATCAAGTATCAATGCATTATGGCCATAGCCAGAAATACAGATTTCAATTTATTCTGAGATAATTTGAGACATTTTCTGTGTTTGGAATTTCTCTGTATGAGATCTTTTGGTCACTCATCAAAGCCTGGTTCTGCTTCATTTGTTGCCCCACACTCAGCACTTGTCACTAATTTGCTGTGGACTATTAGACACCAGCAAGCAGACCACTCATTCTGTTGATATCATCTGGAACCACATTCTTCCAAAACGGTAGCCATTAAACCACATGTGGCTATTGAGTAATTGAAATGTGGTTAGTCCAAACTGGGATTTAAGTGTAAATACACATCAGACTTCAAAGGTTTAGTAAAAAAAATACATATGAAATACCTCATTAATAATTGTTTATATTGATTACTTGTTAAAATAACATTTGGGATACATATAGTATAAGGTAGGTACAATATTTGAAATATATTATTAAAATAAATTTTACCTGTTTTTCTTTTTTTTTACTATTTCTAATATGGTTACTAAAAAACTTAAAATTACTAAGTAGTTAACATTTGTCACTTACATTATACTTCTGTTGGACAGTACCAATCTAGGGTATTTTTGTTGGATCATTTAATGTGCATATTGTGTTTCTTTCTTGATTTTTAAGATAACATTATACATTAAAAAATTATTTTATCAGCCCTATTTCCCATTTAGCTCATACAGTCTTTATCAATTCATATCTCTCTCAGCTGAATTAATTCTTCTAAGAGAGTTTTCTAAAAAAGTTTTTCATTGTAGAGTTTTTTTTTTCATTGAATTATTATTCTTCCTCTTTTATTTATTTATTTATTTCGGCATATGATGGGGGTACAGATTTTAAGGTTTCAATAAATGCCCTTTCCCCCCTCCCCCCACAAGTCTGAGTCTCCAGCATGACCATCCCCCAGATGGTGCACATCTCACTCATTATGTATGTATATACCCACCCCCCCGCCCCCCTGCCCAATACCCTATTACTGTAGTACCTATGTGTCCACTTAGGTGCTGCTCATTTAATACCAGTTTGCTGGTGAGTATATGTGGTGATTGTTTTTCCATTCTTGGGATACTTCACTTAGTAGTATGGGTTCCAGCTCTAACCAGGAAAATATAAGATGTGCTATATCACCGTTGTTTGTAGAGTTTTAAAAATTTTATGTCATAACATCCTTATTTTACCCTTTTATTTAAATAAAAAATATTTGGCTATAACATTCTATACTCTTAAGTTATTTTCATTTAATACGTCAATCTATTTTTACATTGGCTTTCTTGTATGATGATTTGCCATTGAGATATCTAATTAGAAAATTAATTCTGTTTACACGGATGTGTGTGTGTGTGTGTGTGTGTGTGTGTGTGTGTGTGTGTGTGTTAAGGTTGAAATGGTTAATTTTATGTGTCAAATTGGCTGGGTTAACTTTGCCCAAATATGTGGTAAAACATTATTCTGGATGTTCTTGGAGGGTGTTCTTGGATAAAATTGGCATTTAAATTGGTGGATTTAGACTAAAGCAGATTGCCCTCAATAATGTAAATGAGCCTCATCCAATTAGTTGATAAGGTTTGGATAGAACAAAAGACTGACTCCCCACCCCCATACCTATCCATTGAGCAAGAGGGAATTCTGCAGTGGATGGCCTTTGGAAGTACACGGCAGCAATGGCTCTTCTCTGGGCCGTCAGCCCACTGACCTTCCTCATAGAGTTTGGATTTGCTATTTTCCATAACTGTCTGAGGGAATTCCTTAAAACAAATCTCTTTCTCTACAGTCTGCTCTTTCTTTTAAGTACTTCAAAAATTTACCTTGAGTTGATGCCCAACAATTCTCTCAATATTATCTAGAATTTTTTCCCTTCCCAATTGTGCTATGTTTCAAAACCAGCCTATTTCGATTTTCCTTTACCCAGAGTAGTTATGGGTCAGTATTTGTTTCATTTTTAAAAAATTTATTTCTCTCTATTTTGAACAGATGTTGGTTGACACTTCACTATTCCTTCACATTTCCTATATTTCTTTTATATCTTCTATTATTTTTCCTTGACCCAGTCTTTAAGTTTACTAACTCAATCTTTGGCTGTTTCCATCCTGCTATATTGAGCTCATCTGTTGAAGTACTTATTCAGACTATTCTAAATCTCATATACAATATTTCAATCTGAATATTCACAGATAAGCTGATTTATCTCATTGTGAGTTCTCAAGACCAGATACTAGTTTGTGCACCTTCTGCTGAATTTAGATGAGAGTGGGTGGCAGGGGAGTGGTCATCTCAGGTGTCTTAGTTCTTTTCTGTTGCTATAAAGAAAATACCTGAGCCTGCAGCACTAAAGGGACCAAGACACCTGAAAAGCATCATAACCACCAATGTTAGAAAGAAAGGTTTCTTGAACTTTCAGTTTGCCCTATCCAGGATTCTACCTTACCTCATAGTTCTTATGAATAAATAATGTTTATGAATTATTAACAATAACTTTAAGCATGGCATCATATTTCAGTTTTGGATGTAGACTTTTATTCTTAATTATACATATTATTTCTTTAGCCAAATATGTTTATTGTTATACTCTATTACAAATTAATTGGATATTATCGAATGTCTTCTCTACATCAATTGAAATGTTATATAAATTTTACTCTTTAGCATATTGATATTGGAGGTTATATTGATAAATATTTGAATACTAAACCAGCTTGCAAATCTGAAATACATCCCACTTGTTCATATTGTATAAATATAGTTTTATTTGATTTACTAATATTTTATTGAAATTTTTATATCTAAGTTCATGAGAGATATTGGTCTGTAGTTTCTCTTTTTCATTGCACTGTCATTTTCTGGTATTGGGATTGAGGTGATACTGGATACAGAAAGTGAATTGGGAAGGATTTTCTCCTCTTTTATTTTCTGTAAGAATTGGTTAAAATTGGTAGTTCCTTTTTAAATGCATGGTAGAATTCTTTATCAACCACAACTTATTTCCTAAAACAAAGTTTTGTTAGAACATTGACATGCTTGTTCATCTGCATATTGTTCATGGCTGCTTTCCTGCAATGATGGCAGAGATGAATAGTTGCAATACAAACTTTATGACTTACAAATTCTAAAATATGCACTAGCTTCCCCTTCACAGAAAATAATTTGCCATCCTCTGATTTAAACCATTTTTTTCTATCCAAACTTTTACTATGACAACCAGATTAATTTGGGGTTTTTTGTCCCAACCTGTCTTTGATGAAATAAATGATTTGAGGCAAATGATCAGCAGAAGTGAAAATGAATAATTATAATCTTAACAATCAGCAATAGGATAAACAATAGCTAAATACTAGAGTTTTTTTTACTTTGCCATTTGTAATACCTCTTCAATAATACCCCATTTCTGTTCTCTGATTTGATTTCATAAATAGTTTTCTCCCAATATTACAAGAGGTCAAAACCTTAGTGTTCTTTTATATGCATACAAAAATTGAAATTTGTAAGTGGATACAATTATAGCTGAATTATCTCAGTGGAGTACTTGAAGATTGGTATTAATATGCTCCTACAAATCTCCTAGTAGTACTTACTGGAAAAATATCTTTATTCCATTTCTGAATCTACTAAACTGAAGCATCTTATTGTTAGTTCTGCCCTTGGTATGGGAGCCAAGTTTCTTGTTTGTTCTCCTCTGGTGCTTTGTTCTCTATTCCCTAATGTGATTTTGTTACTGCAAATCTGTTTTCAACTATCAGATAAAATGGATTGGGCCAAGGTCCCTGAATCAGACAATTTCTCTGCCTGAACTTGCAACTTCAGCTTAAGTTGTTCCAGTTGGCTCTTTCATGCCTATTGAGGATCCACTCAAGATGATTAATTTTTATCCTTTTATCTGTTCAGGAGAGAAGTACATTGTCTGTGGTCAAGAGTTTTCACATTGACCCTGAAATCTCTCTTCATTTTTACATGTGCTCTTAAATCCTTCATTTCCTCACATACATATTTTCAATCTGGTTTTTTTACAAACCTCACTAAGACTAGTTATGTGCAGATCATGCATTCAAGACGTTGCAGCCAAACATTTCTCTAATCTCCTCAAAAGTAGTGGTCTAGTAGGAGATACAAATTGTGCTAAGAAGAGAGAAAAAGGAAAATTGGCTAATAGCCAGTTGGGAATTGCTGTCTAGAAAGATCTCCTCAAAGGCAAATATTTTGATAAAAGTTGGAAAGAAAATACAACTTAAATTCTGTTCTACACTTGAACACACAGCTGTCTATGCTATATACTAACTGGTTCTTTATTTGCTACATTATTTTTACCATTAACTAAATGTGTTGTGATATTTTTAAAACATGCTTCTAAGGTATAATGTCCCTGGGGACATGAATTTATAATAATGACCATTTTGTTTATGCAATTTCTGTACGAAATCATTGCAAACATTTTTTCCATAATCAAGCAGAGAGTTTTACATGAAGAAAGAAAAATCCCTGAGTCATCAATTCTTTGCCACAAGTGGTTTTACTTAATGCTTATATTGTTCACTAATAGGTCTGCCTCTCAAGTCACTTTAGAGGGCAGTGTTTTTATTTTACATATGATTTTAACATGGACCAGTATTTTATTTATAACCTATAGTGGCTTAGAAACAGCAAATTATAAGGATATAGAAGAGGCATCTAATTCAAGCATATTGGTCACAACGAGAAGTTAAAGGTTTGCTAAAAAGGAAAAGACAGTAAATGAAGACAAATGCTCACATACTTCACACACACGCTAACTCACATACTTAAATATATTAATAGATACAAATGTGCCTTTGCAGCACGTATAACCACACCTAATACATCAATCTCAAGGCATACAAACTCTTCCCAACACCCCCCCCACACCCACACACACAGGGTGAGAGAGGCACCTTGATTCAAGTACATGCAGAATATCTAATTGCAATATACATACTATCCTAAATCCAACATATATGCAGGTAGTACATCCAGTCTCTGTCTCCCTCACCTTCCTGAAATTATCCCATTTCTCCATGTTTCCTGAACTCTGCCCATTCCCTGCACCAGATTTCTGCACTCCCTGCCTGTGTCTTCTATTTCATATCACCCACTCATATACAACTTCGTCCCGTTGTTCATACAATTATAAGCAAATATATACACAAGCAATTTGATGAATTGATAATATCCTTATAAGCTTCAAGGGTATCTCTTCAGGGGCATTACAATATAAATCCTCACATTATCATAGCTAATAATCTGGAAAGATGAGGTCACACTCACTAAATTTTATAAGAAAGGTGTGAGAATATTTAATATAGTTCAGGAAGATTCCCAATGAAAGTATAACATAACAAAATATTGTAGTGAATAAAAGTCTGTAGAAAAAAATACATTCTATAATAAAGACATCTGCACTTGAATGTTTATAGCAGCACAATTCCCAACTGAAAAGTTGTGGAAACAACCCAGCTGTCCATCAATACATGAGTGGATTAATAAAATGTGGTATATGCATAGCATGGAGTACTGCTCAGCCATAAAAAGCAATGTTGAACTAATACTTCTTGTATTATTCTGGATGGAGCTGGAGCTCATCCTTTGAAGTAAAGTATCACAATAATAATAATAATAATTTAAAAAAAGCAAGCACCACATGTACTCCCCATTAAATTAGCACTAATTGATCAACACTTATGTATATATACGGAAGTAACATTCATTGGGGGTCAGGTAGGGAAGGGATGGGTAGATTGACACTTAATGGGTGCGGCACCCACTTTCTGGGGGATGGGCATGTTTGTATCCCCATAATATTCTGAGTTAAAAAAGAAAGACTAAAGGTAAAAATTAATCCATTTTTATTTTGTTTTTGTAAGTGGTGAGAAATAGGGTCCAGTTTTACTTTTCTGCGTGTAAACATTCAGTTTCCCCAGGACTAACAATTGAAGAGATTGTCTTTTTTTCTACAATGTGTGTTCTTTGCACCTTTGTTAAAAAATCAGTTGGCTTTAAATGCATTGATTTATTTCTGTTTTCTCTATTTTGTTCCATTGGTCTACATGTCTGCTTTTATGACAATACTATGATATTTTGATGACTATTGATTTGTAGTATCTTTTGAAGTCGGGTAGTGTGATACCTCCAGCTTTGTTCTTTTTATTCAAGATTGCTGCAGATATTCAAGGTCTTCTGTGGTTCTACACAAATTTTAGTATTGTTTTCCTATTTCTGTGAAAAATGTCATTAGTATTTTGGAAGGGGTTGCACTGAATCTGTAGATTGCTTTAGTACAGACATTTTAACAATATTAATTCTTCCAATTCAAGAATACAGGATAACTTTCTACTTATTTGTGTCCTCTTCAATTTTTACACCAATGTTTACTTGTTTTCATCGTAGAAATCTTTGACCTCCTTTGTTACATTTCATCTCTGTTATTTAATTTTGGATAGCTATTATAAGTGCGATTGCTTTATTGATTTTTTTTTTTTAGGTAGTTCACTGTTTGTGTTGAGAAACATCACTGATTTTTGTACTGTGATATTGTATCTTGTGAATTTACTGAATTCACTTATTAGTTCATGTTTTTTGGTGAAATCTGTAGGGTTTTCTATGTTAAGATCATATTGTCTGCAAACAGAGAAAATTTTACTTCCTCCTTTGTAATTTTGATGTCTTTTATTTCTTTGTCTAGCCCAATTGCTCTGGCTGAGACTTCGGGAAAGTATTATCTTGAATAGAAGTGGTGAAAGTGAGCATCCTTGTATTGTTCCAGATTTAGAGTTGGGTTTTTGAAAAGATAAACAAAATTGACAAACATTTAACTGGATTAACTAAACAACATAGAGAGATGATTCAAATAAATAAAATCATAGATAAAAAGGGAAAAATCACAGATGATACCACAGAAATAAAAATGATCATTAGAGACTACTATGAACAACTATACACTAACAAATTGGAAAGCTAAGAAGAAATGGATAAATTTCTGGACATATGCTACATATCAATACCAAATCATGAGAAATCGAAAACTTGAGCAGACCAGTAAAGAATAACGAGATTGAGTCAATAATAAAATTACTCTCATCAAACAGAAGCCCAGGACCTGGTGACTTCACTGCTGAATTCTACCAAATACTAAAAACTTATACTGATACTTCTTGAACTATTCACAAAATTAATGTGGAGGACTTTTTTATTTATTTTTGTTTCATCATATTACAGGGGTACAAATGTTTAGGTTACATATATTGCCTTTGCCCCACTCGAGTCAGAGCTTCAAGTGTGTCCATCCCCCAGATGGTGTGCAATCCAACCATTAGATGTGAATATATCCATCCCTTCCTCCGTCTCCCACCTGCCCGACACAAGATGAATGTTACTACTATATGTGTACATAAGTGTTGATCAGTTAATTTGATCAGTGTTGATCAGACCAATTTGATGGTGAGGACATGTGATGCTTGTTTTTCCATTATTGGAATACTTCATGTAGTAGAATGGGTTCCAGCTCTATCCAGGATAATACAAGAGGTGCTATATCCTCATTGTTTTGTGTGGCTGAGTAGAACTTCATGGTATACATATACCATATTTTATTAATGCACTCCTGTATTGATGGGCACTTGGGTTGTTTCCACAATTTTTCAATTGTGAATTGTGCTTGCTGATATAAACATTTGAGTGCAGATGTCATTTTTTCCTTTGGGTAGATGTCCAATAATGGGATTGCTGGATCAAATGGTAGTTCTACTTTTAGCTCTTTGAGGTATCTCAATATTACTTTCCATACAGGTATACTAGTTTGCAGTCTCACCAGCAGTGTATGAGTGTTACTATCTCTCTGTATCCACTCCAACATTTATTGTTTTGGGACTTTTTGATAAAAGCCATTCTCACTGGTGTTAAGTGATATATCATTGTGGGTTTGATTTGCATTTCCCTGATGATTAAAGATGTTGAGCAATTTTTCATATGTTTGTTGGCCATTAGTCTGTCTTTTTTTGAAAAGTTTCTGTTCATGTCCTTTGCCCACTTTTTAATAGAGTTGTGTGATTTATTCTTGCTGATTTTCCTGAGTACTATATAGATCCTAGTTATCAGGACTGTACTGGATGTGTTGTATGCAAATATATGCTCTCAATCTGTAGGTTGTCTGTTCTCATGATAGTTTCCTTGGCTGTGCAGAAGCTTTTTAATTTGATCAGGTACCATTGGTTTATTTTATTGTTTTTGTGATTGCTTTGGATGTCTTCTTCATAAATTGTTTGCCTAGGCCAATGTCTATAAGAGTTTTTCCAACATTTTCTTCCAGAATTCTTATAGTTTCGTGCCTTAGATTTAAATCTGTTATCCACTGTGAGTGGATTTTTGTAAAAGTTGAAAGATATGGATCCTGTTTCAGTCTTCTACATGTGGCTATCCAATTTTCCAAGCATCATTTATTGAAAATCAAGATTCTTTTCCTCAGTGTATGTTTTTGCCTGCTTTGTCAAAGATTAAATGGCTATATGAGGATGGGTTTATATCTGGGTTCTCAATTCTATTCCATTGGTCTATGTCTCTGTTCCTGTGCCAGAACCAAGCTATTGTAATTACTATATCCGTGTAGTATAGTTTGAAGTCTGATAAATTGATATCTCCCATTTTGTTTTTATTGCCTAAGATTGCTTTTGCTATATGGGGTCTTCTTTGGTTCCATATGAAGAATAGAATTGGTTTTCCTAGATCTGCAAAAACTGATGAGGGTATTTTAATAGGGATTGTGTTGAATCTGTAGATCACTTTAGGTAGTGTAGACATTTTAACAATGTTGATTCTGCCAACTCATGAGCATGGTATGGTTTTCCACCAGTTTGTATCCTCTGCTATTTCCTTCCTCAGTGTTTTATAGTTCTCCCTGCAGAGGTCTTTCATCTTCTTAGTTAAATATATTCCTAGGTATTTTATTTTCTTTATTGCTATTGTGAAGGGTCTTGTGTCTTTGATTTGGCTCTCAGTTTGACTGTTGTTGGCATATAGGGATGCTACTTATTTCTGTATATTTATTTCATAACCTGAGAATTTGCTGTATTTGTTTATCAATTCTAGTAGTCTCATGGCAGAATCTTTGGGGTTTTCTATTGTAAGATTATATTGTCAGCAAAGAGCGATAGCTTGACCTCTTCTGCCCGCTTTTGGATGCCTTTGATTTCCTTCTCTTGCCTGATTGCTCTGTCTAGGATTCCTAGCATTATGTTGAACAGAAGTGGTGAGAGAGGGTAACCTTATCTGTTTCCAGTTCTAAGCAGGAACTTTTTCAATTTTCCCCATTCTGTATGATGTTGGCTATGGGTTTATCATATATGGCTTTTATCATTTTAAGGTAAGGCCCATCAATGCCTATTTTTGTTAAGTGTTCTTATCATAAAAGGGTGCTGAATTTTGCTTTTCCTGCGCCTATTGAGAGGATCATATGGTCTTTATTTTTACTTCTATTTAAGTGTTGAATTATATTTTTAGATTTGTAGATGTTGAACCATCCCTGCATCTTTGGGATGAAGCCCATTGGCCATAATGGATTATTATTATTATTTTTTTTTTGATAAGCACCTGAATCCAGTTTGCTAGCATTTTTTAAAGAATTTTTGCATCTATATTCATAAGGGATATTGATCTATAGTTTTCTTTATTTGTTGTGTCTTTCCTAGTTTTGGGATCAGTATAATGTTGGCTTCATAAAATATGTTGGGAAGGCTTCCTTTCTTTTTAGGAAGGTTTTCTATTGCTGCTTCAATTTCAGCATTTGATATTGGTCTGTTCAGGAATTCTATTTCTTCTTGATTGAGTCTAGGGGGTCTGTGTGTTTCTAAGAATTTTTTGATTTCCTCCACATTTTCAAGTTTATGTGCATAGAGGTTTTTATATTATTCATAGATTTTATTTTGTATTTCCTTGGTATCAGTTGTAATTTCTCATTTTTTGTTCCTGGTTGAGCTTATTAAAGTCCTGTCTGTTCTGCTTTTCATCCAAATCCATTCTATATGGCCAGCCTTAGCCTGATACCAAAATCAGAGAAGGTCACAACAAAAAATAAAATGCATAGGCCAATATTCCTGATGAACATAAATGAAAAAATTCTTAACAAAATATTAGCAGCATATCAATAGATCATTCACCATGGGGAAGTGGGATTCAGCCCAGGGATATAAGGATTGTTCCACAATTAAAAATAATTAATAAATGAGATACAGCACATTATCAGAATGAAGAAAAAAACTTATCATATCAGTAGATGCAGAAAAAAATTCACAAAAGTTCAACATTGCTTAATGATAAAAACTCTAAACAAATTAGGTATAGAAGAAATGTACATCAACAGAAAACAGGCCATTTATGATAAATCCACAGCTAACAGCATACTGAATGGGGAAAAGTTGAAAGCTTTTCCAATGAAAGTATTTCTAAATATCAGAAAGATATCCCACATGCTTCAGGATCAGGATTGTCTCTGGGGAAGAAGAATGGAACTTCAATTTTTTGAATAATATTTTCTTTCTTAAAAAATGTAAGTATTGAAACCTTAAAATCTGTACCCCATAATATGCCGAAATAAAAAAAAAGAGAACCATAAAAACAAAACAAAAAACAAACAAACAAAAAATGTAAGTATATAATATATGTTTGAAATGTAATATTTATTAAAACTAACTGAAAGTTACAATAGTATTCATTTTATTATTCTCTATTATTTCCTGTATGGATAAGGTGAAATCCATCTTTTTAATGGGAAATTACCTTACTTAAACAAATTGCACATTACTTTTTTATTTAAAAAAATCTCCACTTAAATAGGAATGTGCACATGTATTACATTACAATTCTTTGTAAGGAAGCTTTACTGCTTTTATTCTTTTCTCTTTAACCTATGAATGATGTAATGTAATAACCCATGAATAATGAAATATTTCGGCTCCTATCACTTGACCTTGGAGAAATATATATCTATTTAATAACAAAGCATTCAGCTGAAAATATAAAAATTTTAGTCAATCTTATAGAAATTTACATAAGATAAAACATCTGGATAATAGGAACTATTCAGATGACTGAGTTTTTCATCTTTATAGTCATAATCAACTACCACAAATAGTGACAAATTGAGGACTAGAAACTCTTGTCATTATTGTGCATATCTCTTACTCTGTGTGTGCATGGGTGCTTATTATCTAAATGTTGAGATCTTTGTGAGAGAGAAAGCTGTTTATAATTATGTGATTATTTAGCTAATGAAAATAATTCTAAGTAAGCCTTTTAGGAATGGATGTATAAGTTTCAATACAACTTTATTTCCATTTAAAGTCATCAGTTCCTTAGATGTAATTGGTTTCTCCTCATATGGGAAGATAACCAATTGAAATTAATAAAATAATTTTATTTAATTATTCATAATTTTCACATTTTAAAGATATGCAAATTTTAGTCATTTTGAATATATAATACTGCACTCAATCATAAAAGTCTCCCTAAAAATAACTCCTTTTTTTTTTGTTTTCTGAATAAGACTTGATACCTAAATCGATATGCTTATTTATTTATTTAGTCAGGCAGGCAACTTGTTAGTTAATGTTATAGTCACTGATAACTTTCCCATGATAATGCCCTGTCACTGTTCCTATGAACTCTATTTTTTAAAAAAAATTATTTTGTTTTGATGACTTAAAAAGTAAAATGAAAGAAAGAAGTAGAGTGAGAGCTGGAGGGATATTAAGACTTAGGGAGTGTTTAAATTCTTATTTGCTTGTTTATGTGTGTAAGTACAAGAGTAGCCTGAGTGTATCAAAAAGCTACATACAGAAATCAACATAGAAGGGGTGGGGGTAAACCAGGAGAATAAATGATCTCTATTCTGGAGGATAACAAGTTTTCACAGGCACTGAAGAAGAAAGGATTGGGAAAACAAGCACAGGAATATACCTAGAACAGAAGGAACACTTTTTTATTTGAAACTGCAAGAAAGGCTATAATTTTGAGGACAGATAATTATAGCTTTATAGATACATGATGAACAGGGGGTAGTGAAATGATTTTTACTCCTGACAACTTCATTTTATTCTCTTTGCATTTGGAGGCAATATCATCTCTTGATGGAGTGTGTGGGTTATGGGTTGTTAGAGGAAAATTTTTTAGAAAAATTGATCGTGAGCACATGCCAAAGTATATTAACTTGTTAATAAAGGAACTCACAAGAAGATAATAGACTGTGTCAGGTCAAAGCAGTTAGGGGAGAAGAATTTTATGTATCATAAATGAGAAAACATTTATATAAGTAGCTAGTTTGCTAAGGGCAGATACTGGTTTATTTCACTTTGTAAATCTGTTATAACTGGAAAATTACCCTTATTTCTATTAGTTGGTTGGGGTTAAATTTGGAAGATCAGCAATTAGAGCCAAGTCCTAGTGTTGTCAAGCATGAATCATTGCTCAGAAATAACAAATCATGTATCTGAGAAGCAGACAACACATAATTGACTTGTGACTGTTAATCAGACACATCAAATTAGAAAGTTCTATTCCATTTCAAGGACATATTTAGCATAGAGATACCAAATAATATCACAGAGAGAATGGTTAGGAGAGACAGTTATTACTCATTAAAAGTTTTTGCTAAAGCCAACTGAAAATATCTTGTTTAATTAATCACTTTCTGAAATTCTAGCATGAAATGATAAATTAAAACAAACTTAATACAATATGATTATGGTCATAATTATTGGCAACATAATTACTTTTACTCAATTTTTTATATTATTCCTTTAACTAAGTTTTTAATATTGGGAAAGAATTTCTAGTTAAAATCCTAAGATTTAATAGAGACAGAAAAGAAGGAGGTGACCATGGATACAGAAAAAGGGCTTTTATAAGTAAGAAGATACTGGAGAAATATCTCACAAACGCCACTTCTGAGAACCTTCTTTTTTTCATTCTGTTTGAAGACAATATCTTGAGTTGATGGGATACAAGAGTTGTGCTCTAATGGCACAGGGAGAATAATAAGATTTAACTTGTCTGAAAGAAGCACTTTTCTTTGGCCTATTCTTACTTTCCAATAGTCTTTTCCCACTAGGCACCTGCTGATCATATATTTATGTTCCTAATGTGGTAGTTTTTTTTTTTTTAATTCTTTTCACATCTGTACTTCCTGACAACAACAGACATAGAGGATATGCAGCTAAATTTCCTTTCATATAATTATATTTACTAGTTTTAGTACACTTCAGAATCAGTAGATTCAGATTTTCCCACTAAAGCTTATTCATTCCTACAAGTTACTAAATAAGTCAAGATGAGGTAGGCTGTGCTCTGGTAACAGCTACTCCTAACATTTCAATGAACAAAAGTTTATTTCTTATCTATGTGGCATGTCCATTCCCGGTTCACTGGGGAGCTCTACTCCATGTCTAGGTGCTCTCTGGAGAACTGCTTTAGTAGAATAAAGGAGAAAAATGACATCCATATTATTTCTTGTCTACTTACTGAACAGAACTAGTTACATGGTCTCTCCTGACCACAATAGTGCTAAAACATACACCACGCTACTCAGAAGGCATAATGTCAGTAATATTTCATGAACAGCAATAGTGGACACTGTAAGTTTTATCATTCCTGTTTTAAGTTGCCAGGGACATTGAATTTCCAAGAATAATTGTAATCTTTTAACATAATTATTTGGTGAATGTTATGAACTCAACTGTGTTTTCCCCCAAAATTGATAGGTTGAAACTCTCACCCTAGATATGGCCTTTAATGAGAGAATTAAGGTTAAAAGAGGCCATTAGTATGGGGTCCTAATCCAAGAGGACTTGTGACCTTGTAAGGAGAGAAAGAGATGCTATCGTTGCACATACAGAGGACACAACGAGAAGGATAGAGGCCTTGGGAGAAAGCAACCCTGTCAGCATCTTGGCATTGGACTTCCAGCCTCCAGAACTCTGAGAAAATAAATCTCTGTTGTTTAAGCCACCAACTCTGTGGCATTTTGTTTTGGCAGCCAAAGCCAATTAATACAGTAAACACGATAATTTTTACAAACAATTTGGTAAAAATACTTAGAACAAACTATTTAATGTGCTATGTTAACTTCCCAGAGATGTATTATTTTATAAATTTATCTAGATAAACCTGTAATTAAACATGAAATATGCAATCTCATTTGCATTGTTTAGCTGAATTACCCAAAGCACTGCAGCAAACTTTATCTGGCAGTATTTGTGTGAGGCAGGCAGGGTTACGAAATGTAATGTAATGTGGCTTTCAATAACTACAGAAATGTTATATTTTCAAAAATCTCATGTTATGAAAAGATTTAGCAAGATATGTGCATTTGTATACATTGAAATAAGTTTTAAAGAACGCAAACAAACGTGTTAACATATATGTTATACCAAATTGATATGCACTTGAAAAGACTTCAGCTTAGGGATGCCAAGGTGAATTTATTTTGTCACTAATTTTTGAAGATTTAGAAAAAGTATTTTTTATAAATTTATTTTTAGTTTCTAAATAAATTCAACATGTTCTACTATGTAAAAGATATTTTCTATACAGCATAGTAGATGCAAAGCATTTTCTATTTCAGCATTATGTTTAAAATGTTTTCTCCTTACAAACATTTATTTTAAGTCAGTATTATGAGATGAAACTTGGTGTAAGTACTGTATTTTTATATGGAAATTAAAATTCAAAAGTATCTTTCTATATCTGCTGTACTGTAATTTATGTATACACATGGGTTGTAACTTTGAAGCATTTAAATGCCATACTTATAGCCCATTCTAATATGCTATAAATTTAGTACCAGCTGTCAGAAACTTGGACCATTTAAATAAACTCTCATTAAAGAGTTGCTTTCTTTTGTGTTCTCCTAATCTACAATAGTTCAGAGTAATAACAGTAATAACAGTAATGCTATTAATTCTGATAAAGCAGCTAATATATTTTGAGCATTTTCTGTGAGGCAGACCCAGTGCTAAGCACTTTGCATTAATTAATTCACTTAATCTTATCAAATACTACATAATGTAGATGTCATTACCAGCATCCTATTACACAAAAGAAAATGTGAGCTAGCTGAGTTAATATAATTTTTCAGAGATTAAACATTTAGCACGAGGAGTCCAGACTAGAACAGAAGCATCCCACTTCATGGTCCCTGTTTTTGAAAATTATACATTTCCTACCATATTTAGTGTACCCATGTATCACTAGAAAGTTTTCAGTATCCATTTCCAAGCTCTACCTGTAAAGATTCAGATCTGGAAAGTTTGGACTCACAGACTACTCATCTTTGGAGCTACAGTCTAACAATAGCTGCAAGGTGCTGTATGCCTCTCTAAAATTTAAACTCTGTCTTCCAACTGAAGGTTTGGAATTCTGTACATTTCTAATGTGGTTGACTCAATAATGCTCTTCCAAGATGTTTACATCTGCATCTCTGTAACCTGTGAACGTTATCTTATTTGGCACATACTTTGCCAGTGTGATTCAGTTAAGAATCTTGAAATGGTAATATCATCCTGCATTTCCTGGCTGGGTTCTGAATGTAATTATAAGTGTCCTTTTAAGAGGGAGACAGAGGGAGGATTCACACAGATGACAAATATAAAGTTTCCCCAAAAATAACATCTACCCATAAAATAAGCCCTAGCAGGATTTCTAAGCATTTGTGCAATATAAGCCCTACCCTGAAAATAAGACCTAGTGATTGACGTGGCTAAGCAGCGTAGCTGCACAACCCATGCATTTTGTCGGGAGCGGGAAAGAAGACGAGCAGCCCTTCTTATCTGCCCCATGAGAGCTCTACTGCTCAACATGAAAGATTGGAGCCAATGGTTCTAAAGGAAATAGAGTCACAAGAAATTCAGGATGGAATTCAGGGTTTGGAGAGTTATGATGATGTTCCAGAAAAAGATGACTTAACTATATTTGGATAAATGTAGATTGTTGTACCATACTTAAAAAAAAAACACATCCCCTGAAAATAAGCCCTAGGGTGTCTTCTTGAGGAAAAATAAATATATGACCCTACTTTATTTTCAGGGAAACACGGTAGTTAATGTGACCAAGGAGACAGAGGCTGGAGCAATACACCTACGGCCAAGGAATGCCAGGAGCCACCACAGGCTAAAGAGGTAAGAACGGACTCCCTTCTAGAGCCTCCAAGGGAGCATGGTCTTCAGACACATTAAATTTGGGTTTTCAACCTTTGGCCTCCACAACTACGGTAGAACACATTTCTGCCACCAAGTCTGTACTAATTGGTTATAGCAGCCACAAGAAATGAATACATATATGACATAATGCATAATGACTTCATGCATTTGTTTTTTGCTTCAGAAATCAGTGAAAATATAATCAGTCTTAAAGTTCACCTTTCGAATATCTGCAAAGAAAAGCTTTGCTTATCAATCTAGTATATCCAGATTCCAGGTTCTAGCTCATGACAGGTGAATGGGTTGCCAATTGTAGCAAATAAAAATATTGGGTGTTCAGTTAAATTTGAATTTCAGATAAGCAATGGAGAACATTTTAGTATAAATATGCCTCTTGCAATATTTGTGAAATATAATGAAATGTTATTTACTGTTCATTTAAAATTCAAATTTAACTGGACATTCTGTGTTTATGGCATGTGAAGATAAGTCCTGTCTTATATCAGAACTGATATGCAGGGCACAGGCCCATGCTACTGTGGTATTTTGCTATTTTTCTAGCAAAAATCTAACCAACATAATATTTTAAAAGGATGGGGTAAACGAGATCTGATGAAATAAAAACTGTATTTCCTGGCTCTCAAGAAATAAAGAAAAACCAGTAAAGAGATGCAGGTGGAGCCCTGTCCCAGTTAGACTCAGGCTGAGGCCCAGGTGTGTGGTCTCTTCACTTGAATAAATCAGAGACTCCCTTTAGAGTGAGAGGGACACAGCATGTCCATGACACCACATAGAGCTCTCAGGAAACTCCAAGCCAATGAGACTCTCCATTATTATCAGCCTGCAGGATACTTATTAATAAGAAGCAGCGACACTCGTTGTGTTCAAGCCACAAGAAACTTCTGACAGGAAAGAATACATGATTGGTCTGGCTCCAATCTGTTCCCAAGAAGGAGAGTGAATGTCTGGTAGGCACATTTGGATTTTGGCAAAACTATAATTCACACAGATGTTATTACTTAACACCCCTCAAAATTAGAGTTGTTAATTCAACCCCATCCATCACTGAAAAAAGTATCATTTTTATTTATCAGGAGAGAGTGTATTGGACCAAAATGACTGAAATTTACTTAGGAAGTCGTCATGCGGTATCTAAATTTATCACCAACCTCAAACTGACACTGCAATTAAATGTGTGAAAATTCAAATGCACCAATAAGTGTTTGATTTTTTTTGTGCGATTCAGCCAATATTATAACCTACAGGACCTATTTTACTTTGAATTTCAGTAAAATATTTTCAGATGTTTGATTCTTCATATTAATTAACATTAATTTGCTGGTAGCTTCAATTAAAAAATTGCAATAGTATGTGCACCGAGTTAAAGACTCTCTGTATTAAATCTTTTTAAAGAAGTGGGACTTAATACCATATATGCCTGTGATGGAAGGTAGATCGTGATAGTGGTGCCCAAGAGAAAGAAGAGTTAGAACAGGATTTTAAATAATACTCAAAGGCTGCATTTAACTGTTTTTTTCTTTGTCATGGCTGTTTTTTATTTTTCTTGAGTTTTTATTGAATCCTAGGTACTTTATGTTAGGGATTCTTCAATGACCTCTTGGGAAAAAGTTTATTTTTTATTTTTATTTTTGAGGGATATTTCTTTTTGAATAGTTGTGCTCAAATAGTTGTGCTGGGAGGAGGGATTCTCTGGACTTACATATTTGGAGCAACTTTATTAATATTTGAAAAGAAAGTCAAATTTTTTTTTTAAAAAAGGAAAATAGATACTTCTAAACTCAGGGACCATACTCAAGTTCGAAAACACATTTAGTATCCTAATATTTAACTAGATACACCAAAGTTATTGAAAGGAATCAAAAATTTAATTAATGAAATCTTAGAAAGGTAAAAGGAACTTAGTTAAAATGAAAATACATTTCTAAGCTTACCATCATTTAACAGAATTTTAATTCTGCTTAGCCACTATAGTGTTTTATTAAAGTTGTAGTATAATTTACAAACAATATCAAAGACAAATCTTATCAAAACAGCTCAAGTATTTTCGTGGATATATACATTGTTTAATCCTCAGGAGATTAGTTAATTTTATGTTTTGGGTCAGGAAAAAGAAAAGCCAAATAAAATGAACTCCATTTTTTGGAGTAGGGAGAAAAGTATGTGCTTTCAGAGATGCTTGATAAAGATAAAGGATAAAGAGGTTGTCTAATGAGAAGGCCGAGCACATCCATGTGGGGACAACTCAAGGATCAGTAAGAAAATATTAATTACAGTTCACGGAATGGGCTCTGGAAATTTCAGAGTGTTGCTCAACATAATATATGCTAATGCAAAGCCACATATCCGGGCATGAATGAGGTGCCTGATTCCTTCTACAAGGGTGGTAGCTGAAGTACTGTGAAATTAATTGGTTTCACTGAGGCTGCACCTTTTCTGTCTTGAGAAATCCCAGCAGCTACTGCCATAATACAGATAGGTCTCTATTTTGATCTCTACTTGACATGTGGAATGCATGTTAGAAAAGAAAAGAGGATTAGACTTGCTAAACTCATGCTGCTGTGAGGTTACTGTGTCTTGCTCCTGCAAGCAAGGGGAGAACTCTAAAACTTCATCCTGTTTAGAATTTTCAGATCCCAGGATGTCTGAGATCACTTTGTGATTTATTTCTGCCTGCTGGATGTCCACTGAGATGTGCTGGACCTGGTCCACACTAATTACTCACCTACAAAAGAATCAGGTAAATATTACCAAGACAAGATGTTCTGGTGTCCCGGACACAGTTACAGTTGTCTCTATTTGATAGTTCATCTTATGACTTTCTGACTTTATAATAGTGGGCAACTGATGCTCAACTTACAGTGGGGTTACATCTCAATAAACCCATCCATAAGTTGAAAACTTTGTATTCTCTATATTCACATCAAAGGACCTGTAATCTTTACCTATTTATTGCCATCTTTCAATTATATCGCACTTGCTTCAACCACCTAGGAAGCTATGGTAAGCTATGGTTATTTCACAGATGATTTTCAATCTGAGAAGACAAGGTGGACTGGAGCTTAATAAGTGATTTGAAATATTAAAAAAAATACATTGTTCTTTTAAAAACCAATAAATAACTAAAATTGATTTACCTGGAAACTGCTTTAAAATTATGTTTTCCTTTTTTTAAAAATCAGAGTCATGATTTAATTAAAAATATAATAGATATAAAGATGTGTGGTTCATAATCCTTTCTCTATAAAGATGTAGAATGATATGGGGAGCTCCGTATTAATATAACAGCTGGTAAAGTGAGGTAAATGAAGCAAGTGCTTTCATACTTTATAGAAATTAACCATACATTTACCTTTTTAAAACAATCCATCATATGAGTATTATCACAATTAATCAATTCTAAGACACACTTTTGTTTCACATTTTAATAACTTTCTTGCCTATATCTTCCTTACAATCATGACATCGCATACTTTTTGCTTACTAGATTACTACTCTGGTGTAGTTGCCATTGTCTGTTAATGCAAAATCATAAAAAAAAAAAATCAGTAGAACATTTTTTGGCTGAGTGTCAGAAGTTTGAGGGAAAATCTCAGGACACTTGTGGAGTACTTTTTTATGTCCCAGAAACCAAATGGTTATGGATATAAGAAGGGAAATATGGTGATTCAGAACTTTTAAACAACTTTCCTAGAACAGGAATCAAAAGTAGATGAGTGGTATATAATATTAAAAGTAGCATTAAAATTTAGTACCCATAGCTTTTAGTTCTTTTGTGTATTATATTAAGAATTGCTGAATCACCCACCAATCTTTTTGGTGACCCAGAGGACTATATTGGGTGGAAGAAAGCAGATATGCATGAATCCTGAATCAAAAAGTGATTCAGAAAAGTCAGATACTGAAAGTGAAGAAGTTTCACAGATACTTAGACAAATTTATCTTATATTTCTTGTTTTATGCATGTGTAGTTATATATGGCAAATATTTATGTCTAATAAAGTCTACAGGATCAACTTTTATAATGCTTGAGTTATGGTTATAAGTGGTTATAAGTGTACCCATCATCTTCAGGGGTCCTCAAACTTTTCAAACAGGGGGCCAGTTCACTGTCCCTCAGACAGTGAGACAGTGATTTGGAGGGCCGTTGGAGAGTGCAGTGCACATTACACACAAGCGCATTGTGGGCCCGGGACGAGTTGGCTGCTAAGCAGGACAGGCAGCGGGGCCAAAAACACTCGGCGGGCTGGATAAATATCCTTGGTGGGCTGCATATGGCCTGCAGGCCGTAGTTTGAGGACGCCTGATCTAGATAGTGTTCATGGTGCCTGTTAGGTAGGTTTTCGCCCATTCACCTGCCCCCTCCTCCCTTCTACTTGATTTCCATTAAGTGTTTCTTCCCTTTATGCACATGTGAGCTCATCAGTTAGTTTCAACTTAATAGTGAGTACAAGTGGTGCTTGTTTTTCCATTCTTTAAATACTTCACTTAGGATAATGGTCTTGATAAATCAAATTTCATTTTATTGGTTATACTATGTGACTATAACCATGTGATTTTGTATGTCTCTGTAAGCATGTCACGCAGGTCTTCTGTTGTCATTAAATACACAGTCTCTTTATCAGGTACAGACAAGTGTGAAAAAGCCAGAAGTCTCTAACAAAATAGTAATTAAACCAAGATTAGAAATAACGGATGAGCACAGGGTTATATGTAATAGCCATGTAAGAAAAAGAAATCTCACAATATTGCAAGATGATAAATTAGTTGAAAGTCCTGAGAGACAGATGGTCAGTTAAGAAACGACCCCACATTTAGTTATGATATAATTAATACAAAGGTTCTTGGTGGTACCAGCGACTCTAAGGAGAAGCTAAGAAGGTATAATGAAGAGAGTAGGAGGCTCAAGTGGAATATACTGTGCGTAAACTTTGATGTACTTCATGTGAATGGGTTGGCAGAATGGATCGCAGCATTAGCAATGTGGTTGGTGGGTGGAGGGAGGGAGACAGGTAGGCAATAAAAGAGCAACATGAAGGCTCCTTGTCATGGTGGAAATGTTCTGTATTATGAAAGTATATGCCTTTTCCTTTCTGTTTGAGACTACCTGGATCCCCTTCTTCTGTAGGCTGAGGTTCAGAGGGTTGTAAGATATCCTGCCACTATGTTGACCCTCCAGTCCTGGCTTCCCCAATCAGTTTACCTTCCCATTTCCACCTTTAGAGTTTTTCAATTGTCTCTTGCTATTTCCAGGTTGGTTAGTTAGTTAGTTAGTTAGTTAGTTAGTTAGTTAGTTAGTTAGTTAGTGAGAAAAGTAATATAGCCCAGATTGGGAGTCATGTTAAATCATATTAAATACTTTAAATACATTTTGAGGAATTCCAAAATATGTTTGATTTTGTCATGAGATATTTGCACATGCATCCCTTGTTATTTGAATATTTGCATCCCAATGTTTATGAAGTTGTCTAGGGAAGAAACACTCACATCAAGGAGATATTCACAAATAAATAATACAACTGTAAAACAAGTTCCCAATCTTCTCTCCACTCCCTTCCCACTTAACAATACTAGCAAATTGAGCATTTGTAATTGCCTCTCATTTGTTGTCATCAGGTCTTTTCTAAAATCTAATTTACATAATGTGCAAGCCTAAATTATGGTGAAATGAAGCAGCATTTAAGATGTGATTCATGAAGTCAAGGAAAATGATAGTGGAGAACCACTTGCATCACAAGCAAAGTCACTGGAGCTCCAGGATATGGCAGAATCACGCTGGAAAACAGCCTAAGAAAAATAATTCTACACGACCACGATTTGGTCTTGCATGTCATGGATATGCATTTACAAAGGACATATTTGATTATTGAAGTTTGAAGTTGAAGAACTTCTGAGAATGATGAAATCTTCTTATTCTTTTGCAAAAGTTATCCTCCTTAGGCTTATGTAGTGAAGGCTAAATTGGAAGTTAAGGATGATGAATTATTCTATCATGTATTTTTATTGGAAAATTTAAACTAACCTTTATAGAACTTATTTCTACTTGTTTCATTCCAATAATTAGCATAGAGTCCCTAATTTAATCTATGTTTTAAGAACAATAAAAAATAAATTTTACTGTATTAGTTAGATTGGCTAGATTATGCTTTTGTAACAACTAAATCTTGAAGTCTTAGTGGTGTAACATAATAAACAAGTACTTTTCATTCAAGACCCAGTTTGAGGTGGATCAAGCATCCCTCCCCTCCAATCTTGCATTGTGATCATCACAAGCACGTGGCCTTCAAACTTGCTATAGCAGGGGAAGAGAGAGCTAAGTAATTTCACAGGATTTTTTTTTTATTTCGGCATATTATGGGGGTACAAATTTTAAGGTTTCAAAAAATGCCCTTTTCCCCCCTCCTCCCACAAGTCTGAGTTTCCAGTGTGACCATCCCCCAGATGGTGCACACCTCACTCATTATGTATGTATATACCCACCCTCTCCCCCCTCCCACCTGCCCAATACCCTATTACTGTAGTACCTATGTGTCCTCTTAGGTGCTGCTCAGTTAATACCAGTTTGCTGGTGAATATATGTGGTGATTGTTTTTCCATTCTTGGGATACTTCACTTAGTAGTATGGGTTCTAGCTCAGGATTTTTTTATTAGCTAGGCTCATAAATGGCCTATATTCCTTTGGGCTACATGGCATAATTAATCATAGTCACATTACTCCAGCCCATGTGTGGAAGGCAGAAAAACAAAACAAAACAAAACATTTTCTTTTTGTTTTATCCGTGAAAACTCAGCATTTTTTCCTGCCATCATTATTTTTATTTTATAAAATATAATGAAAAGTAATCTTTTTACTATTAATCTGACCTTTGGATACAGTTTTAATTACACATTTAAGAGGGTTTCGTGTGCTGATTTTCTTGAAATAATTAATGAAGTCCTCCTGTATACATGAATCTTTTTGCTTTAATTAAAAAAACTTTCTTTAAATCGTGCTGTTCTGCAAAATTTCGTAAACAATGTCCTAGTAAAATGTCAATATGATATGCTGATGAAATTTAACTGAGTTAATTAACATTGGGTAATATTAAACCACTTCAGAAAGATATCAAAGAATTATGCTATTCTTCAGCCAACATGAGGTTTTCTTTTAGAGACTATGGTATCAGGATCCTTCACTAAAGTGTGAAAACTGACTCAGCAGAAAAAGTATCTGCTATCAATTGCAGTTACACAGGCAACCTTTTTTTTTTCTTTCTTTCTTTTTTTTCTTTTTGGTCAGTTCCCAAGAAATTAATGAGCAGATTTGATTCTGCTTAGCTTGGAGAACTGATAAAAATCTCACTCCAAGGTAATATGAAGGAAGCTATAACCTTTCATTTCCTATTCTTTTAAGAATAATTAAAAGACTTAATTAAAAAAAAAAAACCCTATACCATTCAAAGTTCTTTTCTACTTCAAACTGTAATAATGCTGATTTATCAGATAAGCCTAACTATCTACACTATGGGCTGTAATAACCTTTTCTTTGCATTCTTAGTGAAAGGTTGAATTTATTTTTAATGGTAAAGTGTTGTTTCTTATTTCTCTTTTAACTTGCACAGGCATTTCTAATTTATTAAAGCAATGAAACTTCTTTTCCCCATAGAAGAGAAAAATTACATAGAACTATTACATCGTGATACTATAAATACAATAAATAAATAAATAAATAAAACCCAAAACCCAGGAATAACTGATTTTCCAGGACTAAAGTACATTTAACTATGGTATTTGAAAATTACTTCTATGGCTAAGGATATACAGATGAGGGAAGACCAATTAATTTGACCTGGAAAAGAAATGTCAAAGAAAGATATGGAGAAATTATAAAACTTTTGCTGATCTTTCAAACATGAATGTTAGAAGTGTTCAGTGATTAAGAATTGAAGATGGTATTCCATGATAAAGGCATCAAAACAAACATCGTGTAGTCTAGTGCTGTTAGAATATAGAGCATATGAAAGGTATAAACGAAGACAAATCTGGAAAAACTGTTCAAGAAACTTTTCGATATGATTATGTTTTATTGAATCCTTTCCTAGTGACCAATTACATGTATGCAATCTAAAAGCGTCAGTTAAAAATCAGTTTCCCCGAAATGAGTGAAAACACAAGACATTTTTGTTCTACATTTTGATGCAGTGACTTTTGCAGCATGACTTAGTTACTATGAAAACATTCAATCTCTCTTTTTAAGATAATTTCCCAACTAATTTGAAAGTTCTCTTTGATTTATTCATGTCAATGTTTTGGATGTTACAAAAGGCACCAGGATATGAAAAGCAGGTTGGCCAGTCAAGTCAAAGCCAGTTTCACAGGAGAATCACCTAGAAGCCATTGGCATCAGTGCCCCACAGTGAGATGCAGCCCAGAACCCTATTCCCAGAATGCTGATAGTGCTTGGGTTACTGTCGAACAGGTGAAAGACATTTTGCAACCATTTACCGTCCTAGAGGGTATTAAACATTTAGATGACTCAAATTACTTGTTCTAAATGCAAGCTTTAAATGTTTACACTCTTCAAAAGTCAATTTAATAGCTTGCCTGTATTATTCATTCACTCCTTCATTCATCATCCATTTATTCGTTTACACACACACACACACACACACAAACACACGTGCGCGCGCGTGTGCACACACACACATTAATTATGTCCAAGCCATTTTCCAGGCAAAAAGATCATTCTCACAGCAACTTGCCTTCAGGGATCTGATAATCTATTAGTGAGAGAGAAATGTAACCACACACACACACACACACACACACACACACACACACACTCAAAGCAAAAGGTTAATAAAAAGTAAAATAAAAGTCTTTGAGAGAAAATGGATAAGAATTCATTTAAATTAGAATTTAAAGAATCAGAAAGATCTTGACAGAGATGTTGAAAGGGCATCCCAAGTAGTGTTAAAAAGAAGTAAGAGGGAATTTCCTTGTGTGGCATAGACTGGAATGAGCATTCAGTTGCAGGGTAAGGCTGTACAACACTGTTCTAATTGCCATCAAAATTACATAGGTTAGAAAAATATATGCTATGTGCTTTGGGGCTGAAATTTTCTGCCCCTCCCCCCCAAATTTTAAGTTTGGAAGAAAAAGAGATTTTCAAATCCAAGACATATTTTATGTTGCATTATTAATATGGCTACAAACATATATACTAGCATATATTATATACATTGAGAGGATGCAACCATTTTCACTTAAAACATTTTACAAATTGTTACCATGTTATATCTAATTTGTGCCTAGAGACTATTTCTTTTTCATGTTCTGGGATTCACAAGTAAAGTAAGTTTTATAACTTACTTTAACTTTAGTGAGCATGGCTTTACCACCCTGACCTCCATTAGGTGTATGTTGGTGATGTGTACTTTGAAGCCTTTCTACTTTCAAAGTTTGTTTCTACAGAAGCTTTGAAAAACATGGTTCTGGCTATACTAATAATTACCATTCATTGATGATGAAGCCAAACACATTATCAGAATCACTGAATGACTGAGTTTTCTATTAGTAGTCTCTGAAACTATTTCAAGGTTATTTTGCTCAATAAGGGAACTAAAAGGAGTAAGAGTAATCCACAATAAGAGTAAGAATAATGTTTCAGGCTTTACCTGATGATTTAAACTAGAGTGAAAATAGTGTTTCAAATCTATCTCAAAACCTTATCTTGAGAAATGAAAATATATTTGGCATCAATAGTCATTCACAACTTCCGTGTTTGTCTTTTTCCATTACTCTTTGTAGCCCAGACTATTTCAATGGCTAATATATAGTTTATATGCTTTCACATATGTATTTGACTGTGATATACAATAAGAAATAGATTTCCCCTCATGTGTAGTACACATACACTCATACAGACACAAATGATGCTCTCTGATATTTTTCATTGCATTTTGCTTCATTTTGTTTTATTTTGTGAAAAAATGCTCTAGGTGAGATCATTAAATTTATTTTAACCCCCCCCCCATTAGTGGCTTAAAATCTACAGTTTGAAAAATTTCTAAGCAATCATATTTTCTGCTCCCTCCCCCCCACCCCACCCCCGGCCCCCCGCCTGCCTTTTTTGTGAGACAGGATCTCACTCTTACTCGGGCTAGAGTGCAGTGGAATGATCATAGTTCACTGCAGCCTCAAACTCCTGGGCTTAAGGTGTCCTTCTGCTTTAGCCTCCCGAGTAGCTAGGACTACAGGCATCACCACACTCAGCTAATTTTGTTGTTGTTGTTGTTGTTGAGATGGGTTCTTGCTATGATGCCCAAGCTGGTCTCAAACTCTTGGCCTCAAATAATCCTCCTCCCTCAGCCTGCCAAAGTGCTGGGATTATAGGCATGAACCACCACAGTGACTTGCACTTTTGATAAAAAAAAAAAAAAAAAAAAAGGTTAAGATTTTATCCTTTAATTGGTGTTTCTTTACTCTAAATAGTCTCCTTTACTGAAATGTATTCAATCAACGATTTTGTATTTTGTTAAAATGAAAGCAATTTTAGCTTGACTTAAGGCTACATATGTTTTCAAAATAATAATACAAAATCGTATGTCAAAAACCAAATTGTATTATTTTCTCTTTGTCAGTGAAAATGTGAATCGTTTTAAGTATTTTGATACTAAGAATTACTTTATAGATTTGAAGGATATGACATTAAAGTACAACATGGTTGGTTAGCTTCTGTGGAAAATTGATTTGCTAAACTAAGGCAAAATGCCAGAAAGCTTCGGGTAATCAAGAAATTTGGGGTTGTGTGTTTTAATATTAATGAAAACTGCTTTTGTATGGAACAAAAACAAGTCACTATATTGCCTATGGGAAAAATTACATTCTGAAAACTTTTAGTTATTACACTTAGATTCTCATCATTTTATAATTTGTAACATCTACTGGATTTCATATTGATCTGCCTTCTCGAAACTTTAGAAAACTAAAAATGATTAAAAAATAGATATTTAGTTGACTATCAACAAAATATTTCTGTGCTGCCAAAGAAAGTATGTTGGTGGTAATTTCTAAATACACTTACATTTCTTAAAATAAAAACTCAAATGAAAAATAAAAATAACATTTGTAAACATTTTAAAAGGTATGTGTAGGCTATGTGTCAGACAATATGCTAAGCATTTACACAATCTATTTTTAAATACTTACAAAAATCCTAAAGTAAAATATTATTTTTCCACATTTAAAGATGACATAAATTTAAAGGAAATGATATTAACATCTTGGAACTTAGTCACATCTGAGCTCTTAACCACTATTCCACACCTTTATCACCATTTTATTTTAATTATTAACAAAGATTCAGACAATTATGGCACTAGAAATTTAACTCATTTCAGAAAGAAAAATATGCATCCACAACGCTATGACACTTTCACGTCAGTAAGTTATTGAGTTCTTCAAAACATGCACAAAAGCCTATCGTCCCTTATGACAGAATGACCTCTTGGAAGGAACATAATATGGTGGAATTAAAAGAGTAACAGGAAAAAAGTAAAAACATTATGTAGGAGTGTTATTACTGCTAATGCACATGGGGGTATTGAGAAATTAATAAACATCTGCCATGCAAATATATGCAAATGTGCTCACCTTCATGTAACTCAAGGGGAACATAATAACTAATGTTCATATTCCTGATACTTCCTAGGAGTAAATACATAATTCAACATCATTTTTTAAATGTCATTCATTTAAGTCATAGTCATTATCTCTGATTTTCAGTATTTCGTTAATATGGATTTGCAGTGTGTGTTGTTAGTAGGAGTCACTTGCAGACAAAAGGCAGTGGGCGTGGGAGGGTGGTCAAGTATTGCCTTACATGAGAAAAACATGATTTGACACTCTACCCTGCTCACATTGCCTTCTTTTATCTGCTTTTCTTCAAAGAGTTCAATCTCACCAAATATGTATACTTTGAAGCTGTAATGAATGCAAGTAGATTTATCAAGTTTTTAAAGTGTTTATTGATTAAAGGTATTCACTGAGATGTTTTCTTTCTTCGCACAATTTAAGACTTTTATCAATGATCAAAAAGTCATTTCAACTTAATTTAAGAACAGATATATATATATATATATATATATATATATATATATATATATAAAATCTGTATGCATGTATTTCCCCTCCTCAGGCCATTTTATTTTATCATTTTTCAGGAGGATTGTGAAAGTATATGAATTCATTTTTAAATGAATTACCAGAAGTGTATACTAAAGTTAGTTTTGTTTATTATCATAATGTGATAGATAAGAATTTGCTTAGGGCTTTTTGGGATACAAAGCACAAATTATGCAGACATTGGTATAATATACATTCCAGTAAAACTTTTATTTCTAGCCAATTATCCTTTCTACATCACACAGTTAATAGAAGACATTATTGTGTACTATCTTAGAATTAATCAGCAGAGCAAATGAGATAATAACATTATCTACATTTGGACAACAAAGCTAATTGGGCTTTGGCTGTCTGATTTCTTCCTACAAACCTTAGAATTATTTGATCTTTAAGATTTTTAAATGTTTATTGAAGAGAAGACACTGAGATAATTAGAGTCACATTGGGCCCTTTGACATACTTCAAAGAACTTTTATTAATAGTCATGTGATGCACCAGCATTTGAACTGACACTTACAGAATGGTTAGTTCAAATTTAGTAAGTTTAGAGTTCTCTGTTGATTATGAAGATAATTTTCCTCTTGATCTAGACCAAATGGTGATTATTATAAAAACTGGCATTTACAGAAACTTCACACAAAGAACATATATTGGTGTGAAGAAAAACATTACATAAAATACTTATTAACACAGTGACATAGCAGGTAATCAATTAATGAATGAGTCAATGAAAGCTAATCAAGGATTTATTGTATTTTTTAGGAAATTCAGATTGTAGCAGTTTTATAAAAATTCTTTGGGTGAGCAGAAATAGTGTAAGTTATTTTCTATCTCTCTCAACTTTTTTTGTTTTGAAACTTTGAAAAACAAAAATAAACATTATTTTGTTTATTTATTTCTAACTCTTTTTTTTAATTTCATCATATTACCAGGATACAAATGTTTAGGTTACATATATTGTCCTTGCCCCACCCAAGTCAGAGCTTCAAGCGCGGCCATCCCCCAGACGGTGCACACCACACCCATTACATGTGTGTATACCCATCCCCTCCCTGCCCACGTACCTGACACCCAATGAATTCTTATCTCCTCAGAGACTAAAAGTATTTCTCTCTCTCTCTCTGTTCCTGGAGCCATCATTCCTTAGGTGAACAGCTTGGGAAACAGATTGTTTACACCAACATGCTCTTTAGAGCAAAATTCCTTATAAAAGATCTATAGTACACGTACCATATGAACTTAATGGTTTCGTTTATTCCTGGTTCATGTATTTTCCTGGTTCTAGAAGCCCACAAAGATGAGTATCACACTTTATCTTTCATATCTTTTAAGGTGAGATATTGTGAATATAGGTTGCTATCTCTATAAGGCTTGGGGAACAGTGACCAATTAAGCAACAAGACTGTGAGGTGGTGTCTTGTTTTGTTTTTGCCTTGCTTAGGCACTTAAGCAGACAGCCATGATGATTGCAAAACAGTGATACAATGGTTCTGAATGACCTGGGTCGATATTCCAACATTTACACTGAGGAAATGCCTATAGTGCTATTTAATGGGCACAAAAGTAGCCTCCTGTAACTCACTGTAAAAGATGAGAACATATGAGATCTATTAGATTGAATTATGAACTCATCCTTTATTAAGTACCTTGTTCAGACACATAATTTTTAAATAAAAGTTTGTTACCTGAGAATATGATTTCATGTTTGATATTCACACAACTTAAAGATATGGTTGTTTCCTCCCAGATAGACTAACTCTTAAAATTGGTTTCATTTTTAATTGGTCATAGAAGACAATAAAATGTCTTCTATTCTTATTTTCTTCTAATCCATATCTTTTTGTTTCTGAGTATAGTTCTTTTACTCTCGGAATATTATAATGGTGTAATTATTGAATTGTATACCAAATAGAACTCTCTTTAAGTCATGTAAAAGCAGTCAATAACACAGCTTAAAAATGTAAATAAAAGTAAAGCAAGACAATCTGAAAAATACGAGGCTTACTGCCTAATCTGCTTGAAAAGCAGGATATAAATATTATTAGTACTTAAATTTATTTAACTTGTTTGCAATGCTTTATGGAAACTTTAAGTTAATCCATTTCCAAATGTATCTTCATACATTAAATGTCTGAAACTAATGTGCAATGTACAAATCAGCTTAGGCAGAAAGCATTTAATGAATGCTTCGTCGATAAAGCTTCTCCTACTTAAATAGATTCAGATCACCTCCAGAGACTTTTTAAAATTTCTGAATTCAGTGTCTGCTACGCCTTAGGCACTCCAGTAGCCATTTATCCTCGGGAGAGTCTTCTCTTTATTCCTGCATGCTTTTTTTTAAATTCCACACAATTATCTGCTTAGTTGATGAAAGGTTCATTTTAATCAGTTGGTCATGTAGAATCTTGTAGCTGGCATGTCAACATGGGTGAATTAATGATTTGGAGGAAACAAAAATAGTTTTTCTCCCCTTATCATTATCTGGTTCATCTTGGCAAGCCCCAAACATATGGATCACCCAATGTGTTCAATGAAGCATCTGCATGAAGAGAGGTGAGAATCTATTGCAAAATGAAACCATTTTAAACAGAAATGATGAACAGGAAATAAACTTTCCCTTTCCTTCCTCCCTCTCTTTCTTTCCTTCTTTTCTTTTCTTTTCTTTTCTTTCTTTCTTTCTTTCTTTCTTTCTTTCTTTCTTTCTTTCTTTCTTTCTTTCTTTCTTTCTTTCTTTCTTTCTTTCTTTCTTTCTTTCTTTCTTTCCCTTCCTTCCTTCCTTCCTTCCTTCCTTCCTTCCTTCCTTCCTTCCTTCCTTCCTTCCTTCCTTCCTTCCTTCCTTTTTCCTTCCTCTCTTCCATCTTTTCAAAATATATATATTCTAACATATATCTAGAATCTGTAATATTTAAAGTCTTCCTGTAGTGTTACAGGTTTATATCGGTTTATTTTTCTGAGGGCGTTCACAACCATGTCATATGGTCTGCTCTTTCTTTTAATATGCTATAACTCTCTTTTTTTGTTTCAATAGATTTAGGAAGTAAAAGTGTTTTTTGTCTCATGGATGAATTATATAATGTGGAAGTCAGGGCTTTCAGTGTACCAGTCACCAGAAGAGTGCACATTGTACTGGACAGGTAGATTTTTATCCCTCACCCCCCCCACTCCCTCCCTCCCTCCCCTTGTTTAGTCCCACTTATAAGTGAGAACATGTGGTATTTGTTTTTCCATTCTTGAGATACTTCGCTTAGGATAATGATCTCCAGTTCCATCCAAGTTACTGCAAAAGACATTTTTTCATTTATTTTTATAGCTGAGGAGTAGTCCATGGTGTGTGTGCATGTGTGTGTGTGTGTGTGTGTGTGTGATATATCTTAATGTGTTATAATTTTTAAACCTTCTTTATCTTCTCCTGTACTGTCTTACCCTCATCTGGCCTAAATACTTAATATATACCTAATGCATTTGTTAGACTTTATAATATGTATAATTTAATCCCAAATTATTCTGTAATTAACTCTGTGTCTGCCTTGGGCCCCACTTTCTATCTCAGCAAAAGTGAATGTATATATACACAAATGCACATATGTACTTTAATATATGCATATACATAAATTATATATATAATTTTATGAATGTTTTGCACTTATAAATGCAATATATGAAACAACCACCAGTATGAAGTATCTAAATTAAGAAACTCATATCGAAGGATGTAAAAAGGATGGCCTAAATGAGGCTGACTTGCTTTATTGATCTTTTTGAGAAATCAGTTTTAAAGGTCATTTTAAAAATGATATTCTACCACCAGGTTATGAAAATTTCTAATTTTAAATCCTTTCTAAACTAGTTTTTTTTTTTTTTTCACCTCCTTCTTTCCCTGCACTCCCCAGCAGGAATTTCATAACCTTAGAATATCAGAGTGATGTAGTTTTCTTAGTTTCTCCAAAATAGTGTGATGATTCTTATGAAAGAAAATTGTTTACTTGATGTTTAATATATGCTCTAAATATTCTGGATTCAACAGAATGTTTGTCAGTTTTGGAGCCATCTCTTCTCCCACTAATTTATTTGTCTGTCTTCACTCCCTACATCAGATTTGTAATTAAATGTCACAAATACATAATTACTTATGAATTAATGTGTCTAAAGGCATTGCTACTCTTTATGAGCCATATGCATTCCACAGTGAGTTTCAGTTAAAATACCACAAAATGAATAAATCTAAAAGAGATGCTTTATAGTCAGCGATCTTCTGCATCCTTAACAACCTGAAGCTAATGTTGCTGTTTCCTAATTGTCAAAGACAATTTACCGTTTTTGTCTTTGTTTAAAAAAAAAAGGATGATTTTATATATTTTATATACTTGACCTTAATTTCTTCTTCACACTCTTTCCTCTTGGTTTTCTTGGATTCTTCCAATCTGTGGCTCTACTTCACTTCTCTAGTAGGTTCTATTTAATACACTTTATATCTACTACTCCTCACTCCCCCCACCACCACCCCTTAAATACTAAAATTTTGGGCAGTGCTTTCAACACTTGATTCATCTCAGAATTACCTGAAATTTTTAAAAAGATAAATTGCTGGGCCCCTATCTTGGAGATCTGGATTCAGTAGATCTGGGTTGAAGTCCGTATTAGTTTGCTAGGGCTGCTCTACAAAGTAGCATAGACTGGATGGCTAAACAACAGAAATTTATTCTCTCATACTTTTGGAGGCTAGAAGTTCAGAATTTGGCGGGATTGTTTCCTTCTGAGGGCTGTGAGGGGAAGGACTTGTCCCAGGCCTCTTTCCTGGGCTTGTAGATTGAGATGATTTTTTTCTGTCTTTTCACGTTTGTTGTCTCTCTATGTGTATCTTTGTGCCCCAATTTCCAGCTTTTATAAGAATATCAGTCACATTGTATGACTCACCCTAATGACCTCATTTTAACTTTATTATCTATGTAAAGAGTCCACCTGTCAATAAGGTAGCATTTTGAGGTGCTGGGAGTTAGGACTTCCACATATGCAGAGGGTGGAGTATAGCTGAACCCTTGACAGAGTCTTAAGGTTGGTACTTTTAAATTTTATTAAACCTAGTAGACAAATTTTTGGAAATGCCAGAGGCTGTGTCTTTGGCCTTTTCTCTATTCTGTGTATTCTTTTATTTCATGCAAACCTGAGCCATTTTTCCAGTAAGCACATGTCTCCCCCGACCCCCTTGCCTCTGCTGGCATCCTGGGCACCTGGGAGCAGGTGGGAGGGGGTGAGATGGAGAGCCCAGAACTCACCAGTCATCCTCCTAGTTGGATGCCTGCAGCAGTGCAGAACGGCTGCTGGAATTATTAGAGAGAGGGACTTTGAAATCTGTATCCACTGAGACTTTAATTACATCTAGAATATGGAATGTTATTATACAAATTATTAGACCAGCTGAAAATTTATTAACTAGTATCTTTGCATCCTGTGTATCACCCCTTTCCATTAAGATTAAAGTGATGGGGAATTAAAAATGCCCTGAGATCAGTCATTATGAAAAATAAAAATTGCCCATTTTTGTACCTTGCTGTGTTGAGGTTGCTCAAAATAAACCTTTATAATTAGTGTTCCATGCAGTTTTCCTTTTAGCTATCCTTTCAGGCTTTGGGTGAATGATCAAACAAAAGACATTTTTCTAGCCAGTTATCATTATTTTTATTATACCATGCACTTTTCTAAATTACCTTTTTGCTTTCACTTTTCATGTGAGCTATAGTCAGAGACTGGCTCTGGAGCACAGAATTCAGAGACGTAAAATAAGATGAATTTTTTTCCACTAATAGCTTTCACACATTGAGCCAGAGACAATGATGACTGCTGCTCTTATTCAATAATCACAATAACCTCCTGGGTTAGACACTGTGTCAATGTTTTATAAATTTAAAAGATGAGGTTTGGAGAGGGGGAGTAATTCCCTCAAGGGAACAGAGACTTGAGGTCAGAACCATGCACACTTTTCATAACTCCAAAGCCCACAATTTCAGCCACGGTTTCTTTTGTTACCTTGATTTAGAAGAGCATTTTATCAGTCAAAAGCAGTATTTCATCAGATCATAAGAACCACTCTGAAATCACCAGGACAGATATTTCTACTCTTTTTTAGGAGACTAGGAAGCTCGGTTCAGAAAATTAAGTGCCTGGACCAAGGCAGTGTTATCACTACATAGCCAGAACTAACCTATGTGCATGGTATTGTTTGTTTCCTGCCTATCGTCTGTTCTGTTTAATTTATGTTTTCCAAATTATTTAAATATAAACTTTAATTTTACTTTGGTGAAAATTTTGGAAAAATACTGGTTTAGCGTGTTTTCTTTGTTTTAGGAATATTCTTTTTTCCATTTGCTTTACTGAAATAACTATGCTTATAAAGCTTTTCACTAAAGTCCCTTTGTTTCTTCACAGAATTATGTAAAATGAGTACTTATCTAGGTCAATTTAACATATTAGTTTTATAAGAAAATACAAGGCATAAATTTTTTAAGTTGGAGGTACATAAAAATACAGAATGTGTATTGAACATATTTAGGGGAAAAATGAAGCCTGTGATACAGCTATCCAGAAGCTATTTTCTAGTTTGGTCTTAAACACTTTTGCCTGATTACTACATGAGTGCGTTATTATATGAAAGTGAATATTTTTGTTATTCATTCATCTTTGCTAATCTGGTGTGCATAAAATGGATTTTTTATAAGTTTAGGAAAACTTGGAGGCTAGTTACATATTTAGGAATCAGTGAAACAAAATTTAGTCATAATTGAAGTAGTTAGATAATCTGAAACTTGGCTCTCAATTTAAATGTAGTTATTTATTTAAATGTAGTATTTATTTATCTTTCTCAGTGACTCTCAAGACCTACTTTGATTAAAATATTGTAGATTTTTTTTTAAGTGAAGTTTGGAAATAGTATCAACCCTTCACAGAGAATTTGTTTATTGCACAGAGTACTAAACATTCATAATAATTTATTATAACAATGAATTCAGATGTCCTTTTAAATTTTCATAAAGATTATAGAATAGTTATGCCAATTTTTAATCTCTTCTACTTTTAATTATCTTTCTAGGCTTTGGGTAAATGATCAAACAAAAGATACTACTTTAGCTATTATTTTCTTTCTTTCACTTATTACATGACTAAATTGCCTTTCTGAATTCTGCTTTGGATTGAATATGTTGGTGAAAATTGGAAAACTGTAATATAACCATAGCTAAATTATTGTTAGATTTGATCTTTAAAATCACACCAAAAAAGAAAAAAAAAAACATAAATGAGGTGTAAGTGTTGAAACAAGTTAGAAAAAACTAAAGAAGGAAGTATCATGTAAAATAACCTTTTGGTTGAGTAATGGGAACTATTCCCTTTAGAATGTATCCTTGAAGGAGTCGTGATCATCTGGTTTTAATGATGAAATTAATGCCTAGGGTGGTTAATTAATGAAATAAAATGGAATTATTGCTGTCTATAAGGCCATGGACTGGCCAATTTGTCTAAAATTATACTATTACATAGTTGAAGATTGATTTTGGAATATTTCTCTAAAGTTTATAACCAAGCTAACACAGGCCTGATTCTAAATAGTTGTAAATCACATTTAATTGTGATGCACATCACTCTCCTACCTGTCAGATTAATGCTGTGTATCATCAGTCCTCTTATGATCACACCTTCTACCTAGAAATGACTGCGTCTTTTCCTTACTTCTCCGGCCACTTTTCTTCTGACACTAAGCAAACTCAAGTTCCCTCCTCTAAATTGTAGAAATCACAAAGCAAAATCCTGTTTGTTTTTTTCCTTTTTTCTAATCATTAAGTCTTTCCTTAGGTGATTTCAAACATTCACAGGGCCTTAAATACCTGCCAAACACCCCAAATATACAAAGCAAATCGTAGTCCAGACTTTTCTACTCACCTTCTAATCTGTATATCCAACTATCTGCTGGGTTATCTACTAGGATGTCTTATAACCTTCACAAGTATCATATGTGTTCATTTCCTTCACATAAGAGTTTCTCTCCCTCTGGCAAAGACTCCATCTAATCCTATCCATTTCATTTAGTGAATGATACCTTAGCTAGTTATACAAAATTGCCCAAAACAGTGAATGGAAATCATCTTTTATTTTTTTCTTTCTCCTTTATGCATATCAGAATGGTCACCAAGCGTATTAGATGTAGCCAGTAAAATATATGTTAAATTCGTCATTTGCTCATTCAGCCAATGTTTTGAGCACCATGTACCAGGCACTGGATTAGGCACTAAATTATGCAAGTGTGAACAAGACAAACAGGATCCCCATTCTCATAGACTATTTATTACAGTGGTAGAAGCAGGAAAAATGTAAATAAGTAAAACTAATACAATCATTCTACGACTCAGCCACAAAAAACAATGGTGATCTAGCACCTCTTATATTAACCTGAATGGAGCTAAAGCCCATTCTACAAAATGAACCATCATAAGAATGGAAAAAAACAAGCACCATATGTACTCAACAGCAAAGTGGTACTAATGGATCAACACTTAAATGTGCACATATAACACATAAATGTGCACATAACATCCATCGAGTGTTGGGCAGGTGGAAGTGGGGTGGAAGGGATGAGTATAATTACACCTAATGGGAGTGGTGCACACTGTCTGGGGGATGGACCAGCTCTGACTTAGGTGGGGCAAAGGAAATATATGTAACCTAAACATTTTTACTCCCATAATATTCTGAAATTAAAAAATAAATAATTCTACAATAGAATGTCATTCAGGAAATAAATGGTGTGCTATGATAAAGAATAATAAGAGTAGATCTATTGGAAATATGTTGGTTAGGAAAGAACTTCCTTGAACTGTGACCTAAATGATGAGAGTGATCTAGCCATAAAAAAAGGGCCCAAGAAAGGGCAACTCTGGTATATTTGATGTAAACTTCATTGTTTCCTTATTGTAGACTTCAGTTTCCTGACAAAGACCCATGTGGTCTTGCATGAATTGGCCTCTGCTAACCATATATACAATAAAGGTGTCAGAGACTGTACAGGATATTGCAATATAGCTGAAATTAAAAAGAGAGAAGTTTGGTAATTGTAGGACTTATATTGGATAGAGTTAGAAATAAACTAAGAAAAAAGAAGTTAAGAAAAATGTCAGACAGTAATAAGTTCTACAAAGATTCAGTGGAGTCACTGAGAGGTCAGGGGAGGTCCTTTGGGATGTGACATTTAAAAGCGAGATTTAAATGACAAGAAGGTGTCAGTTTTGCAAAGATTAAGGGAAACATGCTTTAAAGGAAAATACAGAATTAAAGGTGTTAAGGCCATCAAAATCTTAGTGTGCTTAAATGAGGGAAGGAGGCAATTTGGCTGGATGTGAGGGTGGACCGGAGAGAAGTACAAGACAGAGTATATAGGAAGCCAGGAGGGAAATCAGGGTAGGGGCTTGAATTTTATTGTAACAGTTTGGATCATTTTCAATGGCATAACATCATACATGTTACTTCTTATTTATTTTTTTACAAAAGTAAAAAAAATTACTTTTCATGCAATTCTAATTACTTAGTTTAACATGAAAGAAATGTTTGTCCTGGTAGGGTTTTAAAAGTCATATGCTGTCAATTATTTAGTAAACATATAGCTTCTTTAATTGGGCTGTGTTTGGGCTTTTCCATAACGCATTGAATTATAAATTTCCTTCTACTTCTCCTATGCAACAGGAATGCAGCTATTCTGAGGCAGTCCTACCTTTTGCAATTTCATCTACAATTTGACATTTGGATTTGTTGACATCATTAAAAAGGGCTGCTATACTGGCAACAAAAGTAGAAATCAAGTGAGTTATTACACACCTGAATCTTCAGAAAAGAATATTTTGGCTCATTTGGAAAATATGGAAATATTAAACAGCACCAAATGAAGTCGCCACAGGAAGATTGCTGTTTACTTTCTATGAAATGAATTCACATTCAAACAACTGGAAGTGAGCCATCTTACAAATGTTGTAGAAATTAACCAAAACTTAACATGCTCTGTATAAAATTAAAAGTTTCAATAACTATATTTTGCCTTTTATAGTATATAAATATTTTTGAAGGTAAAACACACAAATAATGGTAAGAACAATTAAACATAGTTCACAAGTATTATGAGGTCAAACAGTGATTCTTATTTATTGTTCATTTCCCAATAATTTATCAATTTATGAAAATATCTTTGTTCTCTGAATTGTAGGAGTTGAAGTAGAATGGAATAAACAAACACAGTGGGGCCTCCCTCTTCTTTATATAAATGTGCACAAAGAAACAGATGTGTCTGCAAATTTCTGAGCTTTTCTCTCAATTTCTAGACAAATGAGAAAAAAAAATGCTGAATTCAAAATTAAGGAAGAATATGACTTCTATTATTTAGGATGCATAAAATAATTAAGACACATTATTTGTCAAGTATAAATCATAGCCAGAGCAACTACTATGATAACATAAGGGTTATTGTACCCACCTAATCTAGGCTGTTAGGTTTAGTAAGATAAGTAGAGAAAAGATTCCATATTTGGATTAATGTCCAGAACTTATGTGGCTGATTTGTTTACAAGCAAATAAGTGTAAACAATGTCTAGGGAAGACTTAAAAAGGTAAATGTTAATGGTTATTAAGTATGAAATATCCGATTTCTTTAAGTACTAAGTTTGACAGTTGATATCACTGACATTTCATGTAAAACTTCTCATTTTATTTTTATTGTGAAGGTACATCCTCAGTTTTTCAAATGCATGTTTTGGTTTCTGATTATCTTTCAAATTTTATACAGAGCAATTTTTGTGAAACCATGGATAAGTAAAAAATTCATGTTATTTTCTAATGTGAGTTCCATCATGGAACCAAGGCAGCTCAGCAAGCTAGAATATTAACAAAGTGTTTGGGAAGGGTGTGGTTAATGAACACATAGTACATGGATGGTTCGAGAAGTTCCATTCCTGTGATTTTAATCTTGAAAATGAACCACATGGGTGACCTGAGACCAAGGTGAATAATGATGAGCTGAAAGCTGTATTGGAAGCGAATCCATCTCAACCTCGTATGAATTAGCAGCAGGGTTTGATGTTACTATTCCAACAATATTGAACCATTCGAAACAAATCGGCAAAGTAAAGAAGCTGGATAGATGGGTACCACAGGAATTAAATGAGCATCAGAAGAGAAATCGTCTTGAAGCTTCCCTTTCTTTGGTGTCACAACATAAAGGCAAACCATTTGTACACCGTATTGTTATGTGTGATGAAAAATCACAGTCCAAAACCAAATATTCATCAAAAAAGCTAATGGTGTCTGTTTGGTGGTCCAGCACTGGTATTATCCTCTACAGCTTCATGAAAACTGGTCATCGATCACAGCAGATGTCTACTGCAACCAATTAGAGGAAATGATGAAGATGCTTATGATTATGCAGCTGAGATTGGTCAACAGAGACAGGCCAATCCTATTGCAAGGCAATGCCAGATCACATGTTACACAAACAAAGCTGGTCAAACTACAGAGGCCAGACTTGGAAACTCTCTGCCATGCACTGTATTCGTTAGACCTTGCACCAACTGACTACCACTTCTTCCAGACTTTGGACCACTCCTTGCAAAGAAAAATATTCAATTCTCAAGAAGCTGTGGAAAACGTCTTTTGTGATTGCATCACCACTCACTCTCCGGGCTTCTTTGCTGCTGGCAGGAACAAGCTACTGTTAAGATGGCAAAACTGTGTTGACAGATTAGTTACATACTTTGATTAATTGTACAGCTTTTTGTTTGAAATATAACAAACTACACTTTTGATACAAAATTGGACATTCCATATTTAATGATCTAATAAAGGTATTGAATAACCATAACGATAGTCTTATTTTCTTTATTTAAAGTTTTTCCATGTTGTTAATCCCTTACTGTGTGTGCCTAGTTTATAAATTAAACTTTATTATAGATATCTATACATAGGAAAAATAGTATATAGAAGGTACTCTACAAGGTTTCAGGTATCCACTGGAAGTCTTGGTATATATCCATGAGGGATAAGTGAGAACTATTGTATGTCTAAGAATCTTAATATTTCTCAAAGTCTATTCATGTAACAAAGTTATCTTATATTTTAAATAAAAATTTAATAGTTTACTACTATTTGATATTTATAATTTCTACTAAGACAAAGCCAGGATGAGGCTAAATTCTGGACCCCAATTTGGTGGTTTCATGTAAAGGTACAGGGACTTCGTTTTATTCTACTCACTATGTTTGGGGGATTTTTATCATTATTTCTCTAATTTTCTTGTCCATTTTTCTGTCTTTATTTACACATTTTGATATTTTCACAACTCTCCAAGAATCTATTAATTTTTCTTAAAAATCTTCTTTTCATTCAGATTGAAAATTGTTTATTGATGTCCCTTGAATTCACTGACACTATCTATTTATCCTCATTCTTCTATTAAAGCCACACAACAATTTTTCACATTAGATATTACATTGTTAAGCCACAGAATTTTGGATTCTTTTAAATAATTTATAAAAAATTTCTGTTAGAATTTATTGTTATGTCTTCTAATTCTTTACACAGATATTTTCTTTTGTGTGTTTTGGCATAATTATCATGGCTGCCTGAAAATCTCAGTTTGCCTCACCATGAACTTAATCTCAGAGTTAGGCTCCACCGACTGGTTTTGTCTTGTTTATTTTAGCTGGCAATTAAATTGGTTAGATTTAACTTTCAAACTCTGTTTTTTTTTTTTTTTTCTCCATTGGCGGCTCCAATCTCACTTCAATTCTTTTATATTTAGTTCTTTGAGTTTGTCCTTTGTTTGCAAGTTTGAAGGGTTCCAGAGAGGAGAGTAGTTTAAAGACAGATTCGTAGGTTTCCCTCAACAGTGTCTCTCTTCTCTTAGATTAACTCCTTTACATTTTAGTTGCTGTGATTATTCCAAATATTTACCCCTCTTTCTTTGGGCCAGAAATTTTGCAAGTTTCCCTTAAGAATTTTCCCTCCTTGTGCAAACTCTCTGCAGCTGGCTTTCAGGCTAACGATGTAAAATGTGAAACCCATGTTGCAGTATTTATTTTTTCCAAGTGTTAATTCTCATATAGAATTAGTCGGCTTTTGCTTATTCTCCAGTTGCCTTATCTATTTTATCCAGAGTTTATAGCTTTTATCTATAAGAATGTTGTATTAGTAGGAAATTACTCAGTTATACCAAAGTGGATGGACAGCTTTTAACTTTTAATGTGTCACTAAATATGTCTTTGATTTTGTTGTTATTTTCTTGTGCCAAAAATTCAATAATTGTTTGATGTTTACCTTTGTAATTATATTAAAATATTTTGTTTTAAAATAAAGCTCTTATTTGATCATTGTGCATGAAGGATATTTAATAAAGTATGACTTAGTTTCTTAAGTAAATTGAAATTTGAGTTGACACCATAAAAATAGCAATACTGTAGACCAATTTACTGCTGTAATTGTGTCAGGGTAATGAAAAATTCAAACATGAGCTTAAAATATAAATTATATATCTCTACCAAATGACGGCTAAAAGTTGTCCTAGCATGCTGTATGAGAATTTTGCAAGTCAAATATTCAATGTTAAAGATAAAATAGAAATAGACAATAGAAATAAAAATTTAATTTATATTAAAGTCACTGCCGAAATAGTTCGCATTTGTTATAACAGAATTTATTGATTTTCTTCAACTAAGTAATTTGTTTCGAAGTATTTTTCCCAGTTCTGCAATAATAAAAATTAAATTTATACATTAAGTTATAATTTGAATCCCAGTTACTAAAAGATGGTGATGGTTAGTAAAGAAACAATGGGAAACTTCAAGCAGATAAGACAAATATACAGCATTATCATTTGATACATAATTATAATTGACTATTTAATTGCTCATTTAGTATAGGTATGATTAAATATGAGATCCAATTATTCTGAATTAGCAGATTAAAGTTTAATATTCCTTTAATTCTGATAATAAAATGTTAATTCTATTTATTTTACCGATTTCAGTGTTTATAATTTTTAAATGTAAAACCAGACTTCACATAATGCATTTTTTCTGTAAAAACCACACTCAGTCTATCACATTAAGTTAATGCTGCTAATTTGAATGTCATTGATTTTTAAATTTGTATCTAATTAATTTTCAAAACAATTTCTTTAAATAAGAGCAAAAGGGGTAAGACATTTTTATGTGGTTTAGGTCTGCTCCCATTTATAGAGTATAAATATTAGAGTATAATATTAGAGTATAAATTACCTCCCAATATACTCTAATATTGGGAGTATAAATTATACTCCCAATATTAGAGTATAAATTACCACTAAAATTCTTCATGTGTCATTTTCCATTAATAATGGACACTTTCCTTTAATGGTCCCTTTCCCCAGGACCTACACAAAAATAGTGTAGCATGAAGCCTGTTTTCTACTACCACCTACTACCTATAGGATGTCAGGTAAATACATAAAATCCCTGCACTTCAATTTCCCCCTTTGGAAAATGGTCAATAATAATAATAGTACTGCCCTCTTGGGTATTATAAAGATTAAATGAGTGATATTTGTAAAACACTTAGATTAGTTCCTGACATAAAACATATGCCATTTACACATTTGTAAAATACAAGTATTACTAGTCAAGTAGAGGAAGCAAACCTTCTAAATAATGCCTCTTAAAGGGGCTATGCAAAAGAGGAAAAGGCATATATGAAAGAGTAAATTTTATCAGGAAAGTTTTGAAACAGAAGCTTTTTGTAGACACCCTGGAGAGCTATTAGATCTTAGAAAACGTTAGAAGAAAAAGAACAGAAGGTTTAAACAACATTTGTCTCTTCCCCAATGTCAGCCCAGTTCTGTTTTGCATATTAGGTTTCTCTCACATGGATGGTCAGTTCATTTCGTTGTTTAGTCCTCTGCAGCACCTGTGGTCTGGTTCTTCTAAGGCACCTCCTCAGGTACTTTTCCCTTTGCCTCCTTTGTCTTCTTATTATGGGGTATTATTGATAATGAGTGCTACAACAAGGTTAGCCAGGGCTTCTCATTTAAAACATCAAAGCATCCTAACTCTTGATTTAGAATGTATAGAAGAGGCATTACATCCACACACATGGGTGATAAGTCACTGAGAGAAGGGAGATGCCCAGATTCCACCTGTTCTGGCCTCCATGTGTTCTAGGTAGGACATCCTGATTTACATGACTGTATCTTTAAAATAAGTCTAGGAGGTAGTTGGCCATTTTTCCTCAAGACACATTCTTCCAGTGTGGGTGTAGAAAGGGAATTAAGAGAATTTTACCTCTCTAAGTCCATATGTAGAATTGAGGATTTGAATCTCTAGAGATTAAATAATAGCAGCAAGTAGTGGTAAGAATTGGCACCTTTGGTTTGTCTTTGTAAGATATCTTCATTAAAACTTCACAATTACCTTGTGGAAATAGTTAAAGAAAAAAACTGAAGTGCTCTAATTGACTACACATTTGGGATGTCTGCAGTTAGGGAAAATTCACACATTGATAGTGAGAGAAAATGTGCTGATCAGTAAATATTAACTGCCAACTTAGCGGTAGTGGAGTCAACTTAGAAACTCTAAAACTGGAAATTCCCACAGCAAGATAGAATATATTCAATCTTCTGGTTTTGTAAGTATGTGTTACTGACTCTTTTCATCAATATTCTTTATTCCTGTTCCTGTAATATCAAGAGACTATATAATATTTCCAGTGGAATAGTCTATATATTTTGTTATAGTAGATAAGAACAATAGCATTACATATTACGATTTTATAAAAAAGGAATAGGGATTCATTACTTATTTTTATAAACTCGATATATTAATATTAGTCTAAAAAAGATCTTTGTAGTGAGAAATAGGAGAGTTGTCAAAAACCCTAAAGTCAATGCCCTTCATTTTAATAAAAGAGCCTTGATAGTTTTAAAGATATCAAGTGGAGGTACAGCAAACCTTTTATCTCTAGTTTTCTCACAGAAATTACTTTCTATCTCGCCCAACTGAAAGCAATCAATTCATTACAAATCTTCTGCATTTAATATCCCCAATCTGAATGAAAAGCTTTTCTTTAATCCAAGTGACATTTTCTACTTTGCTCTCTGTATTATATTTGTAATTACATTGAAGTTACTATTTGTTTATAATTTGGTCATAATACATGATATAACCTAAGAGGAAATAACTAGCAATGTTACAAACCATTAATTTTCATGGACAAAGTTGGCATTTCACAGATGTAATTTGCAAGTCAAATATATGCTTTCTCCCTCTTGGATACTTTTTTATTTACAGGAACTCTTGGTTGAATTAATAAATAAACAGTAGCTGAAATCTTTCATTTTAATTAGTATAAGGTGGCATTTGTAGAGGAATGTTTAACCAAGAGATCTGAGATGCTGTCAGACAGGGGATTAATGCTAAAACAAAGATCTGAATAAATATGTGGTTTTTCAAATCAAATTCACTAAACACACCGGGGATCACACTTTAGATAAGACTCTTGCATTTAATATGAGACAGTATAGCCAAGCTCTTTGGACTGTGATAAATTACTCAGCAGGTGTCTTTGGAAACAGGAAACAACAAGATATTATTCTTACCCCTAAAACTGTCTAACCCTATTATTTTCTTAGAAGCTAGACAGTTTTTTAAGTGAAATGAAAAGACTATTGCTTGGAATTATAACACTCTACAGGTATTTAATTCAGTACTAACATCAAGGTCATTCTTTGAAAGAATATGTATTAATGGTAAAATGGAAAAGCATGGATCTTCTCTTTCAAGGATGATAAACAAGTAAAGTAAGCTAATCTTTCCACTTCTGATCTAGGTTTTTGCTTTTTGTATCAATATTGTACAAGTTCCAAATTTTATAACAACTAGTCACTTTATGTATTTGTAAAAGTGTTCTCTGTCTTTTCCTCATGCTATTTTTTATTTATGCTGAAACAAAGATAAATCTGCCTCTTTTTTATGTTTTTTTATACCATGTTGCACATGTTCATCCATGGGACAACCATTCCTAGAACAATATCTTTGCTCAAAGATTTTTTTAGGTGCTGTCTAGAATTCAAAGATGTATGAGATGTGCTCTCTATCTTTGTTGAATTTTCTATTCGGGGAAGTAAGACAAGTGCACAAGATTGGGTTATACATATTATAAAAGTGTTACAGATAATGACACAAGAATTCACCAAAGGCAGATATGAATTCTAGTTGGACCAATCATGGAAAGGGGATTGACTGGTAATTTTTGAGTGGTATACAACTGTCCACACTTTCATTTAGGTAACCCACATACCCTTTGTATACACATTTGTCCAAATTAAAAACTAAAATGTCAAATGACTCTCATCTAGAATTTAGGTAACTTAATAAGCAAATCAACATTTTCTCCTTTCAAATCTCACAAGCCTTTACAGCTATGCATTGTACACAAAAATCATCTACTAAAAATTTTTATATAGATTTACTTTTCTTTTCATGAGATCCCAAGATTCACAAGTTTTAATTACATTTATAACCAGTATTTTTACAATTATGTTGATTCAGTATCATATTTAGTGGGATGTATGTGAGAAGCAAAAGACTAGCTAGAAGAGTTTACCAATCTGATTATTTCAGGTTTGGACAATGTAGAAAATGGCATTTGGCAGTTCTATGTGAAAAATTTCAACTTCCACAGTGGGTAGAAAAAGAAGCAAACATTTTACTTATAAGAACTTATTTGCTTGCACAAAAGAGCTTATTAAAACTCTAAATAAAAATATGCTTTTAACATAAGCATCTTAAGAAAATGCAATAGTTTGGATTTATTCTTTAGAAACTTAGAGAAAAATACATGGTTAGGGTAAAATATCTACCATTAAATTTTGCCAATTCAATTTACTAATTCCTTATGTTTGAATTTTGGTATCAGTGGAGAAGAGAGAAATTTTTCAGGAATCATATTTTTATTTGAATATAATTCAGATAATTTTGTATGGTTCAGTATTAAGAGTAAAGACTTCATTATACATACTTTGGCTTAAACTAAATATATTTGTTTTTCCAATGCACATATTTTCAATGTCTTGTTTTTCAGTTATTTTATCTTCTTTGTAAAAAAAAAAGAAAATATAAAAAATATCTATCTTATAGGTACACATTTTTAAAGTTATGAAAAGAAAGAAAAATGCTGAAGTTTATTTAATAAAGATCATGAAAGTGCCTGTGAAAATATTCCAGGATGAAGGAAACGGCAGCAATTTCAAAAGTGCAGTTCTAAAGATTCTTTATATTCAAGGAAAGGTAAAAGTTTCTTTTCATCTCTCACAAAGGAGCTTTTATAGTCTCATGATACACTAAAACAAAACTCAGAACAAAAGATTATATGAACTTAGCCTAGAAGTTTGCAAGTCAGAATTCAGTCTGACACTTTTCTTAGTAGCCTTAGAGGACACAATGAAACAGAAATCTAAGAAACCAAATGCTGTATTATACAAATTTAAATTTTGTTACAGACAATTCTTCTCAAACTGAAATGATTTTCAAACCAAACCAATCACCTTTTTTTAAAAAAAAAAATAAAAGATGCACATTTGTTTAAAATTTTTAAACAAGTAATTCCACTTATATGAGTTTTTCCAGCACGCTGGGTCCTCTGGCTTTTCATCACTATTTCCTCTTTTTGGAAACATGCCTGTACCTAGAACACCAACAAACAGTAGATACAAGATATTACTTCTAGAGCCAATATTAGTCTTAACATATTTATTTTATATCATTTCATGTCTTTTTACTGTATTTACTTCACCCGGGAACTATCCTGTCTCAAGATTAGTTCTTATGTATTGTGCCAGCTTTAGAATGTTTTTAGTTATGAGTTAGAGAAAAGAGACTCACACTGTCTTACGCGGTTGTAGGAAGCATCTGAGATAGGATAGAATGTCGTTACTGATGCTACATTTAAAAAAAGAAGATTCCTAAATTTGAAATGATTCTCCAATAAAGAGAATTCTGCAATTAGAAATTACATCATGGAATCAGGTTGCAGTGGCAGAAATTATGCAATGTGTATTTGTGTGTGTGTGTTCTTTTAAATATATCAATTCATAAACACAGGCCCCATGGACCCCTCTTACATGGGTATTTGGACAACACCTGCTATAAAAATCTGTTCAGAAATCTGTTACTACAAAATGAGAAAACCAAACAGAGTTCATCTTTATCAAGTATTTTTGGAACTATATGTTCTTAATGCTACCTAATTGACAAATGCCAGAAAAACCATGCAACTATTATTTTCATAAAATTACCATAGTTTTTTTTTTTTTTATAAATTACTAAGTTCCAAATATCATTATTTGTTGCACCAGGAAGAAAGAATTTTTAAAAATTTTATATGAATATATTTTAGAATTCTGTGTCCATTATTGTGATCTATATATAACTAATCTTCCACTGCTAAAATATAAAATTAGGAGGTTTTTTTTCTCCTGTTTGTATTCTGAACTTGCCCATCTGATTGTTCGTGTTAGTATTCATTAGAACAGGTAGAAATTACAGTGGAAACAATCTGAGATCTCAATTAAACAGTTCTGTGTTTTAGACCATTAAATATAAACTATGTGCTGGGTACTGTGTTAAGAACTGCAGGGGTGCATGATCCTTGTCAACTGTTTTACAATTCTTATCACAGTAGGTTTTGAAAAACATACTACTGTAGCACCTGACAAATGAGTTAGATTCTGGAATCATCCTATAAGTTGAAAACTATGTATTTACAGAATTCCTCTTGAAAAATTCTAAGAAAAAAATGTTAATGTTGAGTAACCTAAACTCAAGGCAATCCTCCAGCATTGAAATGAATAACTATTTCTCTGGCTAAATCATGCTTAGAACAATGGACATCTGCCATGATAAGCATTACAGAAATCAAAAGATTTCAGTGAAAAGAAGATACTTATTCTCCCCCCTATATTCCAATTGGACTTATAGTCACTGGGCTTATATTCATTTAAATATTCACTGGGCTTATATTCATTTAAATATATTATAGTTGGGCTTCTATTCATTTAAATAATTATCTACTCCCCTGTTTTTATGTTTTCTGTTTGTTTTATGTATATAGGTATGCATGTATTTCTATCTGTCTCTATTTTGCTCACTTTTATGCTCTTCTCTCTTTCCAGGTACCAATACTGAATCCTTAACACATGGCTAATGCAGTAACACTACCAACAAATGATTCTGAACAAGATGGCGAGAGGTGAGTATATCTGTCTTTTCCAACATTCCTTGGGGTTCAAGAGAACAATGGATAACCTCCAGTTAGGTAGGAAGTAGGAGAAACTAGCATGGCAAGATAATACTGAGATGAGCTTCTTAGATATATGGGTAGAATTTTGAATGGCAGAAGCAGTAAAGGAAATACCATTTCCAATGAAGGGAATTGCCCAAACACACAAGTAGAAAAGAAGACATATCTCCAGCATAAAATAAACTTGGAAAGGTATTTGAAGACATATTAAATACACTTGCATATGAAATTTATGATAAAATGCAAATTTATTTCAGTCTTTTAACTGGATGCACAACTTACTAACTAGATGTACCCATAATAATTATAAATTTAAAAATTTAAAATTATACCAGTTTGCAAGAATGTTAATGCATAGAAAAATTTAATTAAGCAAATATAAAAATGCATGACATATTTACTCCCTAATATGCCTTCTCTACTGCCCATGAAATTGATACATTAAAAGAGGGAATGAATATAAAGTTGATAAACTTTGTTTCTTTTAAACCTTTCATAAAAGATAGTGGGTCAAAATGAAATACTTCCAATTACTAAAAAGTCAATTTTATGTCTATTTTCTACTTTTCTCTCCTTTTCTTCATCAAAGTCTTTTAAATTTATTGAAAAAGGACCATATGCTTGTGCAAGTGAGAGAAAATAAATAAATTAATTTTTCTGTGATGGGGGAGTGATATTTACACATGGTATTTAGTTTCCTGTCAGTGTTTATCTTTGACCTTGGTTCTAGGTCAAGGTGAAGGAAAATCAGCAGATGGCTGGAGTTCCAGCACCTCATCTTTAGCCAAGCAAAACAAAGATAATGAGGAAAGAGGGAAAACTCATGTGGTTAGAGGTCTTAGATGAACAGTAATACCTATCTATTCTTTGATTCTGCTCCAGCTAGGATCAGGCAACTTGACTGTCTCTTTTTTAAAGTAATAAAAATAATAATTTTAAAATGAGTATATATTTTTTAATCTGTATAGACTGTGTGGTTGCTTTTAAATGTAGGATAAAAAGAAATAAAGACTTTCATTTACGTCTTAAAATAAGTATATAAAATGTGTGACTAAAAATAATACATTTTTCTGAGATGAGTGGTTTTTAAAGAGAAGGACAAAGGCAGTTTTAAAAGAGAACTTTCTTCTGGATAAAATGCTCCTATAGGCTGGCTATATTCTGTGAGAGGAATGCAGAGACATTGTTCCTTATTGAGATGCATAGAGTTAGTAATAACCTCTAAATTATCTATAAACTCTCAAATGATATTAAAGCTGCTATATTTTTATCTTGAAAATGCAAGTCTCATTGTAATGGGTTTTTCCTGTCTAACCATTGCCTATCAAGAATTGTGTTTGTTTTCTGAAAGAATGAATATGCCTGCAAAGAATAGATTATTACTTTGCCTCATGAAAATCAATTAAGGATTTTGTCTAAAGCTTTATCAAACACAGCAGAATTTATATTAATACACCCTAGAGAGTATATACATATCAGGGGTTGCTACTAGGACATGATTTGCATGTGCATCCTATACAATCTGAGCATGAAGTGTAAGAGAATTTGGGGCTACAGCCAAGTCCCCAAGGTTACAGACTGCCAGATTTCCAAAGAAGTTACATGGACTCCATGCTTCAAAAATATGGCTAGGCTCTCCTAGGGATTAATATTACCTCATCTTGAAATTGGCAATTAAAAATATTAATAGTTTAAGATGTTATGGAGCTCATGGCAACCCACATACAGCTGGGGCCTTCTGGGAACTTGGCATTTAAGAAATGGCATCTTTATTTGGGATTTGAAAGATGCAAAGTTGTTATCAAAGTAGATGAAGGAATAAATAGTGGACTCATTTAATGACTTGGTTCATAGCGTGAGGTAAAAAAAAAAAGTGAAATGAATGTATTAATCTTGCTTTGTCTACTTCAAGGGTAGCTAAAGGACTTAATTAAAATCAGAAGAGTGATAAGGAAGTATAAAATGTTATTTATGCAACAGGATTGCATCTTATTCGTTTATTTATTTAGCATGCAATACATCCTTTCCAAGAGCTGGGAGGGGAGTCAGTGCTAATGGGATGTGTAGACTCATTAGGGCTGGTTGGAGCAGAAGGTTAGGCTTCTCAGCAGTTCTTTGCTGATGGGGTGCAGGAGGCTATGGTTTTCCACATTTATGTTTGACTAAAGAAGGGTATTTATTGCTAAAAGTGTTGTTTACTAGATCATTCTTTCCCAATCCTTTGACTAAAGAAAGTAGTTTTCTTGGGAGAGTGTTTCACAGGTGCTAGTTTCTTCAGGACATAGAGTAGGCTAAAAGAAAACCTACAGACTCACTATCCTGTTGTTCTTTGGGTCTGAAGGTTTCCAGCCAATCCGCCTTCTCCTTTCCATTTTTCAGAATTTTTAAAAATAGAATATTCAGGTATTTTAGCTGTACCTAGTGGGAAAAAAAAGGGGAAAATACCCGTGTCCTGGATCTTGTATGTACTGGAATATTCTTTTTAAAGTTTGCAACTGCATTAATTAAAATACATTTTATTTATTGCCATTTTGTAACAGTAACTATTTCAACTTATAACCACTATATTACAATCAACTCTACAAGGACATGGGTATTGCCTAGGGCTCCAGGGGAGACTTACTTATTTCTGAGGTGCTGTGCTGTGTTCTTTCTCAAGCTTGTGTTACAAGTTTTCCCATTGCAGTAGGAGTTAAATGGTTAGTCAGGAGACTCAAAGCAACCGCAGGGTATGTGCATTTATCTTCTCTTGACATTTTCACTGTCAATCAGGAGCTCTGGGGAAAAACCTCATGAGTGAAATTTATTTGATTTTCTTTATCATGCAGTAATACTAGAGATAAACTTAATCTGAGCAATGTTATGAAATCACTGCTTTAAACTTTTAATGTGTGTTTCTTCCAGGCAGCATTTTCACGGGCTATTCTCTAAGGTTTACTGTTATATAGAGAAATGTGTTGAGTGAATAAATAAAAAAACCTCCTAATATATAGATATATTGGTAAATGTTGAATGAAACTGCACAAGCCATATTTCCCTTCAGTTTTGAAGATTGTACCCATGGGTTTTATTGGTTTTAAAATTCATCTTTATGACTGTAGAGGTGAGTTCACTTTTATGCCTTCTTTTTCTGCAGAAAAAAATAAAATCATGGGTCTCTACACTAAATATTTTTACTGTTCTCTGGTAAGTTTCTTTCATAATTCAACATAGAAAAGGCTTATCATTTATAATGTCTCAATTTTTGTAGTTTCATCTGTCTGGAGATGTTTCAATGTGGGTAGCATGAAGTACATATTCAGTGAATATGAAAAACTGCTCTTTTTCTAAAGCTGTTATTTAAAATATAAAATCATCTTCATATTTTATTCAAATTGCTTTTTCACATCATCTGCATCATCTTGGAACAAAGAAACACAAATGACAGGAAAACTCTTTGTTACCATGATATACAAGAATAAGAAAAAAAATCACTGAATATGATTTTCGTGTCTAACTCTGTTTAATCCCTTTCTGGGATTAAAAAAAACAACAACAACTAAACAAACAAACAAAAAGCCTCCCTATATAGTAAAAGCCATAATTTTATCTTTGGTTCCTAAGATGGCTGCAATGATCTTTCTGCTTCTAATAAAATTTTCTAAATATCATTTGTATAATCATCTTAAAGCAAATCAATCATTGTTGATTTTTAATATTTAAACATTAATCTGGATTTATTTCTAGAGGGTAAATAATTTACATAGTTATATAATGTAAAATCTTTAAATTATATATGTGTAAGATCATATATATAATGTAAGATCACACCATTCTGAGATGAATACTGAGATGAATGACTTTGAACTTGAGCTTAGCGATCATTGCCTGAAAGCAGTAGTTCTCAACTATGAAGTGTGGGTTCCCTCCAGAGACATTTGACGATGGACATTAAGTAAATGCCCAGACATGTGTTGATTGTCACGACGGGGGCTGCTATTGGCATGCAGGTGGTAGAGTCCAGGGATGCTGCTAAACAGCACAGAACACACAGGCACCCCCCACAGGAAAGAATTATCTGGCTCAAAATGTCGATTGTGCTGCAGTCAAGAAACCTGGACATGAAAAGAATAATTCTAGAGTTTTGTAACTTATGGATTATTGAAACTTGAAATAATAAATAACTGGTCATGCTACGGATTTTGTTTTCTGTGGTCATGTATGCATAATAGAGCACAATATATAACAGTTGATCTGACAGAGGTCTTTAAATATTCTAGTGGCAGTTATTCCCTTCCAATGTATTCTCACATTGTTTACTTTGTTTGTTCATGCTTTTGGACAATACACGTTACAGAAAGTTCTTCTGAGTGACTCTTGATGAAATAGACAGGAATGAGGATAATCATCCATTTGTGGCTTTGAAAATCACTATGTATCCGTAATGTCTCTACAGGGGGTAAATTGAGGGTAGGATTTAGGTCACATTGATTTTAATCTGCATTGTACTGGATGTCAGCCCTTACCTTTTTCAAACAGACTTGCTGCTCTTTGTACTTTCCCACCTGGTCCATGCACCTCTGGAAGCCGCCTAGAGTGCCATGGGGGAGTCCACACTGGGCAACTGTCCCGCTGCTAATGCCCTGTCTACTCCATCTCTGCTGGCACCTCCCTTTGTGAGGTGCAATGCAGCCTGGGAATGATGACTCTATGCACATCTCTACCTCGGTGAAGGGGCAGATTCTTGCCAATGTGCCCCAGACAAAGATGATCTCAGTCTTCCTCTTCTTGTGTTTATTGCTTGCAAAAGAAGAATCCTCACAATTCTTGCCTCTGCATAATGCTCCTCGGGATGTTTCCCATAACAGGGTGCTTTGACTTCATAATGTTCCAGACTCAAGAAAGACAGCTTTCCATTCCACACTGACATTTTTCTCCCTAGGGTAACTGAATGTCACCAGAGTATTCTGGGAACTGGTTTAAATATCTGAGGCCAGGAGGTACCAAACTATCACTTTCTTCCAGTCCTCAGGCTGTGTTGCTGAGTCTGGTTTCCCTGCAAGATTCTATTTTCTTTAGGGTGAATTCTGTCTCGAGGACTTCTGTGTTCTTTTCTGCCACCATGTGCCAACTGCAACTCTGCCCTGTAGTCCATCAGACTCTTCTACCTATGTATAAGTTTAAGTACAGGAAAGGACCCATCTCCCCCCACCACAGGTGGCTGCTAAGTAGACAAAACATTCTTTAGGGGATGACTATCTTATAATGCATCATGACAAATTTAATCCAATATTATTCTAAGTTCGTCGAGACCCTGTTATGTCTTTAATCAGCGAAATAGATAAAAATGAAGCAAACAAACAATCATTACAAACAATACACTTTTTTACCTGGCCATGAATTGGCAATTAAGAAGACAGAGTTAACCAGCAATAACTTAGGGAGCACTGAAAGGCTTTAGGAGTACTCAGCCAATGTATTTTTAAGATCCCAAAATGGTCTGATAACTCTTGAGAGGGATACAAAGGGATCAAAAATATTGAAAAATATATTGTTTTGTGCTTGAAATATACACATATTTATACATTTATGCATTTATTCTTTTCATGTATGAATATTTTATTTAAAAAACAATGGGCCTGGCCAAATACATCTGGCACTTTCTTCAGAGAAATCTCATACTAATACCTCAGGGAATCCAGGACTGTATCAACCGAACCAGCAAAAAGAGAAGGATTCTTTGGAATTCATGAAGTGGAAAATGGAAAAAATACATTGAGTAGTATTTGATACATTCTGTCCAGGCCTGGTAAATAAAAACTATTGCAAGTTCTCAGGTGGCTTATTGTCACACAGGTGCAATGCTACCTGAATGTGTGATGTTTAGTAATCACTAGGAAAAGGACAACTGGGGGCAGTATGGCTGTAGAGGTGTAGGAAGCAATTAAATCTGGATGGGCTTGTCATCAAGGCTGGGGGTCTAAGAGGCTTAGTACCCCGTGGTAGGCTGAATAATGGTCCCCACAGAGTCCCAGATCCTAATCCCTGGGACTTGAGAATTTCACCTTTAATGGCAAAAGGGACTTTGGAGATGTGACTAAGTTAAGGATTTTGAGGTAAGGAGAGTATCCTGAATTATCTGGGCCTGGTGTAGTCCAAAAGGCCCTTATAAGAGGACCGCAGATTGGAGTCAGTATTAGGAGATATTATGAAGTAAGCAAGAGGTCGGACTGTTGTGAAAAAGGGACCCTGAGCCAAGGAACGCAGGTGGCCTCTGGATACTGGAAACACAAGGACACAGATTCTCTCTTAGGTCCTCAAGAAGAAACCAACCTGGCACACATGCTTGCTTTAGCCCAGTGGGGCTGGTTTTAGCTTCTATCCTCTATAACCATAAGAGAATAAATTTATGTTGCTTTAAGCCAATAGGTTTGTGTGTATTTGTTGCAGAAGCAGTAAGAAACTCATACAAACCCCGCTGGGGTCTCCCACAACCTGCATAGTCTCAGCTCCCAGAAGCAGAATCGCCCCTGCTGCCCACTCAAGCTCATCTCTGGTGAAAAGTTGAGGCAACAGGAACACAGTACTCACAGATATTTCACCATTTACTGGTGCATTTGGGTTTATTTTACAGAGAATGTTTTCTTTCAAGGTTTCACAGTAAATTCTATAGGATTATGTGTCCCGCAGTGAAATTTTACCCATTTCTTGAGGAGACCATTTCTGTGCAGAGAGACTTTCTCTCCTCTTGACTCAGGAAACAATTTGGGGACCAAATAGTCATGCTTTTGAATTCCATATCTGTCATTGATCTCAGATGGTGAACTTACCATCATTGACCCTCAGGTTCTCTCTCTCTCTCTCTTTTCTCTCTCTCTCTCTCTCTCTCTCTCTCTCTGTGTGTGTGTATCTTTCTCCTGGTGGCACTTTAAGGATTAAAGGAAAGGCATGTAAAACCTCTATCAAAAACGGTTTTAGTAAATAGTAACTATTCAAAATGCCCTGGCATTAAGATAGCTATTGTAGTTGGTGCGACAGACCATGAAGACAGGTAACTGCCTACATTACGGAACCACGGAAGGCCAGAGGCCTCACCTTGTTGTAGCTACGTGATTTATGTTCCCGTTGCTCCTACTTGAGAGGCAACACAGCATGAGAGTGTAGGGTCTTTGCTCCAAAAGCAAACTGCCCGTGCTCAGAGCCCATCGCCTTTATTTATTCCTATCTCAAAAAGGGGTCGCACAGATTTTGTGAATTGATGCACTTAGATTCACCGACTTGTTGCTAGTAGTCAGTAAATATTGCCATTATCATTTCTAGTGCTATACTAAAAGACATTTTTGATTGAGAGTAGAAAAAAAGAGAAAGACCAAAAACACTTAAAAGGGATTCCATCAAGACAACTTGAAATGTCGAATCAAAGGCCTTTGCACACAGGGAGGGAGGCAGACATCTCAAGGACATGCCTGTACAGAACTGAGACCCATCAGCTGTGTTAAAAAGAAATGTCTTTAAAGGCTGAAGGATAGGAAGGTGACAAAATGTACAGTAAATTGCGAATTATAAATGTTATTGAAGTTTTAGCAATTTGCTCATTATATGTCATATATTATTTGAAAATGTGCTTCATTCATAAAATCATTCTATTGCATTTTTAGGTGTTTTGTCGCCTCTATTTTTGCTTGTTAGCTTTAATTTTCTATTATTTAAACTTCTTTCAGGGTCAGGCTCACGCCTGTAATCCTAGCTCTCTGGGAGGCCGAGGCGGGCGGATTGCTCAAGGTCAGGAGTTCGAAACTAGCCTGAGCAAGAGCGAGACCTCGTCTCTACTATAAATAGAAAGAAATTAATTGGCCAACTAATATATATATAGAAAAAAATTAGCTGGGCATGGTGGCACAAGCCTGTAGTCCCAGCTACTCGGGAGGCTGAGGCAATAGAATCGCTTGAGCCCAGGAGTTTGAGGTTGCTGTGAGCTAGGCTGACGCCATGGCACTCACCCTAGCCTGGGCAACAAAGCGAGACTCTGTCTCAAAAAAAAAATAAGTAAATAAATAAATAAATAAACTTCTTTCAATGCTGTGCCATTAATAACTGCCAATCTCTGTTGCGGAATTTATCTTTCTTGAGCCTTTGGATGTTTGGCTCCCATTTCAAATTCTCTCCTAGCAGGATCTTACCCTTTGTCATAGTTAGGAATTTGCACTTATTCTGTGTGATTGTGAAATAACGTTGGGTTTCTCTCTGAACTATCATAACAATGGCTTTGTGTATTTTCAATACTAATGCCCCAGCTTTAAGCCCAGGACTGACATGTGGCATCAATGTTAATATTATTTCATAATTATGCCGTGATAGCATCCACATGATAATATAGCCCAAAGGATATTTTCTAATGTGTTTTTTGCCAACTAGAATTGTTGCTGCTTCATTCTACATTTTCTTTTACATCTCAAAAATATCATTTTTCTACATGGTTTTGAATTGGATTCTGTTAATAAAAGATATTTACACAAAATTTGGGATAAGTAATAGAAGCAGAATCTCTGTTGCTCCAGGCAGCTGAGGCCATCATCAGAGGACTCCAACATCTGGTCCTGAGCTGTGCAGTGGTTTTGTAAGGTTCCAATTTATATACTAAAACTATTTTTCTGGGGATATCTGAAATGGATTCTATTTTCTCGACTTAATCCTGAATACCACAATTAGTTTGTGGGAGCTCTATTTCACTAAAAAAAGACATTGAAAATACACTATTTTATAATATTAGGAATCCAAAAATTCAAATTCTTAGCTCGTATAATATTTTCAGAACCATAGGCAGTGCTGTCCAAACTCTGTAAGCAGTTTTGTGTGATAAAATCTCTATTATCCATAATATACTTCCTTGTAGATATTAAATTATCTTGAATGCTACTTCAGTAATTGTACTTTCCCCCTTTTTAATTTTGGTATTATATTTTATACATTTATTAAAGTATAATAACAAATAAATGATTTAGAATATTAAAATTATTTTCTTAGCAAAATGTGATATTCCTTGTATGTTTTCTCCTTGGTAACATTTGGTGTTTTTCATTACTTCTCACATTCCGATAAAGGCCAACCAGACAATTTGCTAATTTAAAGATAAAAGACCTGAGAGAAATCAGTCATTTAGTCATAGAATATTATGAGTTTTGCTGCTGTCCTTATTGTTGTTTTTGTTTCCTGTTGTCTAAATCTGCTAGGCATTGAAATCTAAATAGTTAATTCCTAAGGTCATTTGCATAGATTCATTTGTAGTTATCTGATATAAGCAATTTTAGTTTTTGTTTCAAATTTGTTGATCATTTGCTGTTGCTACTCCCATTTGCTACAAATCTACCAGAGACAATGTAGGTAATGTTTTAAAAAGCTTTAGAATTATTTATTTTGAAAGACTGATTGCTTTATAAAGGGAAAAAATGAGTTTTTTGCTTTCCCATGAGTATTACTAGTTCAGATCTAACAGAGGCACCACATCTCATGAAATTTTATTTTCACTTCCTTCTGAATCCTGTCCCTATGTTTTGTACCATGGCTGTGTGCTTAACATTTTTGCAAGATGCATCCTCCTACATCAGAAGGGTACCCTGTTTAAGTTGTGATTCTAATTAACCATTTTAAAAAAGAATATATTTGCTTATTTACCATTAATACCCAAACAAAGCTCAAAACAAAAAAAAAGTACAAATTTTATTTTTAAACTATGGTTTATATCTGGAAAATATAAATCACATATGAGATCAAACAAAGCTCAGAGCACAGTAGACTTCAGGTCAGCTAAGCAGACAGTGCTAAATGTGAATTTCCAAAAGTGAGAATGTTTAGTGGATATTAAATGGGGACCTTATTAAAAATATAAAACCCTATCAGATATTGATCTAGGCAAAGAATTTATGAGGAAGACCCCCAAGGCAATCACCACCACACCAAAAATAAACAAATGGGATCTGATCAAATTAAAAAGTTTCTGCACTGCCAAGGAAACGATCATTAGAGCAAATAGACAACCCACAGAATGGGAGAAAATATTCGCTCTCTACACTTCCGATAAAGGTCTAATAACAAGAATCTATCTAGAACTTAAAATAACAAACAAGAAAACATCAAACAACCCCATCAAGAAATGGGCAATGGAAATGAACAGAAAATTCTCCAAAGAAGACAGAATAATGGCCTGCAAACATATAAAAAAATGTTCAACATCTCTAATCATTAGAGAAATGCAAATCAAAACCACAATTAGATACCACCTAACCCCAGTGAGAATGGCCTGTATCAAGAAATCCCAAAACAACAAATGCTGGCGAGGATGCGGAGAGACAGGAACACTCCTACACTGCTGGTAGGACTGCAAATTAGTGCAACCTTTGTGGAAAAGAATTTGTAGATATCTCAAACAACTAGAAATAGAAATACCATTCAACCCAGCAATAGCATTGTTGGGCATCTATCCAAAAGAACATAAGTCTCTCTATTATAAAGACATCTGCACCCGAATGTTTATGGCAGCACAATTCACTATTGCACAGTCATGGAAAATACCCAAGTGCCCGTCAACTCATGAATGGATAACTAAAATGTGGTATATACTCACAATGGAATATTGCTCAATCCTAAGAAACGATAGTGAACTAGCACCGTTTATGCTATCCTGGATTAAGCTGAAGCCTATAATACAAAGCGAGATGACACAAGACCTGGAAAATGGGCTACACATCTACTCGCCATCAAATTGGTACTGACAGACTAAAACTATGGCGCTCAAAAAATTGTAGTGCTCAACAGGGATTTAGAGGGGAGACCTACATCTTAAGGATGTGATGAGCATTGTAGGGGGGAAAGGATTACCTCTATCCCTTTTGGGGAGAGGCAAAGATACACACTATAACCAAAATGTCTAAAAAATTAAAAAAAATCTGTTAATGGGAGGTGAACAGGTGGAAGAGGGGAGAAGGGGAAGGGTACGCACTTACATGGTGGGTGCAGGGCGCACCATTTGGAGACTGGACACGCTTGAAGCTCTGGCATAGCAGGGTGGAGGGGGGGGCAGGGGCAAGATATGTAACCCTAACAATATTTGTACCCATAGAATTTGAGATAATAAAAAAGTATATAATTAATGATTCATTGCCTGAAATTATGAATCGGAGAATATGAAAGAAGCTAGAAATAAATAATCATGAAATGGAAGTAGCAAATGGAAAAGTGGAGAGTTTTACTGAGCAAAAAGTATGCATATTAAAGCTACACTATAAAAATAAATGAATACAGAAATGGATGCACTAATACTCAGCAGTAAAAAGACTTGCACTACTAATGCATGTGAACAACATGGATGAATCTCAACACAATGTATTGAGTAAAAATAGCTGAACACAAAAGATAATATACCATATGATTCCATTTGTATCAAGTCCAAGAAAGAAAAGTAATCTATATCCCTGGAAATCAGATCAGTGCATGCTTCTGGGATAGAAGGATTCACTGGGAAGAGCCCAACAGTCCTATCTAGGGGAATGGTACTGTTCTGTTCTATACCTGTATAAAAGTGTGGGTTAACATGAGTGTTTGTATTTTCTTTTGTAAAAACAAATCAGATTATTCATCCCAAATTGTGTCCATCTCACTGTATGTAAAGAATACCACTATTAAAAAAATAAATAGAATTTGCACACATAACAGTATATTTTTGACATTGCCATGTCAGTACATATAGATCCACAATTCTTTTCAACAGCCACACTGCATGCATTTGTATTGACATGTCCTAGGTTACATAGCCTTTGATTAGGCATTCCTGTTGTTTTCTGTTATTTCTTTTTGTTTTATTTATTTCTTTTTTATTATTTGCAATTTGCAGTGGTGCTGCAATGGTCATCCTTGGAAACCTATTCAGTCACATATTGGGAATCATTCCTTAAGATAAAGTCCTAAGAGTCTGACCTCTGATTTCTCTAACCATATCTGTTTTGCTCCCATTTTATCCTTTGTGATGAGCCCATTTAACAGATAACATTTAATAGATAACATTTTGGAGATTGAATCCTTTAGATTAAATTGTCCCCAGTAAAAGTTTTCCCATGTAGGGCTGATATCTGGTGTAGTCATAACATTGAGATAGCAAAATACTTCCCCACTTATTGATGATCATTGCCCCAAATGCCCTGTCTCTCAATGCCACACTCACCCCACCACTGGGTGCCCCATTTCTTCCCAGTCCTCATGATCTAACAACTAAAGGTTCAATGCACAGCTGAGGAGTGAGCCCATTAGCTACTGGCCCGGCTGTGTAACAGCTTCTTTCTGATTTGGTAGGCCAGTGTCTGTATGTTTTCTCTTCTTGAATATTCTGATCATCATTTGCTCTGTTGTACCAATTTAAATGCAGTAGTCCCCTTATCCATGGGGGATAGTTTCCAAGATGTCCAGTGCATACTTGAAACTTTGGCTAGTTCCAAACCCTGTATATACTATGTTAAAACCCCCTGCTAGGGGTAGGGGTTATGCTGAGAGAATGTCTCCACTCTCCCTACCGTTTCAAAGTGGCTGGTTTCTCACTCAGTCAAGACACAGGATACTCTCGTCTTGTTTCTGGATTTCTCACAAAGGAAATAGTTCTGTGCCTTGTGGTTGAATTGATGAGTCTATGGTTACAGGAAGGGTCTAAGACTTCTTATTTTGCTACCTTAGTGATGTTCCCCTCCTGCATAGTATCCTATCATATGGAATTATTATAACTATTATCTGTTCGATATTTTAGCTTTTCTGTTTTTTAAATAAATGGTATAGCTGATTGCTTTGTCTATATAAGTGAATATGTGCATGTGTATGTGTAAATTTTTTTAACCTTAAAAAGAAAATTACTTGGCCAAGGGTTATAAATATTTTATAGGTTCATATTACATGGTTTCAAATTGAACTCTAGAAAGTTTGTGCCAATTTATTTTTTTCTAGGAGCAATGTATGAGAATGTGTATTTAACCACAACTTGGTCCATTCCAAATATCCTAAAATTAATAGGATGAGAAAGCTAGGAAGATGCAGGCAAGTTTGTATATCACATAGTCTCCAGCAGGGATTTATAACACTATAAAACTGCATGCACATTTTGTTTGTATGAGTATTTTTCAGATGAAGAAAACACAAAGGCTAAAGCCTTTTGCTTGTTCATATATTTTTGTCTTGCTCTTAATTACAAATTACTCTCTCTTCCTATCCTTTGACCATCATCTTTACCTGTTAAAGGTTAGGCAACCACCGTTGACCGAAGCTGACTGTAAGGACACTGGAGCTCAGGAACACCTATGACTAATACTTAAAAGTAATATAAAAAGCACTGTTTTAATTTCCACATTGTCTTAGTTGATATGCTAATATAAACCTCTTGTGAAAAAAATATTGCTTAGCAAAAATAAGTGATTAAATTTTGTTAGCTTTTTATTAACTATTTTGATAAAAACAAATACAATCATTTTCAAAAAGGCTATAGAATTTACACTAGAAGTAAAATTGCAGTAGTTTGTGCCACATTTTTGCTAACATCATAAGAGGTTGTGCATAATTTATAAGAAACTAATTTAGTCTTGATCATAAATTTTCTGGTGGTAGGGAAAAGCTCTTTACTATGCATGTTTTATGACTTAACTTTTTCTCCTGTCCCTATTAAAATGTACGTGTTCTGCACTCCCATACTTTAACTTCTGACTGTGTGGGTTATGGACCAGAAGGGACAGCTGGGAGCATCTCTAGATACATGCTTGCTACAGTTGTGGATAAGACCATTTTATTTATAATCCAAAAAGAAATTGGATTAACATTTTAAGTTTCTCTCTTAGGCATCTCACTTTACAATCTAATAAAATCCCATTCACTAAATAGGTAACATTTTAGAGATCAAGTCTGCAGGAAACATTTTGTCTTTTAGATTAAAAAATATATATTTTCAATAGCAAAACCAAATATTCTGAGTCATATATAACATTTCATCTTTTTGGCTTCTCTGTGAGATGTATTCTTAGCAGTAGAAACATTGAGATTTTTCCAAGCATTAGGTGGCAATATCACTTTGCATGCTTCTGTTTCTGTCACCCTAAATCTCTATTGATCAAGGTACTCAGCATATCCCAGGCTCAGGTCCAGGAATAACCACATGGCAACAGAGGATAGACCTGACATGAGAGGTCTAGAGTTAGAAGAGTCCAGAGTCCAGAGTCCAGAGTTAGAAGATACGAGTGTATATCTTCACTGTAGCTTTTAATCACTGTTTTATCTTTAATTTAGCACTAGAGTTTCCATGATCCTATATGGAAGTGTGAAAATATCTAACTTAGGATTTTATTGTGATTGCTGTATCAACTAATACATGTGAAAATCTTATGTTAACTACAGAGTTAACATCCATGCATAAAAATATAATTTTGCCAAGTAGGGATTAGGAAATGCATAAAATAATCAAAAGAAAAGTCTGACATGCTTTGCCTTCTCAGAATATTGCATAGTTGTTGTGTTGTTTTTCTACATAAAAATTCTATTTATGACATATTTCCTATCCTCTTGGATCAATATATTTAGAGATTAAAACTCCATACAAGTAAAGAGGGAAACATGAGGTTTTTTTGTAAAAATTACAGTTCTAAGCTCAATTATGCCCCATGATCTATTTTTTCATCTCATTCAGTTATAGTTAATAATTGGTCATTAAAGAAAAGGGATTAAAGCCTCACAGCACTGCATTTTTTGGCATCCTTGGAGGGATTTGGCAGAGAAAGCTAGAAGAGGACACTGAAAATGTTAATAACATGAGCATTTTGTTATAAGGCAAGGTCTGCACAGCTTAGGTGCTTAATAAATAGATACTTGCTGTCCAATTTGTAATTTAAGATATTCGGTTAGTAATAGGCAAGTGTATAAGTACTTACTCTAAGCAAATGCTTAAGTTATCATCATGTACAATTTAAATATAAATTCATCTTGATTTAAATTGGGGATTGGTTGCCACCATGTCCATTTTGCTTTGTTACTGTTTATTTTTCCACGCTGCTAATTGAAGCTGTCACGGTTTCAAACTACACTGAATATGCTGGAAGTGTCTCTCAAGAGAGATCTGGGGAGTAGGAAACAGCTGCGGGTGTAATTCGTATTTACAATGAGTATTTCAGAGTTTCCCCAAGCCGAGTTCTTTTCGGTAACCCATGGGAAGCGGAGGGCGTGCACAAGTGAGGCTGATTGCACAGAACCTGCTGAGGACGCTTGGGGCATGTTTGTGAAAAATCGGGTAAGGCATCTAGTCACTGAAGTGAAGCAGGGTGTCAGGTCGACTGGAACTGTCTGCTGATTTGTTCTTGCCAAGCAGTTTTGAGGACATGCAAGATGGATTGTTAACACCTGACTATTTCACTTTAATGGACAAGTGATACTTCTGACAAGAAATATCCCAAATAATTAGCATATCTCCTGTATGTATGAAACAAATGAAAAAGAGGAGTCCTGTTGTCATTACTCTCATTCCTGATGCAGGATATGGGCTGTGGAAAATCATGTTATTCATCAAAGCAGAAGAGCAGACTATCAAAGTCGCCAAAAAGAAACAGAGAAAAGGTTCCTAAATTATTCAACAAGAGAAACAGAGCTCTAGACCAAGGGAATAGCTTAAGTCTAAAAACAAACCTCATTCTAACTTTGAGCTTTTATATGATTTCATGACCCCTCTAAGTCATTCTAAATTTGATTCAGGTGTGTGTGTGTGTGTGTGTGTGTGTTTAAATCTTTGTCATATGACAGATTTAAGTAGGGCCTCATATGATTAGGAAAAATATGGCAACATGTCAATTCGTGTCTTTTGAAAAAATTAATTCTATGTAATATTTTTAAATACAGAAACTTAATTTAAAAATGTTAATTGTGAATTCCTGTCTCCTCATCAAAGCTATTTCACCATTAGTATATTCTAGTTTGTATGGGCAGGGGTACATTTGAGAAGGACAAAAAATTATATACACTTCTATACCTCAACTGTTAAAAGATGTTTCCAAATATTGCTAATAACATGTATTTTTTTTAATTCTTTCCTAAATAAAAATTATAGAGTTGAAAGCTAAATCTTAAATTAGACCTGTGGGACTTTGACATATTGTGAGCTTTGGTCTTCTGAATAGATCTTTATATTATTGCTCGTTATCAAAGACATTTTTAAAAAATTTTCTTTCTGTATTAGTTATGTAATGTTTAATTACACAATGCCACAAACTTATTGGCTTAAAACAACAAATATTTATTTTCTCATAGGTTCTGTGAGTCAGGAATCCAAGCATGGCTTAGCTAAGTCCCCAGCTACAGGGTGTCTCAGAAGCCTGCTGTCTGGTACTGGATCTCTGCTTCCAAGCTCACCGGGTCAGCAGGATTCACTTTCTTGCAGACTTTAGAGCAATCTTCCTCAGTTGCTTAATATGTGGATGTCTCAATCGAGAAGCTTCCACTGTGGCAACTTCCTTCTTTGAATCCAGCATGGCAGAAAGTCTACTGGCGATAGTAAAGTTGAATCATGTAATGTAATCACAGAAGTGATATTCTGTCACCTCTGCCTATTCAATTTGTTAGAAATGAGTCACAGATCTCTTCCACAGTCAAGGGGAAGAGATTACACAAGGAGACTTGACTACCAGGAGATAGGGACCATGGGGCTACCCTAGAATGGGTCCACTACAAATTCCATGGTCCAAATGTTAAGAAAAGTTGTATACTGAGATTGTGACATCACTCCTTAACATCCCATCAATATTCAAATGGAATATTTAATCTCAATTATTTTTAGAAGGATTGTGGGAAGACATAGTTGTGAAACTCGTTCTTACACTCACTTTCCTACTGAATTTTCTGGTTTAGAACTTATTCTCACATATGTTCTGACTCTTGTCTTAAATTAATTTGGCTTTTAATGCATTACCCACTTGTTTGTGGTTATGCTGGTATAAACAAACCTACTGCACCGCAGGTCATATAAAAGTATAGCACAAAAATCAATAACGTATGATACATAATACTTGACAATAATAAACAACTATGTTACTGGTGTGTGTATTTACTAGACTATACATTTTATTACCATTTTATTATAAAATATATACTCCTTCTACTTGTATAAAAATAAGTTAACTGTAAAACAGCCACAGGCAGGTGCTTTAAAGGCATTCCAGACGAAGGCATTGTTATCATAGGGGATGACAGCAGAATGCATGTTATGCCCCTGAAGACCTTCCAGTGGGACAAGTTGTGAGGGTAGAAGACAAGACAAGGGATATTGATTATCCTGAACAAGTTTTTACTTTTAAAACTTTTTGTCAGCTATAACAAATGGTTTTAAAAGTAACATTTTTTTTAGAAATAGGAAAAGCATATACAATAAAGTTATTATTTTTGTACAGTTGTACAATGTGTTTCTGTTTTAAGCTGCATCATTACCAAAGAGTCAAACGTTAAAAATATTGACAGTTTATAAAGTAAAAAAAAATTACAGTAAGCTAATGTTAATTTATCATTGAAGAAAGAAAATACTTTTTATAAATTATGTGTAGCCTAAGTGTACATCGTTTATGAAGTCTACAGTAGTGTATACATAGGCTTTCACATTTGCTCCTTGCGTGAGTTGTGAGTGAACTTCCAGTCATACAAGCTCTATTCATGGCAAGTGTCCTATACGGGAGTATTTTTTAATCTTTTATATTTTTACTGTACCTTTTATATATATATATATATATATATATTTAAATATACAAACATTTACCATGTGTTACAATTGTCCACAGTATCACAGTATTCAGTACAGTAACATTCTGTACACGTTTATAACCTGGGAGCAATGGGCTATATCACACAGCCTAGCTGTGCAGTAGACTTTGCTATCTAGGGTGGGGTAGATACATTCTGTGATGTTCTCATAAGGACAAAATCTCACAAGGACAAAATCACCTGAAGAAGCATTTCTCAGAATGTATCCCCTTTATTAAGTGACTCATTACTGTATATTGTTCAATTAGATAATTGCACATATTTAGAAGAAAAACAGAAAGTTTAAATGTATCTGATTATGCCAATAATGTAAAATGAAAAGGAAAGATACAACTGTATGTTAGAGGGACATCTGTGTAAAAAATTCTGGGAGACAGAAGCCCAGAGTTGGATTTGCAAGTCCCATGTGAGCTATCTGTGTGATCTCGGGCAAATCACTTAATCTCTCAGAGTTTCTTATATCAGCTGTAAGAAGAATGACCAGAACTAGAGATTCTCCAAGATCCCTTCTTATACCAAACTCCATGAGCTTATTGTCTCTGTACCTCTTACCTATAGTCTCAGGATGGCGGTGTGCCCATACCACCTTCCAGATCCTTCACTTTAGGTGTATGGCATCAGCCAGACGTCTCTGTCCTGCAGGTAGAGTAGAATGAGACTGCACTAGAGAGACAGCAGACTCCTTTTAGTGCAAAGAAGATGTCTGACTCCTTTTGCACTGGAGTCCTGGATTTAATGATTGATACAGTTTCCATGGCCAACCTTTTGACTATCTTAACAGCCAGCCTGAAAAAGCTGCTATTTCTTTGTCTCTGATGGCTCTCTAAAATGTTCTTTGTGTCCTACAAATCCACTTCGTAATTAGAAGGGCCTTAAAATGTTTCAACACAGGATGCACTATTTGCACACCATCTGTAGGTTTGGCTTTGTTTCTCTGATGGCTGATTTTGAAAGACTTTTTGGTAAAAGGTCATGGGGACATAAACTTAAAACCAGAAAGGCAGTACCAGAAAACCCCACCGTGATGTATTTTAGTATTTTGTGCTCACTTAGCTCTATCTTGCTATTTTTCCTCCTTCAATTCCAAATAAAAAATGTAATTTTAGCATCTCCTAATTCTCTTTGTAGAGGCAAACATGTGGGCAATTACATTTTAAAATTGATGATGTTAACACTATTCTTAAAATGTTCTTTCTAAGGTAGATTTAGAACATTAGAACACTGTATTTTTATTCTCTATGTCTTCTCTCTTCTCAAAAACATCTCCCGTAAAATAAAAATAGAATCAAATTATAATTAAAGTGATTAAAACTTTGTAATGTGTATGCACTAATGATGATTTATGAAAACTAAGAAAAAGAGAAATTCTAGGATAAAAATGAAACTGGAAATGAGGTTCATTTAAACCTTAATATTCCTGGGAATAAATTTGCAGCAGGAGTTCATTTAGAAATCTCTTTTGATTCATAAAGAAGCAGCTTTAATAAAGTGATTTTACTTTTCTCTTTTAGAGCTAGTGATCACTTATTTTTATAACATTTTTTCTATTGAAATTGAGTTGTATTATGGTTTTAGGAAAAAATATTCATGGATTCTGACTGAAAATAACTGCAAAAATAATTTATTGCACCAATGACTTAACTCTTTCATAGGTAGTACATCTACATGCAAAATACAAACAATTGACTGAATATTTCGAATATGATCTTCTTTCTACTTGACCCTTCACATACAGCCTCCACCCACACACAGAGATTATATGTCATAAAATTTGCCCTCAAGGATCAGATGTATCCTCTTGGTGGAGTGACAGCCTGAAAAGTTAAAATTTTGGTGGTAGCTGCATAGGTTAATTTTTAATGTCAAAAAGAAACATAAAGTGGTTGTCATGGAATATTTTTATGACTTTGGCAAGAAAATGTCATTCATATCTTAAATTTAAATGTTTAGGACATTTATATTTTGAAATAAACTGTCAAATCAGAATTTAATTAAATAATGGAGATTCCTCTGTAGTTTGTTTTGTTTTGTTTTGTTTTGTTTTTCTCATGAGCACTGAGCACTGTACTATTTACGACTTGGTTTTCCGGAGGTCTGTTTCACAAGACAAGTACATGACTTTTCCCTCTAACAGAAATGTTGTGTTCTCTCTGTCAGCTTTCAGTGCCATGATTAAGATTATTTATAGTGCTTTTGTCTAAAAGTCACAACCTCTGAATCTAACAGGAAGGAAGGTAGCAGCCAGATTGAAGGACAGAACTGTTACCCTACAAATCAGTATGTAGTTGTGACAGTTAATTCAGTTGGTGTAATGAATTGTATCAATACATCAGTCTACATTTAGGAGCCCAATTATAAATAGTGAGAATTTTATGAGAGAATGAGCAGAGGCAGTGGAGCAAGGACCTAAGACTAGTTTCAATGAGCTATATTTGTTATATAAGCCATATGATAGAGGCTTATGTTGAGACACAATTGAGATTATTTTTTACTTTTCCCTAACACGATGTTATTATATCTGTCATTGTTTCAGGTTAACCATTATTTTATAGGGAGTTGAAAAGAGAAAAAAATGATAATATTATTTAATGCAATGCATGACTTTCAGCAGATGATGCAGGGCAAATACAATTTAAAAGCAAAAACATAGGGTTGTTGTTGTTTTTTTTTTTGGCTTAACATCAACATAAGCATTATAATGGAGCCTACTAATTATGCATGAACTTTTTCAGAATGCGATAATCATTTCTGTGATTTGCTGTGCTGCAGTGTTTTAAGAGCAGATGGTATCATGTTATGGGTAAATGCAGGAAGTGATGAGAGAAAGGTATGACTGCATCTGAACCTTGGATGAAAAACCAGAAAAGTGCTTATTAGAATAATTCTTTAAAATAAAAATGTTGAGCTGAAAGCTTTGAGTTAAATTTAGCTAATAATGATGAAAATAAGTCCATAAATTATTTAATAATTTTTTTTAAATTACTAAGAAATAAACATAGTAGCAGGCAGTAATTTAATGAAAAAAAATTATGTTCTACTTCAACCATATGTCTGTACCGATTAAGATGTTGTGAAGTTCCAAATTAGTTTTATAGTTTTTTATATATCTAATGGATGAAAATAATTTCAATATGTTGGTCTTTTTTCCCCTTTACCCTTACCAATAGTAGAGGCAAAATTTAATTAAATGCTTATGTTCACCCCATATAGGGATCAGAAAATTTTGAGTTATCATAAGTGACCAGAATCTTGCTAGGTACTTTATAAATTATCTCTTTTAATCAGACCACAATTCTGGGAGTCATGAACTATTATTCCCATTTTATAGATAAGACACTAAGATTCAGTAAAATGAGATAGCTTGTCCAAAGCCCGCACCTGAGAAGTTGTCAGAACAACTTGATTCAGAAAAGGGTGCTCTTTCCATTCTAACCCAGTGCCTCACTCATTTAACTTTCCATTCTTCTCAACAAATGCTTGTTTTATGGAGTTATCCTTTAGATGTTAAAACTTAATTTTAATTTATGATACTTATTAAGAGCATCTTACAAAGACTTTTGCTTTATCCTTGTCTTCACATTCAACATTTTCTGTTTTTATTTCCTTAATTTCATGTAATGTAATTTATATTTTTGTTCAGTATCATAACATTAAAAAACAAAAGTATGAATGAGATCAAATTTTAGAGGGCTTTAGAAAAACATGTGCTTGTAATAACTGGAATGCAGTTTATTTTATAATTATGAGAGAGCTCCATAGTTTATTTTATTTCTTTGGTTGTTTGTTTTGTTTGTTTGTTTATCCTGGGAGCAAAGATGCTCATAAGCCAATATAAATCTTTAATTCCCTTTAATTGTTATTCTAGTGCCCCTTCCTCCTAAATTATGGCTTTTACTCTTAACTTTTTAGATTTCTCATTTACATGAGTTGTTGTAACTTGCCTCTACTGCTCTTAGGAAAAAAAAGAAATACAGTTATATTTTTTTAAAAAAGCAACTCTAGAGTTAATTTGTGATATAATATAAGTAGGGTTTCTCTATCTCTCCTCCTCAAGATGTAATAATTTTAATTAATGGCTTTATTCAGTAGAAAAATAAATATTCAGAAAATTTTAACTCCCTGAAGCATTAGGGCATAGTCTACCCAGGAAGAATTTATTGTGTAAAACATTCTCTCATGTGTGGAGAACTGAACATATCTTCCCTACCAAGATTGCAAACTGGAATGGAATACTTATTCCTTTTCTGATGCAACCTGAAGTGCCATAGTGAGACCTAGAAAACTCTCAGGGAAAACCTAGGTAGGCAGGAGACAGTGGGATTTGGTGTTTAGGAGATGTGTGTCCATAACATTCCAAGGGAAAAAGGCCAGACATCCACTCAAGAGACAGACTGCACTGCAGATTTCAATTTGTACACTTTTCTCTTCCTCACTTTACCCTGGCTTAGGTCACTGACTGCATGGTCATAATTGCAAAACAGAAAAGGGGCAGCAGCAGTCAGGCCCACAAGGATAATATCTGGCCACACAGACCTGCCCAGATCTGACACACCAGCTAGGCCAACAGCAGCCCTTCCTCCCACTGCCTCTTCACCACCCAAGGATGAGGGGCTAGGAGAAAGCAAAGATCCAGAGTGGAGCATAACACATTAGATAGTCCAGCCCAGGGTGTGGCTCTGCGTTTGGAAGTGGAAACTTCCAAAACTCTGTTTTGGAGTAGAAAGCAATTCTGATTTTCCACTGTGAAGAACATTTCTCCAAGCTCTCAAACTTACCAGAAGGTAGACAAACCCAGGTGTGGCATCTTGCTGCTCGTTCTTCCCCCCATTTCTCATCAAGACACCAAGATCAGCTATGGTGTTAGGTTACTTCCAGAGAATAACTAAATTGTGAAATTAGTAATAAAAGAGTAGCTTAAGACAACTAAAATATATGTAAGTAAAATATAATACAACCAGCTAACCCTTATAAAAAGAAAATCATAGAGTAATTAAAGCATAGTAAGAACTACAAATGACTTAGAAGCTAGATTAGATTTTGCCCAGATGAAGGTTTTCATTTGTGTTCCTAATGTAATGAAAGACTTTTCAAATATACTAGTTAGATTAATTAAAACAGGAACAGTAAATTTATTCATTAGATTAATTCAGTTTATCAAATATTTGTGTGAACAAAACCAAAGTTACATTCAATAAACATTTTCCATACCCATTTTATAGTCTCAGGGGTAGAGACTAAGAGTTTTGAACGATAAGTATTAGACTCTGCATATTAAAGTACTCTTCCTAACCTTGTAAATATACAAAGATAAAAACTCATTTTTAGAACTCCCAGGACTAATAATATAGACTTAGCTCATATTTTCATGGTATCCATTGCATACCAATCTCTCTTCCATTTTCAAATCCAAAGTAAAAGCTAAACAAGGGCTGAACATTACTAAAGACACTTTTGGTAACTGTTTTTAGTCATTCTGATTTGAGACTTATAGTTCAAATACAATGTAGCTGAGATAGAGTATCTCAGGCTTATGATCATTTTAATCTTATACTATGAATCAAACCAGTGCATTAAAATATATAATTCATCAAGAACAAGTAGAACTTCTCAAAGGAATGAAAAGTTAATTCAATATTAGAGAAAAAGTTTATCACACTAGATGCAAAGATTAACTGATATTGCCTATTTTTAATTAAAACTCAGAAAATTAGGAATGGGGGTACTTTGTAAACTTGATATACTGCATTCATATTTTTTTTAAAATTTAGATATGCTCTCTTTAATTTGAATGTTAGTTGAAATACTTGTTTTTATCACTCTAGCATTTAATATTTCCCCACTTGGTAAGGTTGGCAAAAAGGAAAAAAAAAAGAATAAAAAAATGACTAAGAGACTGGGCTCCTCGTTAATCTTCACTGCTCCCTGGCCAACCATTCACGAGGGAAGAATAGCAGCAACCTTAATAAGATATTTAAATATTCTGGTTTTCCTTACGTGGTGATATTGTAACATTTAAGTTTAAATTTAGAAGACATTTCATTTTTTTCCATTCTGGGATGTGTGTGTGTGTGTGTGTGTGTGTGTGTGTGTGTGTGTGTGTGTGGTGAGAAGGCAAGAGGTGATATAGTCAGGTATCATGAGGTGACATATTAACAGCATTATTTCTGCTAGTTCAGTTTCTTAAGCCTAGGGACTATTTTAGGATCTGAGCAAATCAAGTTCCTTTCTTTCAGATATAGAAATTTTCTAGCACTAAACCTTCCTATTACTGAATGCATATGCACAAAATACATATATAGTTAACTTTTTATTATCTGCTATCAAATTTAGTTTGTAATCTTCTTTTGCTTGTAAGTGAAACCACAGCCATCTGGAAGAAGCTCTTCTCATGGTGATGACAGAGGTGTACCAGGGCAAACAGAGGATGTGGAATATAAATTGAGAGATGAAAATGAAACAGCAAGGAAAAGATAGCATACTTTTGCCTACAGAATTCAAACATATTTTATATATAATTCTTACTGAAATCTTATGAAGTGAGAGTATGTATGATTAGTCTGATTTTAGAAATGTAGAAAAGATGCTCAAAAAGAATGAACGACTTACCAATATAACAAACAAAATAGTTGTATATGTAGGAATAGTTCCAGGTTCTTTTCTGGAAGTTTAATGATGAAGTAGGGCACATTCCTTTAACTTCATCAGTTACTTTCAAACAGTTTCAGGAAAAGTCCCTAAAAAATATGATACTAGATAATAATCTGCCTGTCTTAAGGCTTCCTAAATGTTTCCATTAAAAAGATATTTCACCCAGTATAAAAAACATAAAATTGTTTATAAGTTTTAAAGTGAACAGAATATATTAGAAAAAAAAGTTCAGAACTAAATTATTAACATTTAAGAGTTATGGTACAATGCCTGCTAGAGCCCAAGCCATTTGTAGTTTACACATGTGAAAGAAAGTAAGAGCACATTCCTTTATATTTGCTTTAAAATTGTCATATCCTCTTTCCATAACGCATTGTTACATTTATTTCCAGAAAAAGATGTGGAGGTGATTTTCCCTCTTTTACTTTAACAGAGAAGTAGTTTAGAAGATTTTTACTATTTCCTTCATCCGAGATAATTCGTACCTGAATCTGAATGATGTAAAACTTTGTCACATATCAAGTAAAGAACAACATCTTGGCCGGGCGCTGTGGCTCACGCCTGTAATCCTAGCTCTTGGGAGGCCGAGGCGGGCGGATTGCTCAAGGTCAGGAGTTCAAAACCAGCCTGAGCAAGAGCGAGACCCCATCTCTACTATAAACAGAAAGAAATTAATTGGCCAACTGATATATATATATATATAAATTAGCCGGGCATAGTGGCACATGCCTGTAGTCCCAGCTACTCGGGAGGCTGAGGCAGAAGGATCACTCAAGCCCAGGAGTTTGAGGTTGCTGTGAGCTAGGCTGACGCCACGGCACTCACTCTAGCCTGGACAACAAAGTGAGACTCTGTCTCAAAAAAAAAAAAAAAAAAAAAAAAAAAGAACAACATCTAAAAGTAATCTAAAGTACTAACATTATCTCGCTAAAAATATTAATATTAAGGATATTAAATAATAGGGAAAACAAATAAATCATCTTCTTATGAAACAGTAGGAATTTAGAGACATTTTTGCATTTATTCTGTGCTACTTCTAAAACACTATTTAAAATATTGCCGTCAAATATATAGATTGCTTCTTTTCATTGCTTCACTAATAGTATTCTACTTTAGGGTAATTGTCTATGAGTAAACCCCATTTTAGTCAATTTCGAAGCAGTGGTTTATAATTTCCTTTATTCTTCTCTTATACTACTTGATTTTTTTCTTTCCCACTTAAGCTGTGTGCTTTAGGCAATCAATCAAGTACAAATGAATGCTAAAATATTACAACTCCCTTAATTATAGCCTCAAAAAAAGCAAAGTAAGGACTTTTAATTTTTTATTAATTAAATTATTATTAACCATGTATTAATGTTTTATGTGTATCCTTCTGCTTTGGGCCAAAAAATGAAGAAGAAAGACATATTAATTTTATGTGTGCTATACCAAAAAGAGCATAAATACCTTGCAAACAGACTTAGCTTAGAAATCTTTATGAAGACTTTCAAGTCTTATGATTTTCAGGAAGTCAATCGCTCTCCCTCAGTGAAGCTCATTTCTCTCTAAAAAGATAATAATCCTTGAACATATCATCAAATGATTGTGCATGGATGTCTTTTTATAATACATATCGAAAGCTTAGAAACAAACTATTCTATATAACTACCTACTTGTTAAAATAATTCCACTGTATATTAATTTGACTGAAGACAGTAGCTTATTTTCTCATGTATTTTTTCCACTGTTTTGTACAGGGCCTAACACAGAACAAGGCATTATAAGTGGCTTTTTCATTGACAATATCATCTTTGCACAGGCTTTTTCATTTGCCCGGAATGTTCTTTCTCCTAAAGTCTACATTTGGCTCTACCTCAGCACTCAGCTTAAATATCAGTCCTTCAGACAGGCTTCCTGAATTTGCAGACAACGTTAGATTTTGTTGGTATACAGAGTTATAACATTCTGCAATTGCTCTCATGATATTTATCAGAATTAGAATCAATAAATTGTTTGTTTAACTATATTTTAACATTTTTGTGTACTCTCTCATGTAAAGTTTATAAAGGGCTTTATAATTGCCATTTCCACCTCTGTGGTTTCTAATAAAATAAATATTTGATAAATATTGGCTTGTTATATTCATGAGAGAATGAACAAATAAGGGTTATTCAGTAAAAGAAAAAATGTTGGGTCTAATATTTTTATGTTATACTGATTATGGACAACTTAATGCACTCTTGTTCATTTAAGAATAGAAGGCTTTAATAATAAAGATTATTAAACAGTTGACCAAAGCAGTGAAGGGTCTAGAGAAATAGGGTCAGAGCTGAGCTTTCATGAGCAACCTTACCCTTCAAATATTCAGAACCGATTTCATGACCACAAACACCCAAGTCACTGTGTTGAACTGTCCTCATTAGAAATATGGCAGTGCAAACCCCACAGAGAATCATGATACCCATTCTAGCTTCGCAAAAGACAATTCTCTTACATGGTGTTCTTCTTTAGTAGAATAGCATGTATTCTATGTTGGTAAACAATTTTGCTCGTGCTCAATGCTGTCTTTTGGTTGATGTTGCTGAACCCACCAGACTTTATGACATTATGAGTTTAACAAAACCCATGATGAGAAGCTTTGACTATATATCCCATAGTCAAGAGCTAATTTTTAATAGGTCTAAGTAACAGACTTATCAGCCACATATGGAACTACTGTAGATGGCATTGCCTTTCTTTAGAAATCCAGGCTTCTAGATTATGATTGTATTTTGGGAGGATTGCCCAATCTTTACAAAGCAAATTTGCCCACCTCATACACCTCTAAAGCCACAGGGTTTACACTGTGAGCTGAGTTATATGATGCAAGGAGAAGGCCACGTTAAACATATCTTGGAATTACAGCAGAGAGCTTTCCTGTGCTAAGACTTCTTTGTCTGCATAAAATGATTTGTGGCAGGTGTCTGAAATATGTCATTCTAAGACTCTAAAGAAACCTAAAAAGGCATCGTGTTCTGTCTCAATGATAAGATGAGCAAGATGTAATAATCCATCCTTTACTTGAAAGGATGTTCTGGCATAACCAAGACCACTAAACTTCACTTGTGTGGCCAACCCCCTAAATATGTATTTGATTAACCTTCCGCTTTCTGGATTTCACATGTCTAACCAAAGCCTTCAATTCATTTGCCACTTCATGGTCATTTGGTCATGATCTGGATACAAATATCTGGACATATCTGGACACAAATGAGATGAGAAGGAAACCTCCAGCTTCCATGCAACATAATTGAAACTTTTGTATACTTTGTAGAAATGGAATCATACAATATCTGTCCTGTGACAGTGATTCCATTCTTTTTTTTCTGCAAATATTTATATACATATATTTTTATTTTAGCATATTATGGGGGTACAAATGTTAAGGTTATGTATATTGCCTATGCCCCTCCTCTCCCCTCAAGTCAGAACTTCAAGTGTGACCATCCCCCAAATGTTGCACATCTCACTCGTTATGTTTGTATATACCCATTCTTATGAAGTATATAAAAGTCAGACACAGAGAAGCAGAGAGGATAATGGTGATTGTAAGCACTAGGGTTTGCAAGAAATGGAGAGTTGCTGTTCAAGTGTATAAAGGTTCAGTTATACAAGACGATTAAGTTCTAGAGATCTACTGTACAACATTGTAACTATAGTTAACATTACTGATTATATACTTAAATATTTGTTAAGATGGTAGATCTCATGTTAAAATGGTAGATCTCATATTCTTACCACAATAAAAAAGGATACTACAGAGTTGCTAAAATGTGGTATCAAATAATATAGAGAGATTTTGGAAAACATTAAGGAGAGAGTTTCATATTTTAAAAGCTGATTTAAAAATATGTATAATGAAGATAATCATGTTTCTAAAATACAAACACAAAAAACCAAAATGTTATCACTGAATGGTAAAATATTAGGGTTTTTCTCTTATATTTTTGTAATTTTCTTATATTTTCTACAGTAACAGTTATTACTTTAATAATCATAATTTTATAAAGATTAGAATGAACACTAGATTACACTGATGAAATATACCAGACATATTATTGTAATATTGCCTCCAAATTCATGTGACATGTAGACTTCGAGTCAGATGGAATTTGTTTCACCTGACTATAAATGCTATCTATATTTTTTCTTGTTGTGGTGCTTTTAGTTAAATATATCTAAGTAGAAATTATTTAATATATATATATATATATATATATATATATATTTACAATGAAAGTCACAGAACATGATGACTTGAGCACACTTCTCTAGAATGTGATTTCCCTTTTTTGGGTCTATACCACGCTTCATGTTAGTAACCACAGATGGAAAAAATAAATTCATTCTAGGAAAAAAGAAAAAAAAATCCACCTTCTAAAGGAAAAGCTATTTACTCTAGTGGATGAACATAATTTTGCAAGGTTCTTTTTGTTTCTGGAAAGGATTTTATTTATTTTTGAAGGACTAATGTGGCCATTTAGAATCTGAAGAGGTTTGTTGTCTTAGTTCAGTAGTGAACGATTTGACAAGGACTATGGCAATGGAGCTCTAGACATGGAAAATTATGTGTTGCTCGAAGGTAGCAGAGTGCTCCAGCAGTAATTTGATGAAGTAGCAAATGATGTGAAATAACAAATTGGTTTTTTTCTGCAGATGGACCAGACTTGAGCATTTTCAGCTAAAAGGTTGCTGCATACATAAGCAACTATGTTCTATGTAGATTGGATCAGATTTTTGTATACCTTGTCCCCACGTAACTACTCTTGATTAAAGTAATTTTGAAAAATGCACTTCCTTCTGTTAGGATAGCTTGCTCAAACTTACTTGAATAAAATAAATATTTGTCAAAAATATTAATTTTCAGGACTCTCCCTTTGAATGTCTGATTTGATAAGTTATTCCTGAGATCTGAAGATCTATTTTTAAACATTATCCATGTAATCCTTATCATAAACTAAAAATAAGGCACCAGAACATGTTTAACACTCAGAACTAGCTATTTATTAAGTAATTCTCCACTAACATTATCTACAATTTGTCACTGATGTTCAACTCTTTATTTCACAGGCAAAAAGAACAATCTAGACATGCTACATTCAGTTTTTGACATTAAGTATTTTTTACCTTTAAATTCAAATATGTTTACAGTTTGGTTTTCCTCATACATTTGATTTTTTATTTTTACAATTTATGGCTGTTTATACTATTTTTATTTATTATTTTCTTACAAAAACAACCCTAAGGACTGAAGAAAAGTTGAGCAACACACATTAGAGGTGTGAATCCCACTCTGATCCCAGAATACTATTCATTTCTCTCTAGGATTGTAAGTATAGGGCTAAGTTTAGTAGTTCTTTTCCTGTTAAAATAACTCTCAGGAATGTACTATATTTTTCAAAATTGCTCAAAGAGAGGATTTTAAGTGTTCTCACTACAAAGAAATTATATATATATATATATATATGTATATATGTATATACATATATATATATATTTGGGGTGATGGGTACTCTAATGAACCTGATTTGATCATTTCACGATGAGTATACATATGGAAACATCACATCATACCCCATAAATGTATGAAACTATTACCTGTCAATAGAAGATAAAATAAAAGTAAAAAAAAATAGCTTTCAGTAGCGAGCATTTTCTAGGTGTGAGTAGGGGAGGCATCTGAGCCTAACATCGCAGGGCATTGCAGGGGGCCCTGGGTTTTAGATTAGACACGCGGCACTACGTTTACCCTTCTTGGATGGTTAAAGTGTGTGTAATTAATAATGCCATTTTATTGCTTTAATTTAATGGAGCTCCAAATTAGTAAATGTACCATAAATATATTTGCCTAATTTCACAAAGATGGGCCATTTAGTCTTTAATGGTACCCCAAAACATTGAAATGACTGTTATTTATGTATTGATGACCCTACTCCCATTAAAGCTTTATATTATATAGAAATTTGCAAAACCTTGCATAACTTGCTTAATATGAGTGTGAGGAAAGAGTAGGAATCAGCACTCCAACATTGCTTGAATGTTTACTCTATACTATGTTGTTTCTTACTCTGTTACTTCAATCATGAGAGCTAGTTACATTTGCATTTTACAAATAAGAGAACCGAGGTAGTGGAAAAGCTAAGTTAGTTTGTGTCACTACATCTCTAAATTACATACCAAGTCTCATTAGCGCCAAAGTAATTTTTGTACACTTCACTAGACTGCATTCTCATAATTATTTCTGAAACAGCATTGGAATGTAATTCATTATTCAAGATGATTCTTTGGATAAGAGGTGGGATACCACTCTATGTTGTTCTTTTTCATTTTAATGTGTTACCATGGATATATATATTGCCATAAAGATGTAGATGCTTCTGCATAACTAAAGGTTAATAAATACTGCATTGATACAATAATGAAAATCATACTTGTCTCTTTTAGTTAATAATCATTGTTGAGTACATGTGCTGATATAACTCAAGGATCTTCATAAGTATAATCATGCATGACTCATATAGAGTGAATGTTTCCGAAAAAAGCATGAAAACCTCTTAGGCAAAATGTAGTTTTAGGACAAACATTCAGTAACTGCTTTTAAAATGAAAAAAAAAAATTAAAAAACCTTTTTATTTATTGACCTATGTCTTCCTCATTTTAGATATTGGATAAACAAATAACTTCCAGACCTAGATCTTGCCCCTCTCAAATCTTCAAAACACATAGAATGAAATAACACCATGTTTCTATTTCTGAGTGTATGTCACAGTAGTTTAGGACAATTCAATGAATCCTATTTGAAATTTTATATGGTGTCATCCACCAGACCTAGGCTTCGTTGAAGCAATTTTGAAACATATTGGTTTAGTATCAACGAGGTCTGGAAATTCAAGCTGTCATCTGAATGAGTGAATGGAAACTTTATTCATTCCATCTGTTATTTACATGGGCATATTCACATGTGCACATTACTGTTGCTAGGGAACTCAGAGCTAGATTCTGCCACCAGCCAGGAGAGATGCATAAATAAGTGTCATCAGATCACCCCAGTTATCACAGCACTCTCTTTTTTTCTATTGCTCATCTTACTGCAGCTAAATTATACTTTAAAACCCAAGCCTGTTTAAATTAGCCCAGGCTGTTGAGTGTCTGAAATATCTTAAACTAAAATTAAACACACTACAGCTAGTCATTGTGAATTCTTCCATCTATAAATGATTTGCTGGTGTGCATTCTTACATCTAAGGAAGTACAGTCAGTCTCTCTTACTATATCTAAATCTGTCCATTGCCTATTCTCTTAGTCATACAGCCCAGGAATTACAGTTTTTCAAGAGGTTTTTTTTTTCATTCATTCAATGTATTTTCATATTACTGTAATGATTGAACTGATGAGTGCTCAGCAGCTTGGGCAATAGAAAGATGAGCTAGACCTGACTTCTGTACAGAAGGAGTTTGCAGTCTAGTGAGCAAAATTAATCATGTAAACAATTAAGTGCTAACACCACAAGAGAGGTGGAAGTGTTTTAACATTCAGACTAGTGGCTGTGTTATTCTATAGGAGGTATTGAAAAAAACACTACCTAGAATATGTGGTACTTAGCTTTAGATTTAAAGGTGGGTAAAATAAGAAGTTATGGAATTGTGGGAGGAGCATTCCAGTAGGAAGAAAAAATATTAGCGACGTTTGTTATGAAATCAGAGGTGAAGAAGGTATTTGTTATTATGTTAAGCACAAATGAAAATGTAAATGCAGTAAACTTTCACTAGGCACCATGTGAGGAAGAGTGCCTGTTAAACGCTTGCAGATAGGAAGTGAAAGGGGCTCCCTTGGAAAGGCAATGAGTCTCTTCTTTCTGGGATAATTTCACTGGTCCTGTTGAATATATGAGAAGACTGAGGATTTTATCGATACCTGTGTGCATTTCATTCCACTTCCATGCTTATAGATTAGGCTGACCCCAAAATGGGAATCCCATTAGAAATTGCTTTGAAAGCAAAGATGTATCTGTGGGGTAGAGCTGGCTCTTCCTAAAATAAGAATATAAGCCCCCCAGGGACCAGGTAACATTTTCATTAATCAAAAATACAAGTTCAATAATTTAAGTAACCCATCTGGTGACTTAGCATTAAAACCTACAAAAGTCCATAAGGGACTAGAGATTCAGTGAGATCTTAATTTAGAGGAAACCCTGCGGAAGGCAGGCAGGCTCTGGAAATCTTGGGTGGATGGTGGGTTGGGACCCAGATTAGATATTTCTTCAACTTGAATATGAGGGTAGTGCATTGCGTCAAGACAGCCGATTGAGGAAACTTTTTTGCAAAATTAAAAATCAAAATTCGGTTAGAAACCTAAAGCACATATCTAGACACAAAGCACGAGTTTAACAGTGCTAGGCAAAGGACCAGAGTCGAGTTAATCAACCAACACTACCGAGACCAGAGAAACAGACAAGAGGGAATGCTTGAAGAATGAAGAAGAGACCCTGTAAGTCTTCAGTTCCCAGTCAAAGCCAGATTTGTGTTGCTGAACAAATGAGAAACCATTTAGCATGTATGGAAGAGCCCTGGGCTGAGCAAGTTGTAGATACTCTGTCAATAAAGAATAAGTGTGTTGCTAGATGCTTCACCCTAATGCTCTTTACACACAGCTCCGTCTCTCTCTGCCTTCCCCCAAATGCCAGACCCGCTGCACCCAAGTTGGCCTCAGCTTTCTCTCTCTTCTCAGACCTTTCTCCCTCTTCTCAGACTTTTCTCCATTTGTTTAGAAACTTTTATTTTGTGGAAAGACCAATCAAGGTTAATAAAATCATGGTTCACACAGGCTTAAAAAGTTAAGTCTCCAAGTTAACAGGCTTATACTTTAGAAGGGAGAGATCAAATATATTGGATCATTGGCTATTGTATTTTTTATACATCCTGGCTGATGGAGAAATTTTCAGATTTAAAAGAAATTCTTCAAAAACTTAAAATCATACCAAGTAAACTGATAACTTGCTCCACCTGGGTTTATGTCTCTTTTAAGCTCTCTCTGATCCTTCATCATAACAGTAGTCTCATTATTAGAGGATGTTTACTATGTCAAGAAACTGCAATAACAAAAGCATAGATACTTCTACAGCAAGAGTGTATACTTTGTGGACTGCAAATCTCCTTTCAGCCTTTTATTATAAGCTAAATCTTTCAGGTATACTCACTGCCTACTTCTTTGAGGCCTACTTTTTCCCCCTAATAAGAAGAAACGAGGAAAAATAAGTAGCACTGGATTTTCATTTCATAAAATTATATCAGCAAAATCTATCTCTTTGGCTGATAGAGCAAAAGTCCAAGAAGCTTTCTTACTGTCTGGGTGATTTTCATCCTTTGCTGAAGGGCAAATTGCAAGGTATCAGGATTTGGTACCAGCTCTGGGGTTTTGTTTGTTTGTTTGTTTCCTTTTTATTTAAATTTCCTTCTTCTTTGTTTTCTTTTTTTCTTATATCGAAGAAAAATATGTTTTCTCCTAAAAGTTTTTAAATTTAACCATAAGAAAATATAAAATATATTCAAATAGCTAGGCTCACCCTCCCTTCTTTCCTTCTTTTCCTTTTTCTTCTTTCTTCCCTTTTGGATCTTTATTGCCTTTCCTATACATCAGAGACATATGACTATACAGGTTTGGAACACTAAATAATAAGAAAGCAGTCAACTCAGTATAGTATGTGTCTTTTTTTTTTTTTCCTTTTATAACCACAGTTATCATGTTCTGACAGGATCATAATGCAGATAAGCATGCTGTGTGATGTGTCACCTGCTCTTGTTAACTCTTTGCACTCGATTGTCAAGAGTGGATAATGTCCAGTGGATGATAAGAAAAAAGCAAGCGGGTGCAAAGGGTTAATATACTGTTAATACCACTTTTTCAAAGTTGACAGTTGAATATGTATATAAAATATATACATATATACACATATCTGTGTGTATATTGAATATGTGTATATATATCACATATAGCTTTTAATACTTAGAACTTTATCAGAAAGAGAAGGATATTTTCCTTTAGAATATACTTTTCTAATTATTGCTCTAGCCTACCCTTTGTTCTGAGAGATTTTCAAGGCTATTGTCTGTTTAACTATACTTCAGCCGGTAATGCCAACTTTCTTACGACTGGAGAGATAAAACAAGTATTAAAAAAATCATTATTGCTTTAATTTTCTGAGTAAATAAAGTGAAGCGAAGCTTTGGAGGCTGTCCAGTGTTACATAGACAGTTGGTGAAACAGGCAGGTCTAGACCGCTGGTCAGCTGTTCCCAGAGTGCTGTGCTCCCCATGCTGACGCACTGTCCTTCTCAGAGCCTGGCCTTGCCGTGGAAATTCTCCCACTGAAGACCGAGTGCATGCATTATGTATGCACATTGTGTCTGCTTTAGGGGACTTATAGCAAAATAAAGCTATTTCCTTCATGTAAACAAATTATCCAGGAGAGTCACTGATAGTATCTGATGATTACACCGTGTGTTCCAGAATGTGTTTGAGAGCAAAAAAATGCTCTTAAAGAAAATTACCTTTTAAAATGTCAGTGTGATTATCATCTTCTTTCTTTAAATATGGACATATATATACTAAAATTGAATACATATATTTATTTCTTAACAATTCCCTTCTGATTGTCCCAGGTTTTTTTTTTTTTTTTACTCACACAAAAAACTTCAGAGATATCTTTAATTCTCTCTTGCTCACACTTCTTCCCACCAACCAATGTTATTTCACTCTTTGTGTTTCTATCTGAGCAATAGGACTCATTTTAATCCTTTTTATTTTTTCACAATGACCTCCATAGTCCAAACCTTCAGTATGTTTTCATTTTTTTTTTTGTCTGAAAAGAGTTTCCCATTGCACGGCTATGCATTTACAAATTCAGACTAGTTTTCATGGTTGGACTGAAGGTGATAAGATATCTCTGCAGTTTTTCTATGTTCTATCATAAAAGAAAGAACAAGGAATCTCTATCCAAGATGGAAAAAACAGTATAAAGTGAAATGAAACGTTCTGAATAGGGTGAATAGAATCAAATTATGTGAATAAAGAGGAAGTCAAATATGACCCTGAAGGAATATAAAGAAAATAAAATAAAAGAGAGAAACGTGGCTCTCTTGAATGAGTGACTGACTTCTCCTGTATATTAAAAAAAAAAAAAAGTCTTGTATTGAACCTCTGAATCTGTATCATATATCTATGGAAAAATTAGAAGGATATTAAGGAAAAAGAATACTGGAACAATTCACTAGCACAGTAAGAAAGGGATATGTAATGATGATAGTTGACTCTCTGTTCCTGATTATTCATTTGGCAACATATAAAGTTGATTTGGCCAATGGGGAAGAGCCGCCTGTCTTGTAACAGACACCTGTATGATAAAGAAAAGCAATCTTTGTCTCACCAAGCCTGCTAATTACAATGCACTACTTATCAACTGGGCATAATTAGCAACCTTAGAATATGTCTAGGCAGGAAACCAAGTAATAAGGGTCCTGGACATTTCCATGTGTTTTGAACTTAAATTTGTGGCTTCCACCCAAAAAGAAGAGGAATCTAAAAATTGGCCTTAAAAATGCAATGGAAGAGGCTGATCTTGGTCATCAAAATCCATTTCCTTTGTTTCTGGAATGTACAGCTAGACTGCATTTCTTATTCTCCCCGGGAACTTGATGTCACCAACACAATGGAGCGAGGTTGACTTCCTCCACCTCCACACCTGCTGTCAAAACTCTCCCACACATGCTTTTACCTGCTCCTTCTCTCGTTGCAAGCTGGATGTTGACATCAAGAGCAACCTTCGAAATAATGTGTATAAGGTGGCAGAGCATCTGTCAGTTAATTCCTGGAGGAGCCTTGAACTTCCTTGAACTGCTTTGGGCAATTTAACATGAGTGAAAATTAAATAACCAATATGCTTATGCTATTATTCAGTTAGAGTTTTAACTGCTAAACCAGCTAGCATAGTAGTAAATAAAATAGGTAGAATATAGAAGTATATCCATGTAATTAATGTAGATGGTACAGAGAAGTGTACACACACACACACACACACACACACACACACATACATTTTCTTGTTTATGGAGTTAAATGATTCTTTCTTTTTTTTGGCTTGTTTAAGAATATAGTTTGGAAGACAAGGACTGAGAATGTATTTTCACAAGAGAATCATGAACATGAATAGGAGGGAGTTAGAGTGAAAGAAAATTTCCTAGGAAGTTGAGAATTAGGTTAGTAGTTAATAAAAATATAGAAGAAAATCAAAAGGGTGGAATAAATACTTTACGGGAGAAATAATGAGTCATTAATTTAGTATATCTTTTATAATTTAAGAAGCTTATACATCAAATGACAGGTATAGTTAATATCTTGATGTGTTTTTTATATAGGGAGGTAAATAAAACTTCATAGGTATTGTAATGATTTTAGATAGTTATATTCCAAGATGATAGAATTGGGCAGAAATGAATCAAGGAGTGGGTCTCTTTGAAAAATATGTTGTCTGGTGTTATGCTATTGCTTTGTGGATATTGGTTTGGGAAAAGACTGAAGAATGTACATTTATGGATAAATACATTGTTTTAGTAAGTATATCAAGCTGCTAAATTAAAAAAACCTGCAAAGCTTAGTACTTAACAAAATACAATTTTATTTCTCACTCATATGAATGCTAATCCAAGTCTAATAGCTTTGAAACTGGAAATGACTTGAGAAACAAGAACTTGCTCAAGTATTTCCTGGATCAAGAAAAATACTGACCTCACAGCAAGGTCAGTCTGGTGGTGGGCGATTGGCAAGGGAAAGGTGATAAGCATGTCCCCCACTCCTTCTTTCTTCGCGAGAAACCTGGAGAGGAGTTATATTAGTCAAAACTTTTTACAATCAATCTAGTAAACAGAACTTCTAATAAATTCAAGAATGGTATTTACCAGTGAAAAGGTAACCGAGAAATTTTTATATGAAATATTTTTATCAGGACAGACTAGGTCTAATTAGGTTATTTAGCATAAATAAACCTAGGATTTATAGATTTATGGTTATAGCTGACTGAGAAATATGGGATAAGTTACATAAGCCATGTTATTAGTGTGATAAAATATAAAGATGTTCCTTAACATCTCAACAATCATTGAACACACATTGCTGGGAACAAATCTGACTGATTGAGCCTAAGCCAGAATGCATCTTGAAGCCAGAGTTAGAGATCCATACCGGGAAATTATTTCTGACAGTCTTGGATGTCTACAAGAGAAGACTGCTTTGTGTCTGATGATTGCTTATATCCTTTTATTCGCTAGTGAAATGAAGGGATAATTTTTTATTGAGTAAGTTCTATGATTCTTGGGAATTTGATTTGGTAATTCAAACTTTTGTGCTATCATAGTGAGATAGTGTGAACTTGTAGAAGAAGATATGTAGAGCTAATAAATTTATAAATTACTTACCTCTTCCTTGTGGGAAAAATGCCATATTCAAAAAAAGCGGATCACAATTGAGACCATTATAAGTAAGTTTAGTCAGAAAATTTCAAGAGAGCATGTAGCTTCTCTACAAAAAAATTCTAGTCTTTTTGTCTGGATAAGTGCGCCAATTGGGTTGCATATTAGCTGCAAGTAGCATGGTATATCTAAAATTTTATTAATCACACTGGAGAAGAAATCAGAAAGTAGACATTTCGGATCTTCTTCAGAGTTCTCAATAAAGGAGATCCTCACTAAGGATACAGCTACTCATATCTTTTGCATCTAAGCAATTCATAGCAGATGGCTTCACCGCACTGGTCACAAGATGATTGCTCTTTCTTGGGTATCATATCCGACCACTTTCTATGGAGAAAGTTGAAGAGGGAGAGAGGAAGAAGGTATAGTGAGCAAAAAGGTATATAGAGATTTCTAGAATAATTTTGATCGTGTCTCATTGAAAAGATGATTACCACTAGATGAAACAGTGTTTGGGACATTAATTATTTTTAACTATGCATAGTGCCACATCAAATAAAATTATGAATAAGTTAGTAAGGAGGAAGTTTTAACTAGATTCTTAATTTCAGAATTCTTTTTGGGGGCACTGCATTCAGGAAACTTTCTTATTTTTTTCAGGCAGTAATATTTCCCACTTTGGACACAAAGAATATTTTGTGTGTGTATTAAAATATTTTATATCTCTTACAATACTATATCTTTTAGTATAGTTTTGAAAAATCAAAATTTCATCATAATTTTGCCTCTTTGGACATTGTAAAAAAGGAATTCTAATACCAAGCATAATATAAAGTCAGTAAGTAGTTGACGATTTTTTGAGGAAAAAAAATCAAAAGATAATTAGAGAGGCAGAGATGAAAAACTGAAATTTAAAAACCATTTAAAAACATAGATTGTATTCAAAATTGAACTATGCCTATTATTTGTTGTAACACACGGTCCATTGAGTATGGGATAGAATCTGTAGCAAAGTACTTTATAGTTTCTCATAAAAAATCATATGGTTAAAGGCAAATAATATGATTATAATGGACTTATATACATAAACATTGCTATTTTTTATTTTGAGGAATGATGTCTCTATGTATATATATTTAAATATGTATATATATAAATATATCTCTATGTCCATAAATACATCTCTCTTTGTGTATAAATACATATATAACAACATCTTTAGTGTATAAATGTATCTCTATTTCTTTGTGTAAATATATACACATATATGTCTCTGTGTTTATATATATTTATATATACAGCACAGAATATTTTAGTGCATAATTGGATTGTGTTATATATTATATAATATTTAATATTATACATGTTGTGAGTTCACCGATAAAAAAGCATTTCATTTTGATTTTAGTGTAGTCATTAGAAAAATGAAAGTGGAAGAGCTCAATGTCAAAGGGAACATTCGCAATTGTAATGATTGTAATGGATGGAAAAGGGAGCCTTTGAAATTAAACTCATCATACTTCAGATTTCTTTTTCCATTTGCATGTTTTTCTGCATCTGGGGTCTGAGATAAGTATAAATTAAGAAATCTGAAATGACACTAAGCTTGATGATTAACTGCTGGGATATAAAATAATCAGTATGCAAAAATCAACTGGGCTGAATGAAATACATTTTCAACCTTCAAGAGTATTGTTTTGTTATCATAACCCTAGCAAAATGAAAATGTGCAATATAAAATGGATTTGCACTGTATAATTAATGAAAACCTTGGGTACCGATTGGAAAATAAAATGACAGAACCCTTATGAGACAACTGGACTAAAAATAGAGAGTCTCTTCAGCTGGCCCTTAGGAGAAAGCTGAAGACAAAAGTGAAATTGTGTACTATAACAGTGCCACTGACAGGTTCCTCACTGGACATACTGTACTAGCATATCTTCTTAGGTAAAATTTTATTTTTTATTTTGCAGATGTCGACAAAGTTATTGGAAAATCCCTGAATGAGTCTTTGTACCGTGTCTCTTTCCCTTCCCCACCATATCAAAGCTGAAGAACCCAATGCACCCAGGGAACAGGAGAGGAGGGAACTCTAAAGTGCACAGTTGACAATGCCTCTTGGTTGGCTAATAAGCCTTGGGGCTCCCACACCAGTTTGAGTCTGTTTGCTAGTTTTGCAAGGCATTTCCTAAGGCCAATTAGTCCAGCCTGTCCTGTGGTTCCATACTACCAGCATGGTGACAGTCACTGATTGACCGAGTCAAGGGTAAGGCAGTGGAAAAGGGGAGCCATCTGGAGGTTTTAACACTATGGTTTGCTTGGGAGGTAAAAAAAACTGGGGCCATTCTTTGCTGTTTCAGATAGCTTCTTGGTGAATTGGGAACAAAGATGATCAAATGATGGTCAGAGCTTGGGGTTTAGATAGCGATGGCAGTAAAATTAAGACATCTGCCAACAGTTTTGGAAAGCTGCACCAGGAAATTTTCCTTATACAGTCTTCCCCAACAGGCTCTGAAAGAGAAAAGGTTACTTGTGTCCCAACCTTCTCTGAGCTTTCCAGGGACCAAGAGGGTCCCTCCTCAGATGTTGGGATTGCTGCCCTTTCCACCACCTGGCAGTCAGCGTGACACCTTTTGGTAGTGAATACTTCGCCTTTCTTCGATGCATTTCCTACTCACACCCAGAACTTTTGACCAAAAAGTTATGCCCCTAGAAAGACTAGGGACATAATTATAAAACATAATCAAAATTTTATTTGGATATCCTAGGATCTCTTTTTTTTTTTTTTTTTTTTTTTTTGAGACAGAGTCTCGCTTTGTTGCCTAGGCTAGAGTGAGTGCCATGGCGTCAGCCTAGCTCACAGCAACCTCAAACTCCTGGGCTCAAGCGATCCTACTGCCTCAGCCTCCCAAGTAGCTGGGACTACAGGCATTCGCCACCATGCCCGGCTAATTTTTTTTATATATATTAGTTGGCCAATTAGTTTCTTTCTATTTATAGTAGAGACGGGGTCTCGCTCTTGCTCAGGCTGGTTTCGAACTCCCGACCTTGAGCAATCCACCCGCCTCAGCCTCCCAGAGAGCTAGGATTACAGGCGTGAGCCACCGCGCCCGGCTATAGGATCTCTTTTGACCAGGCTGCTACCTGGAGGGTGTTATCTTTGGTTAAAAGTTTGACTACAATTTGTCTATGTGTCATTACCATTTTGTATCTTCGAGAATTATTGTACATTTTGTGTCAATAACTTTGTCTTGCTCAAACTGGAAGGATTTGTACATATTTCATCAAATGCTTTTTCTGCCCTTTTTCCTCTCTCCTCTCTTGTGACTTCATTTTCCCATACATCTAAAAATGGGTATTTTCTAAAATTTCCCATACATCTAAAAATATTAATTTTTTAAAATAAACTCTTCAATGCATAAACATTTTTGGGTTTCTCATTAAATAGGTTCATTGAGATATAATTTCTATGCAAAATTTATGAAATTCAATTGCTTTAGGAGTACTGTCTGATGCATTTTAATATTCATAGATAGCCATGTAACTTCCACTTCAGTCCACATACATAATAGATCATCATGCTAGAGAAATTCCTCATGTCTCTCTACAGATGATCCACCACATCCATTCCTGCACAACCCACTTTGCTTCATCCTTACATAGCTTTTCTTCTCCATGAATAGGAAAATCACTTGCTTAACTTCCCATTTCTCTCTTTTACCACTCACTCTTTTATTACTAGTATTGCCTCTTCTATCATATTTACCACTGTAATCACTAACTTCCTTTAGAGTGTCCTTACAGCCCAGTTCTTTTCAGAAAATTTCCTTTGGTTATATGAAAGTAAAATATTCACATTCATCTCTTATTGGAACCTTTGGGAGGTGAAATGATTATACAAGCTAACAAATATCACTCTGCAAAAGTGAAATCACCATTTCTCCAATCTTTGCATGTTTTGTGTTTATCTATAAATAAGCATGATTTTCTTGGTAAATTATTTCAATGTTTCTGTAGAATTGGGATTCCTACAAAAGATGAAATCTGTTTGAATTGTCTATATGTGTCCCAGCAGAGATGGTCCCCAACTTAATGGTGGTTCGACGTAAGACTTTTCAATTTAATGATGGTGCAAATGTGATGAGTAGTCACTATTCTCCTGGATTTACGATAGGGTTATATCTGAGAAACTCATCATAAATGGATCAACTTATGATGGGTTTATCAGACATAACCTCCTGGTAAGTCAAGGAGCATCTATCTGCATGGTGTTTTGCAGATGATGATTTGAGAAAAAAGTATGGGGAAAGGTATATCAAGATTACTGAGCTGGGTGTGCTACATTAACATGGACTGTGGAACACACAGGCTTTGGAGGGGTGTGCAAAGAGGTTGTCCATATGATAGACATAGCGTCTAGTCATTTCCAATGGTTGAAAATGAAAACTGATCTAATATAATAGCGTTTACATTTCACTTTTTATTTCCTTTTTAAAAATAGATTTCATGTGGACCTGTATTTACTAAAGATAGCTCTTAAAATATTTCATTATTTTTTCTGAGTCTTCCAATAAAATGTTATTCTAAAGCAATTGATATCTCTATGGTGTTTTTAAGTCATGCATTTAGATTTTCATCATTGTTTATTCTTTATTCTTTGCCTCTTGTTTGAGAGAACACATATCTTTATTCAGTGTTCTCACTATATAAATTGTCTTTTAAATTTTTTTTTTATTTCAGCATATTATCTGGGTACAAATGTTATAAATTATCTTTGTCATTGAAAATGTAATCACTTGGAAATGAAAATTGGATTGAAGACATAAATGCTAAAAGCCCATAATGGTCAAGTTTATAATTAATAGCACTTTCGTATTATGGAGAAAAAAAAAATCTGTTTTCTATTTTATTTAAATAATCTTTTCTTGTTTATGTCCTGGATTCTCCTTGTCAGATAGCCAGAATTAAAATAATTGATTCTGTGAAAAGATCCAGCGGTGTAATGCTTAACAGTCCATATCTAAAAGGTCAGGCACCAATTACTGTAATTTTGCATAAAATGAAATAAAAAAGCTGCCCCTTTCACTCCAAGTGAAAAATGTTAGGATAATCAGAATTCTCACAAGGCTTTTTCAATCAATACATGCTTCAGTGAATGATTGCAGCACAAAAATTGAAAGAACATTCTATTCAGGCCTATAATTTTGGTCACACAAAATATAAGTCATTTTAGAAGGACTTTTTTTTTTTTGTGCTTGAAAGGATTGATTTTTAGTTGTCTATATTCCTCATGTTTTCTCTGACACTGTATTTTGGATGTTTCTGGCATTTCCCACATTCATTCCCTTTTGTGAATGTTTACACTCTCTGGACTGACTGTTTCCTGAAATGTTTGCAAAGCTTTGCATTAAGGGTAATATTTCTGTTCAGATTTTTTGGTCTTTAATGATAAAACCTAAAACTCTTAGGAGAATGTAATACTGCAGCCTTGAGAGTATCTTTAAACTCAATGTATGGAAAACAGCATTCACAGTAAAATAGCTTTTTGAGTCTGTATAAATGCAATTACTTTTTTTCCAATAAAATATCCTTTTTTTTTTCTTTTAGAACCAACTACCCATAAGCTAGGTTAGAAAGCAAATATTTAAAGGGTAAATTTTTAGGTGAAGGATGAACAGTTTCAAGAAACACATTATACACATGACTAAGCAAGTATTAGCTGACAGCACTTTGCTGGGTGCTGAAGGCACTGAGTCTGCCTCTCTCTCCTACTTGCCCAAACACTATTGTTGAAAATGCTAAAACACAAAGTTGAGTGGAGTAAGCAGCTTATTTAATCTATGAGGTAAGAAGGTATGGAGTAAGGAAAAAATTATTTAAGTTTTCGCCAAATGGCTTAATTGTGTTCGCCTTGCTGACATTTTCTTTCTAAAATTCAGTTTTCACTTGGGCTATGAATGACCAGGTATAAATTGGTGGATAATGGCATTTTATATAGAAAAAAGAACTAATTAATTTTGCTAGAATTATAGATTTGTATGAAATTATTTCAAATGCCCTCCCCCCACCAAATAAATAAATAAATAAATAGATAAATAAATGAATGAATGAATGAATGAAAAGGTAGCCTACACAGAAACCAAGATGCCTATAGGGTTGATTCCTTCTGGAGACTCTGAGGAAGAATTAGGTCTTTAGTTCTTCTTAGCTTCTGGTGTTGCCTACAATCCTGGGCATTATATGACTTACATTTTCATCACTCCAGTCTCTGCCTTCATAGTCATATGTGGCTGTCTTCACTGTGTGCCTGTGTCTCTGTGTGTTCATATTGTCTTCTTATAAGGACACCAGTTACTGGCTTTAGACCCCACCCTAATCTGCATGATCTCATCTTAACCTGATTAAAAATCTTTAAGCACTCCATTTCCAAAAGTCACATTAACAAGTTCTGATTGGACATGACTATTGGGAGACACTATTTAATCCAATAGATCCCAATAAAAATTGTAAGTATAGCTGTAAAAATCACATGTTCCCTAGGTGATCCAGCCAGTAAATAGGACAGATCAAATTTAAACTTAGTTTTGTTTGGTTCCACACATAGTTTTTGGCCTCTCTCACCTTGATAATTGGATACACATTCTAAACTTTATGGAGAGATCAATGTTATTCAAAGCTCTTTATTTCTTTCCAGTACCAGAACCCCAACCCAGAAACACACACCACCTCTAATCTAATTTTAAGACAAAATATTCCAATATGGGCCCAGGACATGAAAATAATATGTTTGATGTTTTCGAAGCATAGGGATGGAATATAAAGTTTCTGCTTTGTTAGGCTGTATCTGGGATTGAAGTTTAAAAGGACATATTTTCCTTTTATCCCTTCTTTAAATTGAATTCAATGTGGTATTATTCAGAGGGCTAATCCCACAATGAGACCTTACAGAAATGGTTCTCCAAGTCTGGTCCCTGAACCAGGGGGATCAGTATATCTTTGGGCATTACTAGAAATGCAAATTATCATGTCCAGCAATCTGTGTTTTAATAAGCATGCCAGGTGATTGTGATGGGCACTAAAGTATGAGAACTACTGCCCTCGGAAGGATTAGTTTTTCTTCTTCTTGGACGAGAAAAGTTAAAAGAGCTAGAGAAGTTCTTAGAAGCTCATCTGGCTCAACTATTTTCACTGGTGTCAGAGATTAGACATATATTTGTTTTTGAGGCTTAGTCACTAATATTAAAGTCAGTATTCTTGCTTTGTCTCTTTTACATATATTCTGCAACACCTTCTTTATATCGAGATATTACTTTAAGGAGTGGTTGGGTTGTGAGATCGCAAAGAATGAACTTTATATATTATATCCAACATACATCTTAATTTCAGTTCCTACCTGATAGTATAGATATTTGGGCACATGCCTTATCTCTCTTTTATGCTTTATCTCTCTTATGTAAACTTTTTTAAGAACAGGGATAATATATTATTATGCTTCTAATTCTTCTACAATGCCTACAAATAATACACTCTTCTTGTATGTAGTAACCACTCACTACAGTTTTTGAGGAACAGAGAATTAAATTAAACACATAATCTTAGAAAAAATAAATCCACAGAAGCGATTTTTGTGCCCATGTATTTAATCATATTGTCATTTCACAGTATTTATCTGTACATTTCAAAGCTAATGCCTTTCATGGAAACAAAATAGAATTATCCACTAAACCCATTTCCATAGTAGGGGAAAAAAAAAAAACCTTTTAGAGCAGCATAAATCAAAAATGTCCTTTTGAATACGAAGTGCAGTGACAGTAATAATTGAAGTTTCTAGAATCAACATAGCCATAATGAGCCCCTGCCACAGTTGTCATATACTCACTTATTAAGCACAGAGGAACTGTTTGCTGCTATGGATAAAAAGAGCTAGACTCTTTGATCATTTGCTTAACTCCACTTTAGATGAAGTCTTTAGAAAATAACCTTCCATTAACGAGAATTTCTTAAAACCACTTAATGGGTCCCCGCCTTCTATTTAATGTTTAAGATGTCAATGAATGTGGCTCCTTTAGGAATCTCTCATGCTAGTTCATTTCTATCTCTTGCAGAATATGATATTTCTCCTCAACATCAGAAAAAATATATACAACATTCCTCCTCCATCAAACAACTTTAAATTATTCTTTATTTCTCTAAATTAAAATATACATACACACGTTTCTGATTTCATTATATTTTTGTTGATCTAATTTTATCCTTTACACATAGAAATTTTTTCAAAATCTAGGTACTGCCTGTGCGTAGATCTTAGCATATAATGGAATTTATCTGTAGTCTAATATCCAAAAATGTAGAATTTTGTTGCATTTATCATTGATTACCAGACTAGAAGACAGACACTTAAAAATATTTTTAAAATTAAATAAGTTAATTTAACTAGAGGTGAACTATAGTTAGAAATAACATGTCCAAGGTATAAACCACTCTAGAAATATCATGTGGTGGGGAAGAGGATAGCAGTGTCTTATAGACTGAATATCAAACAACAGGTGTGTGGAGAGAAAGCTACCATGTAGTTTTACAAAGTATCCCTAAATAGGTGGATATGGTTGAAGTTACATCAACAATATAAATCTAGTCACTCAGGTTAATACTTTGAGTATTATATAGCATTATGGAATTAAAAAAAAAATCATTATAAAGCAATAATAAGTAACATCAGTATATGGTGATAGAAACAACACCCCATTACTCTCGTTCTAGAGAGTAAATTTTGTCCTTAAAAGCAGAGTCAGCAATTTAGGATGATAATTCATCCATCATTTATACTTCATTAAAGTTTTCTCACTATTAAAATAGTCATCCAATTCTTCAGGCCACCAACTCCATATAATGCATTTTATCTATAGGTAAAGTACAATCAACTTAAGGAAGTAAAAACAACTTATTAGCATAAGAAGATGCTTTTCCTCTGATATGTCTACTAAATACAGATTCAGCTGGAGTTAAGAATAGCCAGATTAAAAGGATCTCACACATATGAATTAGTCTGTTGGACTCTCCTTCCCTTTTCCCCAGTCCAAGCCCATGGTTCCGATCACATTGCTTCTCACTCCATTTTCTACTCTGCAAGTTAATCATCAGAACAGCTCTTCCAGATCAACATTTCCTAACAGGTAGTGCAGATAGTCATCAAGAGCAAGAATTTTCTATTCAGCTATAAGAAAGAACGGTGATATAGCACCTCTCGTATTTTCCTGCATAGACTGGAACCCATTCTACTAAGTGAAGTATCCCAAGAATGGAAAAATAAGCACCACATGTACTGACTAGCAAATTGGTATTAACGGATCAACACCTAAGTGGATATAGGAATAACATTTGTGGGGCATAAGACAGATGGGAGGGGGAGGAGGGGCTGGGTATATACATACATAATAAGTGTGATGCGCACCATCTGGGGGATGGACACGCTTGAAACTCTGACTCTTGGGGAGAAGTAGAGGGGGAAAAGCAACTCAAGTAACCTAAACATTTATACCCCCATAATACACTGAAATAAAAAATAAAATAAAATAATTTAAAAAATGCAAATATGAAAAAAAATTTCAAATAAAAAAAGAGCAATGATTTACTCACCACTTTTCTTCATTTTCAGATGATCTGTTATCACTCATTTTCTTTTTTTACCTAATCTTATCTTAAATTTTTTTAAGTTTTAACTCATACAAATTGTTTTCAAATTCTATCCTTCTTTATCTTGCTTTACCAAATTATTTTCTTTTCCCTATATGATGAGAGCATGGGTCAAAATTTACCAAATTATGACTAAATATAAGACATATGCTAGAAATATATATGAAATAACAAAATCAAATCATATATTTTGAAGAGAAACTAGATTTAATAAAGAGCCATTACCATCAGTCAGTAAATTCCTTGATGGATCACAGAACTTTCTCAAAATCACCCCTTTTGGCCGGGCGCTGTGGCTCACGCCTGTAATCCTAGCTCTTGGGAGGCCGAGGCGGGCGGATTGCTCAAGGTCAGGAGTTCAAAACCAGCCTGAGCAAGAGCGAGACCCCGTCTCTACTATAAATAGAAAGAAATTAATTGGCCAACTGATATATATATAAAAAAAATTAGCCGGGCATGGTGGCGCATGCCTGTAGTCCCAGCTACTTGGGAGGCTGAGGCAGAAGGATCACTCAAGCCCAGGAGTTTGAGGTTGCTGTGAGCTAGGCTGACGCCATGGCACTCACTCTAGCCTGGACAACAAAGCGAAACTCTGTCTCAAAAAAAAAAAAAAAAAAAAAAAAAAAAAAAAATCACCCCTTTTATTTTCTCCTTTATAATCCAAATAACTTTGACTTTCCTTGAGCTACAATTTGTAATATTAAAATTACCTACCTAATTTTTAGTATTTTAAATTATCTGAATATTTATTGTAACATTATTTTCCATTATTTTTCACTTTAAAACAAGCATTTATTTCAAATTTAATACATTTCTTAGAATAGAAGAAGCATTATAAAAAAAATTAATACAAGTGGAAAACATTACTGTGATCTAATTTGGGAAGAAGACCATTCTTTACTGTATTGCTCTCCTAGGAAAACAATCCCAGTTTAGGCAAATGAATTATAAATGGAATATAAGAGCATCAGCAAATGTCTACTATTTGAGAAGTATTTGCTGATTCAGAATTGCTACTTAGAAACCTTCTTGTCCAATAAATATTGTTATTCTTATTGTATATATTTTTTGAGACAGAGTCTCTCTCTGTCATCTCTTGTAGAGTGCAGTGGCATCACTGTAGCTCACAGCAACCTCAAACTCCTGGGTTCAAGTGGTCCTCCTGCCTCACTCTCCCAAGTAGCTGAGACCACAGGTGTGCACCATGATACTTGACTAATATTTCTATTTTTTTAGTAGAGACAAGGTCTCGCTCTTGCTCAGGCTGGTCTCGAACTTCTGAGCTCAAGCAATCCTCCTCACTCTGGCTTCCCAGAGTGCTAGGTTTATAGGTGTGAGCCACGACACCAACCCTATGAAATAATTTCTTAACTTACATTCATATTTGGAGAAAATGAAATGTCTGAATAATTTCAAAGGAAATAAAATTTTGTAGTTTCAATATATTTATTATAAACATATAGATATTCAGGAATACTTTGAAAGGAGAAATTTGCTTCCACAGAAATATATACATACATATATATATTATACAATGTACATTATATATTTTACATTTCTCATTTTACATGTATATGGAATATCCTTATCACATCATAGATTCTAAATACTTTTATACACATTTGTATCTGATATGGCAAAATATCAACTGTATTCAATTAGTAATTCATCTGTTAGAAAATTTTATGTTGTTAAGGAAGTATACAGTCTCACATTCCTTGATATAATTTAAAACAAATTTACTCTGAGGCATTTCTGACTTTATCATTCTAAGTTTGATAACTCTCTTTTTCATTATTCCTCATTATGTTTAAAATTTGTTGTGAGGTGATTCAAAGTGAAAGAGCCTGCAGCTATGTTTAAACGAGAAATAGTTCCATAGGCAAAGCACTCTCTTCTGCTCACATTGCCAGGTCTAAGTAACTACTGCAGTTATCAAACTGTTATTGTTTGTAATAATCAATATGATGTGATGTTTAGTAGCACTTTCATCGGGGCTAAACCTACAATATAAAACAGAGTACTCACATGCTATCACATGTGATTGTGTTTTTTTAAAATACTCATCAAGAACAGAACAATCCTTGGTAATGTAAAACTCTTGAGAATGACTTCAATTTCTGTGAAATAGCTAAACATTAATCTAGAACAGAATACTATTTCCTAGCTACCAGCCCACACTTGACAAGAAATGGAATCATAATCAATAGGATACAATATCCCTCTTAAACTGTTGTTAAGTCTTGGAACTAATATTTCTTTCTAACTACCAGCATCTAGTTGTCAAATTAAGAGATTGCTTTCTTTGTGTTTTCACTTTTTATCTATAGACCAATATTTTACTAATCTTATCTTCATGAATAAGGAGAATTATTCTAGTTCTGCTCTAATCACTTTATAGGTTTAAAAAATAGACATTCTACATTGGATAAATAAATCAATAACAAGTTGAGACAAGTATATTTCAGAAGATATTAAATTGAATCTAAAATTGAAATTTCTATCTTCTAGTATACCTGTTTCCAAAAAGTAATAATAAAACATATGCAAATATCTACATTAGTTAAATTTGTGCTAAAATGAAAAGTCAAATTCACATGCATATTTTAATGTCCCAGAGAAAATAAATTGTGTAATACAGAAAATAAGAAATGACATGTTAAAGAGTAAAGATGTTTCTTCATTCCTACAAAATTTCTAGTTTTCTTATGACCTATCTTCCATATAGCTGGCAAAAGTCTAGGCTGTTTCCTAAAGGGTGTGATTATACAGTTATTACTAGTCTATAAATGTCCCGGAGCATTCTGCTGAGGTCACTTAAATTCTCTTTGCCGGAATAATGTCAGTTGAGACTGTACCTACAGAGAATCTCTAGCAAATGTTAAGCATTTTATTCAAGTTTGCCAAGACCATTATATCATTTGTTAACATATTTGTGTAGCTTATATGAATATTGTTAAAACTTTTAAGTTTTTAATGAGTCAAACCTTATTAAATATCCAAAGAATATTTAAAAAAACAGAATCTTTGAAAAATAAAAATTTACATAACAAATGGAACCAGAGGTACACCAATTTAATTAAGGGAAGAGACCATGAGTCATATCAATTTTCTTTCTCTGATCTGACAGAATCCTAGAGATGCTTTATCCAAATCCTAGAGAAGGTTGAAATAAGGTTTTAAAACCACTAGTTTAGATATTTGGATTAGATGGCTATTGCTTAGAATAGGACAGACCATTTTCATAGAGCAATGTGCAAATGGACTGTCTGGAGATATTAAAGGTATAAAACTATATTGTTTAAGGCTATTGTTAGAAAGGAGACCTAAGTGTGTTGATGTATAAGTAGCCCCAATAAACACAATGCTCCCAGGACATTAGGAAGAAACATATTTGCAATCGATGAGACTATGCAAGCAGCTGACTGATCTTGAAGCCAACTCCTCCTCTTACTGCCCCCTCTAACCCCAACTTCACATGGGCAGTACATTCTAAATGGAGCCCTGATCAAAAGGTGTTACTAAACAGTGCTCAGAGAGAAGAAGATAATCATCAAAATATAAGCCACATAATCTTGAGTTTATCATAAGACTGGATAAAACTACCTTTAACAAAGGGAAATAAATTCACAGAAGATGTGCAATATGGAAACTATGTAAGCATGTATGATTTACATACAATATTTGGTAGTAATAAATAATACATTTTTAATTTTTTCCTTAAATCGGAAAATTGGTTTGACCTCCAGCTATTCACATTTGCATATCGAGGTGGAAGGACATTTAGTATCAGTTTTTATTGGGGTCAAGGCTCAACTAGCCCCGTGACAGTCATGTTCTAAAAACCAATTCTTAAAGGAAGCCAGGAGTCCATTAAATGAATTTAGTCCTTGGCCTACAGAGACTGTTGCCTTCATACTCTTTTAGCATAGGTATGCTACTTTGGAGCAACTGTGCTATGTTTACACAAGACAAGTCTAGGGAACTTAAGTAACCCACATGGTGGGTGGTCCATCCACTTAATGCAACTATTTCACAGAAGTCCCACGTACATCTTTTCTGTGAATGCATTGATCTGAATTCCATGGTGCACAGAGTGCCTCCTCTAATATTACTTCTCCAGTGTTAGCAGGCAAACTAACCACCTCAGGACTTAGTAATGCACAGCCTTGAAGATTCCAATTCATTAAGATGAAGCAGGACCTGAGAATTTGTATTTCTAATAATCTCCAGAAGATGCTGATGCTCCTGGTGTGTGGAACACATTTTGGGTACCCCACTGTAGTGGAATCCCCTGGCAACTCTCCATCTGGGATGATAAATGAAAGCAGGGCAGGGTTTTCTGCAGTGTGAAAAAGCATTTTCTTTGGCCTCTACTCAATTGACACCACCACAGTGTGCTACTTCAGTGTCTTTGGACACTAAGAACTCACCATCACCTTGCATTTTGTATATCAGCCCCCATTTCCTCAACTTAATCTTCCTAGATTGGTCTGAAAACACAAACGTTCTTTACTGGCTAATGGGTAAAGAGTTTAAAGGACCTTCAGAAATAAGTCATTGGGTTCTTGTTTCTGAAATGAGGGTAGGGAAAGAATGTGGCAACACTACTTAAATGTTTCTGAGTAAATCAAACTGTGGGATGTAGCAAATACAGAATTAAAGGAGTCAGAGTTGAAACTTAAAACACAAAGTGCAAGAAAAAGAATTGACTTTCCAGTAAAACTTTATACAAAAATAATCTAAACTACAGAGCATTGAAGAGATGGAATGAGAACAGAAAAGGAGTAAAATCATTTCATAAATGTAAAACACTTTATAAAATGTGATTTGAAGGATCAATGATTTCTGAAAAAAAAGGGTCAGTATATAGAAAAAATCATAAAAATGCAATTGTGGAATAGAATAAGGAAATAAAAGTGATAAAGAAATGAAATGTAGGTTAAATAAATATTATGCATAACAACTATTCCTATGGATAACACAGCAAAAATTTTTCATGAACTAAGAAGGATGGTTACTTTGTTTACAGAAAAAGGATAATAAAAATTATGAACACAGAGACATGTTATTCATTCTCTCAATAAAAGCTGATTGAGTGCTTAATATCTAAAAGAATATAAACTTCTAAAAATAAAATTAAATAAAAAACTATCTAACAGGCTAGGCAGAAAAACAATAATCCCCGAAGCTGTGGAGGAAAAATGAGACTAATCCCAGTTCTGACCATTTTCAGAATGATTTAGGTGATCTATAGATTATATCTTTATTACTGTGTAATTTGAGAGACAAATTACATACTAGAGATTAGCTTTCTGGAATAAGAAGGGAAAGGACATCTTACTTCCAGAATTCAGTTGGCATTACAGAAAGGTAGATAGAATAATGTCCCACAGAGATGATAACACCCTAATTCCCACAACTTGTGAACATGTTACCTTACCTGGGAAAAAAAGACCTTTGCAGATGTGATGGAGTTTAAGGATTTTGAGTTGGGGATATTATCCTAGAGTGTCCCTTTGGGCTCAATTTAGTAACAAGTCACTAAGAGCAGAAGATGAAGGTAGAAGAATGAGTCAGAAAGATGAGAAGAAGAAGAGGCAGAGAGAACTGAAATAAGAAGGACTCGAGCACCAGTGAGGTCTGGAGGTAGAGGTAGGTGGCCATGAACCAAAGAGGTGGCCTCTATTAGCTTGGAACCACCTCTCAGCTGACCTCAGTTCTACAACCATAAATAACTGAGTTTTGATAACAATCTGAATGATCCTGGAAGCAGAATCTCTCCTGGAGATTCTAGAAGAAATAAAAGAAAAAAAAGAAAAAGAAAAAGAAAAAGCAGTCTGGCTGACACCTTAATTATAACCTGGTGAGACCTGAATTGTACTTCTGATCACTTGTGCTGTTTAAGCCACTGAATTTGTCTTAATTTGTTATGTCAGGAATATAAACCAAATATAGTAAAGAAAAGGAACATATTGAAATGCTAAATTAATAAACATTAATATTATTTCCTGAGTGTAATCCTTAGATATACTTGACAATTCAATGCCAAGTGGTGAGATTCCATTTTTGTGAGAAACTGATTTCTACATCACTATTCTATTCTTTCCTCTGTAGATAGCTCTTCATCATATTGTCATTTAATAATTGTGGAATATAATTGGAGAACATTTTCATACTGGCATTTTGAAACCTTCATAGTATGACTTACAAGATGTGGCAGAAAGTATATAAAGTCTAATTCTCAGCTTGGGAAAGACTTCTGAGTGTGACTATGTGGAGATAAAGTGTAAAAGTTCTGAAACCAATTTGAAATTACAGGAGAGGTGCATATCAGCGCATTGTCTTTGTTTTAATTCTCTGGAAGTCAAAGTAGCTAATATGTTCTCTAAACAATGTAATGCTTCTTCTATATATTGTGCTTTGAAAAATAGGCTTATTCTTCACAAGTGAAATAATTTGGAGAATTTTGTTACATGAAGAGATTGATTTTTTTTTTCTGTTTGTAGATGTTGAATTATTCTCTTTCAGTCAGTTAAATAGAGCTGAATTATTCACCAAGCTTTCTTTTCATTCCTACACACTCTGGGACTTACATTTCAGAATGTTTCTCTTCCATTGTATATAAATTACATTCTGCTATTTGTGCTGTAACTAAACATAATTGTACTTGCTAATAGAATATAACTGGTAAAGTCAATAAATTGAACATAGACAATTTGAGAAGAGACACATATATTTTATTTCTGGGGATTGATGTTGCTTTCTCTAAAAAGTGATATATACTAATCTTTTAGTAATTAACTCAGTTTTATATCAGCTATAATTATTATATGTGCACACATGATTATTCGCTATGTAAGTAAATAAGATAATAGGCTAAAAGAAAGTAAATTATGATGTTTAAGAACTTAAATAGATTGTGGAACAAAATTGCACATGAACCCTATAAATCTGTAAAAATAAAAAAAGTACTTTTTAGCTTTTCTCCTTCTTTTGAGAAATTTTGACTCATTTTAGGCATATTTTAATATGAAATTATTTCATTTATAAATATCTTTCTGATCCTTATTTGATAGTTATATAATGAAACAAGGATACTCACTCTCACTATTTATATTTTTCATTGTACCAGAGGCCCTGGCCAGTACAATAAGGCATGAAAAGAAATGAAATTAATAATAAAAACTGTAAAAGAAACAGAGCTTTCATTACTCATTGATGCTATCACTGTCTATGTAGAAAAATCAAAAGGGGTGTGGACAAACTTTTAGAAATAAAAAAAATAAGCAATTTTTCTAAATACAAGGTAAATATACAAAATTTAATCATATTTCTATATACCAACAGGAAGCAAAAAATGACAATATCTCACAATAGAATCCATAAATACCACTTAGGCATAAATCAAACAAAATATGAGAAAACCTTTATATTAAAAACTCACAAAACATTAGTGAAAGAAATTAAAGAATATCTAACTTAATGAAAGAAAAGACTTATTCAAAGATTGAAAGACTAAATATTTTCAAGATGTGGACTCTCTCCCAAATTAACCTATTCCTATTCTAAACCAGGGCTGGGAAATCTTTTCATGGTGGAAGGCTGCATTAATTTAGCTGTAATCGAACAAGGCTGCACTCAAGAAACTTCAATTAGATATTTTTTAAAATGTACATTAATTTGTAAAAATCTAACTACGAGGTATTTAATAATCTCAAAAAATGAAAATTACTTCTTACTTTTACAGTTAACTAACTTTTCAATGACTTTGTTGTGTCTGCTTTTTGTTGGATAGCATTTGAATATTTGGTTGCAGCATGGAGGGCCACAGTATCAGTTAATCCTCCAGATGGGTATCAGTCATTTGCAATCTTAAGGCCTCCTTGATTTTGGTTAGGTAGGAGAATGTAGATTAACAGGAGAATGTAGACTAACAGCAATAAGTGGTTGAAAAGCAAGAAAGGAATTTTCAGGCATGTTGCCGAAGGTGTGGGTATTCCATTGCATTTTTTCATATTTCAGTTGGTTCTTCTTTTTCTAATTTTTTAATTTCAGAATATTACGGGGGTACTAATGTTTAGGTTACATATATTGCCTTTGCCCCACCTGAGTTTAAGATACGAGTGAGTCCATCTCCCAGACAGTGCTCAGTGCACCCACAATTGGATCTTTTTAGCATCAAATGATGACTTTAAAATGTTCTGTACCCCCATAACATGCTGAAATAAAAAAATAAAAATAAAAAATATATAAAATAAATAAAATGTCATCTACTGAGAGCTCAGTCAATTCCATCTATATTTCTTTAGGTCCCTTGGTGATTATTGGCTAGGTGTGACTTAAATGCTAATTTGAGTGTGATGTTATGATTCTCAAAATCAGTGAACCTTTCATTGTATTCTCCAAGTAATAGGTTCATAACGGCTGCATATTCTTCACATGATTCGCATGTGTCATCCTGCTCATCAATGACCTTTTCTAACTGGGAAAATGTTCATCCAAAATTTCCTTTTTCCAAAGTGCTTGGATTTTTTTTTTTTTTTTGCCACATAGCATATGTAGACTTAGTTTTAACTTGCAAAGAAATATTCAAGTCAATTTGATTTGACATGATATCACAAAGAAATGATTCATTCCTATAGAATCTCCTTTTGATAATTCACATTGCTGATCTGTTCTTCATAATATTTAACTATCTGTTCTTGCAGAGATAAAATTTTGGCTAACACTTGTCCCTGTGATAGCCAACATAGAATGATGCCACAAGTCCACACTGAATACCTCATTGTTCAACTTTAGCATGTTGCGAAACTGATGATGCACATTGCATTTGCATGAATATAGGTAAGAGCACTTATAACTTGTTGCAAAGTGTCACTTCAAATAGTAGCTTTAGCACAGAGATTTTGCTGATGCAAGATACAATGAAAAGAAATGAGAGCATCTGGATGTGTTAATACTTCTTTATCTGTGCAATAAACCCTTCATATTTTTCTGTCATGAAAGGTGCACCATCTGTACGTACACTTATTAAATATACCAAATTCAATACAACTTCACCACATCTATCTTGCAAGTTGTTGAAGATATCCACTCCCTGTGTTTTGTTCGCAAGAGTGCCCAAAGCGAGTAACACTTCTAGCAAATAAATGTTGACTTGAACGAGGTATAAAACCTGCGCTGAGTTAGTAGTATCAGTTGATTCATCCAAAATGACAGAATAATATATATTTTCCTTTTGAAGTATTGCATAAAGTTGTTCTGTTAAGTTGAAGACTAATTCATGCTGCTGATCAATTATGGTTCTTTTTTTTTTTTTTTTTTTTTTTTTCAATTATGGTTCTTGAAAGAGGCAGTTGTGTGTACTTTGAACTGTTGTCGGGGTCTAAGCATCCTGTACTACAACTTCAACAATACATTCCCTCTCAATTCCTACATCACTGAATAGCTTCCTTTCTTTCCTGAGTATATAAGCTACTTTATAAGTTGCTTGAGTGGCATTATTTCCAGGTCTTATTGCTGCTTGAAAGAATTCTTTGCTTTTGCTTCTTTTAATTTCTGCAATACAACTTTTCACACTTTCCCCCCTAATTTAAAATATTTGTCATCCTTATGAGTGTTATAATGCCGATGAGCATTGAATTTCTTAAATGTTGATACTGTAGTATCACAAAGCAAGCAAATCATCTTATCTCTAGTAGAAACAAGATACTATTATTATTCCCAATCCTCATTAAAAGAATCTGTGTTCTTCCTTCAGTGTTCTCTTGGTCTTCTTTGACATGATGGGCTGTTAAGCAGACAGAATTAAAATATACTGTTGAGCTGTGCAACTATTCACAAATTCCACTTCAAACAGAAACACAGTTCACCACTGGCAAAAGCTGGTAATAGACTGGCATACTTGATCCCCATAAACTCTAACCAATTGTTGGGGAGAGATGATTGAGGAATTAATGAGATGTGGCTCGTAAGATCATTGTATTATTGCATTGTCCAATATTGCTATTTAATGTTTCTTTAAGATAGAAATAGGACTTTGCAGGGTTTTGCCCTGAAGAAGCAAGTGAACTCATTAGTTCACCTATCAAGGGCTGCCTCACCTTGGAAGGGCTCTCAAAGCTCTGGTAGGGATGTTTTACAAGAGGCTTCTTGGTTATCTCAGAATCTGTGAAGTCTTCTGGTTCTTGAAAGACAAGATCAGGATGTCAGAGACAACCAGTGCCCTAGGCAAGAGACTTGCCCCTATGGTTATGAACAATTTGTTTTGTAGAGATGGGCTTCCTGCTCTCTCCTGACTGTCTGCCTTTGGTCCACAATAACAAGATCAAAGAAATATAGAGCCACTATACCTCTTTGTCATTCCTCTATTAATTGATAGCTATCTCTTAGAACTTAGAAGTTAGTCCCTGAAAGACTTTATAACCGTTTGTTCACCTAGATAGATTAGAGTTTTTTAGAAGCCTTTTGAAAAGACCTTTAACTCTAACCCACTACATGTTACAATGCAAATCTGTTACTCATAGCAACTGCACTATCTGTTTGATATGTAAATCTGTTACTATCGCGACTGGTAATTGATATCTGTTATTATAAAAACCTATATGAAACTAACCTTAATGCTGGACTACTTACAGAGATGTACTTTAGACTCCTGAGTACCCCTGCTTTATCTTCATTTCTTTATATAAACCTATAAAACTATATCTTAGTCTCTGTGTATTCTTTTATTCTCTATATTTCCTATCAATTTTCTTATCCTCTGTGGCAACCACTGTCTAAGGGACCTGGCTTTGTGGGGAGAAGTGGCTGATCTCCTTGAGGCCCTGCCACCCCACAGCCAATCTGCCTCATGTGGTAGTGGCAGTAGTGGCATCAGTCAGGTGGGGGAAGTTAGAACTAAATCATAAACATAGCAGCCATCAATTTAGCCCTTATGGTTTACTGATGTTCTAATTGTGCCAGTCAATCTGGGAGGATTATTTCATTGAAACATATTTTATTCTTTGGTATTTTAAATGCGCTCATTTAAAAAATAAAATAAATATATAATAGATGAACAAAATCTATTAATAAAAATAAAAGGATTTGTTCTGTAAAATGTGGGCTCAGTCAAATGGCCTCACTTAAGGACCTAGAAGGCCACAGTTTCCCCACCTTTGATCTAAACATTCTTAATCAAAATCTTAGAGTTCTTTGGGGGATAAAGGCACAATTTTTTAAAAAATAATCCTAAATACTTGTGGGAAAGCTTACACCCAAGAATAGCCATGGCAATTTGCAAGAAAATGAAAAGTGGAACATTCATACTATGCTACTAGACTGTTTCAATATTAATAACAATTGGGCTGGTTTGGCACAAAGACAGACTAAGTGATGAATAAAAAGTGAGAGAGTCCAAAGACACACATATTCCATTAGATGAATTATGACAAAGGTGACATTGGAATTTAATGGGGAAGTATAGTAATTTCAATAATTGATGGTAGATCTACTTCCCAAATATATTGTGACTTCTAATTTACATTATACATAGTAATACATCCCCAGTGATCTGTAGAACTAAGCATGTTGTCAGAATGGGTGTTATCAGAATATTTTGGACCTTAAAATAAACGTGTCATGGCATTTCATTGTAACACTATTTTTTTCTATAATAACAAATTACATTCAGCAACTTTTTATGTGCTGATATGACATTTGTTTATTTTCTTTTTGTGAAATATCTTATAAGCCTTACAAATTCTATTTTTTTAGATTGAGTTGTATGTTTTCTTATTTTAATGATTAGAAAAAGATTAATATATTTTGGACACAAGTCCTTTATAAGTGCTATGATTTGCTCATATTTTCTTTCACCTATAGGTTAACTTTTCATTCTGTTAAAGAATCTGACACAAAACACACTCTTTAATCATAATGACGACAAATTCAGTTTTCTTTCTTTTATAAATCATGTTTTTTGTTATATTTTGAGCTCTTTGCTAAGCCAACATCATGAAGATTTTTCTCCTATTTTTCTAAATATTTTATATTTTTACATTTTGTATTTAAATCTATTATCCATTTAAATTAACTTTTTGTATAAGGTGTGGGATAACACAAAGGTTTGTTGTTTTCCATCTGAGGTCCACTTTTTCCAACTCAGTTTACCTAAAAATATGTTTTATCCATTGAATTTTATTTACATATTTTCTTAAAAGTTGATAGAGATATTTAGGTACATTTTTGGATGCTCTATTTTTTTCATTGATCTATGTGTCTATTCCTTCACCAATACTTCATCTTTATTACTGCAACTTCATAATAAAAATTGAAATTGATAATATGAATTTTCTGATTTTAATATATACACACCACATAAACATGTACAATGGTATGTGTCAATAAAAATGAAACATTTTGGCTATTGAAGTTATTTTGTCTTTCCATACACATTTTAAAATCAGCTTGTTTATAGCTCCAAATAATTTGTTGGTATTTTGATTGGGATTGTATTAAGAACATAGATCAAATTAGGGACAAATGATATTTTAACAATAATTAGTCATACAATCCATGACCACAATAGGTAAATCTGTTTATTTATTTAAATATTCTTTGATTTCTCTCATCATTGTTTTATAGTTTTCTGCATGTAGATGCTAGGTATATTATTTTATATTTATACCTAAGTATTTTATTTTGGGGAGATTATATAAATGGTATTACCTTTTAATATAAGATTTAATTTTTTCAATGCTGGTACATAGGAATTCGATTGACTTTTGCATATTAACTTTGTACCTACAACATTGCTAAATTCAGTTACCAGCTTCAAAAGTAACTTTTTAAATTCTTTGGGATTTTCTGCATAGACAGTCATGCCATCTGAAAATACAGTTTTATGTCTTTCTTTTCACTTTTTATGACTTTTTTCCCTGATTTACTTTTCTTCTTGCACTAAGACTTTTGGTACAGTATTAAATAGGAGTGATGAGGGAAGATATCCTTGCATTACTCCTGATCTTAGGAAAAAAGCTTTAAGATTCTCATCTCCATGTATGATGTTAGTTGTAAGTTTTTCATAAATCTTTATTAAGTCAAGAAAATGACCTCCTATGTCTAGTTTTTTTAAAAATATTATCATGAGTGTGAATTTTGTTGAATCATTTTATTTATGCACTTATATATGTTTTTCTCTTATTTAGACTTCAAAAGATTAAATGGCTAATTACATTGATAAATTTCTAAAAATGTTGAACCACCTTCCATTCATGATGTATTATCCTTTTCTTATGTATTGCTAGATTAAAATTGGTACATTTTATTAAGGATGCGCTTCAGTAGTTGCCTCCTGACTCACCCCTTTGGAATGCCTTTGTCTTGTTCTGTTATAAGAGTAATGCTGGTTTTATAAAATAAATTGGAAAACATTCTTCCTTTTTTATTTTTTGGAAAAGATTGTGTAGAACTGATATTATTTCTTCCTTAAGTGTTAGGTAGAATTTCATCAGTGAATCATGTTGGTCTGAAGTTTTCTTTTAACTATATGTTTAATTTTCTAAAGATATAATTTGGATTTTTAAGCTTTTATTGTGCTCTTCTGATTTGCCCAATGTTGGCATCCCCTATGGTCCAGTGTGGGACCTGCCTGGAGCCTAGATCATAGTTCAGTTCTCAAAGTTGGCCATATGCTGTTTGGGACTATTTCCACATATACTGTAGCCTGGAATGGAGCTGGGAAATTAATGAACAACTTTGTGGGGTCTCTCTCATATTCAGAGGCTCTCCTATTCATGATTAAGCTCTTATCCACAGCTGGGAGATCATACTCAGACCTGGTTGCCAGTGTATTTGAATGATATCACTATAAGATATAGCTGGAAAAAATAACATTGAGGGAGATATGATTGAATGTGATTATATATTCTTTCTTCTTTGTGAAGTCTTGAAAAACATTACTTGATAGCTTTAAGATAACTTTATGGCTTCCTATTCTGAAAAATTTGACTAATAATTCCTAGTTGCACAGGATTGGAAGAAAAAGAGAGCACATGAGATGTCTGGCCAATAGGAGGATATAAAAAGACGGTCATTTTAAATATGCCTGTTATGTATACTCATTGAAACCATCCAACCATCTTTGTGAAGAAAAATATGCCCCCTCTCATTTAATTAGCATGGCCTCCCCCCAAGTGAAGTTACCAATGTTAATAACACAATAAAGATCCTCAATTATTCAAAATTCATACAAATAAGAATTTAGGTACACTATAGTTTAAATAACTTGTATTCTTTCAATAATTTTAAATTTTAATATGAAATTCTTTATCCACAGTTTTACCTAATATCAGTTCAAGTGCCATAATTTTAAAATGTGCAAATCCAAGTAGGAACCCATTCTTGGTTATGAAATAATGAATATGTAAGTTCCTGACATGTTCTTTTCCATAGAAGGCATTATATTATGGTGGGAAAATCCACTAAAAAGACCTAGGGCCAGTGAGGAGGGATTGGATTTCAACTATTTTCCTCAATATTTGTATTGTCTTGAAAAAATATCTCAGGATACAGGATACACCACAGAAACAAATAGACAATATTCCCCTTGCCCTGTAGATATATACATTAGTGAATGAATGCTTTTGGAATGGTTATAACAGCATATATTTAATAGAGATATTATGAGTTATACATAACACAAATAAAATCAGTTTTTGAAATTAAAGCTACGAGCAACAAGCATGCTTATCATATGATTTTCATTATTTAGAACGTAAAAGCAGAGTGCCCTTTCTATAGAGTGGCCGTTGGTGAGTGGAGGTTTTGTCTTGCCCCTTGTTAGCATAAGCTGCTCATGATGTGGTAGAAAGCAAATAAGGGTAATAAAATAGTGCTTGTATATTCATTATTATTTAACCAGTAAGTCAGACACACTACAATAATAGTAGCCTTAATAAAGATTAATTTTTGTTATCATTGTTGTAATTACTCATTCCTTTCTAAACCTGAACAGGAGCAGGCATTATTTTTTCACCCCTTTATTGCTATTGCAGTAGGATTAACAACATCATGCATGTTTGTGGTGGCTTAAGGCCTCACTTCACTCACCCTTCTTAAAAGTTTGAGTGGATTTCAGGATTTCAACTAGTCTTTGCAATTTAAGGCTAATGATGTACAAGTAGAAGCTGTAGTTTCTAATCAATATTTAGAAATTGGTCAGAATGTACCAATGCTAATGAATTGGACTTATGGAAGAACACAGTGTCTCCATTACTAAGATAACAAGAGTTAAGGACACTAACAGTTAATGTTACACTGTGTGAGAACAACACTAACTGAAATTTCGTAAAAGGCAGTTGTCACTATGTGGCTTTTAGTGTTTTGCACTAGTACTGAGCTTTCACTAGTGCTTTGTTTATACGATTTGGTATAATTCTAGTTTTAAAATAAAAGAATTTATTGGTATAAAGTGAAAGCATCTGCATATATTTCATCATGCTGTTTTGATTAGAATTGCATCTGGTTATTAAAACATAAAACTATTTACACCCTAAATGTTATTTCCTTGAATTATTTTTATTTACATTTAATTGTTTTATATCAATTTTGAAACATTACCAGTAAAAAATGGAGCAGAGTATTATGTGTTTTGATCAGTATGAAAACTTAGACAATATTTATCCCAAATCCATTTTTCTCTATTTCCATTTTTGTTTTCCTGATTACAAATGCAATATATGTTTATGGTAGGGGAACAAATATAAAATACAGGTAAGCTGAAATGAAATAACACGAAATGCCATCACTCAGATACACACATTGTTAATGTTTGGTATATACTCTTTCAAGTTTTCAATGCATACAAAATAAGGCCAAAGCTTCTCTTCCTAAAGTTAGCACTGAAGGAAGGCTGGGTTATCTGCCCAAATGGAGAAGTTTTCCTACTACAGAGTCTGCAGGACCCCAAGTAGAGTCTAGAATGGGAAAGCCCTGAGCAATTACTTTGATTCCATCGTAACAAATTGAGGATGGGACTGTTGAAACCTTCCTTGCAGTATAAACTAACATATGTTTTGAAAGTTTCAGTCTGTATTAGGATTCTTTACAGAGACTGACCCAAGAGGATATAGATAGATATACATTCTTTAGGCTGAAATTCCTAGCAACTGCATTTTATTTACTTTGTGGCTATGTCCAAAGACTTTTCCAAAAGTAGTACATTTATAATCACATGTAAAATACAAATTCCTTATATATATTTTTTCTACTATAACAAGCCTATGCTGGTTTTACTTCCTCATCTGTGTTATAATTCAGTCTATATGGCAGTTCTGGTTTATTTTTATTGTTACATTTTGACCCCTTTGTTCTCTTTGTTTTTAGTCTTCTAGGATTTGGAATCCATCAATAATAGTCTGCCAATCGTATTTCCTTGGTATTTTGGCTCTATGGATATCTCTTAATCCTCAGTCTTCACATTCTTTTTTACTATGGACTTCAGACAAAGTCTTTCTAAATATTGCCTGTGTACATTTTTTTTTTTTTTTGTAAAAGGTTTATCTGTTTCCTGCTGTGCTCTTTCTGATTGTATTTTTCTTCCACAGGCATACAGTCAATTTTCTTGAGAGTCAGAAATGGTTTAAAATAGTAGAACAATTTCCAAGGCTCTTAACCTTGTGCAAATTTCCTAATCTCCCACTTGATGATTTTCCTATTTTTCCTTCTCATTTATATTGAAACTTGTAGGCTCATTACTTTAAAAACATTAAATATAATTTTATCTATTACATTTGTATAAAAATAAATTAGGTACCAATATATTGTTCAGAAATATTATGCCTGATTAAAAAACAAAAAACCTTAGCTTTATGTAAACATTACTTTCAATCGCTTTTATATATTATAATATCTGGCAAAAATAAAATTTTTGAATTCTATTCATGCATAATGTTAATTAATAATGTCAACAAGTTTCTTTACATAAGTTCTAAAGTGTTCCTCTCTCAGGGAATACTGAAGATGACATTTAGTGGTCATTACATTCAAGTATGGGAAAAAGTTGTGATATTATGATAAATTCAGTTATCATTAATAGGTCATAACAACTATGATGACTTTTTCTATTTTTCCCCACAGTCAAGATTTCATCAAATATTAAGTCAAAAATTATTTTCTAATTATATAATCATATTGTGAAAGTTATATATTTTGTCCAATTAATTATTAAAATGTTGTTTTCATCATGCAATGTATTTTTACATGGACCTGAGTCTATTTCTGGGCTCCTCATAAATATATCAACTTGTATGGCAGTTATTTTTACAATCTATTAGTTTAGTGCCATATTTCATATCCTCCTCTGCTCAGCTGATTTCAGTGCAACAGTGGTCCTGTCTGATGCCAGCTCCGAACATTTGTTATGTATCACTTTATTTTTTGCCTGAAGTCAAGGAAAGCATTCCAGCCAGCATGAGGAGGCTGTGTGAAAATCTTGGAAAATTACGGTCCTCAGAGGCAGGCAATGACCAATTAAATGGAAGGGAACTTAGTGGATACATTGCTTCCTATCATATCAGAGGAAACATGTTAAGGCCCTTCCTTGATCCAAAGAGGATCCCCCATAGAAATGGGCATCATTTGCTCACAGCAGTAGCTGGATCAATAGCACATGCTTTCTCCTCTTTCTCTCCTTCCCTGTCTCACTTGCCCTCTTCTCTCTTCCTGTTCCTGAAACTACCTCCCAACTAATATGCTTGAAATTAAATCTTGTTTCAGGCTCTGCTTTTGGATGAAACAAAAATAAGATGGTTGTAGCGGAAGTGGCCCAAGAAAGAAGTCCCTTGGGGTGGGATTTTGGACCTCGATTTCTCAGAGGTTCCTGGACAAAAAGAGAAAATTTACTGGTGGTACCAAAGGTGGTATAGGCTCTGGTTTACCATAGCATCACCAACACCATGGCTTTTCCCTGTGCTGAATCAGGAAAAGGTACAGGTAGAAGAGGAAGCTTTGGCTTGTGGAATTGTTCTAGCTCTTGAATCATGTGGAGGTGATAATAAATTATTAAGATTGTGGCATTGGCTCTTTTAGTAAGAGAACCTAACAAGCCTTGAAAAACAAGAATGTCAGGCTGAAGCCAAGAACTCTAAACTCCAGGCCCACTGTGAAAACCAGAAGGTCTCCATGGAAGAGACAGTCAACTCTTGCAGACAGAAAGTAAATAGTCATGAAGTTTAGGCCTTGAGTTTAATTATGGGGCTAGAAGAAGTTCAAGAGCAAACAAATGTGCAGTCTCCAAAATCTCCTGCACTAAAATTAGGGCCCTGATATGAAATGAGAAAGAACCCAAGAGTTGGGATAGAAACAGATTGGTGAATGAATCTGAGAAAGTTGAATCCAGAGATACTCTTTAAAACCCTGGAAAAGCCAAAATGGAACCTTCCTCGCTGCTAGAGCTGGAGACTAAAATGCATTCCTCACGATTCATGCCTGAGTGTCATCATGACTCCCAGATCGATTACCAGAGCCAGGTTTCCGGGTAGCCACGTCCAAGACCTATAGCCCCTGATATAAGAGACAATAACTGTTTGCTGATAGATTTGTAGGACTTGGTTCATAGGTACTAGCATTCACTCAGGTTACAGCTGTCCCAGAGGAACTTGAGAATAGTAGACAAGACTGTTGGGAGGAATTGGGTGGAGTGCATCACAAGGCTAAGTGAAAAAGAATTTATTGTTACTGGAGGCTTTTCCCCATGACTTGGAATTTATAATATCCTGGGAAGGGCATGCGGAACAAGTCCTAACACGGTGATATGGGAATTGTAATGGTGCCCTGACAAAGGGCACCAGCATCTCTGAGGAGCTCAGTGGTGGCTGTCCCCTAGGCCAGGGTTTCACTGCAGCAGGTGTTGATGCAGAAGTGGGTTCCCTCGGTCAATGAGAATGACAGAATTCTAAATGAGCAGAACCCAGGTGGTGGCACTTACCTGTCAGGGGTATGGCAGGTGTAATTACTGTCATGGCCAGAAAGATTGGAGTGGTAATGAGTGTGATCTGTGGCAATGTCTAATAGACCTTGGTGTTCCCAGAGATGATGGAGATGAGCAGCTGAATAAGGTATTTCCTACCTTGTATAACTAGGAAAAAAACATTGCTAAATAGAAGACCATGCCATTGATTAAAATTAAAAATTGTGATGTCCTCACTAGTTTTCAGACTAATTCAGTTCTTAAATTCATGGCCCATTGATGGTGGCTTGGCTGGTTACCTCTGAGAAAGAAACCTGAAAATGCCATTATGAATATAAACAATACATGTTCCTCCAAATCTTAACTAAATTTGTCTGTGCCCATTTGTCAGCTTGACTGCATATACTGGGGGGAAAGGAATGCCAAATTTTTGAGCAGTTGGTGCAGATAGAAGGGGGCCCTGAGTGCCAGCATGGCCATGCAGTTAGACTGGAGGGTTCGGGACTCATGTGTAAATGGAGTCCTGGCTTGTATCTGCCTCACAGTGATACTCTGTCATTATTGCTCCGGTCTTCAAGTACATAATTGGGATAAATATACTTAGCAGCTGGCAGCACTCTTAAATTAATTTCTTTTCCTGTAGAGACAGAGCTGTCATTGTAGAATAGGCCAGACGGAAGCCCTGGAAATTGCCCTCCCAACTCTAGCCATGACAATAAATCATAGCAATTCTTTATCCCAAGTCAAATTGTAGGTAGTGACACTCTCAGAGATAGATTATCCCTGTTATATCCACTCAGGTGGCCCCTGCAACTACCACATGGATTTTGGCATAAGACCATGAGCTGTGTATTAATGTAATCTTAACCAAGTGGCTGCTCCTGTTGCAACCGTGGTGCTGGATGTGTCTTTTCTAATCAGATCCGCACAGCTTCTGGCACTGGACATGCAAGTTGATGTGCCAAATGCATTCTTTACAAATCTGTTCAGAAAAGAGAATAAGTAGTCATTTGCTTTTATGTGGGAAGTACAGGAAGGCTATTTTAGCTGCCTCCTTCTTGTCACAGAATAGTTCACGGGAACTTCGATTGTCTTGAGATTTTGAGGAACACTGTGAAACAGGGCTAAGTGTGCCTGCTGAACAGGAAGTGACAAGTTTTCTGGGTGCCCCTAGCAGGACCTATTCTGGTGCTGGTGTCTGGTGAAGGGTGTTTAATTAGGCTGGTTATTCCAGTAGTAGAAAAACTATAGTTACCAGTTGCTATAGAAACTGCTGCCAGGGTGTAACCTCAGCCTGTTAAGAGGATCAGAAACAGGAGGCAAATCCGATGGCAACTTGAAGCAAAGAGGAAGGTGCAAGTGCCTCCTTTGCCTTCTTTTCCCTCCAGCCTTACAGCCCCCTACCAGCATTCCCGCTGTCTGAGGCTAGCAATGAACAACCCGGCAAAACAGAAATGTGGCTTTCTGAGCCCCAGGATAGTAGGCAAGAGTGGATTTTGGAGCACAGAGACAATAGCTTAATATTAATGAATGGAATAACAGTCCTGGTGGCAGAGCCATCCATTGGCTTTCCCTGCTTAACCGACACTGTTCCTTCTCCTTAACTCCGGCTTCTTAGGATCACCTCCCAAGGAGCTGCCTGTGCCCAAGGCCTTGCTTTAGTCTCCATTTGCAAGATGGAACTCAAACTAAAAAAAATTAAGCAAAATAATAAATCAAAACCTAAAATACACACAATTGCATCATTCATATAACAAAAATCGCAATGAGAAATGGAGTTTTCAGAAAATAAAACTTTCTTTATGCAATCTCCATTCCATTATGCCTAAGTCAATAGTCATCCTTTAGGTCACTGATGCTCTAGCGGGCCTGAAGAGATTCGCTGGAGTGCAGTCTTACCTGATATTCAAACCCCTTCCTTTTTAATTATGCTTACATTGATCAGTGATTTTGCCAATTTTAAGACACGTTGAAATGATGGCAAATATTAACGTTAGCATTATTGAGACAGTATATCACTCTGAGCTCAGCAAATCTTTATAGCAATGCAGAAAGCCACTTCTTAACTTTACCTTTGTCATCTTATTCATGTTATTATAAGAAGAATATTTGTTTACGGTGAAGGACTAAAGTTATTAATATGATTAAAAAACAAAATAGTATTTGTAAATAATAAACAAAAAGTATTTGTAAATAATATAATTAATTCTACAGTATAATCTCTTTTACTATTATAAATGCCCACTCTCTTCTTTATGAAGTTGAAATTCAATAGTTCAAAACTCTTAAAGGAAAATAGTCCTCTTTGAGTCAATTTTAGCTTTTGGATATTTTGGATTGATTGCTTAAATGAAGTTAAAGTCCTATGTTTTGCAATTAAAATTAAATTTTCCTCTTTGATTTTTTAACAGTTCAATGTAGTGAATTGAAATCTTCAAAGTTTACCATAGATTTACCACTTTGGCCTTTCCAATGTTGCATTTATGCACTTATTATTAAAAGTGAGGTGGTTAAATGCTCAACCATTCAAAAATAGATTTATTGATTGCCTTTCTCCAATGCATGTTGGGAGAGGCTTAATAAACATAGATTTAATAAATGAATCAATGTCACACCTGTTTATAAGTAAAATTTAAAAAAAATATGCAGGAGGTGGATAAGTGATTAGATGAATCACATTCCTATATTTGTGTGACACTACTTCAGCCCCTGACAGGTTGCTTTCTCTTTTTATTTAATAATTTATTCCCACATATGTAATCAATCTAATCAATCAATTTTGTTTACTATGTATCATTTGTTTGTTTATATATATTCTTATAGAAGTGTTATATTTTTAACTGAATTAAATCATACACATGTATTTATCCATCTGTATAATTATTCTATTTCTTCTTTTTTCACTAAGCACTGTACTATATCAACTCCAACCATGTTTCTATGTATATATTCAATCCTTTAATATTTCTCACTAAAACATTTTTAATATATAACATATACTCTTCCAGACAGATGAATAGGTTGTTTCTAACTAATCATAACAAAAAGTATAGTTGGTCCTTGAATAACCAAGGTGGCTAAGGGTGCCAACCTTCATGCAATCAAAGCCCCATATTATTTTTGATTCTCCTCAAACTTAATGACTAATAACCTTCTGTTGACTGGTAGCCTTACCAATGACATAAAAAGCTTATTAACACATATTTTGTATATGTATTATATACTGTATTATTAGAATAAAGCAAGCTAAAGAAAAGAAAATGTCATTAAGAAAAATCATAAGGGGCCAGGCACTCTAGGAGGCTGAGTTGGGAGGATTGCTTGAGGTCAGGAGTTCAAGATCAGCCTGAGCAAGAACAAGACCCCATCTCTACTAAAAATAGAAAAATTTAGCCAGTGTGGTGGTGTGTGCCTGTTGTCCCAGCTACTCAGGAGGCTGAAGCAGGAGGATCGCTTGAGCCCAGGAGTTTGAAGTTGCTGTGAGCTAGGCTGATGCCACGGCACTCTAGCCTGGGTGACAGAGTAAAAAGACTTTGTCTAAAAAAAGAAAAAAAAATCATAAGGAAGAGATAATGTATTGACTATTGTTTCAGTGTAAGTGGATCATCATAAAGATCTTCATCTTCCTCGTCTTCACATTGAGCTGGCTAAGGAGGAGAAACAGCAGGGGGTTTGGTAGGAGGCAGCAGAGATGGAGGAGGTGGAAGGGGAGGCAGGAGAGGCCAGCACACTCGGTGTAACTTCTACTGAAAAAAAATGTGTATAGGTGGGCCCACACATTCAAACCCATGTTGTTTCAAGGTCAACTGTAGCGCTGCAGTAAATATTTGTATTCATGTCACTTCATGGACCTGTGAGAATTTTCTTTGGTGTATATACACCAGAATATCCTCACTGGATCATGGCTATATGTATACTTAACTTGAATTAGTCACATCAGAATATGAATTCCTACTGTCTTTCCGCATCAAAGTTCCACATCTGTAAATTAATGTCAATGCGTCTTTCAAGTAGTGTATTCACAATGTATCCAAGTCATCCAAGTAAAACGATTTTAGCATCGTTTCATTTATATTTATTTGATTTTCTCTCTTTCAACTATTTAATCTTACCCATAATACAGTTTGCCACCTAAGAAAAAATAGGGAGAAAATGTTTTAAGTAGATGTGCCTATTGGCCTCATACATTTTACCAATTTGAAACTAATTTTATGCAAATCAAATATTATTCTTTCTTATTCTAAAACCAGTATAATTTGCTGAGGCACAAATGTTACTACTAATTTCACATCTTTGTAGTTTTATTTTCTTTATTTAGTACCTCTTTTGTTCAAATGGTTGGTGAGCAAACCAAAACAAATAAGCAAAATCAGTTGACAATATCTAACAGTTTATAATACTTAGAATAATATCTTAAGAGTTGGTGAAGTCTAGTAATTTTCTAGATATTACCTTAATGTGTAAAGACTACAAAACCTAGATCATCATTAATTACTTATGATTGTATTTGTATTTATAATTTTTTATTTCCTTTTAGTTCCTGAAAAGTCAGTTAACATTTACCAGGTTAATCAGCAATAGTTATATCATATACTATACAATGTAGTATCATTGAGTTTATTAAACTATATTTCATAATACATTTTATTTTTAGTTTATCCCCAAATAAGTCTCTTGGGAAATGGAGACAATCCACTTGATGTCAAGACGGCAGGTGAAACAACTATCAACAAGGTGTAATAAATACCTGACAAATATCCTCATTCATCTCTCACATGTCCAAAGTTTTACAATACAGTAAAACTATATAAATATCACTGAATTGCCTACACACATGTGTACATCTGTGTAATCAAGTTAAGTGTGTAAATATATCAAAAACACAAAATAAGATATCTATTCCTAAGTTTTCATTCTGAAGAACACTGCTTCCTGAGTAATCTTAACAGGTATGCTTTGAAAGAAAATTTCATAATTGAAAAGTCCTGAAGACAATTTGATTATGGAGATGAAGCAAATCAAGCATGCAGAGAATTTTAAGAGCTTGAAAGGCCATAGGGTTACTTACTTTTAGAAGCTTTCTTGCATGGCACAGAAACAAACTGATTATTCTCTGGCATCCTGCAATCAATAAACAACATTTGTTATTAATCTAATGTAAAATTTATGATATGTTGATAATTATCAGTTTTGTTAAAAGTAGATCATTTTCTTCTTGTTTAAAATTATGCATATTAAACGTATGTGCACAGCACCTAATTGGGATCAGACATTTAAAACATTTATTGATTTTTTTTGAAGGTTTTTATTAAGTTATATGGTTAATGACTATTTTTTTAGGACTCAATTTTTGAAGATTGTTGAAAAGGCCCCAAAACTTAGGCATAGTACATAATATTTCTAATGAATAAAAATGACTTACAAAAGATACATAGTTTTATAGGACTTTTAGAGTTTGTACAAATATTTAATGAATAATTAAACAAGTAACCAAATTCTTTTTTAACACAATAATTTTTTTTCTGAGTGGGATTAAGTAACTATATTTCAGAATACTCTTTAATTGTACAGTAAAGCAAAATAGAATGGTCTATGCTTAAACATCTCTAGAAGAAATAAAATCACTTTTAGAAAACTTAAACAACAGATGTTTATTTCCTTGAGCCAGACAGGCTTATATACTATTGGAAACTTCCACTCCTTACCTACTTTGGTTTTGGGGAAAATACAAGATAATTTCAAATTTTCATTTCTCAAAGAGTTTTGCAATTTTGGAGATAGCTGACTATTTCATTCTGTCAGAGTCTTCTTTAAGCCAAATGTGTCACATTTCCTCAAATATAGATATTCAAATTGGTTTTAAAATTTTATATACATATTAAGATATAGTACATAGAGTACATATTGTATATATTTGAGGCCAATCTGATAATATTATATATAGCCTGGTTCAAAAATGTTAAGTATATCCCCATTCATATCAAATAAAATATAAATCAGTTCTCAGTATACATTGCAAACATTCTGCCTATAAATTCTCCATATACTCAAAATATTTTCTGGCCAAATTATATTTATGATAAGGGTTATAATGATTAAATTATGGATGTATTTTAATAACATTATTTTCACTATTAATAACATTGTGAAACCTGAGTTCAAAGAGATTATATTTCTTTGTATGTGGTAATTTAATTAATTTCATTTTTAATTTATTTAATCTAAAAGTAAAATATTATAACATAATTATTTTAGAAGTTAACAGGTAGTGTTTTTTTTAATTTCAGAATATTACAGGGGTACAAACAGTTTGCTTACATGAATTGCTTTTGTACAGTTTGAGTCAAAGTTATAAGTGTGCTTATCAACCAGATAACATGCACTGTACCAGTTAGATGTGAATTTACTTGTCCTCTCCACTCCCTTCTACCTGCTTGGTTTTGCTTGAATATTACTCCCATATGTGCACATGAGCATTGAACAATTAGTGCCAATTTAATATTAGGTATATGTGGTGTCTGTTTTTCCATTCTTGCAATATTTCACTTAGAACAATGGTCTCCAGTTCCATCTGTTACAAAAAGTATTAGTTCACCATTTTTATGGCTGAGTAGTACTGCATGGTATGTATATACCACATTTTATTGATCCACTCATGTATTGATGGGCTCCTGGGTTGTTTACACATCTTTGTGACTGTGAGTTGTGCTGCAATAAAAATGTCAGTGCAAATGTTTTTTTTTTTTTTATATAAAATGATGTTTGTTTGTTTTTTTTTTCTTTTGAGTAAAGCCCTAGTAGTGGGATTGCTGGATCAAATGGTAGGTCTACTTTTGCTTATTTGAGGTATCTCCATAGTACTTAGAGATTTCCATAGGGATTGTGCTTGTTTGCATTCCCACCAGCAGTGTATAATTGTTCCTTTCTCTCCACATCCATCCCAGCATCTGTTGTTTTGGGACTTATCAATAAAAGCCATTCTCACTGGAGTTAGGTGATAATCTCATTTTGGTTTTGATTTGCATTTCCCTAACGATTAGAGATGTTGAGCATTCTTTTATATGTTTTTTCATATGTCATGGAATAATTTCTGCAGTATAGGTACCAGTTCTTCTTTGTAAGTCTGCTAAAATTTGACTGTGGGGCCATTTGGTCCAGGACATTTTTGTTGTTGGAAGGTTTTTTATTGTTGCTTCGATTTTGATACTTGATATTGGTCTGTTCAGGATTTCAATTTCTTCCTTACTGAGCCTAAGGAGGTTGTGTGCTTCCAAGAATTTTTCCATTTTATAACATCATTCTTATAATTGCATGGTAAGTTTGGGAATTTGGAGCAAAATTAGAAGAGACAGAATAGTCGCACTTCTTTGGATTATTAAGCAAAAGGAAAACATTAGAATAATACAATTTTATAGTTGATAGAAATAAATGTTTCAATCCTCATGATTTAGAGATAAGTAAATTGTATTAACATTTTTGTTTTGTTTTGCTTTTAGTTTTTTATGAAGATGATTTTATTTCTTTCACTACATTAAAATGTTTAAACAGAGAAAATCCAATATTTTAAAGTATTTATTTTATCTTCTATATTCTGCTGTAACGAACTGCCAAATATAGTCTTTTAAAATGAAATTTTATCTTATAGCTTTGAAAGTCAAACATTCTAAAGTCAAGGTGTGTACAGGGCTGTGTTTCTTCTGCAGGCTCTAGGACAGAATCCTTTTCCTTGTCTCTCTGGGCTCGCAGTGGCTTGCCTACATTTCCTTAGCTCATGCTCTCCACCTCTGTGTCTAAAGGAAGCAGTATAGTATTTTTCAATCCCTGTCTCTGACTCTGAACCCTCTGCCTTTCTTTATGAGGGTCTTTGTGATTAGACTGGGCCATCAGAATAATCAAGCATATTTTCAACATCTCAAAGTAATTAATTTAATCACATCTGAAAAATCCCCTTGCCACATAAGATAACATATTCACGAGGGGTTCAAGGAATTAGCATGTGGACCTCTTCGGGTGGTCATTATTTGACCTATCATATCTGCAATGGTTAGTTAGGGTTCTTTATAATTAACAACTATTTATTAAATGCATATTGATTGCTCAATTTTTAATCAAAAGTCTATTTGATCTAACAAGATCAGAGAAAGGATAGTTTTAGAAGTATCTGATAATAAATATTCATGAGTCTATTATGTATAAAAACTCATTTATTATTTATTGGCTCTTATTGAGAAATTTCTTCAGATTATTTTGGGGTTGATTCAACTGTGCTTGTTAACTCACAAATTGTTATTGAATGATTGGGGACTAGGCACTCTCATATAATGCAGGTGAGAGTAGAAATTGGTACAATTTGGAACAGCATTTGGACACCATTTAAGTAAGAACTGTGCATATCTTATGAACCAGCAATAATTTGTATTGGTGTGCATTCAAGAACAACTCTTAGGCATGTAACCAAGTGTCTCTTTTAGTGTTGTAGAACTTAATAAGTAGAGGACATTTATACTACAGCATACCATTTTGCAGATGAAAATATTTAAAGTAATTAAATAGATCTGGATGTATTTCTAAGAAAAGTCTGACCAACTAAACTGTTGGATATATAAGAAAAGAAGTTACCAAGTGACATATATGGTGCTATAACTGTTAGCTCAAAGGAAACTCAGGACTACAACACTATCTCACTCACACAGGTGGAAATTGATTATTCAAGTGATTGAATGGGTGGGTCTAATAATGTCATACCACAAGAAAGGCTTTAGTCATTAGCTAACACTGTATTTCTACTTTTCTTAAATAATTTTAACTAAACTTGAGGAAAGCATTATGCTTGATGTTTAAGAAATTGTTGTTAATTTTTGGTGGAAGAATAACTGTAAGTTGTTTAAAGTTAACACTA